>NC_074668.1:54825656-55575241 GCF_029448725.1 Salvelinus fontinalis
TCTTACAATGGGCATTTACCATCATGAATTTCACATTCTCTAATATACCGCAGAAATGCCCAATTGACTGGCCCGTTGAACTCGGGATGGCCGGGCAGTGATAGTGGTTCCTCTCCATCGCTCGTTGGTGTTGATTTCAGCATGTCAATTTGTTGATGGTTTATCATTTAAGTTTCAGAGCTCTAGGTCTGACGGTTCTTTGATAGTTCAAACGCAGGTAACTATTGCAGGCTCTGTAAGTCTGTAAGCCCAACACTGTGTTACTCCATCCTGGCTATGTGTGTGTGTGAGTTTTTCTTGGACATCTGATGGGAGAAATGCCTGATTTACAGTTCATGAGGGTTTCCTAATCACACATATAAAGTTTTGGAAAGATGTGACCTTTCGTCTTCAAAGTCTTTTCCGTTTAGGAGAAATGGCCATGTCACTTTTGTGATGTTTTGTCCATTTGCAATAAGCAGCCGGTCGCCATCTGGGGGAATTTTCTGGAACAGCAGAAAAATTACCTAAAATGTAATAAAACGGAAACCAAATGTCCAAGAGACTTTATTTGATGACTTTCCGGAAGATCTGGCCCTGGGGCACGACCTGAGGCCGTTGGACTATTTTAAAAACATTTGTGGACGTCTAGTAAGGGACCGTACATTTGCAATATGGAGATCCTCATCAATCATACGGGTAATGCCATCGGCGTCCCTTATGTAGGGGAGTTAGAGGGAGAGAGAGAGAATTAGAGGGAGCATACTTAAATTCACATAAGACACCGGATAAGACAGGAGTAATACTCCAGACATAACAGAATGACTCTAGCCTCCTTACACAAACTATTGCAGCATAAATACTGGAGGCTGAGACAGGAGGGGTCGGGAGACACTTTGACCCCATCCTACGATACCCCCGGACAGGGCCAACCAGGTGGGATATAACACCACCCACTATGCTAAAACACAGCCCCCACACCACTAGTGGGATATCTGAAAAACACAGCCTTACTAGCCCACCCGAGAGGGGTGCCAAACCCGGACATGAAGATCACGTCTGTGACCCATCCACTTAAGTGAAGCATCCCTCCTAGGGACGGGATGGAAGAGAGCACCAGAAAGCCAGCTACTCAACCCCCGTAATAGGGTTAGAGGCAGAGAATCCCGGTTGAGAGAGGGGAACCGGCCGAGACAATCATAGGACCTACTGAAGAGATGAGTCCTCAATAAAGACTTAAAGGTCGAGACGGAGTCTGCGTATGTCACATGGATAGGCAGACCATTCCATAAAAATGGAGCTCTATGGGAGAATTCCCTGCCTCCAGCTGTTTATTTAGAAATTCTAGGGACAATAAGGAGGCCTGCGTCGTGTGACCGTAGCGTACGTGTAGGTATGTACGGCAGGACCAAATCGGAGAGATATGTAGAAGCAAGCCCATGTAATGCTTTGTAGGTTATCAGTAAATCCTTGAAATCAGTCCTAGCATTTACAGGAAGCCAGTGCAGAGAGGCTAGCACTGGAGTAAAATGATCAAATGTTTTGATTCTAGTCAAGATTCTAGCAGCTGTGTTTAGCACTAACTGAAGTTTATTTAGTGCTTTATCCGGGTATCCGGAAAGTAGAACATTGCAGTAGTCTAATCTAGAAGTGACAAAAGCATGGATTAACTTTTCTGCATAATATTTGGACAGAAATTTTCCGATTTTTGCAATGTTTTGAAGATGGAAAAAAGCTGTCCTTGAAATAGTTTTGATATGTTTGTCAAAAGAGAGATCAGGGCCCAGAGTAACACCAGGTCCTTTACTGTTTTATTTGAGACGACTGTACAACCATCAAGATTAATTGTCAGATTCAACAGAAGATCTCTTTGTTTCTTGGGACACAGGACTAGGATCTCTGTTTTGTCAGAGTTTAAAAGTTAAACATTTGCTGCCATCCACTTCCTTATGTCTGAAACACAGGCTTCCAGGGAGGGCAACTTTGGGGCTTCACCATGTTCCATCGAAAATGTACAGGTGTGCATTGTCTGCATAGCAGTAAAAGTTAACATTATGTTTCCGAATGATATCACCAAGAGGTAGAATATATAGTGAAAACTATAGTTGTCCTAAAACGGAACCTTGAGGAACACTGAAACTACAGTTGATTTGTCAGAGGACAAACCATCCACAGAGACAAAGTGATATCTGTGATAAACCAGGCCAGAACTTATCCGTGTAGACCAATTTGGGTTTCCAATCTCTCCAAAAGAATGTCCTGATCGATGGTGTCAAAAGCAGCACTAAGGTCTAGAAGCACGAGGACAGATGCAGAGCCTTGGTCTGACGCCATTAAAAGGTAATTTACTACGTCTACGAGTGCAATCTCAGTGCTATGATGGGATCAAAAAAACAGATTGAAGCGTTTCATATACATTCTTTGTCTTCAGGAAGACAGTTAGCTTTTTCAAAACTGTTTGAGAGGAATGGAAGATTCGAAATAGGCCGAATATTTTTTTATATTATCTGGGTCAAGATTTGGTATTTTCAAAAGAGGCTTTATTACTGCCACTTTTCGTGAGTTTGGTACACATCCGGTGGATAGGGAGCCATTTATTATGTTGAACTTAGGAGGGCCAAGCACAGGAAGCAGCTCTTTCAGTGGTTTAGTTAGAATTGGGTCCAGAATGCAGCTTGAAGGTTAGAGGCCATTACTATTTTCATGAATGTGTCAAGAGATATAGCATTAAAAAACTTGATCCTTGATCCTTGGTCCTGGCAGTGTTGTGCAGACTCAGGAAAACTGAGCTTTGGAGAAATATGCAGATTTAAAGAGGAGTCCATAATTTGCTTTCTAATGATCTTTTCGTCAAGGAAGTTCATGAATTTATCACTGCTGAAGCCATCCTCTCTTGGGGAATGATTTTTAATTAGCTTTACGACAGTGTCAAAAATAAATTTTGGATTGCTCTTATTATCCTCAATTAAGTTGGAAAAATAGGATGATCGAGCAGCAGTGAGTGCTCTTTGATATTGTACGGTACTGTCTTTCCAAGCTAGTCGGAATACTTCCAGTTTGGTGGAGCGCCATTTCCGTTCCAATTTTCTGGAAGCTTGCATCAGGGCTCAGGTATTTTCTATACCAGGGAGCTAGTTTCTTATGACAATGTTTTTTGTTTTTAGGGGTGCGACTGCATCTTGGGTATTACGCAAGGTTAAATTTAGTTCCTCAGTTAGGTGGTTAACCGATTTTTGTACTCCGACGTCCTTGGGTAGGTGGAGGGTGGCTGGAAGGGCATCTAGGAATCTTTGGGTTGGTCTGGATTTTATACTACGGCTTTTGATGATCCTTGGTTGGGGTCTAAGCAGATTATTTGTTGCGATTACAAATGTAATAAATTGGTGGTCCGATAGTCCAGGATTATGAGGGAAAACGTTAAGATCTACAATATTTATTAGGTCCAGAGTATGACTGTATTAGTGGTTAGGTCCACAGACAACCCACTGAGTTGATGATGGCTCCGAAAGCATTTTGGAGTGGGTCTGTGGACTTTTCCATGTGAATATTATAGTCACCAAAAATTTGAATATTATCTGCCGTTACTACAAGGTAGGAATTCAGGGAACTCAGTGAGGAAAGCTGTATACAGCCCAGGAGGCCTGTAAAACAGTAGCTACGAGGAGATTACCTGAATAAAAAGTGATTGAGTAGGCTGCATAGATTCCATGATTAGAGGCTCAAAAGACTAAAACGCAGTCATTTTGTTTTTTGTCAATTTAAATTTGCCATCGTAAATGTTAGCAACACCTCCGCCTTTGCGGGATGCGTGGGGGATATGGTCACTAGTGTAACCAGGAGGAGAGGCCTCATTTAACACAGTAAATTCATCAGGCTTAAGCCATGTTTCAGTCAGGCCAATCACATCAAGATTATGATCGGTGATTAGTTCATTGACTATATCTGCCTTGGAAGTCTGGGATCTAACATTAAGTAGCCCTATTTTGAGATGTGAGATATCACAATCTCTTTCAATAATGACAGAAATGGAGGAGGTCTTTATTCCAGTGAGCTTGCTAAGGCTAAAAATGCCATGTTTAGTTTTGCCCAACCTAGATTGAGGCACAGACATGGTTTCAATGGGGATAGCTGAGCTGACTACACTGACTGTGCTAGTGGCAGACTCCTCTATGCTGGCAGGTTGCTGCCTGGCCTGCAACCTATCTCATTGTGGAGCTAGATGAGTTAGAGCCCTGTCTATGTTCATAGATAAGATGAGAGCACCCCTCCAGCTAGGATGCAGTCCGTCACTCCTCAGCAGGCCAGGCTTGGTCCTGTTTGTGGGTGAGTCCCATAAAGAGGGCCACATTTCTACAAATTATTTTGGGAGGGGCAGAAAACAATTTTCAACCAGCGATTGAGATGTGAGACTCTGCTGTAGAGCTAATCCCTCTCCCTAACTGGGAGGGGGCCAGAGACAATTACTCGATGCCTACACATCTTTCTAGCTGATTTACACACTGAAGCCATGTTGCGCTTGTTGACCTCTGATTGTTTCATCTTAACATCGTTGGCTACCCAGACTATTTGCATTGAACCCCCTCCTCCCCATTTTTAAGCTGCTGCTACTCTCTGTTTATTATCTATGCATAGTCACTTTACCTCTACCTACATGTACATATTACTTCAATTACATTGACTAACCTGTGCCCACGCACGTTGACTCTGTACCGGTACCCCCTGTATATAGCCTCGCTACTGTTATTTTTATTTTGAATTTATTTATTACTTCAGTTTATTTAGTAAAAACTTTCTTCACACTTATTTTTCTTAAGACTACATTGTTGGTTAAGGGCTTGTTCGTAAGCATTTCACTGTTGTATTCAGCGTGTGTGACAAATAAAATGTTATTGATTTGATATCCAGGGCAGAGCAAAGGCAGTCATTGTATTGAGTGATGAGGTCAGAAGGGGACTGGAAATCAGGACCATGGTATGTATAAAAAGGCTCATGAGATCAATGGGTTTTATGTTTTAAAAAATGTCTAATGGAAATGGTGAGTTGGACATTTTGCTTGGAAAGGGGGGCTTTGTGGTCAGAGATGGGGAGCTCCACATCAGTTATATTGCAATGAGCAATATATACTAGCGGAGCAGAGTAAATCGAAATGTGACCTGTAACATTTTGAATGATATCAAGACCATAGGGATAACATAAACACAGCAGCAAAAGTACATTTTGCAATAGCGTCAACGTGGATATTAAAATCATCTACTAACAGTACATTGGGAGACATGGCACAGACATCATTAATTTAATATTTTTATAAGAATAAGAACAAATTCTTATTTACAAGTACGGCCTACACCTGCCAAACCCGGACGACGCTGGGCCAATTGTCCGCCACCCTATGGAACATCAAATCAATGTCTTTTGTAATACAGCCTGGAATCAAACCAGGCTGTCTGCAGTGCCGCCTCTAGCACTGAGATGCAGTGCCTTAGACCGCTACGCCACTCGGGAGCCCATTAATGAGGACAGTTCAGATAAAAACAGCTCAGATGGCTTAAGTAGTCTATAAATGGATACAATTATCAGCTGCTTTTGGACCCTACTGCAAATCCCCACTAATCAAACTCCTGTTTCTTTCAGGCCTTTCCTGAGTTGGAGATTGGAGTTAAAAGAGTGTTTGTACTGGTTGGTCTTGAAAGTGGGGAATCCTCCTTTCTGACTGTGCCCACCCTTCACAAAATGAGCAAAACATCCCTGAAAGGTATATGCTGAACCACCATATTTTTTAGATCAGCGTTTCCAAAACTCAATTCTGGGGACCCCAAGGGGTGCAGTTTTTAAAAAACTTCAATACACAGCTAATTTAAACAATCAAAGCTTGATTATGAGTTGATTATCTGAATCAGCTGTGTAGTCGTGCTAGGGTATAACCCCAAAAAGTCCACCCCTTGTGGTCCCCAGACCGAGTTTGGGAAACATTGGTAGACTCAGCAGCCAGATAGAACATGGGCCTGAAATAAACAGGAGCTTGACTAGTGGGAAGTTGCAATAAGGTCCAAAAGCAGCTTTCCAGTGGTAGAACAAGCCAAGCGAGGTCATGGTTCTACAGTGCATTCGGAAAGTATTCAGACCTCTTGACTTTTTCCAAATGTTGTTACGTTACAGCCTATTCCAAAAATCGATCAAATAGTTTTTTTTCCCCCTCATCAATCTACACACAATACCCATAATGACAAAGCAAAAACAAGTTTAGAGAAATTCTTGCTCAAGGACACACCAACAGATTTTTCCCTTCTCCAGCTCAGATATTTGAACTAGCAACCTGGCAGCTACTGGCCCAACGTGCTAACCGCTAGGCTACGTGCCACCCAAGGTGCTTCAACTGCCATGGACCACGACCATTTTGAATAGATACCACTGTATTCCTATGGTTCTCATTCAAACCCATGTTATTTTATGCAAATTAGAATTCTTATAAAATCAGCAAAAAAATAAACGTTATCTCACTGTCAGCTGCGTTTATTTTCAGCAAATTTAAATATTTGTATGAACATAAATATTTGTAAATATTTGTATGAACATAACAAGATTGTATGAACATAAATATTACTAAATATGTTTATGAACATAACAAGATTCAACAACTGAGACATAAACTGAAAAAAATCCACAGACAAGTGACTAACAGAAATGAAATAATGTGTCCCTGAACAAAGGGGGGGTCAAAATCAAAAGTAACAGACAGTATCTGGTGTGGCCACCAACTGCATTAGGTACTGCAGTGCATCTCCTCGTCATGGACTGCACCAGACTTGCCAGTTCTTGCTGTGAGATTTTACTCCACTCTTCCACCAAGGCACCTGCAAGTTCCCTGACATTTCTGGGGGGAATGGCCCTAGCCCTCACCCTCCGATTCAACAGGTCCCAGATATGCTCAATGGGATTGAGATCCGGGCTCTTCGTTGTCATGGCAGAACAAGGACTTTCCTGTCTCGCAGGAAATCACGCACAGAACGAGCAGTATGACTGGTGGCATTGTCATGCTGGAGGGTCATGTCAGGATGAGCCTGTAGGAAGGGTACCACATGAGGGAGGAGGATGTCTTCCCTGTACCGCACAGCGTGGAGATTGCCTGCAATGACAACGAGCTCAGTCCGATGATGCTGTGACACACCGCCCCAGACCATGACGGAACCTCCACCTCCAAATCGATCCCACTCCAGAGTACAGGTCTCGGTGTAAAACACACGATAAACGTGAATCGGACCATCACCCCTGGTGAGACAAAACCGTGACTCGTCAGTGAAGAGCACTTTTTGCCAGTCCTGTCTGGTCCAGCGATGGTGGGTTTGTGCCCATAGGTAACGTTGTTGCCGGTGATGTCTGGTGAGGACCTGCCTTATAACAGGCTTACAAGCCCTCAGTACAGTCTGAGCACGGATGGAGGGATTGTGCATTCCTGGTGTAACTCAGGCAGTTTTTGTTGTCATCCTGTACCTGTCCCGCAGGTGTGATGTTCGGATGTACCGATCCTGTGCAGCTGTTGTTATACGTGGTCTGCCACTGCGAGGACGATCAGCTGTCCGTCCTGTCTCCCTGTAGCTCTGTCTTAGGCATCTCACAGTATGGAAAATGTATTGCCCTGGCCACATCTGCAGTCCTCATGCCTCATTGCAGCATGCCTACGGCACATTCACGCAGATGAGCAGGGACCCTGGGCATCTTTCTTTTGGTGTTTATCAGAGTCAGTATAAAGGCCTCTTTAGTGTCCTAAATTGTCATAACTGTGACCTTAATTGCTTACCATCTGTAAGCTGTTAGTGTCTTAATGACCATTCCACAGGTGCATGTTCATTAATTGTTTATGGTTCATTGAACAAGCATGGGAAACAGTGTTTAAACTCTGAAAACTTGTGAAGATATTTTGATTTTTATGAATTATCTTTGAAAGACAGGGTCCTGAAAAAGGGATGTTTCTTTTTTTGCTTAGTTTAGTTCATAATTAATAGTATAACTACTCTGAATGCAAGCACAATAAGTTGAGTGCGTCTGCACATTTCAGCCTTAGTTTGGAATTGATAGCTTAAACGGTTAAAGCGTAGTACCGTCTAGAATTGTATGATGTTTTACCATTCTAGTCTTTGGCCTTTGAAATTAATGGGGTTTTCTGCAAATATGGTTGTCATATAAAAAATATAAAGAGTATCAAAAATAATGGATCTAAGTTAGGGCAGTCTGCACATTTGAAATTTGGTTTATGTTGATAGCCGAAACAGTTTAAGCGCTAGAGCCAGCAGAAGAAGTCAAATAATATGAGTATGGAAGAGTTCTAGACAGGCCTGTGTTTCAGCAAGCAAATTCATTACATGGGATTGGTGCATGCAGGTTGGCTGCTAGGTAATTATACATTGGGTCTTTGGCCTGGTTTGCTAACTACCTTTCTCAAAGAGTGCAGTGTATAAAGTCAGAAAATCTGCTGTCTCAGCCACTGCCTGTCACCAAGGGATTACCCCAAGGCTCAATACTAGGCCCCACGCTCTTCTCAGTTTACATCAACAACATAGCTCAGGCAGTAGAAAGCTCTCTCATCCATTTATATGCAGATGATACAGTCTTATACTCAGCTGGCCCCTCCCTGGATTTTGTGTTAAATGCTCTACAACAAAGCTTTCTCTACCCTTAACCTTGTTCTGAACACCTCCAAAACAAGGTCATGTGGTTTGGTAAGAAGAAGGGTTTAGAGCTTGAGGTAGTCACCTCATACAAGTTCTTGGGAGTATGGCTAGACGGTGCACTGTCTTTCTCTGAGTAACATATCAAAGCTGCAGGCTAAGTTAAATCTAGACTTGGTTTCCTCTATCGTAATCGCTCCTCTTTCACCCAAGCTGCCAAACTAACCCTGATTCAGATGACCATCCTACCCATGTGTCACGTTCTGACCATAGTTCTTTTGTGTTTTCTTTGTTTTAGTGTTGGTCAGGACGTGAGCTGAGTGGGCATTCTATGTTGTGTGTCTAGTTTTCCCGTTTCTGTGTTTGGCCTGATATGGTTCTCAATCAGAGGCAGGTGTTAGTCATTGTCTCTGATTGGGAACCATATTTAGGTAGCCTGTTTTGTGTTGGGTTTTGTGGGTGGTTGTTTCCTGTGTCTTTGTGTATGTCACCAGACAGGACTGTTTCGTTTCGGTTTATTCTCGTTTATCGTTATTTTGTTCGAGTATTTCGGTTTTCATTAAAAGGAATATGAATACTCACCACGCAGCAGTTTGGTCCTCCTCTCTTTCTCCTAACGACGAGCGTTACACCATGCTAGATTACGGAGACATAATTTATAGGTCAGCAGGTAAGGGTGCTCTCGAGCGGCTAGATGTTCTTTACCATTCGGTCATCAGATTTGCCACCAATGCTCCTCATAGGACACATCACTGCACTCCATACTTCTCTGTAAACTGGTCAACTCTGTATACCCGTGACAAGACCCACTGGTTGAATCTTATTTATAAAACTCTCTTAGGCCTCACTCCCCCCTATCTGAGATATCTACTGCAGCCCTCATTCTCCACATACAACACCCGTTCTGCCAGTCACATTCTGTTAATTAAAGGTCCCCAAAGCACACACATCCCTGTGTCGCTCCTCTTTTCAGTTCGCTGCAGCTAGCGACTGGAACGAGCTGCAACAAACACCTCAAACTGGACAGTTTTATCTCAATCTCTTCATTCAAAGACTCAATCATGGACACTCTTACTGACAGTTGTGGCTGCTTTGTATGATGTATTGCTGTCTCTAACTTCTTGACCTTTGTGCTGTTGACTTTGCCCAATAATGTTAGTACCATGTTTTGTGCTGCTACCATGTTGTGTTGCTACCGTGTTGTTGTTGTGTTGCTACCATGCTGTTTTGTCATGTGTTGCTGCCTTGTTATGTTGTCGTCTTAGGTCTCTCTTTATGTAGTGTTGTGTCTCTCCTGTTGTGATGTGTGTTAAAAATGGCTCTAAATACTTTTCTGTTCGTGATTTAGAAATTCTGATAAATAAGCACGTCAGTGGACGTAGGTCTATGGCGGTTCTAGTAATGACGTCATTCACAAGGAAAAAGAGGGGGTATGCCCAGAGTCACTTCGCTGAGGCAATAGATTATCTGTGGGAGAGACATGAGATAGAGACTGATTAAATGAATGAATAAAGTTTTAGTGGCAATCAGCTTTGAATCAGCATATTTTGCGTTATGGTTTGCATATTATTAGAAACATAGTACCTGGTTAGTGAATTGATTATAGCTTCAGCTGTAAGCTAGCAAGAAAAGTTAGCCTACAAAGCTGGAAGCTACCGGTATCTTCTTGCATTGCAGTGTCCTAGCCTGTATGAACATAGTTTCACGAACAGTCATTAACAGTTTAAACATTTCTACCTGCCGTGTCGCATTATTCCAGTGTGTTCACTTCTGTGCAGCATTATAAGGGGGACATCGGCTGGGCAGATAGAGAGAGTTGATATGTGAGACACATTTGACAGAAATACCAAAAGTAACAAAAATTCCAGTACCAACTGGGCTCCATCTGTGCTTAATGCAATAGCCATTTGGCAAAATGTAGACAATCAACACAAATTCTCCCAAACTGACTGTGCATATTTTCCACAGACCACTTGCCTAAATGTTTCAGAAGTTTCCCGAGCTACAGTATGTTTGGCTATAAGAATGGGACAAAAACAGGAGTTTACTGCATACGTTCCTTGTTATTATCCAGCACTTCCAAGCCAAACATTCTCGCATTGTATGATGTCATATTCGATTTTTTTTTTTACTGTATTCAAAATGTAGTATGAACATGTTGCTAACTGTATACATGCGACGTTCACAATGTTGCATTATGGTGCTCGAAATGAACTGGATAGACGTGTGTGTTATTTAGTTTCTAACAATGTCCCACATTTAGGAAAAGTCACAGAGTGAGAGCCACCTCGTTTCTTTGCCAACAGTAATATATTTCTTAAGAGTGTCAATGGTCAAAATGACCTTTGCGGCGGTTTTAGTAATAATATTCGTAAAAATATTCCAACACGCTCTGCATCTCTTCAGTTATACTCGTACCTTTAGTGCACTTTATTTTATTTATTTTCATCTTATGTTAACTCTCCGTTTTTGTCATAGACATCATTGATGGCAATTGTTTTTAAACAGCATCGTCCATCATGGGGGTTAGCGACAGTTTCTGTCAATGAAGATGTCAAAGTTCAGTTAGATTGGTCAGACAGATTGTACAGATATATATTGCGCTTTGGAGGGTTCAGAGAGTTTAACATTTCCTCTCCCTGTGTCTTCTTACCCTATCCCACCCCCTTCCCAATCTCCTTCCACTCTCCTTCTCTCCCCAGGTTGACCCATGACATCAGCCTGAATGAGTTTGAGGATGACGACCTGTCTGAGATCACTGAGATCACAGATGAGTGTGGGATGAGTCTCAACTACATGGGCCTAGAGATTAAGGTAAGGTAGCACTTCAAACCTGCAGTTGCTTTATGACAGTCGCAAACACACACACACACACACACACACACACACACACACACACACACACACACACACACACACACACACACACACACACACACACATATGCATAATGGTCTGGATATTAAGTTAAAACACCACTTTAAAATTGCAGTTTAAATACTTCCCGCTAATAAAAACAACTCCACACAACAATATTGTCCAAATAATCTGTGCGCACCTCAGAATTTGTTTTGCCCAGTTGATTGACTTGAAGTTTTTGAAATAGCCTAATTGGTCTGCGTCAGCAGTCCTGGATAAGGAAACATGTAGCCTTTTCCTGCTGTCAAATGGTTATTAATATTTTTCATAATTTCATAGTTAATCATAATTATATTTTTTTTAAATGCTGAAAATCTGGTGTTTCTATGTCAAAATCCCCTTTAGCTGACGCCAATTGCTCATTCTAGGGCAATGTGTCCAATGTGTCCTGATGGTGGCACAGTGGGCACACAGTTGAACACCGGCAACGCTGCTTGCAGCTTTAATTATTATTATTATTATTATTTCTACTGCATGAGACTATAAATCTGCCACAGCAAGTTGATCTCTGCAATGCAAGGATTTACTTTGCAACCCGTCCGCCAAATCAATTCACTACGCATGGTTCTGTCTCCAGCAACCCTTTTTGAGGATGCTTTCAAATATATTTTTTGTTGTTGCTTTGGCTTAAAATCACTAGGTTGCGATCATCGGTGCTCTTGGAAATAGGATATCTAAGGGGCCTAGCCCGAACCATGAAAAACAGCCCCAGACCATTATTCCTCCTCCACCAAACTTTACAGTTGGCACTATTAATTCGGGCAGGTAGCGTTCTCCTGGCATCCGCCAAACCCAGATCGGTCCGTCGGACTGCCAGATGGTGAAGCGTGAGTCATCACTCCAGAGAATATGTTTCCACTGCTCCAGAGTCCAGTGGCGGCGAGCTTTACACAGCTCCAGCTGACGCTTGGCATGGCGCATGGTGATCTTAGGCTTGTATGCGGTTGCTCGGCCAAGGAAACCCATTTCCTGAAACTCCCGACAAACAGTTCTTGTGCTGACGTTGCTTCCAGAAGCAGTTTGGAACTCGGTTGTGAGTGTTGCAACCGAGGACAAACGATTTTTACACGCAACGCAGTTCAGCACTCGGCAGTCACGTTCTGTGCGCTTGTGTAGCCTACCACTTTGTGACTGAGCCGTTGTTGCTCCTAGATGTTTCCACTTCCCAATAAAAACACTTACAGTTGACCGGGGCAGCTCTAGCGAATTTTAACAAACTGATTTGTTGGAAAGGTGGCATCCTATGACGGTGCCACATTGAGTCACTGAGCTCTTCAGTACGAGCCATTCTACTGCCAATGTTTGTCTATGGAGATGCATGGCTGTGTGCTCAATTTTATACACCTGTCAGTAATGGGTGTGGTTGAAATAGCTGAATCTACTCATTTGAATGTGTCCACATACTTTTGTATATACAGTGTATGGAGACTGTTTAGTGCCAAAAATAAGGTGTTAAATACAAAACAACGTTTCCTGATCTTTCTTATATCTCTCAGATATAGGACAGACACTTCAGAACAAACTTAATTTCGATTTCTTTGGGGGGGACTCTCTGTTGTTCTACAGTGCATTCGGACACTATTCAGACCCCTTGACTTTTTCCACATTTTGTTGAGTTACAGCCTTATTGTAAATTGGCAAAGGTAACTGAACTGAATGACTATAGCACTCACTTCTGTCATCATGAAGTGCTTTGAGATACTAGTCAAGGATCATATCACCTCCACCTTACCTATCACCCTAGACCCACTGCAATTTCCATACCGCCCCAATAGGTCCACAGACGATGCAATCGCCATCACACTGCTCTATCCAATCTGGACAAGAAGAATATCTATGTAAGAACGCTGTTCATTGACTACAGCTCAGCATTCAAAGCCATAGTACCCTCCAAGCTCATCACTAAGCTTGAGGCCTTGGGTCTCAACCCTGCCCTGTGCGATTGGGTACTGGACTTCCTAAAGGGGCCGCCCCCAGGTGGTGAAGGTAGGAAACAACATCTCCACTTTGCTGATCCTCAACACTTGGGCCCCTCAAGACTGCGTGCTCAGCCCCCTCCTGTACTCCCTGTTCACCCATGACTGCGTGGCCATACACGCCTCCAACTCGATCATCAAGTTTACAGACGACACAAAAGTAGTAAGCTTGATCACCAACAACGACGATACAGCCTATATGGAGGAGTTGAAGGCACTCGGAGAATGGTGTCAGGAAATCAACCTCTCACTTAACATCAACAAAACAAAGGAGATGATCGTGGACTTCAGGAAACAGCAGAGGGAGCACCCTTCTATCCACATCGACGGGACAGCAGTGGAGAAGGTGGAAAGTTTTAAGTTCCTCTGCGTACACATCATGGACAAACTGAAATGGTCCACCCACACAGACAGTGTGGTGAAGAAGGCACAACAGCGTCTCTTCAACCTCAGGAGGCTGAAGAAATTTGGCTTGTCACCTAAAACACTCACAAACCTTTACAGATGCACAATTGAGAGAATTCTGTCGGACAGTATCACCACCTGGTATGGCAACTGCCCCGCCCACAACTGCAGGGCTCTCCATAGGGTGGTGTGGTCTGCACAACGCATCACCGGGGGCAAACTACCTGCGCTCCAGGACACATACAGCACCCGATGTCACAGGAAGGCCAAAAAGATCATCAAGGATAACAACCACCCGAGCCACTGCCTGTTCACCCCGCTACCATCCAGAAGGTGAGGTCAGTACAGATGTATCAAAGCTGGGATCGAGAGACTGAAAATAGCTTCTATCTCAAGGCCATCAGTGATGGCTGTTTAACAGTCTAACACAGAGCGGCTGCTGCCTACATGCAGACTTGATATTCATGGCGACTCTAACATATGGATCACGAGTCACTTTATTAATGCCACTTTAATAATGATGTTTACATATCTTGCATTACTCATCCCATATGTATATACTGTATTTTATTCCATCTATTGCATTGTGCCGAGGCCTCTTGGTCATTGCTCATCCATATATTTATATGTACATATTCTTATTCCATCCCTTTACTTAGATTTGTGTGTATTAGATCGTTGTTGTGGAAATGTTAGATTACTTGTTGATATTGCTGCACTGTCGGAACTTCACTACACTCGCAATAACATCTGCTAACCATGTGTATGTGACCAATAATATTTTATTTGATTTGATTTGATTTAAACGAAAGAGAGTCGGGCCTGCATCCTTGCGAGGGTTAACACTTTTAAATGTTTTACTCATGTTGGCTGCAGTGAAGGAGAGCCCGCAGGTTTTGGTAGCTGGCCATGTCGGTGGCACTGTATTGTCCTCAAAGCGAGCAAAGAAGTTGTTTAGTTTGTCTAGGAGCAAGACATCGTGGTCTGCAACGGGGCTGGTTTTCTTTTTGTAGTCCGTGATTGACTGTAGACCCTGCCACATACCTCTCGTGTCTGAGCCGTTGAATTGCGACTCTATTTTGTCTCTATACTGACAATTAGCTTGTTTGATTGCCTTGCGGAGGGAGTAGCTACACTGTTTGTATTCGGCCATGTTTCCGGTCGCCTTGCTCTGACTAAAAGCAGTGGTTTGCGCTTTCAGTTTTGCGAGAATGCTGCCATCAATCCACGGTTTCTGGTTGGGGAAGGTTTTAATAGTCGCTGTGGGTACAACATCACCGATGTATGTGCTAATACTCGCTCACCGAATCAGCGTATTCATCAATGTTATTGTCCGACACTATGCGGAACATATCCCAGTCTACACGATCGAAGCAATCTTGAAGCGTGGAATCCGATTGGTCGGACCAGCGATGAACAGATCAATACCATTAGTGGGGATTTTAAATTGTGTACTGATGTGTGTTTTCTTGTTGGTGGTACATAATCTGATTCCACCAGCATGTGCTAACAACCCCTCGCTCTGCACAAGTTGAAGGAAAGTTGGCAAAAATATTTACAATTTGATGGCTAAGATGTCTACATTTACAGTAATAATGGCATAAACGTGAATTTGGTAGTGTTTGTATGGGTTTGTGTAATGCGGTTACAGGTGGTTAGATGTAGCCTGATGACCACAGATTACCTTCCAGACCATGTAAGCAATTTAATCTACTCCTTTTCACTTTATAAACTCACAGTGCCTTGCTGAAAAATACCCCAAAGCAGCTGCATTTTGTGTACATGAGCATGAGGGAGGGGACAAACCTTACTGTCCAACAACCTAACTGTGAGACAGAAACTAGCAAGGGAAACTGAAATATATCAAATCAAGACTACAACAGTAATGACAACTACCTCATTCTTCTCTCTGCAGATTCTCCAAACACAAAACAAATACAAACCTAGAAAAATCAACCACCAAGGGCTACTCTTGAGAAGAATGATCTGTCAAAGTCAAAATGCTGGGGGAGATGTACAGATGGGTCTTTGAGATGAGGAAGGGGTTTGGTTATACAGGGTTGTGCTTAGAGATTGTTTTGTATGAGAACCATTGAAAGGTGCCATTTCTCCTCAATCAAGATGTTTGATTGGGCTCAAGTCCGGGTTCTGGCTGGGCCACTCAAGGAAACTCAGAGACTTGTACCGAAGCCACTCCTGCGTTGTCTTGGCTGTGTGTTTGGGGTCGTTGTTCTGTTGGAAGGTGAACTTTCACCCCAGTCTGAGGACCTGAGCGCTCTGGAGCAGGTTCTCAGCAAGGATCTCTCTGTACTTTGCTCCGTTCATCTTTCCCTCGATCATGACTAGTCTCCCAGTCACTGCAGTTGAAAAACATCCCCACAGCATGATGCTGCCACCACCATTCTTCGCCGTACAGAAGGTGTCAGGTTTACTACAGACGTAAAGCTTGGCATTCAGGCCAAAGAGTTCAATTTTGGTTTCATCAGACCAGAGAGTCTTGTTTCTCATGCTCTGAGAATCCTTTAGATACCATTTGGCAAACTCCAAGCTGGCTCTCATGTGCCTTTTAGGAGGAATGGCTTCCGTTTGGTCAATACAATAAAGGCCTGATTAGTGGAGTGCTGCAGAGATGGTTGTCCTTCTGGAAGGTTCACCCATCTCCACAGATGAAGTCTGGAGCTCTGTCAGAGTGGTCATCAGATTCTTGGTCACCTCCCTGACCAAGGCCCTTCTCCCCCAAATGCTCAGTTTGACCGGGCGGCCAGCTCTAGGAAGAGTCTTGGTGGTTCCAAACTTCCTCCATTTAAGAACAATAGTGGCCACTGTGTTCTTGTGTCTTTCAATGCTGCAGACATTTTTTGGTACCCTTCTCCAGATCTGTGCCACGACACAGTCCTGACTTGGAGCTCTGCGGGCAATTGCTTCGACTTTTGGCTTGATTTTTGCTCTGAAATGCACTGTCAACTGTGCGACCTTATATAGACAGGTGTGCGCCTTTCCAAATCAGGTCCAATCAAATTATAGAAACATCTCAAGGATGATCAATAGAAGCAGAATGCGCCTGAGCTCAATTTCGAGTCTCAAAGCAAAGGGTCTAAATACTTATGTATATAAGGTATTTCTGTTTTTTGTTTTTAATACATTTGCAAAAATATCTAAAAACATGTTTTCACTTCGCATTATGGGGTACAGTGGCTTGCGAAAGTATTCACCTCCCTTTGCATTTTTCTATTTTGTTGCCTTACAACCTGGAGATTAAATAGATTTTGGGGGGGTTGTCTCATTTGATTTACACAACATGCCTACCACTTTGAAGATGCAAAATATGTAATACTAAAAAACAGAAAACTTGCGCATGCATAGCTATTCAACCCCCCCAAAGTCAATACTTTGTAGAGCCACCTTTGCAGCATTTACAGCTGCAGTCTCTTGAGGTATGTCTCTATAAGCTTGGAACATCTAGCCACTGGGATTTTTGGCCATTCTTCAAGGCAAAACTGCTCCAGCTCCTTCAAGTTGGATGAGTTCCGCTGATGTACAGCAATCTTTACTTTTTATGGGCAGGTGGTGCGGTAGCGTCCCACCTGGCCAACATCCGGTGAAATTGCAGAGCGCGAAATTCAAACTACAGAATTATAAATATTTAACTTTCATAAAATCACAAGTGTAATACATCAAAATAAAGCTTAATTCTTGTTAATCCAGCCGCTGTGTCAGATTTCAAAAAGGCTTTACGGCGAAAGCACACCATGCGATTATCTGAGGACAGCGCCCAGCATACAAAAGCATGAAAAACATATTTCAACCAGGCTGTCAGAAATAGCGATATAATAAATGGCTTACCTCTGATGATCTTCTTCTGTTGGCACTCCAAAAGGTCCCAGATACTTCACAAATGGTCCTTTTGTTCGATAATGTCCTTCTTTATATCCATAAAAACTCAGTTTAGCTCACACGCTTCAGTCAATAATCCGTCAGTTTCCCACCATCAACATGCATAAAAAATGAATCCTAAACGTTACTAATAAACTAAACAACGTTTATAATCAATCCTCAGGTACCCTAATACGTGAATAAATGATCAAATTTAAGACGGAGAATCGTTATTGTCTTTACCGGAGAAAAATACTAAAGAACGCGCTCTCTTCCACGCGTTTGGAAACACCACAGCCAAAATTGGAGCCACCTAGAAAAACTAAAATTTCTGGCTCATTTTTCCAAAACCAAGCATGAAACTCTGTCTGAAGACTGCTGACATCTAGTGGAAGCCCGAGGAACTGCAATCTGGGAGGATTTCGCCTTATAATAAAAGTGACAGACATTGAAAACAGTGGTAGGCGCAATTTTTTTTCGGGGGGGGTTGTCCTCGGGGTTTCGCCTGCCATGTCAGTTCTGTTGTACTCACAGACATAATTTTAACAGTTTCAGAAACTTTAGAGTGTTATCCAAATCCACCAAATATATGCATATCCTAGCTTCTGGGCCTGAGTAACAGGCAGTTTACCTTGGGCATGCTTTTCATCCGGACGTGAAGTACTGCCCCCTATCCAAGAGAGGTTCAGTCATACCACAGATTCTCAATTGGATTGAGGTCTGGGCTTTGACTAGGCCATTCCAATACATTTAAACGTTTCCTCTTAAACCACTCAAGTGTTGCTTTAGCAGTATGCTTAGGGTCATTGTCCTGCTGGAAGGGTCATTGTCCTGCTGGAAGGTCCCAGTCTCAAATCTCTGGAAGACTGAAACCGGTTTCCCTCAAGATTTTCCATGTATTTAGCGACATCCATCATTCCTTCAATTCTCACCAGTTGCCCAGTCCCTGCTGATGAAAAATATCCCCACAGCATGATGTTGCCACAATCATGCTTCACTGTGGGGATGATGTTCTCGGGGTGATGAGAGGTGTTGGGTTTACGTCAGACATCTTGTTTTCCTTAATGGCCAAAAAGCTCAATTTTAGTCTCATCTGACCAGAGTACCTTCTTCCATATGTTTGGCGAACACCAAATGTGTTTGCTTATTTTTCTTTAAGCAATGGCTTTTTTTTCTGGCCACTCTTTCCGTAAAGCCCAGCTCTGTGGAGTGTACGGCTTAAAATGGTCCTATGGACAGATACTCCAATCTCTGCTGTTGAGCTTTGCAGCTCATTCAGGGTTATCTTTGGTCTCTTTGTAGCCTCTCTGATTATTGCCCTCCTTGCCTGGTCCGTGACTTTTGGTGGGCGGCTCTCTCTTAGCAGGTTTGTTGTGGTGCTATATTGTTTACATTTTTTAATTAGGAATTTAGTGGTGCTCAGTGGCATATTCAAAGTTTCAGATATTCTTTTATAACTGAACCCTGATCTGTACTTCTCCGCAACTTTGCCCCTGACCTGTTTGGAGAGCTCCTTGGTCTTCATGGTGCCCCTTGCTTAGGGGTGTTGCAGACTCTGGGGCCTTTCAGAACAGGTGTGTATACATACTGAGATCATGTGACACTTAGATTGACCACAGGTAAACTTTATTTAACTAATTATGTGACTTCTGAAGGTAATTGCACCAGATCTTATTTAGGGGCTTCATGGCAAAGGGGGTGAATACATATGCACGCACCACAAAAAGTTGCCTACACAACAAATGAGAGCTTGCATTTGTTATGGATTTCATCATTCTTCTTTGTGCTTAGCTTATTTGTGCTTAAATTCTTATTTGAGGGGTTTGATAAGTTGGAGTGAGAAAGTGGCCAAAGAAATGAGTACCACTGAAATAAAGGATAAATATATATATTTTTAATTGAAACACATCCAACCAACACAAAGAAACATGCGCACACACACTCATCCTTGTCCCCGATGCTATGTCTGTGAAGAGTGAGCGATGACTTGCGTGCATGCCTGCTTCTGCAGAAAGATGCCGGAAATTAGAATCACTTTTGCGTTCTTTTAATGTCTTATGTGAATTAAGTTTAAAACATTTAATTAACTTTCTACTAAGTTCAATACATTTCTTAATTATGTTTAATTATTGTTGTGCATGCATGTACGTGTGGTTGTGTGGGTAAGCCTTTACTCATTAGAGTGCAGGGCAATTGGATTTGATTTGCGGTCATTTGTATGGATGTAGAAAAATACAAAATGTCAGGGCTGAATCAGGCTATGAAATAGAGTAATTACATTTACTTTCTCTGCATTACCCCTGAACACACACACACACACACACACACACACACACACACACACACACACACACACACACACACACACACACACACACACACACACACACACACACACACACACACACACACACACACACACACACACACACACACACACACACACACACACAAACTGCTGAGAGGACAAACAGCTGACTTGTTATTCCTCAAAGAGACCTCTTTGTTTTAGAAAACAGCAAAATGAAGGGAGTGGAGATGAGGGAGGGAGAATGTAGGGAGCAGAGAAGATGAAGAGAAGGAGGGAGGGGGTTGATGGAGGAGGGGTGATGATTCCTATTTGTCCGTGTTTTCGTTGGCTCATGCACACCCACACTCCACCGATACGCCCCCTCCCTCTCTCCCATGGGAGGGGGGTGATGGAGGAGAGAGGGAGGGGGCGTATCGGTGGAGTGTGGGTGTGCATGAGCCAACGAAAACACAGCCAAGGAGGAAAAGGAAACCTATCTCCATGGCAACAGTTTTATCTCATCTACTGCAAGATTCATTGCTGAAAATATATGCAGCGTTGGAACACGCTTCTTACGTACTACGCAACACGGAGTGCCTGGATACAGCCCTTGGCCACATACCACAAACCCCCAAGATGCCTAATTGCTATTATAAACTGGTTACCAACGCAATTACAGCAGTACAAAGAAATGTTTTGTCATACTCATGGTATACATTCTGATATACCACGGCTGTCAGCCAATCAGCATTCGGGACTCGAACCACCCAGCTCATAATAGAACTGGTATCTTCTATTTCAAAAACCTTCTAGCATTATGCAGATAAACCTTCCTTTTGTAGCTTGTGTTTGGTCATACACATACAGGATACACTATACGGCCAAAAGTATGTGGACGACCCCGTCAAATTAGTGGATTCGGCTATTTCAGCCACCCCCATTGCTGACAGGTGTATAAAATCGGGCACACAGCCATGCAATCTCCATAGACAAACATTGGGGCTGTTTTTCATGGTTCGGGCTAGGCCCCTTACTTCTAGTGAAAGGAAATCTTAACGCTACAGCATAAAATTACATTCTAGACAATTCTGTGCTTTCAACTTTGTGGAAACAGTTTGGGGAAGGCTCTTTCCTGTTTCAGAATGACAATGCCCCCGTGCACAAAGTGAGGTACATAGAGAAATGGTTTGTCGAGATCAGTGTGGAACAACTTGACTGGCCTGCACAGAGCCCTGACCTCAACCCCATCAAACACCTTTGGGATGAATTGGAACGCCGACTGCGAGCCAGGCCTAATCTCCCAACATCAGTGCCCGACCAAGTCCCCGCAGCAAAGTTCCAACATCTAGTGAAAAGCATTCCCAGAATAGTGGAGGCTGTTATAGCAGCAAAGGGGGGACCAACTCCATATTAATGCCCATGATTTTGGAATGAGATGTTCGACGAGCAGGTGTCCACATACTTTTGTGCATAGAAATGTTATGTTCATGTCTCGTATGTCTGTGTCAAAAAACTGGTGATTGGCCAATGCAATGCCAGGCATCAGGATCCTCAGGCTGTGGTGGTGTTCCTACCCAACTACATTGCAGACGCATGCCAGATCTCACAACGGCTGGACGTCAGCTAACTCCATCATATGATATAGAAATCTGTTTTTGCATCAACCGTTAGCATCTAGTCGGGCAGGAACACCACCAACTACCAACTACTGCCTGCCCTGTCGCCAGTGGTGGAAAAAGTACTCAATTGTTATACTTGAGTTACAGTAATGAAACCTTAATAGAAAATTACTCAAGCAAATGTTAACCAGTAAAATACTACTTTAGTAAAAGTCTAAAAGTATTTGGTTTTAAATATACTTAAGTATCAAAATTAAAAGTATAAATCATATACCATTTTTTGCAAACCAGACAGCACAATTGTCTTTGTTTACGGATAGCCAGGAATAGCCACACTCCAACACTCAGATATCATTTACAAACGAAGCATTTGTGTTTAGTGAGTCTGTCAGATCAGAGACAGTAGGGATGAGTGCGTGAATTTGACAATTTTCCTGTCCTGCTAAGCATTCAAAATGTAACGAGTGCTTTTGGGTGTCAGGGAAAATGAATGGAGTAAAAAGTACATTATTTTCTTTAGGAATGTAGTGAAGTAAAAGTAATCAAAAATATAAATAGTAAAGTAAAAAACTACTTAAGTAGTAATTTAAAGTATTTTTACTTAAGTACTTTACACCACTGCCCGCTGCTAAGGCTCCTGGTCTCCTAGCAACAATGATTTTAACAAGGGGCAACACATAATTGATACCATAAAACAAGGGCATATGCCTGAGGGCATATTGATCACCACTGAGGGGAGAGGAGGATGGAGAGAGGGAAAGGTCTGACAGCTCCCCCGATTGAGGCAGAGTACGAATGTTTATGGGTACTTCAAGGTAGGAATGGAGAGAAGGAACTAGGAGTGAGGGGTGGCTGTGAGAGGAGTAGAACAGACATAGTAATTTACTGTAATTCAACATGACCCTACACAGGCCTCACGAGTGGCGCAGCGGTCAAAGGCACTGCATCGCAGCGCTATAGGCATTACTACTGACCCTGGTTCAATCCCAGGCTGTGTCATAGCCGGCCGTGACCAGGATGTCCTTGTCCCATCAGCTCTACCGACTCCTTGTGGTGGTTGCCAGCTGTACAGTGTTTCCTCTGACACATTGGTGCGGCTGGCTACCAGGTTAAGCGAGCAGTGCGCCTTGGCGGGGTCGTGTTTTGGAGGATGCATGGCTCTCGACCTTCACCTCCCCTGAGCCCGTACAGGAGTTGCAGCGATGGGACAAGACTGTAACTAGAAATTGGATATCACAAAAAAGGGGTAAAAACATTTTAAAGCAGAAATGTTCGATAAAGGACTATGTTCATTGAATGTCGTAATCACAGATTTTTTGGAAGATGGAGGTGGCTTTCAGAAGCACCATATATGTGTATATAGTTTATATAGCTCTGAGATAGTAGTATATATTGTAGGTGCAGAATAGTGTCCACATCATAACATATTACACCTGCCCTGGGTGTCTCTTTCTGGTATCATTAGAGCTACAGTCTGGGATTTGAGAAGCTGTTCAGTGGTCATTTCAATTCTTAATATTTCCCCATTCATTATTGAAGAATATAACCTATTAATGCCTCATGAGGTTACCCTAATGACTGTCTTTATCATAACCCAGAATATAAGGCTTTATAACTTAATTGTTTACAAACAAAAATAATTAAATGAACATATATTAAATGAACATATATCTTATGGTAGATACAGTCAGTAAACAAACTGCTGCTATGAATAGTCTATCTGCCTTGATCTCTCCATTTGGCTCTTTCCCTCTCTCTCTTTCTCTCCCTGTTATACGTGGCTCAGCGTTGGCAGTGACAGTGTGCAGGCTGATGTCAGATCAGCCTCTAATTGGCCAACTCAATCCCCCTTCCCCCCTATTTTCTCCTTCATCCATCCCTTGCTCTCTCTCTACCTTCTCATCTTGTTCCATTTCCTCTGTCTCTCTCAATCTTTATCTCCCTTTGTGTGTCTTTGCGTGTAGCTCCCATTGCCTTTCTCTCTCTCTGGACTGACATGAGTATCTTCCAATCCCTGCAGGGCTGTGTGAGGCAGGCGACCAATAGTGGGGTGGGGAAGGAGGAGCTGGGTGCTGTCGGCCAGCTCCAGGCCGAGATGCTCCATTTGGATCTGATCGACGGGGCCGACGGTTACCGCGATGACAAGGAGTCATCTCAGCCATCTTCCACAGCACCCCTGCCAGTAACCGAGGACCCCCCTCTAGTAACCATGGATATGTACCGGCCAAAGAGACCCACAACCCTTAATCTTTTCCCCATGGTGCCACGCACTCAGGTGAGTCCAAATGAACCCTCCGTTATCCCTTTATTACTCTTCCCATCCTTTCACCCACCTCCCTCCTTCTGCTGGCTGACCCCACTCGCTGTTCCCTTTTCTTTCTTCCTCGTTAACCTCTGTGACAGCTGAATGAATATTGATAGCTGGAAGGATGGAGGGGTGGATGAATGAAATGGTAGAGTAAAATGTACGAGAATGCGAGGATAAAGCTGATATTCTGCACTGTATCTAGTCTATATGTGTGTATAAAATCAGTGGGGAAAAAGCTGTGATGATATCACCCCCCTAGACACCATGTCTGTTTTTCTCTGGGTGTTATGCTGGTCGAAACAATGGCTGGGATTGTCAGGAGAGATGGAGTGTGTTCCTTTGGTACACATCTCCTTTTGTGTGTGACAACTGTGTTTGTGTGTGACTGAGGCTTGTGACTGTATCAGTGGTGGTCGGTGCCATTTAAGATGAGGGAGGAATTATATATTTTTAATGAGCGTGGCCTTATTTCTAATACAGCATATTGGATGACTGTCATTCATATTCCATTCCCCCAGCTCAATGTAACATCGATAGGTTTAGGCTAATACATGACACAACATGTTTCCCTATGCCCATCATGAGGTTGCTACAATCTAGCCCAGTGGTTCCCAACCTTTTTTGGGTACTGGAGTGATTCCTATATTATATTGGACAAAAATGTATTTTAAAATCAATATTATTTGTCTATGCCTGTCATTTAACTGCAAATTAGGATAATGTATTACTATAAAAATGCTCATGTATTCTTAACATGCAAGCAGTAAAATTAGATTTAAATAAACAGATAAAAATACATCTTATGGAACAGCGGGGACTGTGAAGCAACACAAACATAGGCACAGATACATAAATATAAAACACACAATAACATACACACTATAAACACAGACTTTGTGTTGTGGATATGTGGTAGTAGAGTAGGGGCCTGAGGGAACACACGTGATATGTTGTAAAATCTCGTGTGAATGTATTGTAATGTTTAAAAAAATGTATACTGCCTTAATTTTGCTCGACCCCAGGAAGAGTAATGGGAATCCATAATAAATACAAATTTAAACATCAGTTTAATCTTTTTTTATAGGATTTGTTCACATCTTGAAGTGTCCAGAAAATTATACAAAAACAAAGATCAAATGTTACACACATTCTCCCAGTATATGTAACCCATATTTCTAGACTTGTGTATGGCACATGACAACTCACCAATCAATGAGAAACTTGATCATGTCTCTCACTCATAAGCTCTGTCAGTATTTTGGGGCAGGGTGGCAACAGCAGTGATCAGGCTTTTCTCCAAGTCCAGTCTGTACCTGTGCTTGGTCTTGATTAGGGTCATGGATGAAAATGTCACATCACATAAGTATGTACAGTGCATTCAGAAAGCATTCAGACCCCTTGACTTTTTCCATGTTGTTATGTGACAGACTTATTCTAAAATCGATAACATTTTTGCAAATGTATAAAAAAAAAAAAGGAAATATCACATTTACATAAGTATTCCGACCCTTTACTCAGTACTTTGTTGAAGCACCTATGGCAGTTGAGTCTTCTTGTGTATGATGCTACAAGCTTGCACACCTGTATTAGGGGAGTTTCTCACATTCTTCTTTGCAGATCCTCTAAGCTTTGTCAGGTTGGATGAAGAGCGTCGCTGCACAGATATTTTCAGGTCTCTCCAGAGATGTTTGATCGGGTTCAAGTCCGGGCTCTGGGTGGTCCAGAGCCCGGAATTGAACTCGATCCCTAAGCCACTCCTGCATTGCCTTGCCTGTGTGCTTAGGGTCGTTGTCCTGTTGGAAGGTGAACATTCACCCTAGTCTGAGGACCTGATTGCTCTGGAGCAGGTTTTCATCAATGATCTCACTGTACTTTGCTCTGTTCATCTTTCCCTCGATCCTGGCTAGTCTCCCAGTCCCTACCGCTGAAAAACATCCCCACAGCATGATCCTGCCACCACCATGCTTCACCGTAGAACTAGTGCCAGGTCTCCTCCAGAAGTGACAAAAATGTATAAAACGCTGTTGTTGCTTTTTCATTATGGGGTATTGTGTTCAGATTGATGAGAAATGTTTTATTTAATCAATTTTAGAAAAAGGCTGTAATGTATAAAAATGTGGGAAAAGTATAGTGGTCTGGAGTCATGTGATGCTGCGAAGCAAGATGGTTGTCTTAAAGGAGCCTTCCGCTAAAATCCTCCGAAGTTCGATAGTATAGTACATTTAGTAGAATTATTTTTGGGGAAAGTTAATTTAATTTGTTTTATCAATGTTTTCAACAATGTCTGCGTTGGATTCAGCTTCAACACGTACACGTAGCGCAATTGCTGGCGCAGCGGTTAACAAGGCTAGCTCTGTTGCTAGCAATTCAGCAAGCATGACTTTGAAAGGGCAGAACATAGAACCCAGCTCATTGTCAGCCTTGCACTCATCCCTACAGAAGGCCATGGAAGAAATGGGTAGAGTCAGCACCATTCTTGAATCGGATGTTTCTCAGGTCAAACAATCTTAGATGGATATGCAAGAAGATGTATCGGTGATATTACAGAGGCTAGATGAGTCAGAAGGTCGGCTATCAACGCTGGAGGACGTCAACGATTGACTGATTTAAGAACGTCGAGAAGAACGCCAAACTGTATGAGGATCTCGACAGAAGCGTGCAAGACGCAGCTAACCAAGACAGGCCCCTCAATTTAAGACTTTTAGGGGTCAAGGAAGGTCTGGAGGATGGCAAGCTGCGGGAATGCGTGAGACAAATTATCTTGGAGACTCTGGGGGTGGATCTGGACGAATCCAAGCTTCAACAAGTTCACCGTACCCTAGGTACCAATACTACGCGAGAATCAGCCGCATAGACCGATCATCATCCACTTTCTCATGGATCTGGAGAGAGAGAGAGTACTGGCCACTGCGAAGGGAATGTATCGGGAGAAGGGAGGGGTGACCTGGAAGGGCTGCAAGCTATCATTCTTTCCTGATATGACCAAGGAGCTGGTGGATAAAAGGAGGCTTTTTACCGCAACAAGGACGAGGCTGCATGAGTTGGATGTACGTTTCACACTCGCCTACCCATTTATTCTACGCTTTACTTGGAAGGGGGAAAGACAGAGCTTCGATGACTATCGCAAGGCGATGGAATTCCTCAAGAAAAACTCAATAAATAAGGGCATGGATGACATAGCTATATTGTCACGATCGTCTTCGTGAGAGAGAGAGGACCAAGGCGCAGCGTGTGCAAAATACATCTCTTTATTTTGGAAGAGAGAAAAAACACGAAACGAACACTATACACAAACTAACAAAACAACAAATGACCGTGAAGCTAAATAACGTAAGTGCACAGACAAGCAACAAACGTTCAACATAGACAACACCCCACAAAAGCCTACTGCCTATGGCTGCCTTAAATATGGCTCCCAATCAGAGACAATGAATGGCAGCTGTCTCTGATTGAGAACCAATCCAGGCAGCCATAGACATAACTAGACACCACTACTCTACTCTGCCCCATACACATACAACACCCCTAGACATTACAAAACACATACCTTCCCCATGTCACACCCTGACCTAACTAAAAAACATAAAGAAAACAAAGAATACTAAGGCCAGGGTGTGACATATATTGGCCGGTGAGTTCTATATGGGACAGAGTCTGTGTGACACACTATCACAAAGACACTGTGAAATGACAATTTGGCTTTCCTAAAATGTCAGTTTTGTTTATTTTTCTTCTCTATTCTTTTTACTTATTGCCATTTGGTGTGGGAATACAAGTATTGTTAGGTGCTCTCCAAAGTACTAGCCATAAGGCTGCAGAAGGTTTTACCTCATATTATTCACACAGATCAGGTGGGATTTGTAAAAAGTAGAACCTCCACAGACAATCTTAGACATTTGCTTCACCTCATGAGTCCAAAAGAGGATACTCAGGTGGCAGCCCTTTCCCTAGATGCGGAGAAGGCATTCAATAGGGTAGAGTAGGGCTTTTTGACATTTACCATTGAGAAGTTTGGCTTTGGCCCTGGATTTATCAAGTGGGTTAAGGTATTGTACTCCAATCCAAGAGCAGCAGTCCTCACAGGCTATGCCTGTATCCAAATTCTGTCCTGTTGAAATTACTTCATTACAGATAAAATGAGTGCCATCAGGGATGAAATACCTGGGGATAAAATTGAGCAACGAACCACAGAATATCATGCAAATCAATATGATGCCACTACTACAAAAAATAAAGAATACTCTTGATAAATGGAGGCTGCTTAATCTTACATTATGGGGTAAAATAAATACTATTCAAATGGTTGTGGCCCAACAGTTTAATTATGTATCCATGATGCTCCCTGTGACCATTTCTCCCTCCCACTATTTAAGCAGTACAATCAAATGATTAACTTCTCTAGGGTATGTGGGACGGTTGCGTCCCACCTTGTCAACAGCCAGTGAAACTGCAGGGCGACAAATTCAAAACAGAAATCCCATAATTTAAATTCCTCAAACATACAAGTATTTTACACAATTTTAAAGATACACTTGTTGTAAATCCAGCCAAAGTGTCCGATTTCAAAAAGGTTTTACGACGAAAGCACACCAAACATCTTCATCTTCATCAGATGACACTCATAGGACTTCATGTTACACAATACATGTATGTTTTGTTCGGGAAAGTTCATATTTATATCCAAAAATCTGAGTTTAGGTGGGACGCTACTGTCTCACTTGGCAAAAAGCCTGAGAAAATGCAGAGCGCCAAATTCAAATGAATTATTATGAAAATTACTATAAAAATCTAACTTTCATTAAATCACACATGAAAGATACCAAATTAAAGCTACACTGGTTGTGAATCCAGCCAACATGTCAGAATTCAAATAGGCTTTTCAGCGAAAGCATATGATGCTATTCTGAGGATAGCACCATTGTAAACAAAGAGAGATAAGCATATTTCAGCCCTGCAGGCGCGACACAAAACGCAGAAATAAAAATATAATTCATGCCTTACCTTTGACAAGCTTCTGTTGTTGGCACTCCAATATGTCCCATAAACATCACAAATAGTCCTTTTGTTCGATTAATTCTGTCGATATATATCCAAAATGTCAATTTATTTGGCGCGTTTGATCCAGAAAAACACAGGTTCCAACTTGCTCAAACGCGACGACAAAATATCTCAAAGGTTACCTGTAAAATTTGCCAAAAAATGTCAAACTACTTTTGTAATACAACTTTAGGTATTTTTTTACGTTAATAATCGATCAAATTGAAGACGGGATGATCTGTGTTCAATACAGGATTAAAACCAACTGTAGCCAGCTTTCTGCTCACACGCTTCTATCTAACAGGACACTTAATGTGACTCTCATTCAAGATGGCCGTACTTATTCATTGCACAAAGGAATAACCTCAACCAATTTCTCAAGACTGTTGACATCCAGTGGAAGCGGTAGGAACTGCAAGCATGTCCCTTAGCGTGTCCCTTAGAAATCTGGTTTCCCAATGAAAAATCATTGAAAAGAGAGTGACCTCAAAAAAAAAAAATCTGAATGGTTTGTCCTCGGGGTTTCACCTGCTAAATAAGTTATGTTATACTCACAGACATGATTCAAACAGTTTTAGAAAATTCAGAGTGTTTTCTATCCAAATCTACTAATAATATGCTTATCTTATCTTCTGGGGATGAGTAGCTGGCAGTTTAATTTGGGCATGCTTTTCATCCAAAATTCCAAATGCTGCCCCCTACCCTAGAGAAGTTAATAAATATATTGGGATGGGGGGAAAAAAACAGAATAAATGTGAACAAGTTATATGCTCCAAGGGATAAAGGAGGACTAGCATTACCCAATGTAGAACTATAAAACATATCATTTGAAGTAGCCAAATTGGCCAGACACTGGGGCAATTATGATTCCCATTTGGGATGGTCTATCACAGCCCCGTTTAAGCCTATTGAGGCCTCATCACAATTCTACAACATTCCCGAGAGGTATGGGTTAAGATTCATAAGATGTTTGGAATTTCCCAGTATAAACAAAAATATTCTTCCATGTGGCACAACCCATCGGTTTGCATAGGAAAACATTAATTTATCTTGGAGGTATGGCTTAGACAAGGCCTGCATGTACTAGGGGATATATATGAGAAAGGAGTGCTTATGTCCTATCAGGACCTGAAGGGCAAATGTTATTTGCCAGATAAGGGATATTTCTGGAAATACTTACAACTAAGGAGCAGCATGGGGTCTCTTATGAGAATTAACCTCCAGAGAGATGAAATGTTTTTAGAACAATATTTCATGTTACCAGGAATATCACACTCTGCTTCAGTGTTTTATAAAAGAGTCTCATATGCACAATATGGAAACTGGGAGAATTTAAGGTTGATTTGACAGAGGGATCTTAATTGTAACATTGAGGAGGATGTATGGAATTTTGTTTCTGATGTAGGGTGGTGTACCAGGGATACAAGGGGTACATTTACACATTATACGATTGTTCATAGCTACTACTGGACCACAGTTAGATTACATGAAGTGGGTTTATTGCAAAATAGTTTATGCTGGAAATGCAAGGGTGATGTAGGTACCTTTCTGCATGCTATATTGGACTCGCCCATGGTGCTCTCTTTTTTGAAGGAGGTTCTTAAAAAGCTTGAGGAATGGGTGGGACAGGCTATCACAGAGGCCCCACACCTGTACTTATTAGGGGATATATCTATTTTACCACCAGGTATTAGCAAAGAAGAGTTTGGTCTTGCCTTAGTGTGTTTTCTTATTGCGGCTAGAATCATACTATGTAACTGTAAGAGCGCAGAAATTAACAGATTGGCTGAATGAGCATAATCTTGTCTGCAAATCAACTTGCAGACAATAATATGCTCATTCATTTCCAAAATGCCTTTGAATCGCACAAACACAATCAACTGGGCTACCCCACTGACATCAGTGGCTTCATCCAATAGCAGAGAAAATGGACCAGAATTCTTTACATTTTCCACCACTTGATCTACGATATCAACGCCCATGTCATCGATCCTACAATACATCATGTTATTTGAAAATGGTACCATCTTCAGTGCGTCCACTGTTGTCTTATCAATGATTTGTCTTATCAATGATAATTTCTGTTAGAATAACAGCAGCAGGCACTCTAGTGCACGGAGCAAAGGATCACGTGAACTTGGTGCGAGCAGAGGATCAACCATTGAGCGAACAGAGGCCAGGTAGACAGAGCAATGCACACGCACCCAAAGTAAAAAAAAACAGGCCTATAAATGTAAACTAACTACATTTCACACCAGTGACCTCAGTAAATGTTCTCCTACCTATAAAGACTGAAATAATTTGAACATATTTTTTGGAATAATATTTTTCCGAATATTTTTTTTCTTCACATTTTTGAAAATCCACCAACGTACCCCCTGGGGACTGCCCATGTACCCCTAGGGGTACGCCTACCCTCGGTTGGGAAACCCTGACCTAGCCTATGAATGAAAGTTTACAACGTAGGTGCACAGATCGAGATACAATTTTTCAATCAAGGTGACACACTCAACACTCAACTCACACTGCCTGCATCTAGCTGATCTAGGGAGCAATCGTTAGTCCAACAGTTGCAAACGAGAGTTTCTATTTGAAAAATCCAGATATGTTTATCCCCATTTCGTTCAATTTTCTTCCGTTTAAGAAAAGTTTTTCAACAGAATTGGCGGAATGAATTCACCCCAGATCACAGTTCACTTTCATAGCAGCCAGATACAAACAGCATGATCACTTTTCCCATTGTATAATTCCTTCTTGCGTCTACGCACTCTTCACCTCTCACCTTTTCCCTTTGCTTGTGGACTTCAGTGCACAACACATCAGCTATCTGTGACCAGGCGAAAATACCTTTCCAAGCCAAACCTTCATATCATAACTGCTACCCACTAAATACAGCCTACAACATTGTCACCATATTAGCTAGCATCATAGTCAACATAGTTATGTAGAACTAATGCTTTAGTAAACCCGCTACAATGTAGAGTGTAGTTACACCGGTGTGTTCCAGTTCCCACCAATATCCAGCAACATCGCACAGCTATTGAAGAGGCATGGGACAATATTCCACAGGCCACAATCAACAGCCTGATCAGCTCTAAGTGAAGGAGATGTGTTGCGCTGCATGATGCAAATTGTGGTCACACCAGATACTGACTGGTTTTCTGATCCACACCCCTACCCTTTTTTCAGGTATCTGTGATGAACAGATGCTAATCTGTATTCCCATTCATGTAACATCCATAGATTAGGACCTCATGAATTTATTTCAATTTACTGATTTCCTTATATGAACGGTAACTCAGTAAAATCTTTGAAATTGTTGCATGTTGCATTTATATTTTTGTTCAACGTAGATTCATTCTCTGATCATTTGATTGGGTGGACAACATGTCAGTTCATGCTGCAAGAGCTCTGATAGGTTGTAGGACTTTCTCCGGAAGTTGTCAGAATTACTGTTTAACCTGTCTAGGATCAGCGTGGCGCTAGCGGCACACCCCCCCCCCCCCACTGAAAAACCAGTGCCGCGAAATTCAAAAAAAATATTTTTTTAAAATATTTAACTTTCACACATTAAAGTCCAATACAGCTAATGAAAGACACAGATCTTGTGAATCCAGTCAACATGTCCGATTTTTAAAATGTTTTACAGGGAAGACACAATATGTAAAGATGTACATCTATTACCTAAAAACACATTAGCATAATCCACCATCTTTTATTTGTCCACCAACACCAGTAGCCATCACCAATTCGGCTAAACTAAGATATTTATAGCCCCTAACCAACAAAAAAACTCATTAGATGACAGTCTGATAACATATTTATGGTATGGGATAGGTTTTGTTAGAAAAAAGTGCATATTTCAGGTAGATGGCATAGTTTACAATTGCACCCACCATCACAAATGGACTAGAATAATTACAATGAGCAACGTGTTTACCTAACTACTAATCATCAAACATTTCGTAAAAATACACAGCATACACGAATCGAAAGACACAGATCCTGTGAATACAGACAATATTTCAGATTTTCTAAGTGTCTTACAGCGAAAACACAATAAATCGTTATATTAGCTTAGCACATAGCAATTAGCAGCCCAGCATTGATTCTAGCCAAAGTGAGCGATAAAAGTCAACATCGCCAAAAGATATTAATTTTTTCACTAACCTTCTCAGAATTCTTCCGATGACACTCCTGTAACATCACATTACAACATGCATATACAGTTTGATCGAAAATGTTTATATTTAGCCACCAAAATCATGGTTAGACAATGTGAAATGTAGACAAGCTGGTAAAGAAAAAGTCCTTGCGCCACTTAGACAGTGATCTACTCTTATACATAAATACTCATAAACGTGACTAAAAAATATAGGGTGGACAGGGATTGATAGACAATTTAATTCTTAATACAATTGCGTTATTACATTTTTTAATTTATCCTTACTTTTCAATACAGTTTGCGCCAAGCGAAGCTACGTCAAAAAACATGGCGTCCTAAGCCACTAAAATGTTTCGACAGAAACACGATTTATCATAATAAAAATGTCCTACCTTGAGCTGTTCTTCCATCAGTATCTTGGGCAAAGGATCCTTTCTTGGGAGAAATCGTCTTTTGGTGGAAAGCTGTCCTCTTGCCATGTGGAAATGTCAACTGCGTTCGGGATGAACTGAAAAGCGTGCCCAACTTTTCACATCGTTGCAAAAATAAATGTCCCAAAATCGCACTAAACGGATATAAATTGCTATAAAACGCTTTAAATTAACTACCTTATGATGTTTTTAACTCCTATAACGAGTGAAAAGATGACCGGAGAAATATAACAGGCTAAACTAACGCTTGGAACAGGTGCGCGCTGGTGTCCTCTAGGCTCATGACGCAGCTCCCAAAGAATGACTAGCTTCAGGGTTTTTTCATTTGTAGGGCCTGTGAACGCGCAATCGACCCCGTTGGAATCGTCATCACGTAAAGGCATCCAGGGGAAGACGTAAGAAGTGTCCGTATAGTCATAGCAACGACAGTGCCCTTATAACTGACTTCAGAAGAGTGGCCAACATTTCTCAAATCTGACTCCATGTCAGGGAAATTGCTGTAGAATGGGCTCTGTTCCACTTAGAGACAAAATTTCAACTCCTATAGAAACTATAGACTGTTTTCTATCCAATAATAACAATAATATGCATATTGTACGATCAAGGATTTTATGGGAAGCCGTTTAAAAAATTTGCCAAATTAGCATAAATAGTCTAAACAGCGCCCCCATCCCCAACAGGTTAAGTCTATGGTAGGTGGTGAGAACCATGAGTTTCTTTCCTGGGTTATGTATTGAAGCCAATGCACCCAGAGGAGGACGGAAACTAGCTGTCCTCTGGCTACACCATGGTGCTACCCATAGTGCTGTTGAGGCTATTGTAGACCTTCATTGGAAAACAGTGTGTTTTAATCAATCATTTATTGACATTCATATATTTTGTGTAGTTTTATCTAAAAAGGATAACTTTTTCAATGTTCCACTATTTAAATTTATGAAATTCGCTGAGGATGGTCCTCCCCTTTCTCCTCTGAGGAACCTCCACTGCTGGGTATGTGTGTGTGACAGTGTGTGTGTGTATGTTTGTTTCTTGTTCTCTGTAAATACAGCTAGCTTACATTCATGTCATGACCCTGTGAATTTATTGTTTCAGTTGGAAGAAGTATCATGAGTATGGGGTGGATGTGTGTGTGTAACAGGGTTTTATTGGTGATTCCCCTTGCCACTTTATTGTTAAGCCAATGGGTTTTTGGTTTTAGTTTTGTCTTGCCGTCACCTACTCAACATGGCATCTTATTGGCTGGTTTGCGTAGCTTGCTTACGAGGGAGGATGTTTCATTAGAATCGTCCCAGTGAACAAGCACCAAACCAGCGGTAAGTTGTTGGTTGCAAAGCACTGTACATCAAAAGTGATTTTTATACTCCCAAGTGATGATTTAAGTGTACAATTTATATACATTTGTTTGTAAATGTTATTTGAACATCACAAATAAGATGCAATGTTTTTTGGAGAATATTGGTTGTGCATTTTGGTTGTAAAGAATTCCCGCCAGTACTAGCTAGCAACTTACTGTGTCTGGTGGGGGGGGTTCATATATTTTGTACAGTGCGTGAGTGCAGAGTTGGATGGTGAGCCGTGCATTGCATGACGTGCAATTTTGTGCTGTTCCTACCAGGTACATTGTTAAAGATATTATATTGTATATTTGTGTGCACACATGAGCGCACTATAATGTGAGCTTGTGAGGTATGTATGTGTTTTTTCATTAGTAGCAGAAATAAGAACTAGGGTAGAAAGTTATGCTGGTCAGAGATGGAGCGACACATACACCAACACTCGAGCAGAGGCTGTCAGAAGGAACATCCACTGTGTGTGCTTGATTTCTTTTCCCACTCTGATGGGGGAGAAGTAAGAGTGTCTGTCTGTCTGTCTGTCTGTCTGTCTGTCTGTCTATTAGCTGTCATAAGTAATAATTGCCCCTGAGCGCTCCCTTGTTGCACAATCCCTTGAAGGCTGATTTAAAAGGCATTTGATGGAACGGTTGTGATACATTTTTCTGCACAAAATAATAAGTATACAAGCATGTTGTATCGTAACCATTGTGTCAAATGTATTGTACATCAGTTATACAACCTGAGTATGTACAGGGCCCATGCTAGGACAAACTCCTCTCGTATCCCTGTTATATTTGGTTTCATCATATGATATTCAAAGAAAAGGGCATCATATAAAAAACTGTTTGGACAGAACATTCCCAATGCAACAGTCGACATCTTTCAACTGTCTTTACATCCTTCACGCAAATAGTACTATTGAAAGACAAACAAAGATGAGTATGAATTAGGCTGTTTGAAAAGGTTTGAATCCTAAGCAAACTGCCTACACATTGTTGAAAGTGCAATAGACCAACATAGTTACTGTAGTTGGTCAAAGCTGTCTGTTAGAAAACATAGGTAGAGCATTGAGCATTCCTCAGGTTTTCGCCTGCAATATCAGTTCTGTTATACTCACAGACAATATTTTGACAGTTTTGGAAACTTTAGAGTGTTTTCTATCCTAGTCTGCCAATTATATGCATATTCTAGCTTTTGGGCCTGAGAAATAGGCAGTTTACTTTGGGAACGTTTTTTATCCAAACATCAAAATACTGCCCCCTAGCTTCAAGAATTAACTACTTATTTGTTTTATTGTTGTTGCATTGTGGAGAGGTGAACCTGCAGGTTAGAATGATATTCCACTGTGTACTCCATCTACTGTATGTCATGTGTATATGACAAGTACACAAGCTTGAACTTAGAAGGGAAGGGGGGAGGCAGCCAGAAATATAAGGAAAAGATATCCAACTTCGTGATTAGATTGTATGTGAACAAAATATTGAAAATACATAGGCCCTTAAGGAAAAGTCCAGTCAATGACTATCTTATGGTATTTTCTCCATTAGTCCACTGTTGGTTGATACAGTCTCAAAATGTTTTGCATATCAACTAAGAGATTTCAATATATAGGATTTTTGTTGTGCATCATCATGATTATGTGACACTGCTTCTTAAAAACGTTACACAAAATCTGGAGTTGGAAAAATTCAAGTGGTGTGAATACTTTCTGAAGGCACTATGTTTGTCTGCCTGTATCTATAAGATAAAAAATATATCATGTATAAATGAAGACTTAACAAAACACAAATATGTTCTTATTGAAACCACGTCTGATAAGATCCTTTCTATGTCCAATATTTCTGTAGGGTTAGTTTTTCTTCCGTGTTACCTTTGGGTTTTGTAAAGACAGCTGAGAAAACAACCATTAGCTTTGAGGACAACACAGTGCCACTGACACGGCCCGCTACCAAAACCTGCGTGCTCTCCTTCACTGCAGCCGAGGTGAGTAAAACATTTAAACGTGTTAACCCTCGCAAGGCTGCAGGCCCAGACGGCATTCCCAGCCGCGTCCTCAGAGCATGCGCAGACCAGCTGGCTGGGGTGTTTACGGACATATTCAATCAATCCTTATCCCAGTCTGCTGTTCCCACATGCTTCAAGAGGGCCACCATTGTTCCTGTTCCCAAGAAAGCTAAGGTAACTGAGCTAAACGACTACCGCCCCGTAGCACTCACTTCCGTCATCATGAAGTGCTTTGAGAGACTAGTCAAGGACCATATCACCTCCACCCTACCGGACACCCTAGACCCACTCCAATTTGCTTACCGACCCAATAGGTCCACAGACGACGCAATCGCAACCACACTGCACACTGCCCTAACCCATCTGGACAAGAGGAATACCTATGTGAGAATGCTGTTCATCGACTACAGCTCAGCATTTAACACCATAGTACCCTCCAAACTCGTCATCAAGCTCGAGACCCTGGGTCTCGACCCCGCCCTGTGCAACTGGGTCCTGGACTTCCTGACGGGCCGCCCCCAGGTGGTGAGGGTAGGTAACAACATCTCCACCCCGCTGATCCTCAACAATGGGGCCCCAAAGGGTGCGTTCTGAGCCCTCTCCTGTACTCCCTGTTCACCCACGACTGCGTGGCCATGCACGCCTCCAACTCAATCATCAAGTTTGCGGATGACACTACAGTGGTAGGCTTGATTACCAACAACGACGAGACGGACTACAGGGAGGAGGTGAGGGCCCTCGGAGTGGGGTGTCAGGAAAATAACCTCACACTCAACGTCAACAAAACAAAGGAGATGATTGTGGACTTCAGGAAACAGCAGAGGGAGCACCCCCCTACCCACATCGACGGGTCAGTAGTGGAGAAGGTGGAAAGTTTTAAGTTCCTCGGTGTACACATCACGGACAAACTGAATTGGTCCACCCACACAGACAGCGTTGTGAAGAAGGCGCAGCAGCGCCTCTTCAACCTCAGGAGGCTGAAGAAATTCGGCTTGTCACCAAAAGCACTCACAAACATCTACAGATGCACAATCGAGAACATCCTGTCGGGCTGTATCACCGCCTGGTACGGCAACTGCTCCGCCCACAACCGTAAGGCTCTCCAGAGGGTAGTGAGATCTGCAGAACGCATCACCGGGGGCAAACTACCTGCCCTCCAGGACACCTACACCACCCGATGTCACAGGAAGGCCATAAAGATCATCAAGGACAACAACCACCCAAGCCACTGCCTGTTCACCCCGCTATCATCCAGAAGGCGAGGTCAGTACAGGTGCATCAAAGCAGGGACCGAGAGACTGAAAAACAGCTTCTATCTCAAGGCCATCAGACTGTTAAACAGCCACCACTAACATTTAGCGGCCGCTGCCAACATACTGACTCAACTCCAGCCACTTTAAAAATGGGAATTGATGGAAATTATGTAAAAATGTACCACTAGCCACTCTAAACAATGCCACTTAATATAATGTTTACATACCCTGCACTACCCATCTCATATGTATATGTATATACTGTACTCTATATCATCTACTGCATCTTGCCATCTTTATGTAATACATGTACCACTAGCCACTTTAAACTATGCCACTTTATGTTTACATACCCTACAGTACTCATCTCATATGTATATACCGTACTCTATACCATCTACTGCATCTTGCCTATGCCGTTCTGTACCATCACTCATTCATATATCTTTATGTACATATTCTTTATCCCTTTGCACTTGCGTGTATAAGGTAGTAGTTGTGGAATTGTTAGGTTAGATTACTTGTTGTTATTACTGCATTGTCGGAACTAGAAGCACAAGCATTTCGCTACACTCGCATTAACATCTGCTAACCATGTGTATGTGACTAATACAATTTGATTTGATTTGATTTGTTGTGTTACAAACTGAATTCTCTTCGCCAAACCCCTGGCTCCAGGTCATCTACAAGTCTCTGCTAGGTAAAGCCCCGCCTTATCTCAGCTCACTGGTCACCATAGCAGCACCCACCCGTAGCACACGCTCCAGCAGGTATATCTCACTGGTCACCCCCAAAGCCAGTTCTTCCTTTGGCCGCCTCTCCTTCCAACTGCAAAATTCTCTGAAGCTGGAGACTCTTACCTCCCTCACTAGCTTTAAGCACCAGCTGTCAGAGCAGCTCACAGATCACTGCACCTGTACATAGCTCATCTGTAATAGCCCATCCAATCTACCTCATCCCCATACTGTATTTATATATTTATTTATCTTGCTCCTTTGCACCCCAGTATCTCAAATTACACATTCATCCTCTGCACATCCTACTATTCCAGTGTTTAATTTCTATACTGTAATTGCCACCATGGCCTATTTATTGCCTTACCTCTCTTATCCTACCTCATTTGCACATGCTGTATATAGATTTTCCTACTGTATTATTGATTGTATGTTTGTTTATTCCATGTGTAACTCTGTGTTGTTGTATGTGTCGAACTGCTTTGCTTTATCTTGGCCATGTCGCAGTTGCAAATGAGAACTTGTTCTCAACTAGCCTACCTGGTTAAATAAAAGGTGAAATAAATCAAATAAATAAATACAATTTTAGACATTTTGGAAACCATAAAATTGCATAGCTAAATTCTACAAAGTGGGTCTTTAATCTAGTGATTCTGTTGATTCATTGTACAGTTGAAGTCGAAGGTTTACATACACCTTAGCCAAATACATTTTAAACTCAGTTTAAATTCGAATTTGTGTCTATTCCTTTGGAACTTTTGTGAGTGTAATGTTTACTCTTTATTTTTGATCATTTGTTTATTATCTATTTCATTTGCTTTGGCAATGTAAACATATGTTTCCCATGCAAATAAAACAAGAGATAGAGAGAGACACAGACAGACAGACAGACAGACAGACAGACAGACAGACAGACAGAACATTCTACCCCAAACCAGAGAAGGGAGATGAGGGGAACCAGTGGGTTTTTCTGGATGTAAGACTGGGGAGCTGTTGGCCCCCCAGCTTGTGTTTCACAAGCTTGGAAAAGGGACATTGGGTCCCTTTAAATGCACACCACGGAGCACAGACAAAAGACTCCCTGGTCATTCAACAGAATAAAAGCCTTGTCTGTGTGAAAGTGAGTGAGTCAGTGAATGAGAGAGAGGCAGGGTAGAGAAAGAGATTGTGTACATTGACTTTGTGCATCCAAATCTCTCTCACTCACAATCTCTCCATTCCCTCTCTTTTGCCGTGTCATTCTCTCTCGCTTCATCTCTGTCTTTTTTTACCGTTTTCTCTTGCCCTCTCAGGACACATTAAACAACAACTCATTTGGTAAGAAGTACAGCTGGCAGGAGAAGGTCTCGCGCTCATCCTCCCCCCTCAAAACAGGTAAGCTATTCCACCACCACTTCTCTTTACAGGAGACTGCTGGCTCGTACCACCAGTTTAATCTTTTGGGGGGTTGCTGATTTTGCTGATTTAGTAGATATAATTAGGAAACAAAGCAGTAACTGCAGAATCAACCACTGCCCCTAGAACTATAAACATATTTCCTTTCATCCATTTTAACATTGTCCAAGATCTGTCTGGATGAATTAGAATGGCCTCTCTGAACTACAGTATATGTAAAACTAGCAGAGAGTGTGTTGAGTTACCGACTAGCACCGCCGACTCAGATGTTAAAAAGATGGCCAATGCTGCACAACTATGAAGCTTCTATTACCTCAGCTGTCACTAAATGTGTATGGACAGAAAGGATAACAAAATCAAATAGAAAATGGTTGACTTTTTATTCTTGAAGCACATAGGGCAGGTACACATAAACCGTTCTTTTGAAGTTACATCTGTCTCTCTAATATATAACCGTGTCTGCTTTAGGTCCACTAGTACCAATTTGGTTTGATGCTTTATATTGCTGTTTTCTTGATCAGATATCTCTAGAAAAATATAGTTCTCCATTCCAATGCCACTTCCTGGTACAATTTTCTGTATTGGCCAACTACTTGCTCTTTTTTTTTTTTTTTTACATTTGTCTCCTTATAATGACAATATCTGACTCTCTTCATTGCTTCACACCCCCAATCATTAGTAATGGTTGTAATTATAACTGAATTTATTAAAATATCTTTATACATTGCTCTCAAAGCATGTATTAGTGTCTTCTGATAGCAGTGACAGCATCCCTGCAAGGCTCTAATGGTTTTTGACAGTGGATTATGACGTACTAGGACAATCACATTCTATTTGCTGCCCACTGAACATGATGAGTAACGTGGATTTAGAGTGTAATCCCAGTGTTACCAAACCAACTATACATTTCTGATATTTGTGTGTAATTGTCTGTGCATGTTAGTCTGTATTTGCACGTGAACTGCTGCATAAGTTACCATCTGTTTTATTTTTAATTTAACCTTTATATAACTAGGCAAAAAAATAATAATCTTATTTACAATGACGGCCTAGGAACAGTGGGTTAACTGCCTTGCTCAGCGGCAGAACGACAGATTTTTACCATGTCAGCTCAGGGATTCGATCTAGCAACATTTCGGTTTCTGGCCCAACACTCTAACCACTAGGATATATGCTATGTGCCCTTGTGTGTGTTTGTGTATTTTCTATGTTAATGTGTACATGTGTGGATATGTCTGTTTTGTGTCTTCTTGTATGTATGTCTGCTTGTATGTCCGTCTGTGTGCCTGCACGTCTGTATGCCTGTGTCTTGTATGTACGTCTGTGTATGCTTGGGTCTCTGTCTGTCTCCCTCCCCCAGGCGGGCTGATCTCTCCCCATGAGCACAGCTGTCTAAGCGACGAGGACAAGCAGGGAGGTGGGACGCAGACCAAGGACCGCGGCACATCCACTGACACTCCCTGCAGATACAAACACACCTCTGGACACACCCACAGCTCCACAGCGGGGACACGCTCCAAACTGCCGGAGAAGCCCCCAGCACCCCCGCCTCCCCAAAACTACACACTCGCACCTCTGGGCCCCCCAGGGAAAGGCGAAGGGGGGACACACAGAGAGAAGATCCGCTATCACACAGATGTACGCCTAGAACCCACCGAGGAGATCTATCTGACTCCCGTGCACCGTTCCGAGCAGGACTACCCATTCCTGTCCCAGCAGCCAGAGCACGGACACATGTCAATCAGCTCTGACACCGAGGGCCCGCCCCCTTACCAGCCTCTGCCTGATCGGACCAACCCTTCCATCTGCGAGGAGGACGAGGTGTATGTGCACCCTCCCTCCTATGCCTCCTATGTGGAGGTTCTCTTCACCCCTCCCTCTACCGCCCCCCCCAGGGAACCCCCAGGCTTAGCCCTGAACCTCGGCCTGAGGGAAGGAGGAGCAGGGGCGATGGTGAGGGCAGGGGCAGGAGCGGAGTATGTAGATGCCCAGGATGAGACATTTGGGGTAGAGGGTGAGGATGAGAGGGTAAGGGTTGTGGGAGGCAGGCAGAATTTGGGACGTGGTGGCTGTGGTGCCCCCACGAGTACTTTGATGAGCTCGGATGCGAGTGGTCTGTCTTACGACTCTGTGAAGTACACACTCGTTGTGGACGAGCACGCGCAGCTCGAACTGGTAAGTCTGCGGCAGTGTTACCAATGTTACAGCGACGACAGCAACTCTGCGACCGTCTACGACAACTGCGTCTCGTCTCCGTATGAGTCGGCCATAGGGGAGAAGTATAAGGAGGAAGAGGAAGAAGAGAAAGAGGAGGAGGAGGATGAGGAGGAGGAGGAGGAGGAGGGGGAGGAGGAGGATGAGGAGGAGGAGAGAGCGAGAGTGGGAAGGGTGAGGAGAGAAGCCATCGCCTGTGTGTCAGAGGACTCCACCCCGGAGGCGAACTTGCACTTCTCTAAGAAGTTCCTCAACATCTTCATGAACGGACGGTCACGATCATCCAGTAGGTACCACCACTGAATCACAAAGACACCATCTTGTGTTCAGACACTGCAGTTTCTTACGTTAGACTTAAAGGGCAACTCAATCACTTTTCAATCACATATTCATTATCTCCAACACAATACCAGTATCAACATATGTGAAAACGGTGCATATGTGAAAACGCCGCACGTTTTGTAGAAACAAAAGTTCAAGTTCAAAAGTTTAATCCTTAAGTCTATTGACTCACCCGTACATCAATCTAAGTAACATAATAAAACAAATCCCCATTAATTAAAATCCATCCGTTTAAGCTAGAGATACTTTTTGTGTCTCAATCTGTGGCTGTCGGTACAGTTTAAGATGAGGAAGGATGATACATTTTTTCATGAACATGGCCTTATTTATATTGGATATATCATATTGGATGACTGCCATTCATATTCCATTGACCCAGCTCAATGTAACATCGATAGGTTTAGGCTACTACATCATACTATACTTGAATTTTGCCCGTACCCGTTATGAGGTTGCTACAACCTAGCCTATGAATGAACGTTTACCATGTAGGTGGTGCACAGGTCGATATAATATTTAGTAATCAAGGTGACAGACACTGACACTTCAATACCGCCTTACACACTTTTGCCTGCACCTAGCTGATCTAGGGTGTAATCATTAGTCCAACAGTGGCAAACGACAGTTTCTATTGGACAAATTCTGGTATCTTTATCCCCGTTCTGTTTGCTTCTGTTTAAGAAACATTATTCAACAGAATCTGCGCAATGAATTACACCCCTAATCGCGCTCAAACACAGTTCAATTTCATAGCAGCCACATACAAACAGCTCATTGTATACAGTATATAATTCCTCGCATCTATCTACTCTCTCTCATCCTTTCACCTTTTCCCTAAGTGTGTGGACTTCAGTGCACAACACATCAGCTGTCTGTGACCAGGAAAAAAAACTTTTCCAAGCCAAACCTTTATATCATGACCACTAACAGCTTCACACAGCCTATAACGTTGTCGCATCACAGTCAACATAGCTACCAGAACTAATGTGTTAGTAAACCCACTACAATCATGCAGTACAGTGTACAATAATCAACAGTTACACCGGCAGGTCCCAGTGGCAATAAATTAATAAAACCAGAAGCTTACTTTGACTTGTAAGAGTTCCAGTGTTGGATAGCTATAGCCAGCTTTCTAAAATAGCATCATTCTCTGTTTGAGCCGGGTGTTTGAGTAGGCTAAACTAGCTAGCTATGTTAGACTCTAGCTAAGTAAGTGAAAGTGAAAAAATATATATTACGAAATATAGCTAGCTCTCTTTCTCTCAAAACTGTTCAACTATTGTCTTTCTCTCTCTTTGAGTCAACTACTCACCACATTGTATGCACTGCAGTGCTAGCTAGCTGTAGTTTATGCTATCAGTAGTAGTTTCATTCTCTGTTCCTTCGATTGGGTGGACAACATGTCAGTGCATGCTGCAAGAGCTCTGATAGGTTGGAGGATGTCCTGGGCTTCCTCCGGAAGTTGTCATAATAATGGTATAAGCCTATGGAAGGGGGTGAGTACCATGAGCCTCCTTGGTTGTGTGTTGAAGTCAATGTACCCAGAGGAGTACAGAAGCTAGCTGTCCTCCAGCTATACTGTGGTGCAACCCTGCAGAGTGCTGCTGAGGCTACTGTAGATATTCTTTGCAAAACAGTGTGTATTAACAAATTATTTGGTGACGTGAATATATTTAGTATAGTTTTATCTGAAAAGGATAACTTTTTGAATGTATTAAAATGTGTCTGAAATTCACTGATGAGGATGGTCCTCCCCTTCCTCCTCTGAGGAGCCTCCACTCAATCTCAATCCTCAATTACATACCCTACATTACTCATCTCATATGTATATACTGTACTCTATACCATCTACTGCATATTGCCTATGCCGTTCGGCCATCGCTCATCCATATATTTCTATGTACATATTCTTATTCATTCCTTTACATTTGTGTGTATACGGTAGTTGTTGTGAAATTGTTAGATTACTTGTTAGATATTACTGCATGGTCGGAACTAGAAGCACAATCATTTCGCTACACTCACATTAACATCTGCTAACCATGTGTATGTGACAAATACAATTAGATATTTTTACGTATCTGCCTATGATAGCCTTCCGCATCTGCGGTGGAAGGTGGCCGAGCTCCTCAAGAAAACGTCTGTAGCCTCCGAACGGTCGTTAGTGTCTGTTTTGCTCTACGACCCCCACAAGTGTCACAGAGCTCGTCTGAATGTAACCCATACAAATTAATGGAAGTATCGAGGTAGTTTTGTGCCAATAAAAATAATGGGTTAAATACGTTTTTTTTTTAAACAAAAATATTTCCTGAGCTTTCTTTTATCTCCTAGATATAAGACAGACACTTTAAAACCTTGTTCCTTATGATTCTTTATGTCTTTTTCCCCCATTCATGAATGTGTTATTCAAAGCGTTTCTATGGGCTATAGTAGTAAAGGCCAAATTCAATATTTTATCAAATATATTTTTACATTTTTATACCTAAAGGGGTCCTAAAATTCAAAATCCAAAGCTCAATGATATGACCATCTTAAAACAATTCCATATGTTAGCTGATTAGACCCCTGGTGCTGGAGATGATTTTGACTCAGGACACTGTCATTCCTTATTGTACCAGCAACTCACAACAACATGCAGTAATTCACGCCACCGCACCACACGTCAGACATGTTCTTATTTCCAGCGTGACACACACAACATTGCAAAAAAGGATAGACCAAATAATAGAATATGAATGTATTCAATGAAACTGCTCTCTTGAAGATGGATAAATATTTTATCTTCTGCTCAAAAGATGCACAGTATAACTTATTTGCTTGGTTGCCTCAATAATCCCGTTTCCATCCATTGTTTCTATGTGAGTAAAGTCATACCGTATAAAAAAGTGGCATAATGGTGGGATCTTTTAGTTGTGGGATCTTTTAGCATCTGTTAAATGTATTATGCAACAACTGCGGTGGTAACTCCTTTATGCGCATATATTGACATAATAAACCATCATATTGAAGTAAACTTGGAGTCACGCAATGACAGACTATGCTGCGCTGTACTACCACTACGATGTGGAAAATCTTTACAAGTACATAGGCAGATTAAATAAATGATGTTGATGACCTTCATGCATATTTCCAATAAATATTTAGGGTTTTATTTGAATGCTGGTGATATGATGATCAATGCTTGGCTGCCAATTATCAACTGCAAATGATATTGCTCTTATTCATATCTCATCATATAACCCACCCTGTCCTCTTTATCAGCAAGCTGTTATTTAGACCAAGCGCGAAGACCAGATTGGGCAAGTTTGCTATTTATCATAACAGTTTTTGTGACAAAGTTTAAAATTTTGTGACAGAGTTGAAAATTCCATGGAAACATATAAAACATATTTTTATTCAGTACATGGAAAATTAAGCCCAATGTACACTACATCATGACGCACATCATTTTATCCGCAACAAGTCAGTTTGCATATTTTTGAATATTCTCATGGAAATCTGTCGACAATTGGACGGAAGCCTAGCTCATGTCTTTATATTCAGGGACGCATTACATTTCAAATAACAGCTGCATTCTGTGCAGAAATTAGCCTGAAATTCAGGTATGAATGGCAACAATATTGTCATGCAACTGTAAAATTCCCCTTAAAGTCAGCTGACCTGCAGCCCTGGTTCTTCTAAAGTAGTGAAATTGTGGACAATTAAATGTTTTCTGGATCAGAACCACCATGAGATCACCATGAATTGAATTTCAGTATATTTGAAAATATGATGCACCCAAATCCTATTTACAGCATTTTTGTATTTAAACCTTTTTTGTAGGCAGGGTGGAGTACCATTGAGACCAAGGTCTCTTTTAAAAGAGAACTCTGAATGACAAACACTTAGGCAATCTAGGCAGCATAAGAGCATAGGAAATATACAAAGGAAATGCAAACACAATCATAAAAAACAACAACATTACTCAGTGAATCTGATTTGCCCGAAAGGCACCAATGCATCCAATTGCAGAGTATTCTGAAGATTGTTCCATAAATGAGGTGCAAAGGAACTAAAAGCTGTTTTACCTAAATCTGTGGTGACAGAAGAAATGTCAATACTTGGCCATACCTGTGACCGGGTATGGTATCTCGTACTTCTTTAGGTTAGTAATAATTTTAGTAATGCTGGAGTTTTTGCGAAAGAACTTTATAAATGAACAGCATGCAATGTTTCGACCTATCCGAAGTCAGAGGACCAGCCTACTTTTTCATAGAGAAAACCTGTCACCCCTGATCAAAGGAAGTGTGCTATCAAATCAAATCAAATGTATTGCCACATACACATGTTTAGCAGATGTTATTGCGGGTGTAGTGAAGTTATTGTTTCTACCCCCGACAGTGCAGTAATATCTAACAAGTAATATCTAACAATTTCACAACATATATCCAATACACACAAATCTAAGTAAATGAATGGAATTAAGATTATATAAATATATGGACTAGCAATGTCAGAGCGGCATAGACTAAGATACAGTAGAATAGTATAGAATACAGTATATACATATGAAATGAGTAATGCAAGATGTGTAAACATTATTAAAGTGACCAGTGTTCCATTTATAAAAGTGGCCAGTGATTTCAAGTCTATATACAGTGCCTTATAAAAGTATTCATCCCCTTGGCGTTTTTCCTATTTTGTTGCATTAAAACCTGTAATTTAAATGTATTTTTATTTGGATTTCATGTAATGGACATACACAAAATAGTCATGTAATAGACATACACAAAAGTGAAATGAAAGAAATTACATGTTTAAAAAAAATCTTAAAAATAAATAACAGAAAAGTGGTGCATGCATATGTATTCACCCCCTTTGCTATGAAGTCCCTAAATAAGATCTGGTGCAACCAATTACCTTCAGAAGTCACATAATTAGTTAAATGAAGTCCACCTGTGTGCAATCTAAGTGTCACATGATCTCAGTATATACAGTTGAAGTTGGAAGTTTACATACACCTTAGCCAAATACATTTAATCTCAGTTTTTCACAATTCCTGACAATTAATCCTAGTAAAAATTCCCTGTTTTAGGTCAGTTAGGATCACCACTTTATTCTAAGAATGTGAAATGTCAGAAAAACAGTAGAGATAATTATTTATTTCAGCTTTTATTTCTTTCATCACATTCCCAGTGGTTCAGAAGTTTACATACACTCAATTAGTAGTTGGTAGCATTGCCTTTAAATTGTTTAACTTGGGTCAAACGTTTTTGGTAGCCTTCCACAAGCTTCCCACAATAAGTTGGGTGAATTTTGGCCATTCCTCCTGACAGAGCTGGTGTAACTGAGTCAGGTTTGTAGGTCTCCTTGCTCGCACACTCTTTTTCGGTTCTACCCACAAATTTTCTATAGGCTTGAGGTTGAGCGCTTTGTGATGACCACTCCAATACATTGACTTTGTTGTTCTTAAGCCATTTTGCCACAACTTTGGAAGTATGCTTGGGGTCATTGTCCATTTGGAAGACCCATTTTTGACCAAGCTTTAACTTTCTGACTGATGTCTTGAGATATTGCTTCAATATATCCACATAATTTTCCTCCCTCATGATGCCATCTATTTTGTGAAGTGCACCAGTCCCTCCTGCAGCAAAGCAACCCCACAACATGATGCTGCCACCCCCGTGCTTCACAGTTGGGATGGTGTTCTTCGGCTTGCAAGCCGCCCCCTTTTTCCTCCAAACATAACGCTGGTCATTATGACCAAACAGTTCTATTTTAGTTTCATCAGACCAGAGACCAAAAATTACAATATATGTCCAAATGTGCAGTTGCAAGCCATAGTCTGGCTTTTGTTATGGCAGTTTTGGAGCAGTGGCTTCTTCCTTGCTGAACGGCCTTTCAGGTTATGTCGATATAGGACTCGTTTTAGTGTGGCTATAGATACTTTTGTACCTGTTTCCTCCAGCATCATCACAAGATACTTTGCTGTTGTTCTGGGATTGATTTGCACTTTTCGCACCAAAGTCCGTTCATCTCTAGGAGACAGAACGCGTCTCCTTCCTGAGCGGTATGACGGCTGTGTGGTATCATGATGTTTTATACTTGCATACTATTGTTTGTACAGATGAACGTGGTACCTTCAGGCGTTTGGAAATTGCTCCCAAAGATGAACCAGACTTGTGGAGGTCTACAAATCTTTTTCTGAGGTCTTGGCTGATTTCTTTTGATTTTCCCATGATGTCAAGCAAAGAGGCACTGAGTTTGAAGGTAGGCCTAGAAATACATCAACAGGAACAACTCCAATTGATTCAAATGATGTCAATTAGCCTATCAGAAGCTCCTAAAGCCATGACATAATTTATGGAACTTTCCAAGTTGTTTAAAGGCACAGTCAACTTAGTGTATGTAAACTTCTCACCCACTGGAATTGTGATACAGTGAATTCATTATAAGTTAGATAGTCTGTAAACAATTGTTAGAAAAATTATTTGTTTCATGCACAAAGTAATTGTGCTAATCGACTTCCAAAACTATAATTTGTTAACAAGAAATTTGTGGAGTGGTTGAACAACAAGTTTTAATGACGCCAACCTAAGTGTATGTAAACTTCTGACTTCAACTGTATACACCTGTTCTGAAAGGCCCCAGAGTCTGCAACACCACTAAGCAAGGGGCACCACCAAGCAAGCGGCACCATGAAGACCAAGGAGCTCTCCAAAAAGGTGGAGAAGTACAGATCGGGGTTGGGTTATAAAAAAATATCTGAAACTTTGAAGAACCCACAGAGCACCGTTAAATCCATTATTAAAAAATGCAAAGAATATGGCACCACAACAAACCTGCCAAGAGAGGGCCGCCCATCATAACTCACAGACCAGGCAAGGAGGGCATTAATCAGAGAGGCAACAAAGATAACACTGAAGGAGCTGCAAAGCTCCACAGCTGACATTGGGGTATCTGTCCATAGGACCACTTTAAGCCATACACTCCACAGAGCTGGGCTTTATGGAAGAGGGTCCAGAAAAAAGCCATTGCTTAAGGAAAACATAAATGGAAAACAGCTATAAGCAGAGGAAAACCTGTTTCATTCTGCTTTCCAAAAGACACTGGCAGACTAATTCACCTTTCAGCAGGACAATAACCTAAAACACAAAGCCAAATGTACACTGGAGTTGCTTACCAAGACGCCATTGAATGTACCAGAGTGGCCTAGTTACAGTTTGGAATTAAATTGGCTTGAAACTCTGTAGCAAAACTGGAAAATGGCCATGACCAATGACCAACAATCAACTTGAAGAATTTTTAAAAGAATATTGGGCAAATATTGCACAATCCATGTTCTTAGACTTAACCAAAAAGATTTGCAGTTGCATTCGCCACCAAAGGTGCTTCGACAAAGTATTGACTCAGGGGTGTGAATAGTTATGTATTCAACATATTTATGCATTACATTTTCAATACATTTGCAAAAACGTCTTCAAATATTTTTTGCTTTGTCATTATGGGGTATTATGAGTAGATGGAAGAGAACATCAATTTCATCCAGGCTGTACACACAACAAAATGTGGAATAAGTCAAGGGTATATGAATACTTTCTGAAGGCACTGTAGGCATTAAAAAGTACTGAACCCAGAGTAGATGCTTGCGGGATACATTTTATTAAATAAAGGATAAATAAAAAAAGCGATTGTTTTAAGTACAGTGTGTATTCTGTTAGGTATACTTTGGAAACAGTACTTCAGAATAAAAACGGAAACTCTTTTACTCCCGACTTCTCCAGGTGCAGAGCCGTTTGGCTTGTTCTCCTGCCTCATAAATGGGGAAGAGAGGGAACAGAGTCACAGAGCCGTCTACAGGTGAGATACACCTTTATTATCATCATCACATCATCATTGTCATGGTCACCATCATCATTGTCGTCAACATCACCTGCACTATTGCTAATGAAATTTGGCAGGTATTTATACAAAGATACTTATTAAACACATACTTTCAGTATATAGCTGATGTGGGAATTGAACCCATAACTATATCCTAGCACTGATTAAGCAAAGACCTCTAACCCGTCATACTTACTCAGATGACTTAGGTAATCTTAACCACTAAAGTAATTGACCATTTACACTTTAGCCTTGCTTTGTAGCATTTAGTAATGTGACTTGTAAGTTATGCTCCATGACATATAGATTTGACAGGCGAAATGGGTCTCTTGGAATCAGTAGAGCAGAAAACCCTATGCATTGTTGTGTCGTCCCTTTGATATGTTAAGTAGAAATTGTGCACAAATATTGCATTTTAAAAGACTATTACAGTATATTAAAATTACGTTTTCTTTAATATATACCATATGGACAAGTCTATACATTGTTCATAAAGTGCCAAATTTCTGCATTTTGACACGTCACTTGACAGGTTTTTCCGACTTCTAGGAAGATTTCAACCCACTTAACCACAACATTTCTCATAGTTTTCACCATCATTGTAAAGTTAAGGTCAACCCCTGTTACGTGAACTGAACTCTCGTTTTAATATGGTGAAACTATTCCTTTCTAAAGGGATACTGTGAGATTTGGGGATTTACAGTAGCTCTTTATTCGACTTACCTAGTCCGATGAACTCAACATAATTTTTATGTCTCTGCATGCAGTTTGAAGGTAATTGACATTAGCTTAACGTTAGCATAGCGCAATTGCTGGAATTCTCCAGGTACAGTAACCAGCTCCTCTCAAAAGCAGATAAATATACCTTCTAACTATTCCAAAGCTGGTTGGTTGGTAATTTTTTTTTTTTAGCACATAGTAATTTATATTTTATAAATTCTCACAGTACACTCACAAACTATATTGGACAGCTATCTAGCTCAGAACTGAAGCGCTGTCCTGTAGTCGCAGCTGGCTGCGTGGAGAGAGGTTGCACATAGCCTTTTCTTGCACCTACGGCAGATGAATTAAATGTGTATAATTACATTTAAAACTACTAGAATTGAAATATTATAGTTTATATATACTGGTAAAAATACATAGAAATTGCCAAACGCCCAGCTTTGGAGTAGCTTGAAGGTATTATTCCATGCTTTTGAGAGGAGCTGGCTACTGTACCTGTAGACCTCCAGCAATTGTGCTAAGCTAATGATGATCTAATGTAAATTATCTTTAAACTAAGCATTGGGCCAGTAACCAAAAGGTTGCTGGTTTGAATCCCCAAGCCGGTAAGGTCTGGAGTCATAAAAACAATTAAATAAGTGTATGTTATTTGGCAGGTCACGATCTCCGAAAAATTCAACCACCCCCCCCCCCCCCCCGGACCCCCTGAAAGCTAAAAAATAAATAAAAAATGTTCAATAAATATTGAGTGTTTGACTGATTTGACTGACACGGAATGTGCAAAACCGACGGGCCGCTCAATACATGTCATTTGGTGTATTGTTGGTCTGTGTTCAACAGACCAACAATACAGTGAAATTCATGGAAGTACTACCACATAAATGTTTCAATCTGTTGAGCCTTTTACCATTACTCGTAACTTCATCATACATTTGAACAGTAAAAGACAAATGATCCTTCATGTACTGTCATGCAACCCTCTGTTTGCAAAACAATAGATTAAAACACGCTTATATTTTGGGTTCTGATGGGGTATGACAGTTGAACTAAGCTCATGACGCAAGTTATATTCTTCAAGAATCAATGGGTATACAACTGTATAATTAATTGAAAAGGGGAAAAAATTATGTAGCAACTGCAGATTTCCCCCTTAAGGAAGACAAATATTAAACAGTTTGATCCTGATATCCAAATGATTCAAGCACATGACATTGTAAGTACAGGAATATTTCTTAACTATGGTGTTTGACCACTATAAGCAGTTCAGTAGTATATCTGTGAATCTTCTAAGCTGAGTGCTCTGTATCTGTTACCAGCCAAAGTACACAGGTGTGGACTTGAACGTTACACAGTTAAAAAATTGGCTCTGTAAGCATGAACAGGTTCTAAAATCTGACTTGTTGTTATATCTGGCTGCTTGTCCCTGTTTCTGTGACGACAACAGGTTTGTCCCTCGCCATGATGATGAGCTGGAGTTGGAGGTGGATGACCCTGTACTGGTGGAGGTACAAGCAGAGGATTACTGGTACGAAGGCTATAACATGCGTACAGGCACCTGCGGCATCTTCCCTGCTTACTACGCCATAGAGGTCGCCAAGGAGCCAGAGAGCTTCAAAGGTGAAGTGCTTTGATCCCTGCTTATTTACACAGTGCTAAAATGCTAAATTAGTATTTGTAGCACTTTAAAGGGGCAATCTGTAGTTCAAACAATAACAAAGCCAACACTCCACCACTGATTTGGTAAACAGGGATAGGATTGGAGAAATGTAAGAGCTATGGATGCAAGGACTGAACATTCATGAAACAAAATTATTGTTTTTACCATGTTTTGAGGTTATGTAGCTATTTACAATTATATTGTTTACACAGTGGAGTAAAACAAGCTGATAGTTAAAACCTAAGCTAATGAGTATGTAGAAGTTATATTCTTCAAGATCAATGGGTCTACAGTTTATCATTAAATTAAAGTCTAAAATGGATGCAACAACGGCATATTGCCTCTTTAAGGAACACAAATATTAAATAGTTTGATCCTCATAACCAAATGATTCAAACACATGACATTGTAAGTAAAGTAATTTTTTTTACCTTTATTTAACCAGAAGGGAAGACCCCATGAAATGGACAAAAATTAATGGCAACATATTGCCATTGGGCGAAACATATACACAATCGCAAATAACCCTCAAATGGACAGCAGTTGATTCAAAGCTTATAGCAACTGGCATATGGAAAATGCCAAGTATCATACAGTAAAAATCCCAAAGATGGCAAGTTCGCGCCACCATAAATTTTCATATTGCAAATGAACATGAAAGTAAAGACCCAAGGGTCAAATTTTGAAAATGTTAAAATGTTTTCAAAAATAAAAAAATAAAAAAATACATATATAATACATATATAACAATGAACCTTTGTCTTATTTTATTGAGTTTGTCCATGAGGCCTATGTTTTGTCCATTTGCAATATATGACCATAGGAAGTCAAAAGTCAGTGAACCCATTGCCAAATGGCATGAGAAATGTCCAAATGCCATACATAAGTATTGAAAGTGCCAAATCAGGATGTTATGTCCATTTGCCATATATGATCATAGGAAGTCGGCTTCCGAACCCAAAAGTCTGTGAACCATGTCCAAATGACATTTATACTGACCAAATGATATATATCAATATGTTAAGCCCTGAATCAACCTAGAGGGTCTATTTATCATGTTTGATAAGAGAGAAGTGGGACTGTCGTTTTTTTAAAAGATTTTGGGGAAAACGTCCAAAATGACCAGGGATATTGGATGGGCACGGTGGGGGGTGCTCCCTACCCAGCCGTGGAACCCTTGCACCCCCTAAAGGCATTAAAAAACATTTTAAAAATGTGCTCCTAGTTACCCGTTCCGATCACCAGGTGCACTGCTGTCCATTTGCTATGTCTTTCAATGGGCATTTACCATCATGAATTTGACATGCTCTAATATACTGCAGAAATGCCCAATTGACTGGCCCGTTGAACTTGGGACGGCCGGGCAGTGATAGTGGTTCCTCTCCATCGCTCGTTGGTGTTGACACCAATTTAAGGCACTTCCGGTTGGCACAGGAAGCTGAACGTACACACATATCCTCATTGGGGCAGGCTTTTACAGAATCCCGAGTTTCAAGTATTTACGTTAAGAACTGATTGATTTACACAGGGTTGAATGCAGTGTTTTTCACAAACTGCAGGTTGGGTACATCAAAAAACATTTAGGGTGAATTTAACCACTTCCGGTTGCTCCAGGATGCTTAGAATCAACACAGGCAGTCTGCATAGTGGCCTAATGGATTGTCATCGAAGCCAGTTTGATCTGCCATTCATAACCCACATAGGCTTCAGGTTGAAATTAGGGCAGCAGACAATGTATTCCTATGGGGAGAGATATCATTGTTAGCTGTTAGATGAAAACACCCTGTTTTCACTGTTAAGGGTTAATGCCACACGGTCAAGGTTAGGCTTGCACAGATCGGAGGACCTTAGGAATGTTCCTGTGGTTGAATTGTGTTTCTAATACTAACGGTTCTGGCGCTTTTACCCAAAAGCACCTGAAATTTAGACCAGGCTTCACTTTGGGCCTACTTTTTTGCACGGTCTCTGCGGTCAGACCGAGTGAGCTACGGTCAAGTGGGGCATCTCGTTGAACTGCGGTGATGCCATTTGCCAACTCTTTTAGTGTTGATTTCAGTCTGTCATTTTGGTGATGGTTCATCACTGTTTAAACTTATTGCAAATGTACAAAAGTCAGCCAGCAAGTCAGCGTCCATCAGTCAATAAGATATTATTCTGACACCAAACTGATACAAACTGACACCAAACCCACTTTGTTCAAATTATTTAGAAGCCAACGATCACATATTTTAGAGCAGGCCCAAAATTATGTGTAGGCCTAGCTGAGGCGACCCCGAATCCCAAGTTTTGGCTCGATAGGTCATTCGGAGCCCGAGCAGCGACCTTAATTAGTGCTGATAATTCACTTTTTCCGGGTGTTCCTGACAGAGCTATCGGACAGAAACTTTAGGGTCCGTCTCTATGGGCCGAGGCGGTTTCAATGCACCTATTCTTGTGACTCTGGGACTTTTCTAAATGTCATCATTTTCGAGATGGTCATAATGAAAATTGAATTGTGCATACACACACATCCATGCTGTTTAGCATGACTATTAAAGAGATAAACATTAATAGCAATGAGGCTAGCTAACGTCCAAGCTAAACACCATACATTTCAATGGGATCAGCTGATCCCGTTTTAGCAAGCAATCTTTTTAACATCATACAAAGTAATAAATGGTGAAATAATAAGTACATAAACACACTAACAAGGAATATGAATACTTACAGATGTCAAATGATTAGTTACAGGATGGTGAAGGATGGAATGTTGCTTACCTCAAGGATAGTTAAATGGTTGCTAGTTACTAAGCTGCAATATACAAAAACAGGTGAGGATAAATCTTTATGCGGTCCATGACAGTTATTGATGGTACAATTATTCTCTATATATTGCTTTTGTCATTAGAAACCAGGAAATGGCAAAGCTATTTCTACATATTGCGCCTTTAAATGTACTGTAGCATCCATAGTTAATATTCTCCTCCCCCCCCCCCCCCCCCCCCCCGCCCCACAGTGAAGAGCAGTGAATGGGTAGACAGATACCACATGAAATTCCTGGGCTCGGTCCAAGTGCCCTACCACAAAGGCAACGATGTTCTGTGTGCAGCTATGCAGAAGGTATGGGAGGTGCTGTGCATTTTTTTGTGAAAGAAAGAGTGAGAGGGTAGAAAGAGTATGAGAGGGTAGAAAGAGTATGAGAGGGATGTCAACTGGCACATTACCAAAGAAGACCATAAACTTTAACTGAGAGAAGGGGAGGAAGAGACAGATGGATGAAGAGAGAAATGGAGTGAGTAGGAATATGGGAAATAATTGGGGAGAAAATAGTATTGAAAATAGTATGCTATTACACCTAGGTTGGGGTTGGAATTCAGAATTTAATTCAAAGTCTATATCCTGTAGGGTGTGGGCAAATAAAACAAAATTCAAATTTAAGAAAAGAATTGGAATTAAGGTGCAATTCACATTTCAATTCAGAATTGACCCCAACCCTGTATTACACAAACAAGCATTGACAGGAGAAGATTCTGAGATTACAAATTAGAAAGGTTAAGACAGGAAATCATTAAAACAAGATAGAAAAGAAAAGAAGACAGAGGCAGGTTGAAAAGAGGTATTGTATTAGTCATTGCTCATAGCTACACTACATGAACAAAAGTATGTGTACACCTGCTTGTCGAACATCTCATTACAAAATCATGGGCATTAGTATGAAGTTGGTCCCCCTTAGGCTGCTATAATAGTCTCCACTCTTCTGGGAATGCTTTCACTAGATGTTGGAACATTGCTGTGGGGACTTGCTTCCAATCAGCCACAAGAGCATTATTTATTTATTTAACCTTTATTTTTCTGGGCATTAGTGAGGTTGGACAGTGATGTTGGGCGATAAGGCCTGGCTTGCAGTCGGCGTTCTAATTCATCCCAAAGGTTTTTGATGGGGTTGAGGTCAGGTCTCTGTGATGGCCATTCAAGTTCTTCCACACCGATCTCGACAAACCATTTCTGTATGGACCTTGCTTTGGGCACAGGGGCATTGTCATGCTTAAACAGGCAAGGGAAGGACAATCTCCAAAATGTTGCCACAAAGTTGGAAGCATAGAATCGTCTAGAATGTCAATGTATGCTGTACCATTAAGATTTCCCTTCACTGGAACTATGCCTAGCCTGAACCATGAAAAATAGCCCGAGATCATTATTCCTCCTCCACAAAACTTTACAGCTGGCACTATGCATTGGGGCAGGTAGCGTTCTCCTGGCATCCACCAACCCTAGATTCGTCCGTTGGACTGCCAGATGGTGAAGCCTGATTCATCACTCCAGAGAACCCATTTCCACTGCTCCAGAGTCCAATGGCGGGGAGCTTCATTCCACTCCAGCTGATGCTTGGCATTGCGCATGGTGATCTTAGGCTTGTGTGCGGCTGCTCGACCATGGAAAACCATTTCAGAAAGCTCTTGTGCTGGCGTTGCTTCCAGAGGACAGACGATTTTTACACTCAGCAGTCCCGTTCTGTGAGCTTGTGTGGCCTACCACTTCGCGGCTGAGACGTTGTTGCTCCTAGATGTTCCCACTTTACAATAATAGCACTTACAGTTGACCGGGGCAGCTTTAGCAGGGCAGCAATTTAACAAACTGACTTGTTGGAAAGGTGGTATCCTATGATGGTCCTACGTTGAAAGTCACTGAGCTCTTCAGTAAGGCCATTCTACTGCCAATGTTTTGTTTATGGTCAGCAACGGGTGTGGCTCAAATAGCTGAATCCACTCAATTTAAGGGGTATCCACATACTTTTGTATATATAGTGTATACTTCTAGCTGAGATGCCACTAGAATTTTAAGACTAATAAGGCACCTCTTTCCTATGTCTCCTTTCCCTGTTCACGTTTTAAATTCCAATTATAGAATAATATATATATATTTTATTTACATATGCATTCAATATCTAAACCAGGCCTGACATTTCAGCTGCTGCTTTTTTCAAGGGATGCTGATGCTGTTTTGATTGCCACCAGATTGCCACCAATAGGAGGATGACAGTGCAGTATAACCCACCTTCGTCTTGTATCCTTGAGATCAATGTGAAAGGCGTGAAGCTTCTAGTCCATGATGACTACTATGCCTCTGACAAAGTAAGATTTTCACACTAAAATACACACGTTGTACACATGCACGCACGCACACACACACAAACAGGACAGGTGCACAGACAGACACTCAGATTTATGCACACACACGTACACACACTCTACACATGCATTTGCGTCACACACACACTTCTTCAGGCACACCTTCAGCGCATGTTAGAAAGACAGCAGTTTAGTTTGGACCAAAGTACACTAGATAGATGGAGGCTTTTTATCCAAATCTCTGACCAGCAAGATCACACTAGGGGAATATTCACAGTAAAGAAGGTTGATAACACTCCAGTGTGGACACAACAGTGTATTGCAGTCCACACATAATAATCCAGTTGTATTGTATAGAGGAGAGTGAGATTTTAATCTGGCAATAGCGGTGCCCACCTAAACTGAAGTCAAGCTGTGTAACCATCAGTGGGTTCTTTCAATATCTAATCTAATTGAGCAATCATAAAGTTCACTAGCTACAGCTCCTACAGATGATGTGGTGTAAGCAGATAGCAAATTCCATGACAAAACGCAGTTGTTGACATGGAGTGTGGATACTTTTTTACCCCCAACACTTGTTTTTCAGAGCCATAGAATTTGGTCAATGAGGTTCGTACCAAAGAATTATGATTCATTCATATGTAGTGTGTATTTCATTGTGACATCACAGTTGCCCAATGTTACTGACCCCCCCTCAAAACAAATGCAGTGGAATATCAAGTAGCCTACCCCATGGTCCCAGACGATGCGCTTATTTTGAGCCCAAAATGAAGAAAGTCAGTCCAAAATTTAAGGACGCAAATCCGGCACTAGTTTATAATATAGATGTGTGTGTGTCTTTTTGTCTTACTGTCATCACAGAGTAACCAGTGCAGCCACTTCTTCCAGTTGAAGAATGTTTCCTTCTGTGGATATCACCCTAAGAACAGCAAGTAAGTACCTGCACCAGGGTTAAATGTTGTCAGTCATGCTCACCGTATTCAAATAAAAATGAGTCGTTATGCAGGCAGTGGAGGAAATGGAGAAAGAGAATCACTCTGGGAACCTTACATTGTAAAATCGGCATTTTTACATGTCAAAATTATTTTACTCCCGGAACCTGGTTCCCCCTTGGGGTTCACTCCTCTTACCCCTGTATTTTTTAAATAATTTTTCAACCTATGTGTGGTTTCCCCTTAGGTACTTTGGCTTCATCACAAAACACCCAGCTGACCAGAGATTTGCCTGTCATGTGTTTGTGTCTGAAGATTCTACTAAACCCCTGGCAGAGTCTGTTGGGTGAGGGTTGAGAACTTTGTTTGTTTCTGTCTTAGAAAATATATATATCATGTCACTCTTTTGCTCTTTGTCCTTCGCTTTTATATTGTCAGAGGATTCAAGAGGTTCTTAGCCATAGTGGGCCAATTACAACCAACATTGAGCACTGTCTCAACACGAGGCGATCTCTCGTTAAACCACCAATATGCGCAAAGTTCACCAGAACAGCTGAGCTCATTTGCAACCACAATTGGCCATAATATTTTTGCTCCCTAAAGCTGATGTCAGTGTATAAAGGGCGATAGCACTTTGGGATTTGGCCCCGTTGATGTGGGTTTCTTGGGTTTGTCTTTGTCATTCAATCCCAACAAACAAGTGCAGTAATGAGTATATCCAGTAAGCTAGCTTTGAAGTTGAGGACTTCAAAGCAAATTGTATTGGTCACCTACACATATTTTGCAGATGTTATCACGGGTGTAGCAAAATGCTTATGTTCCTAGCTCCGACAGAATAGTAATACCTAAAAAGACAAAACAATACCAGCAAAACCAAAACAGAAGAAGAAAGTATTTAAGAAATATAGAAATATTATAGTGAGCAATGTCAGAGTCCAGAATATAATTATATATGTACAGTGCATAGACTTTTTCCACATTTTGTTACGTTACAGCCTTATTCTAAAATGTGTTGAAAAAAATGTATCCTTATCAATCTACACACAATACCTCATAACGACAAAGCAAAAACAGGTAAAAAAACAAAAACATAATAATATATAGATAAAAAAAATGAAGTATCAAATTTACATAAGTATTCAGACTCTTTACTCAGTACTTTGTTGAAGCGCCTTTGACAGCGATTACAGCCTTGAGTCTTCTTGGGTATGACGCTACAAGCTTGACACACCTGTATTTGGGGAGCTTCTCCCATTCTTCTCTGCAGATCCCCTCAAGGTGTGTCAGGTTGGATGGGGAGTGTCACTGCATAGCTATTTTCAGGTCTCTCCAGAGATGTTTGATCGGGTTCAAGTCTGGGCTCTGGCTGGGCCACTCAAGGACATTCAGATACATGTCCCGAAGCCACTCCTGCGTTGTCTTGGCTGTGTGCTTAGGGTTGTTGTGCTGTTGGAAGGTAAACCTTCGCCCCAGTCTGAGGTCCTGTACTTTGCTCCGTTCCTCTATCCCTCAAACCTGACTAGTCTACCAGTCTTTGCCGCTGAAAAAACATCCCCACAGCATGATGCTTCCACCAACAAGCTTAACTGTAGAGTTGGTGCCAGGTTTCCTCCAGATGTGACGCTTGGCAGTCAGGCCAAAGAGTTCAATCTTGATTTCATCAGATCAGAGAATCTTGTTTCTCATGGTCTGAGAGTCGTTTAGGTGCCTTTTGGCAAACTCCAAGCGGGCTGACGTGCCTTTTACCGAGGAGTGGCTTCAATCTGGCCACTCTACCATAAAGGCCTGATTGTTGGAGTGCTGCAGAGATGGTTGTCCTTCTTCTCCCATCTCCACAGAAGAACTCTAGAGCTCTGTCAAAGTGACCATCAGGTTCTTGTTCACCTCCCTGACCAAGGCCCTTCTCCCACGATTGCTCATTTTGGCCGGGCGGCAAGCTCTAGGAAGAGTCCTGGTGGTTCCAAACTTCTTCCATTTAAGATTGATGGAGGCCACTGTGTTCTTGGCAACCCTCAATGCTGCAGACATTTTTTGGTACACTTTCCCAGATATGTGACTAAACACAATCCTGTCTCAGAGTTCTACGGACATTTCCCTCGACCTCATGGCTTGGTTGTTGCTCTGACATGCACAGTCAACTGTCTATACCTCATACAGTATAGACAGCTGTGTGCCTTTCCAAATCATGTCCATTCAATTGAATTTACCACAGGTGGACTCAAATCAAGGCGTAGAAACAAGTCTAATAGCAAAGGATCTAAATACTTATGTAGTGAAGAAGGTGCAACAGGAGGCTGAAGAAATTTGTCTTGGCCACTAAGATCCTCACAAACTTCTACAGATGCACCATTAAGAGCATTCTGCCGGGCTATATCACCGTCTGGTACGTTAACTGCACCATCCACAGCCGCAGGGCTCTCCAAAGGGCAGTCAGCCCAACACATCACCGGTGGCACAATACCCGCCCTTCATGACATCTACAGTAGCCGGTGTTACAGTAGGTCAAGTAGACCATCAAGGACCTCAGCCACCCCAGCCATGGCATGTTCAACATGCTACCATCTAAAAGGGGGAGACAGTACAGGTGCATCAAACCTGGGACCGAGATACTGAAAAACACGTTCTATCTCCAGGCCATCAGACTGTTAAATAGTCACCACTAGCTGGCCTCTGCCCAGTACCCCACCATCTACACACAATACCCCATAATGACAAAGCGAAAACAGGTTTTTGGAAATTTTAGCAAATGTATTAAAAATAAAAAACTGAAATACCTTATATATACTGTCGGTGTGGGTGGACCATTTCAGGTCCTCAGTGATGTGCACACTGAGGAACTTGAAGCTTTTGAACCTCTCCACTACGGCTCGTTGATGTGGATGGAGGCTGCTCAGGACGCACCCCTGTGGGGCCCCTGTGTTGAGGATCAGCTTGGCAAAGGTGTTAGTGAGCTTAGTGATGATCTTGGAGTGCACTATGGTGTTGGTGTACGTCACTGGGGCCGAGCTCCCTCCTATCCTGCCATAAAATTGTCTAAAACCCCAGCCACCCAAGCCATAGACTGTTCACTCTGCTACCACACGGCAAGCGGTACCAGGGAGCCAAGTTTGGGCCCAAAAGGCTCCTGAACAGCTTCCACCCCCAAGCCATAAGACTGCTGAACAGTTAATCAAATGGCTATCCAGACTAATTGCATTGACCCTCTCTTGCACTGACTCTATGCACACTCACTGGACTCTACACTAACATACTTACACTTATAGTCTAACACACACATTCTGTACACTCACACACATGCGCACACTTTCACAGTCTTCACATACACTGCTGCTACTCTGTTCATTATATTTCCTGATTACCTCGTCACTTTTACCTCTACCTACATACTCGTACTCCTGCACATCAACCTACTGTACTCTAATGTACTGCACTGTACTCTAATGTACTGAACTATACACTACCGTACTCTACTGTACAGTAAGCTCAAGTACAGTTCAGTACAGTACAGGAAAGTAGAGTTCAGTATAGTTCACTTCAGTACAGTACTGTACTCTACTGAACTATACTGAACTATTTTGTACTGAACTATACTCTACTTTCCTGAACTATACGCTGCTCGAGTTTACTGTACTCAAGTTTCTTAAAATTCATTGGGTCTATATTCTAACAATAAGTGTTTGTTATTAATTACCAGCCTTCCTATTTTCAATGTACCTGATATTTCATTGGGCCAAGAGTAGAGAACCTAAACGCAGCTGTCTAGCATCTAACTCTTTTGAAACAGTAACAACATCATGTCAACTGATCTGCTAGTTTATTATGGAGTTTTTGGTTGCACGTAAGTGTTTTAACATGCAGATTCATGTAATCTCCTGTTAGTAGCGTTTTAAGAAATCCAACGCTAAATTCTGCCTGTTGGTTGCAATTGGCCCAGTACACTCAGAGGCCAGTTTATTAGGTACACCACCCAGTTCACGAAAATGGTTCGTTCCTAGACAGTGAGTCACATGGCTTGCTTTATAAAGCAGGCAGACAGGCATTGAGTCATTCAGTTACTGTTCGATTGAACGCTAGAATGGGCAAAACGAGTGACCTAAGCGACTTTGAGCGTGGTATGATCGTCGGTGCCAGGCACACCGGTTCCAGTATCTCAGAAACAGCGGGCCTCCTGGGCTTTTCACGCACAACAGTGTCTATGCTTTACTGAGAATGGTGTGACAAACATAAAACATCCAGTGAGCGGCAATGCTGTGGGCGAAAACTGCTCATTGATGAGAGAGGTTGAAGGAGAATGGCAAGACTGGTGCAAGCTAACAGGAGGGCCACAGGCAAATAACAGTGCAGTACAACAGTGGTGTGCAGAACGGCATCTCGGTACGCACAAGTCGTCAGTCCTTGTCACGGATGGGTTATTTCAGCATACAACCATACCACATCGGGTTCCACTCCTAACAGCTAAAAACAAGAGCACACGCGATCACCAACACTGGACAATTGAGGAGTGGAAAAACATCACCTGGTTCAATGAATCCCGGTTCCTGTTGCATCATGCTGATGGCAGAGTCAGGATTTGGCATAAGCAGCATGAGTCCATGGCCCCATCCTGCCTGGTGTCAACGGTACAGGCTGGTAGCGGTGGTACAATGGTGTGTGGAATGTTTGTGGCACACGCTAGGTCCTTTGATACCAATTGAGCAACGTTTCCATGCCTCAAAGAATTAAGGCTGTTCTGGAGGCAAAGGGGCTCCGACCCGGTACTAGATGGGTGAACCTAATAAACGGTATGTTTCTGTAGAGAGTTGTCATACCTGTCAGGTAAGGAACTGAGTGATTGAATAACCTTTATTGTTTTTTTTATTAACTACCCCCCGGATCTGTTCTCCCCTCTTGTCTCTTCTACAGGAAAGCCTTCCAGTTGTACTATAAGGAATTTGTAGATTGCTCCTGTCCGACAGAGGATATTTACCTGGAATAGCACCCACCCCGCCTTCCACCACAACCCTGTACATTACAGTGTATTATAACATAATGTTGCATGACAGAGAAAACAATTCTAACAAATGTGAACTAATAAATCTGACAAAAAGATGAAGGAGAGAGAGAAAGAAGGAGAGGGTGTCTGTTTGTCCAAAGATTTTAAACAGTATGAAGTTTGAACAAGTAATTGATCCAAACATAGTGGAGATGTTGAAGAGGGGGTCCCAAAATATGCAAAATGGAGTCACTGATGAGGAAGTTAATGTGCCACTCAAGCACAATTCTCAGATCATAGTGACCACGGGCCTCATTTATAAACGTTGCGTAGGCACAAAAGAAGGCGTACACCACTTTCTAAGCAAACTTTGGTATTTATTTTTAAAAAACTTGACGGGAGAATGTGCGGTTCTCCACAGACACTTTGACACGTACGTATGCACATAAACTGGAGAAATGAGAAACTGTGACTCCGACGGCAGAAGGGTGAAACTCGAGGAATGCTTTGAAATTGATACCATTGTGCAAAATAAATTGAAATATTACCTTTCACGTATTATATATGAAGAGTTCCCTGGAGTACACACAAAAGAAACCTCTCAAAAAACATGATTTAATATAATAAATACAAATGGAGATATCTGTTTTTGCAAAATAACCCCTCAAATATGTTGTAAAGTTTAATCGGGAATCATATTTAATTGGATCTGTAATTATTAAACAATACTTGGATGTTATGAAATGTATTCTCATAAATAATAAGGTGAACAGTAGGAAAAATTACGTTTAAACTGATGCCGTTTTCAATGCCTCAGTCGGGCAGATACCAGTGCAAAGTTTAATATATTGTTATCACATGTTCGTTGCACAGAACTGTCAATGTGATAATGGCCCTGCCATTGTCAGTTACAATCAGGGTAATTACTACACCTGAAGGTGTTACACAATTGGGTGGCTTTGACAATCAAATGGGTGGGTATAAAAAGGTATGCAATTACAATGCTTAATGACTCACAATGGCTGCTTTGGCACTGTTGGAAGATGAATGGAAGAATTCGGAGAGAGCGAATTTTCAGAGACCAGACAGATTTACTGGCAAATGATGAAGAGTGGCTTATTAGCCGGTTCCGATTACCGAGAGCTGTTCTCAGGGATCTCTGTGCTGTAGTGGGCCCAGCTTTACAGAGAAGCACCCGCAGAAACCAAGCCGTGCCAGTCCCACATCAACTCCTTGGCAACCTCGTTAATAGCGTCGATGGTGTCTCTTCGCGTTTGCAGGACTGCATCTGTGAGGACATGGCCACTGGAGGGTTGTGACGCATGAGGTACAGTGGAGACGCTGGGGCTGGGCGCACTCAGCTCCTGCTCAGCTGTAGCTCCACCGACCCCACAGGAACACACAGCGACTAAAAACAATTGAAAATGTCACAATTGTTTGTTTAAACAAAACTTGAATGCATTTGGTTTTCAAACGAGGGAATACTAATTACATACCTGGATCATCGGGTGCGTCTTGCATGTCCGTGTCCCCCTCCACCTCTGTCACTACTCCATTCAGGAGGGATTCCCCTATAATACTGGCAAGTCCCTCATCAAGGAGCAAGGGGATTGGCCTCCACTTTTATGTCTGACCACTTCTTTTTTATTTCTGAGAAAGTCTGACCATTCACAGCGTCCGCCACATGCTGCCACTCTAACGCCTTTTTGGCATTTGTAATGCCCACACCGTGTCCACCAAACAATATATTTTTTCTTGCTTCAACCTCCCCTACAAGAACTACAAGAACAATTTCACACTGGATGAAATTTCTTTTTTTAGCCTTTCTGTCGGGATTTGCCGTCATTGTCGTCATGCAGTCAGTATGGATGAATATTAATTAGGAACGTTTCACTGACTATTTATAGGCAACTATGGGCTTTAAAAGGGTGGGACAAGACACTCGCTCACGTGCGCCAAATGTTGAGTTGATTGTGATTTATGAAGGGAAACGGACGTGGGACGTGCGTGCGCATTGTGTTATAAATCTGAATTTTTGCGCATAAGCACTTTCTGTGTTTCTCCGTACGCCACCTTTTGACGTGAATCCTCCGCACAGTTTTATAAATGAGGCCCCTGAACTGGAGTATTCTAAGACTAATCTTTGTGGATTTAGAGCTTGAATCCCAGGTAGAACACTGGGCTTTGTGGACTTGGAGCTTGAATCCTAGGTAGAACCCTGGGCTTTGTGGACTTGGAGCTTGAATCCTAGGTAGAACACTGGGCTTTGTGGACTTGGTGAACCGAAGAAAAACCAATAGTCGCTAAGGTAACAGCAAATGGACGTCAGGGAAAATAAATCAATAAATAAATAAGGATCTTATTAAACTACTAGTATTTGAGTTTTCTAATTCCTAATTCTATGGAATCTCGAATGTTGGTGTGATACATTGTGTGAGGAAAACAGTGATTCTCCATGAGCTAATGGTGCAGTGTGTTTGGAGAGGGATATAAGGCCTCACTGGAGAGTCCTGTGGTCTAAGGTAACTAACGATCTAGGATCAGATTACCCTACCCCATCCTTTACAATTAAGGGGATGACAAATGTTATAACAAATTATCAGTGGCTCACACTGTTACTTATTTTCCATGTGTTGTTCCCCCTAAACCAAAAACAAGTAAGCATTAGGGTCACACTGTTGGCCAGGAATAGTGTCTTTAACATGCTGCAAAGCCTTTGGTGTTCTCTCTGGTACACTGTCAGAACCCTCAAATATATTCACATTAAGGAATCAAGAGCAAACTTTTAAAACAGAGGTTCCTACCAATAAAAGCGCTCACACTGTTTTCTGTTCGGAAATGCTTCAGTTTGTTTGTGCTGAACATGACCCTAGTTATTCTTTGATTTGTGGGAAGACTGATTCTTGTTAAATCTTAATTGAATTACAGTATTGTACTTCTATTACCAGAAACAAGGAGATGGACTACAGAGTTTCCAGTCAACCGCTTTGGCTTGCTTTTAAGGTAGTTTTAGTCTTCTAATTTGCAGGAAGGGTCACTGTGGACTGCCTCATAGTTCTTCTCATGCTCAGTTTGAACATGAAAGGAGAGTTCATGTTGAGAGTTCAAATGGGGTTGCCATTCAGATAACTGGGTATAAGATAAGGATGCTTACTCAAGCTTTTACCCTGGTAACATAAAAGGGAATTACCTCTGACCCTCACAAAAAGGACATGGAAGGTGAAGTGTGTCGGAAATGCATGATGGGAGATGGAGTTTTAAAGGTAGTGCCTGACATATTTTACAAGTAGTGCCTATATGAAGGATAATTGTTGTAACTGCTATGTCCTTTAGATTTACCACAATGTGTGTTGATAGGAGAGATTGAAAAAAAGGCTATTTTTGTGGAGGAGATATGAGTGTGTTGAGATGGTAAGAAAATAATAAAGAAAGACTAGATCAAGGATCAACATAATAAGATAGGACCTCACCTCAAAATGGCCAACTCATAGCCAGGGGTTTGTGCCTGGAAACAATGGCCTGGTCTGAAATCAACCAATTGCTCCTACCCATTAAGATGCTTGTAGATTCTGATGGAACTAGAGGTGTTTGTTTATACCTTAAGTTCAATGGAAGGCTAGGTGGAGCCATCCCCCTATTGCCTACACCTTTCCAGTCTTCAGATTTGCCATCACAGAAGGGGTAGGGGAAAGGGCAAATAATTGTATTGTGTGGCTTTCTGACAAAGTGATTTCTAATGTGGCTGACACAGAATCACATTCTAACAAGAACTTGTAGCACAATGTATTGTTTATAAGAACTGTATTTAACTGAACATGTAAAAACATTGTGAGAAGGAATGCTTGTCAAATGGGTGTCTCTAACTTATGAAAGCATGGGATATGAAACCACATTCATTCTACCACCTGTCAAGCATCTCCCTATGAATAGTGACATGTATTTCCAAGTCACAAGTTTACATTGTATCTTCATCATTCCTATTTTTCTTCTGAGCCAAGAAACAAAGGCCAAAATTCTGATCAGATCCGCCTTAAACCGTGATAAATGACAATTGCATAGCATATCATTGTTTTCGTGTTGTGTGTTGTAATCTACACCTTGATTAGGCTGATATAAATCTGTATTATTTTATGTAGCCTACACTTTTACATTCGGAACTTCTAACACAGGTGGGACTGGTGTGACAAAGACCTCAAGAGCAGCCATTCACAATTTGAAAGCTCCAATGCAGAACACCTGCAACATGGCCTAAACAAAAACAATTACATGCAATGCAGTCTGTCGGTTATTGCAAGTTAAGGCGAATCTGATTGAATCATGCCTGATTTTGCGACATTCTCCGAGACTACTTCTATTTTCAGTCCCCAAACAGTCATTATGGCCACTAAGAGGAAACCAAGTAAGGTTATAAAGAGTGTACAGATATGCCATATATACATAAATATATTGTAATTACAAATGTTACACTTTACCAATTCTTACTGTAGTAATTTAAATGATTTTGATTTATTTCTTTTTAAGTGTGAATTGTATTATTTATTTAAAATGTTCAATGCAGCATCTGTGGTGTCTTGTCATTATTATAACAGTCCTCAACTGTGCTTTACTCTATAGCCTTAGCTTACCAATTACCACAAACAAACCCCAAAACACCAGAGACAACCAAAAAGAGCTACCCCAAAAGGTAGCGGTCCTGCTGCTGGGTTGTTGCCCTCCTACGGCCTCCTCCACGTCTCCTGGTGTACTGGCCTGTCTCCTGGTAGCGCCTCCATGCTCTGGACACTACGCTGACAGACACAGCAAACCTTCTTGCCACAGCTCGCATTGATGTGCCATCCTGGATGAGCTGCACTACCTGAGCCACTTGTGTGGGTTGTAGACTCCATCTCATGCTACCACTAGAGTGAGAGCACCGCCAGCATTCAAAAGTGACCAAAACATCAGCCAGGAAGCATAGGAACTGAGAAGTGGTCTGTGGTCACCACCTGCAGAATCACTCCTTTATTGGGGGTGTCTTGCTAATTGCCTATAATTTCCACCTTTTGTCTATTCCATTTGCACAACAGCATGTGACATTTATTGTCAATCAGTGTTGCTTCCTAAGTGGACAGTTGGATTTCACAGAAGTGTGATTGACTTGGAGTTACATTGTGTTGTTTAAGTGTTCCCTTTATTTTTTTGAGCAGTGTATTTTAACAAATCAAACGTAATGTTTGCGGTGACTAAACTACTTGGAGTAACCCAGGACTGTAAACTGTCATGGTCAAAACAAATGGATACAACAGTAGCTAAGATGGGGAGAAGTCTGTTCATAATAAAGTGTTACTCTACCTTCTTAACAGCACAATCAACAAGGTGCTACAGGCCCTAGTTTTGTCACACCTGGACTACTGTTCAGTCGTGTGGTCAGGTGCCACAAACAGGGATTTAGGAAAATTGGAATTGGCTCAGAACAGGGCAGCACGGCTGGCCCTTGGATGTACACATAGAGCAAACATTAATAATATGCATGTCAACCTCTGCTGGCTCATAGTGGAGGAGAGATTGACTTCATTACTACTTGTAATTTTGAGAGATATTGACATGTTGAATGCACTGAGCTGTCTGTTTGAACTACTCGGACACCCATGCACACCCAGCTCGGACACCCATGCATACCCCACAAGACATGCCACCAGAGGTCTCTTCACAGTCCCCAAGTCCAGAACAGACTATGGGAGGCACACAGTACTACATGGAGCCATGACTACATGGAACTCTATTCCACGTCAGGTAACTGATGGAAGCAGTAAAATTAGATTTAAAAAACAGATAGAATACACCTTACGGAACAGTGGAGACTGTGAAACAACACAAACATAGGCACAGACACATGCATACACACACGATAACATACGCACTGTACACACATACATATGGATTTTGTGTTGTAGATATGTGGTAGTGGAGTAGGGGCCCGAGGGCACCCGTTGTGTTGTGAAATAGGTTGTGAATGTATTGTAATGTTTTTTTAATTGTATGACTAACTGCCTTAATTTTGCTGGACCCCAGGAAGAGTAGCTGCTGCCTTGGCATCCATAATAAATACAAAGAGGTAAAACCTAGCACTGTTCTGTGGCACTATAGCCATAGGGCATTTCAGAAATATTTTTCAGTTTGCACAGCTGGAATAATGGGAGCAATACCTGACGGTGGTGGAAAATGGCTGGTGTTTTGATTAATTAATACGTTGGAGGTGTAGCTAGGGCTTGGTGACTCACTGGCCAATCAACGAGCTTCATGGCATAAAAAGGGACTGTAATGGCCGATTTCGACTCGGTTTTCCGCCTCCTCATGAAATGTATATATTTTTTTATTTAAACTGTGAACAATATACACTCACCGCCATATGAATTTGGCGTACGCCAGGGGTCTGATTATGTCATACACAGCCACTAAGAGGCGGAAAAAGCGTGAAAAGCAAAAAACGTTAGAGGGTAAATTAGGAACTAAAGAGAAGGACTACATTAAAACTCCCACGCCTGCCCTATTAAAGGAAATATCAGTTCTTAGATCAACGTTGGACTCTCTCCTAACACAAGACGCTGAAAAGAAAATGGGATTTGTCAGGCAAAAGCTATATGAACATGGCGATAAGCCAGGAAATTACTTGGCGTACCTAGCTAAAAAGAGAGCTGACTCACAGTCAATTGCTACTATTACTGATTCGGATGGCAATCATTTATATGAAAATAAATTGATAAATGACTCATTTAAGACATTTTATGCAAATCTTTATGCCTCAGAACTGCCAAATGACGCACCCAAATTAATGGAGAATTTATTTTCTAAGATTGAGCTCCCTACTATCTCCGAAGAACAGAGGTCTCTCCTTAATGCCCCTATTACCGAGGAAGAGATAATGTTCGCAATTAAGAATCTGCAAAACGGTAAGGCTCCAGGACCAGACGGGTTTGGTAGTGAATTCTATAAAGAGTTCCATGGCCTGATCCTTGAGCCATTGCGTGATATGTTTAACCACTCATTTTCAAATGACCAGCTCCCTCAAACACTGAGGGAAGCCAACATATCACTTATTCTTAAAAAGGGAAAATGTCCAGAGTCTTGTTCCTCGTAGAGACCAATTTCCCTTCTGAATGTGGATAGAAAATTACTTTCTAAAATTCTAGCCACAAGATTAGAGGACTCACTGCCACTAATAGTGAAAGGAGACCAAACTGGCTTTATTAAGGGCCGTAAGTCGTGCAACAATGTCAGGCGGCTTCTTAATGTAATTCAAGCCTACCGACAAAGTGCTAGGGATGGTCTTGTGCTCTCCCTAGATGCTGAGAAAGCTTTTGACTGTGTGGAGTGGTCTTACCTATTCTTTGCTCTAAATAAATGTGGTCTAGGGGACAACTTTATAAAATGGGTGAAGGTTTTATATGATGATCCTCAGGCTGCTGTCCTTACTAATGGGCTAAGGTCAAATAGCTTCTCTATATACAGAGGTACCAGACAGGGCTGCCCTTTGTCCCCCCTCCTATTTGCACTCGCTATGGAACCACTGGCCGAGGCCATCAGGGCCTGCTATACAGGGGCTGCTCATTGGTGATGTTCACCATAAAATAAGCTTGTATGCTGATGATGTCCTGATATTCATCTCTAATCCCGAGACCTCAACTACATCTCTTATTAATATTATTCAATTATTCAGCGAATTCTCAGGCTACAAGATTAACTTAACTAAATCAGAGGCTATGCCACTTGGTAGCCTTCACTCTGTACCTAATACCTCTCCCCCCTTCCCTTTTAAATGGTCTCCCTCAGGCTTTACGTATCTGGGTATATTTGTAACTCCTAAATTCCAGCAAATGTACAAAGCCAATTTTGGTCCCTTGTTTGATACAATAAGCGCTGGAACTCTCTCCCGATTTCTTGGTTGGGTAGAATATCCCTCTTGAAAATGAACATTTTACCTAGACTACTTTACCCAATCCAAATGATCCCAGTATTACTCTCCAATAAGATAATAAAGGATGTAAATGGATGGCTAAGTTCCTTCATATGGAGTAAACGCAAGCCAAGGCTTAAGATGGCAATATTGCAGCTGCCAAGTTCTATGGGGGGCTTGGATCTGCCCAATATCAGGTTCTATCAGTGGTGTGCCCACCTATGTTATATTTCTGATCGGATCACAAACGATGACTCCTCTATTTGGTTAGACATTGAGACTTCTCTTTCAAAATACCCCTTACAGGATCTTTTATTTTTCAGAAGTTTCAAGTCTGTAGAAGATCACTGCAATAATCCTATTACACTTAACCTGTTTGGCGTGCAAGCCCGACCTCGGACCGAAAATGACACCCCTGCAGGGCGCGAAATTCAAAATCTATTTTTTAAAAATATTTAACTTTTACACATTAACAAGTCCAATACAGCATTTGAAAGATAAACATCTTGTCAATCCAGCCAACATGTCCGATTTTTTAAATGTTTTACAGAGAAAACACCACATATATTTATGTTAGCTCACCACCAAATACAAAAGTGGACAGACACGTATGAATTATGATTATGAAGTATGAATTATGATTGAAGTAGCATGCACAACCAACCGAAATAAACTTAAACCAACCTAAAGAGCCCAGAAAAAACGACCTCAGATGACAGTCATATAACATGTTACACAATAAATCTATGTTTTGTTCATAAAAAGTGCATATTTTAGCTATAAATCAGTTTTACATTGATGCTACCCAAAAATGCTAATACATAGCTACAGTCTGAATCCAGCCGGGAGTAGCCATAGAAAATACATACACCAACGTCGGCTACTAATTACACCTCATAAAACATTTCAGAAAAACATATGGTGGATAACTAATGAAAGACAGATATCTTGTGAATACAGACAACATTTCCGATTTTTGAAGTGTTTTACAGCGAAAACACAATATATCGTTATATTAGCTAACATCATAAGCTAGCATAAGGCAGCATTGATTCTAGTCAAGCGCTAGCCTAGCACAGTTAGCAGAGTTAGCATTCAACAGTTCGACATATATATGAAAAAGCATCCCAAATTGGGTCTTATCTTTCTTGGTACTCCATCAGAATGTTGTAACGGGGTCCAATGTCCAGTAGAGTCTTTAGTTGGGTTCCAGAACGAATTATTTCCCTCTTTGGTTAGCTAGCACGATAGCATTGCTGCGCTAGAAAGCTTACCTAAGTACCTAACCCGGATCCGGGATCCGGGAGCACCCCCCACCTCCCCCACACTGATTAGCATCGCTAGCATAGCGTCACAATTAAATAGTAGCATCTAAATATCATTAAATCACAAGTCCAAGACACCCAATGAAAGACACAGATCTTGTGAATAAAACCACCATTTCAGATTTTTTAAATGTTTTACAGGGAAGACAAAATATGTAAATCTATTAGCTAAACACGTTAGCAAAAGACACCATTTTCTTACTCCAACAGTTTCTTACTCCATCAGGTGCTATCACCAATTCGGCTAAACTAAGATATTGATAGCCACAAACCAACAAACAAATTCATAAGATGACAGTCTGATAACATATTTATGGTATAGCATAGTTTTTTTTTTTTAAATGTGCATTTTTCAGGTATAAATCACAGTTCTACATTGCAGCTGCAATCTGATATAGTACTGATGCAGCTAGAACAATTACAGAGACCAACGTCATATAACTAATTACTTGTCTTAAAACATTTCAGAAAAAATACACAGCGTACAGATATTGAAAGCCCAACATCTGGTGAATCCAAACAATATTTCTGATTTATTAAATGTTTTATAGCGAAAACAAAATGTATCGCTAAATTAGCATAACCAGGCCAGCCAGAACCGGCTGGACGCCCCCGACCAGTTCACATGCACGACAGATATATGAAATAACATCGTAAATTGGGTCTTACTATTGCTTATCTTTCATCAGAATGTTGATCAAGGTGTCCTTAGTCCTGATGAGTCGTTCAATCCATTCACAATGGCAACCTCCCCTCTTCATTTAGCCTGGGTACTGGTCGACTGGCACGGTCCATGTCCAAAGTTAAAAAACTCAAAGAACGGAACACGGCAAAACTCCCGAAAAAATTCTAATAATCTGATTAAACTATATTGAAAAAACATACATTACGGTGATATGGTCACATGTATCAAACAAACTTCGACACGGAGATAGTTTTCATCCGTAACGTCAGCATAACAAAAGACAATGGCACCTCTGAAAACGCGCATCTCAGAAACCGGAAGTTGTCGGTCACGCTAAAGAAATAGGTCTTATTTCACGTCAGTACAAGATAAACAAAAAATTTCTCCTCTGACGTCTTCCAGACACCCAGAGGAAGAAGAAGGAAGTGTGTTTCGGGTCATAGGTCGCGTGACCATATATAGGCAGAGCTTTGAAGCGAGCATACACATCTTGCAATCTTCTTCTGGCTCAGGGAAAGTGCTGTGAAATGACCTGTGTTTGACTCAGAGACAAAATTGGAACGGTTTTAGAAACCATAGCTTGTTTTCTATCCAATGGCATATGGTTATATGCATATAGTAACAGCAATAATTGAATAAGAGGCAGTTTAATCTGTAGAGGCAATTATGCTAATGCGAAACAGCACCCCCTGTATTCTCAAGAAGTTAATCGAATTGGGTTATGAACCTGGAGAACATAATTCTCGTGACAGTCGGGGATGAACTATGATCACCTCATTGAAGAGAAGAAACTAACGTCCATGGGCATTGCGTAGCGTTTGGCCGGAGCAAGGAGTCTGGGTAGCCAGGAAACAACGTATGTGCTTGTTTGCAGACTTTTTTTCAGCTTTGGCAGTGCTACTGACCGTGATGGGGGTGCTTGGCTTGCACACGCAAATTCAGCACACAACATTCTATAATCAAATTTTGTTATTTTACGCCTCAAATTAAAAACCTATTTGACGTGTATCTTTTGACGCGTAAAGACATGGATGGCCTTTAATACCAGAAGGCACCATTGCCTTCATAACCATGGCAACTAGTCAATATCACCTTTACCAGACCATTCATGGTTCTTGATCGCAATCAATGCACATGGCCTGAAGTTGATCACATCGGAAAAGACAATCCCTATTCTTAGGACTATCTTCTCCAGAACAGGATTCCCAAGCAAATTGTTAGCAATAACAGATGACAGTACAGAAGTGAGGCATTCCCGGACATTCATCATCCAACCACAAATGGCTTGGCAGAAAGATTTGTATAAACCTTAAAAAGGGCAATCAAAACAATGGCCAAAAATGTGTCATGACGTGCCGTGGGGGAAGAATCATAATCCCCCCTCTCTCTCCACAGTTTTATGACTTTACGACAGCTCATAAATAATTGTTAGAAACTGCCATGCAATATGGAGAGAGTCAAAGAGAACCAAGACCCTCTCTTGGCAAAACTCCTAATCTCCAAAATGGGAGATTTAAACAATATTTCTACTTTTGAGAATGTGGAAATGGTCCATGGACACTTAGGGGACAGTTATGACGAGTGCATTTCATTTGGTGATCTCATGAAGGACAGGAAACACACAGAACTGTATCTCTTAAAGTGTACATTTCCCAGCTGTCAGGTTTACATCTAAATATTGTGAAACATATGTGACTAAACATGAAACTATTTGTGAAAAAGTGTTATGTGATGTTAACCTTCTAAATGAGAGTATGGGTTTTTCGTATAAAGTTAACCAAATCAATGGCCACGCCCACGTGAGCATAGACATTAAGTCGGCGTCATGGAACCGCCCTTTTCTACTGAAATTTATAAAACCCACTCCTGTGCCTCGAGATCTAGGGAGAATTCCTTCGACCTCATTACTTGGTTTTTGCTCTGACGTGCACTGTCAACTTTGGAACATTATATAGACAGGTGTGTGCCTTTCCAAAATATATCCAATCAATTGATTTTAAAACAGGTGGACTCCAATTAAGTTGTAGAAACATCTCAAGGATGATCAATGGAAACAGGATGTGCCTGAGCTCAAGTTCAAGTCTCAAAGCAAAGGGTCTGAATACTTATGCAAGTATTTCTAATACGTTTTTTGTTGTTGTTGCTTTGTCATTATGGGGTATTGTTTGTAGATTGAGGAGGAAAAACAATTTAATACATTTTTGAATAAGGCTGTAATGTAACAAAATGTGGAAAAAGTGAAGGTGTCAGAAATACTTTCCGATTGCACTGTATTTTTCCATTTTAAACTTCTCTTTTCTCTTGTTTATATTATGACTATATTCCCATTAATATTCATTTACAGTTGAAGTCGGAAGTTTACATACACCTTAGCCAAATACATCTAAACTCAGTTTTTCACAATTCCTGACATTTAATCAAAGTAAAAATTGCCTGTCTTAGGTCAGTTAGGATCACCACTTTATTTTAAGAATGTGAAATGTCAGAATAATAGTAGAGAGTGTTATTTATTTCAGCTTTTATTTCTTTCATCCCATTCCCAGTTGGTCAGAAGTTTACATACACTCAATTTGTATTTGGTATCATTGCCTTTAAAATGTTCAACTTGGGTCAAACGTTTCGGGTAGCCTTCCACAAGCTTCCCACAATGTTGGGTGAATTTTGGCCCATTCCCCCTGACAGCGCTGGTGTAACTGAGTCAGGTTTGTAGGCCTCCTTGCTCACACACGCTTTTTCAGTTCTGCCCACACATTTTTTATGTGATTGAGGAATTTGTGAAGGCCAATCCAATACTTTGACTTTGTTGTCCTTAAGCCATTTTGACACAACTTTGGAAGTATGCTTGGGGTCATTGTCCATTTGGAAGACCCATATGCACCAAGCTTTAACTTCCTGACGGATGTCTTGAGATGTTGCATCAACACATCCACATAATTTTCATCCCTCATGATGTCATCTATTTTGTGAAGTGCACCAGTCCCTCCTGCAGCAAAGCACCCCCACAGCATGATGCTGCCACCCCTGTGCTTCATGGTTGGAATGGTGTTCTTCGGCATGCCTTTTTCCTCCAAACATAACGATGTTCATTATGGCCAAACAGTTCTATTTTTGTTTCATCAGACCAGAGGACATTTCTCCAAAAAGTACGATCTTTGTCCCCATGTGCAGTTGCACAACGTAGTCTGGCTTTTTTATGGGTGTATTGGAGCAGTGGCTTCTTCCTCGTGAGCGGCCTTTCAGGTTATGTCGATATAGGACTCGTTTTACTGTGGATATAGACACTTTGTACCCGTTTCCTCCAGCATCTTCACAAGGTCCTTTGCTGTTGTTCTGGGATTGAAATACATCCACAGGTACACCTCCATTTGACTCAAATTATGTTAATTAGCTTACCAGAAGCTTCTAAAGCCATGACATATTTTTTTCTGGAATTTCCAAGCTGTTTAAAGGCACAGTCATCTTAGTGTATGTAAACTTCTGACCCACTGGAATTGTGATACAGTGAATTATAAGTTAAATAATCTGTCTATAAACAATTGTTGGAAAAATTACTTGTGTCATGCACAAAGTAGATGTCTTAACCGACTTGCCAAAACTATAGATTAACAAGAAATTTGTGGAGTGGTTGAAAAACGAGTTAATGACTCCAACTTAAGTGTATGTAAACTTCCAACTTCAACCGTATGTAATTAAGCCTTTACATGTGTAATTTTTGTCTTTTTAATAAAAATGAATAATTAATTTGTGGAGCACAATTCCTTTTTATCCTTGGGTTTCAGGGCTTCTGTAAGATCTGCAGAGGAAGATCCATTGCTTCAAACTAGTGAGACAACAAGAAAAGTGTGTCACATTTCCATTAAAATGCAAATGCAGTTTATATTAAAAGATAGCAAAGGGGTAATTCACTACATCACACAACACAGCTTGTTAGTACTGCAGGAAATTCATTTAGTCTTTTTCATATTTACACATTAAGTGACAACCAAACAAAGAAATCATAAATATCTCTTTTAGTTAACTTTACAACAGTTATATGTGACCATTATTAAATAACTGGCAGCAACCCTATCATTTACAATGTTTGGAAACACAGTGGTTAAATAATCCAGCAAAACAAAAATGTTCTTCTCCAGTGAGTAATATTAATACAAGTAAAAACAATAATGAAATCCCTTTGTACAAAATACTCTCTATACAACAAAATCAACACAATATATTTGACAATTTGTCTGCTTAAAATGCATGGTAAAATCTGTACAGCTTAGAAACCTTCGCTGAGTGGGTGGGATTCTGTGTGTTAGCGTAGTTAATGATTGAAGCATTGGTCAGATTGATGCGTCTGTGATCCAACCATCAGAGACCTCAGGTAAAATAGCTGCCAAGACCTTCTCTCATTGGCATCAGTGCTGTGGAATTCCTGTCTAGCAGCAAATCAGCATGTTGCTGAACTTGAAGTTACTTCAAGATACATGGTTTTGAGAACTCAAACTGATATCTGTCCAGAGCAATGCTCTATTTCCCACCCTCTGCATTTCCATGACAGATTGTACAGTACAAAACAATGTTAATCTAAGGGCTAAATTCAATCCGTAATGCTGAAGATCCGCACTACAGCGCGATTGAAATGTAAAGGCAATGTTCCAAAGTTCGCGGAGACTGCATTCACGGTAAACGCTGCATATGTAATATATATTGTTTTTATTTGAATAATATGGATGGTTCCGTAAATTGCCAGTGGTATATTCTTTGTCTAAGGTAACACCTCCGTGATATATGGTTCATGGTAATCTCATATACTGTATGGTGCAGTCGAAAAGTATTCAGACCCCTTGAATTTTTATGTTATTATTTTTATGTTACAGCCTTATTCTAAAATAGATTAAATAATCCCCCCCCCCCTCAATCTACACACAATACCCAACAATGACAACACTAAAACAGTTTGACATTTTTGCAAATGTAAATAAAAAAACTTAAATATCACATTTACATAAGTATTCAGACCCTTTATTCAGTACATTGTTGAAGCGCTTTTGGCAGTGATTACAACCTTGAGTCTTCTTGTGTATGACGCTACAAGCTTGGCACACCTGTATTTGGGTAGTTTCTCCTATTCTTCTCTGCAGATCCTCTCAAGCTCTGTCAGGTTGGATGGGGAGCGTTGCTGCATAGCTATTTTCAGGTCTCTCCAGAGATGTTCGATCAGGTTCAAGTCCGGTCTCTGGCTGGTCCACTCAAGGTCATTGAGACTTTTCCAAAGCCACTCCTGCGTTGTCTTGGCTTTGTGCTTAGGGTCGTTGTCCTGTTGGAAGGTGCACCTTTCCCTCGATCCAGTCTAGTATCCCAGTCCCTGCCGCTGAAAAACATTCCCACAGCATGATGCTGCCACCACCTTGCTTCACCGTAAGAATGGTGCCAGGTTTCATCCAGACTTGACGCTTGGCATTCAGGCCAAAGAGTTCAATCTTGGTTTCATCAGACCAGAGATTCTTGTTTCTCATGGTCAGAGTCTTTACGTGCCTTTTGGCAAACTCTAAGCGGGATGTCATGTGCCTTTTAGTCAGGAGTGGCTTCCCTCTGGCCACTACCACCATAAAGGCCTAATTGGTGGAGTGCTACAGAGATGGTTGTCCTTCTGGAAGGTTCTCCCATCTCCACAGAGAAACTCTGGAGCTCTGTCAGAGTGACCATTGTGTTCTTGTTCACCTCCCTGACCAAGGCCCTACTCCCCCGATTGCTCAGTTTGGCCGGGCGGTCAGCTCTGGGAAGAGTCTTGGTGGTTACAAACTTATTAGATTTAAGAACGATGGAGGCCACCGTGTTCTTTGGAACCTTCTTCAGATCTGTGCCTCGACACAATCCTGTGTCTGAGCTCTATGGACAATTCCTCCGACCTCATTGCATGGTTTTTGCTCCTACATGTGCTGTCAACTGTGGGACATTATAAAGACAGGTGTGTGCCTTTCCAAATCATGTCCAATCAATTGAATTTACCACAGGTGGACTCCAATCAAGTTGTAGAAACATCTCAAGGATGATCAATGGAAACAGTATGCACCTGAGCTCAATTTTGAGTCTTATTGCAAAGGGTCTGAATAGTTATGTAAATAAGGCATCTGTTCTACATTTTGTATAAAATATGCAAACATTTCTAAAAAACTATTTTCTCTTTGTCATTATGGGGTATTGTGTGGAGGTTGATGAGGCAAAAAACATATATAATCAATTTCAGAATAAGGCCATAAAGTAACAATGTGGAAAAGTCAATAAGTCTGAATACTTTCCGAATGCACTGTATGTGCACTGTATATTTCACAGAGGGCAACCTTGTCAAATGACATAATACACTGAAGCTTATTCTATAGTCTAGAACAGTGGACACTAAGTGTACAGTGCTTTACAGGTTCAGAGATGACAGATATCTGCCTTAATCAGAACAGCTAAAAGAACGCCAAGCACATTTTACAAACTCCAAGAAATATAAAACTGAGGAAAGAAAAAAATGAAAAAAATGTTTGGCACTTATACTTCATCGAGAATGCTATTCCCCGAGGACCAGAAATGGTTTACTTGCAGTTTACTTTAGATTTGAAAAATTAATGGATTTCAACGATTGTTAATGCAGTTTCCAGTACCAGTCTAAAGTACCAGTTTCCAGTCCCAGTCTAGAGTACCCATTTCCAGTACCAATCTAGAATACCAGTTTCCAGGACCTGTCTAGAGTACCAGTTAAGAGAGACCAGATAGATAAGTCCATGGTTGGTTTTAGAAGAGGAGGTATACAATGTGAAACATGTTTGAAACAGATCATCCCATTGCTGAGCTCTCCCATTGGTAACTGTCTGTCCGTCCGTCCTTTACGTGGCACATAGCTCATAAAATGTTATTCTAGTGTAAATGTAGACGTAGCGAAGCTCCACCCTTTGGCACATAAATATAGAGGTTTGAATGACTGGGTCATACTGTAATACAGATCTACACAACACTCTCACCATTCTTTAAAATCAGCAAAAACCAACTCAAAGAACAAAAAGTTCATAAATAGAGTTCATAGGGACATGGTATATGATGAGTGGCATTATAGAGAGAGCGAGCAGTTTGTTACATAGTCTCCTGCGGGAGAGTATATCGTTTTTAGCTTTGTCAAAAAGTTCACAAAAAATGCAATGTTATACACAACTAAGCGGCCCTCACCTTGAGGGGTTGCATTCTTTAAAAAGGCTCCAGATGTCATTTCTTTCTTTCTCTCTTTGTCATTTCTTTTCTCAAAGTGTATTCTTTGCTTTCTTTTTCCAGCATGCGTGTAAATTGTAATTCAGTCTGTTGCCTGAAGTGGGTAGCGGTGAGTCAGTCTGTGGTTGTGAGAGGGTGGTGGTAAGAGTGCGGATGTGTGTGTGTAGGACGAAGTCCAGCGGGCCGAGGAGATGCCAGATGTGTATGCATGCATAAATGTGTGTGTGTAGCATGAAGTATGTATGTGGCGGTAGTGTCTGTATGTACCACCTATCTGTGTGAGTGTCAGTTTGTGTATGACTCACTGTGGCCTGAAGCATAAGTACGTATCGTTTACTGTATGTATGTGTATACTGTATACATGTGTGTGTGTGTGTGTATATAAGGGTGTGTAGTTGAAGGGATCAGGAGGACTAAGGGTAAAGAGTAGGAGTAGAGAGGCAGTGAAGCAAGAGGCCTCCCTTACACCTCGCTCTCGGTGGAGGGTTTGCGTGTGGGGGTCCAGCCGGTGTCGGGCAGGCTGTGTTGGGGGTGGCGTTGGGGTGTGACGGTGACGGGGGTCAGCGTGTTTATGGACGAACACTCCGACGTCTCCTCTTGGAGCAACTGCTCTGTCTCGCCGTCGTCCAGCGAGGCGCTGCTGGCCTGCAGGGACACGGTGTCCGTGCGCATGCATGTGTGCAGACCACCACGCGACGGCTTCAGCTGCTTCAGGTCCTCCCAGTACAGCTCCTCGCTGGAGAGGAGACACACTCCTTCCACGATGCGGATCTTCTCCTTGGTGTAGCCACTGTCCCCGCCCCCCTGAGGAAGGAGAAAGAAGACAGAGTAGAAGGGTTAGCCTAGCGCACGACGTAGACATCAACCATAATCACAGATCTAGGGTCAGATGATCATATCCCTAAAAGCATCTGAGGGCATGAAGAATATCTGACCCTGCATAAGTAGTTAGTAGAAAACTCATCCTGTATCAGTGGTTAGACAGCAGCCATTTTGGAATAACTCATCAGAAAACAACTACAAACACTCCAGAGCAGGATGTTGTTGTAAATCTCTACCCATGCACAGTAGTAGTTTGCTTTCAGTGAGATGTCCTCTGGTCTTTCAGTTAGTTTTGTCATCCGTGCTTATGTGTTGAGTGGGGAAACTATGGAATCTCAAATGTGTCATCTCTTTACTGTATTTATGGAGAAACAATTTATTTGATTGTTTGTGACTGGATGCTAAACAATATATGGAAACTGCTCCAGGTAATCAAAGGGTTAGAGTTGGGCTCAGGACTACATATGATAACAGTAAATTCCGCGAAAATAAGACTGTGTAAAATGTCAGACATACAATACATAAAGTGAAAGGGTTTGCCAAACAAAGAACATACTTTTCAATCCCTCATTATATGATATTAGGTCCATCCACAGCCATAGATAGAGAAAGTCCATTCAAAAAGTATTCACACCCGTCAACTTTTTCCACATTTTGTGTTATAAAGTGGGATTAAAATAGATTAAAATGTCATTATTTTGTCAACGACCTACACAAAATATATGTATTATTTGCACATTATTTATTTTTTAATTCTTCAAACTGTCAAGTTGGTTGCTGATCATTGCTAGTCTTGCCATAGATTTTCAAGACTATTTAAGTCAAAACTGTAACTAGGCCACTCAGGAACATTCAATGTTGTCTCGGTAAGCAACCCCAGTTGCTTACTTTTGCAAGTGGCTTGCAAAAGAATTCACCCCCCTTGGCATTTTTCCTATTTTGTTGCCTTACAACCTGGAATTAAAATGGATTTTTGGGGGGTTTGTATCATTTGATTTACATAACATTTACATAACACTTGAAGATGCAAAATATTTTTTTTATTGTGAAACAAACAAGAAATAAGACCAAAAAACAGAAAACTTGAGCGTGCATAACTATTTCACCCCCCCCCCCCACACACACTTTGTAGAGCCACCTTTTGCAGCAATTACAGCTGCAAGTCTCTTGGGGTATGTCTCTATAAGCTTGGCACATCTAGCCACTGGGATTTTTGCCCATTCTTCAAGGCAAAACTGCTCCAGATCCTTCAAGGTGTATGGGCTCCGCTGGTGTACAGAAATCTTTAAGTCATACCACAGATTCTCAATTGGATTAAGGTCTGGGCTTTGACCAGGCCATTCCAATGTTTCCCCTTAAACCACTCAAGTGTTGCTTTAGCAGCATGCTTAGGGTCATTGTCCTGCTGGAAGGTGAACCTCCGTCCCAGTTTAAAATCTCTGGAAGACTGAAACAGGTTTCTCTCAAGAATTTCCCTGTATTTAGCGCCATCCATCATTCCTTCAATTCTGACCAGTTTCTCAGTCCCTGCCGATGAAAAACATACCCACAACATGATGCTACCACCACCATGCTGCACTGTGGGGATGGTATTCTTGGGGTGATGAGAGGTGTTGGGTTTGCGCCAGACATAGCATTTTCCTTGATGGCCAAAAAGCTTAATTTTAGTCTCATCTGACCAGAGAACCTTCTTCCATATGTTTGGGGAGTCTCCCACATGCCTTTTGATGAACACCAAACGTCTTTGCTTATTTTTTTCTTTAAGCAACAGCTTTTCTTCTGGCCACCCTTCCACAAAGCCCAGCTTTGTGGAGTGTACGGCTTAAAGTGGTCCTGTTGACAGATATTCCAATCTCCACTGTGGAGCTTTGCAGCTCCTTCAGGGTTATCTTTAGTCTCTTTATTGCCTCTCTGATTAATTCCCTCCTTGCCGGGTCCATGAGTTTTGGTAGGTGGCCCTCTCTTGGCAGGTTTGTTGTGGTGCCATATTCTTTCCATTTTTTAATAATGGATGTAATGGTTCTCCGTGGGATGTTCAAAGTTTCTGATATTTCTTTTATAACTCAATCTTGATCTGTACTTCTCCACAACATTGTCCCTGACCTGTTTGGAGAGCTCATTGGTCTTCATGGTGCCCCTTGCTTAGTGGTGTTGAAGACTCTGGGGCCTTTCAGGACATGTATATATATACTGAGATCATGTGACACTTAAATAAAAATCCACTTGTGTGGGCTCTTTGCTTGACATCATGGGAAAATCAAAAGAAATCAGCCAAGACCTCAAGAAAAATAATTGACCTCTACAAGTCTGGTTCTTTCAGTTCATCGGCGCGGTTAGCCTTTATGGCTGGGACTGCAAGTTTGTGTTCCTTTTTTTGCGTGGATTCTGCGAGCACTAGCTGGCTGTACTACAGACACCTGTTGTTGTCGTGGGAAATACTCATTGTTATCTTTTCGTAAAAAAACTGGTTGCAGTAAAGAGCAAATCTGGATACTAAGGAGATCCTGAGGGAAATCGACGAGTACCAACAGCTTTATGCTACGGAGGAACAACATACTCCTTCATGGAAAGATCTGACCACCTCAAAAAATAACTTTAACACGACAAAAAAAGAAGAACAGATTCATCTACAGACACGGACGATTTACTTACCATTGAGGTACAGGCTAGTGCTCTGGCTGGAATCCATGCAACACTGGAAAAGTTGTGTGAGGAGGTAGCAGGGCTGAGGGGGAGTTTGGAGTTCAGCCAGAGTGAAATTCTCACGCTCCAAAGAGAAAACACGACACTCACAGCCAAGGTAAAAATCCACGATTCCAACATAGATTGTCTACTTAGGGAAAACAGGGTGATGGAGTTGCTACTAGACATACAAAGTCGTAGCATGCGTGAAAATCAATTTTTTTCCGGAGATTCCTGAAGACGCATCCAATAATTCAGAGGGGGCAATCAGAGAGTTCATGCAATCCGCTTGGAACTTCCCATAGAGACTGTAAACAAGGTGGCTTTCCACCGAGTACACAGACTTGGAGCTTAGAGCGACAAGACCAAGGGTCCCCGACTGATCATCACAAAATTTGAACACTATCAACAAAGGAGCTGATCAAAAGCAGAGGAAGGGAGCTTAAAGGGAGTAAATTAAGTTTCAATGACCAGTTTTCAAGGGAGAAAAACAAACGCCGTAAGACACTGTATCCGGTAGAAAGACAACAAAGGAAGGATGGTAGGTGTGCCTTTATCATTGTGGACAAACTCTTTACAGATGGACAGCTATTCAGAGACAGCTCCATAACACCCGTGGCTGTACAAAATTTTACAGAGACCTCAGGTTACGAAAAAAAAGAAGGTATGGGAACTGTAAAATTATCTGAACATTATGAAGTGGATATGAACACACACATAGTCAATTACATGCTTGCTTACACATACGGACACACCTGATCTCGCTCTCCTCTCTCACTCTCTCTTCTCTTCTCTATTGTCGAGAACTCTTTAATAATTTAACTTTTTAGGGATAGGTGGCAGCATTTTCACTTTGGATCAATAGCGTACCCAGAGTGAACTGCCTCCTACTCTGTCCCAGATGCTAATATATGCATATTATTATTACTATTGGATAGAAAACACCCTGAAGTTTCCAAAACTGTTTGAATTATGTCTGTGAGTATAACATAACTCATATGTAAGCCAAACTTCCAAACAGGAAGTGGAAATTCTGAGGCTGGTTGATTTTCAACAAATCGCCTATTCAAATCCCAGTAAGATATGGATTTGTTGTCACTTCCTATGCCTTCCACTAAATGTCAACAGTCTGTAGAACGTTGAATGAAGCCTGTACTGTTTTGTGGGGCCGGATGGGAGGTGATTCAGTCAGTGGTCTGGCAGATTGCCAGTTCCTGGTCACGCGCATTCCAAATGACATCGTCTTGCTTTCCATTACTTCTAGAGACACAAAGGAATTCTCCGGTTGGAACGTTATTGGATATGTATGATAACAACATCCTGAAGATTGATTCTCTACTTAGTTTGACCAGTTTATTCGACCTGTGTGCTTTTTCCGTAAAGTTTTTTTGAAATCTGACACAGCGGTTGCATTAAGAACAAGTGTATCTTTAATTCTACGTAAAACATGTATCTTTCATCAAAGTGTATGATGAGTATTTCTGTTATTAGTTGTGGCTCTCTGCAATTCCTCCGGATATTTTGGAGGCATTTCTTAACATGGCGCCAATGTAAACTAAGATTTTTGGATATAAGTATGCACATTATCAAACAAAACATACATGTATTGTGTAATATGATGTCCTATGAGTGTCATCTGATGAAGATCATCAAAGGTTAGTGATTCACTTTATCTCTATTTCTAATTTTTGTGACTCCTATCTTTGGGTGGGAAAATGGCTGTGTGTTTTTTGGACTTGGTGGTGATCTAACGTAATCATATGTGGTGGTTTCGCTGTAAAGCATTTTTTAAATCGGACACGATGAGTAGATTAGCAAGATGTTTATCTATCATTTGCTGTATTGGACTTGTTAATGTGTGAAAGTTCGAAAAAAATCTAAAAAGAAATCAGCCAAGACATATATCCAGAAAAAATATATATTTGAATTTCCCGCGCTGCCTTTTCAGTGGAATGTTGTGGGGGGGGGGGGGGGGGGGGGGGGGGGGTCCGCTAGCGGAACGTGTGTCCTAGAAAGGTTAACTTCTTCTCAATAGGGGGTGCTGTTTGCACTTTGTAATAATTTCGTTCCCAAATTAAACTGCCTCGTACTCAATTCTTGCTCGTACAATATGCATATTATTATTACTATTGGATAGAAAACACTCTCTAGTTTCTAAAACCGTTTGAATTATATCTGTGAGTAAAACAGAACTTGAGTTGGAGCCTTTTTCCTATGAGGATGTGAGAATGCTGAAATCTGCTGGCTGTTCTGAGGTCAGTTTATTAATTTGCCTGTCTTCTATTGGTTGAGATGCACTGCATACGCCTTCCCCTGGATGTCAGCGAATAGTGAGAATTGAAATGGAGTCTCTAGGCAGATCTGAAGGCCTATAAATAGGCTGGCAACGTGGTGTACCCTCTTCCCCCTTTTAACCATGACGCAGGAAGGACCTTGGCATGTCGTACTAGAAAGCTCCGGTTATAGCTCTTAGATAAATCCGGCTCTGTTTTTATTCGATATAGCTGTTAAAGACATCATAATGTTGTTATTTTAAACAGAGTTATATCAGTTTATGTCAGTATATTGCAATTTTCGGGTATTTATTAGTGTTGCGTTCTAGGGAGTTGGGCACGTCTGGCCCACATGGCTAATGTTTACTGCTAATTCCAACGTTGAAGACTACATTCTACAACCGAGCAACGATTCTTTTGTACAAAGGACAACTTGCCCAAGATTCTGTTTGAAGCACATCAAAAAGTAAGAACTATTTATGATGTTAATTCGTTGTTCTGTTGAAAAATGTAACATGCATAATCCGCCATTAATTTCGGTGCGGTCTCGCTTTAACGCACGCTGTATGTCGTAGTAATGTTCATTTTAAAAATCTAACACAGCGATTGCATTAAAAACTAATGTATCTTTCATTTGCTGTCCAACCTGTATTTTTTTGTCAAGTTTAGGATTAGTTACTGCTTGGCTACTATTCTCATTGTATAACCACGATTTGTGCCGCTAAATATGCACATTTTCAAACAAACTCTATATGTATTGTGTAATATGATGTTATAGGACTGTCATCTGAAGAAGTTTGAGAAGGTTAGTGAAAAAATTAATATCTTATGCTGGTTTATTCGTTATCGCTATTGTTGGCCTGAATCAATGCTGTTGTGTGGTTGGCTATTGTAGTAAGCTAATATAACGCTATATTGTGTTTTCGCTGTAAAACACTTAAAAAATCTGAAATATTGGCTGGATTCACAAGATCTTTGTCTTTCATTTGCTGTACGCTGTGTATTTTTCAGAAATGTTTTATAATGAGTATTTAGGTAATTCACGTTGGTCTCTGTAGTTATTCTAGTTGCTTTGGTGAGAGTTGTGATGGTGGCTGCAATGGTAAACTATGATTTATACCTGAAATATGCACATTTTTCTAACAAAACATATGCTATACAATAAATATGTTATCAGACTGTCATCTGATGAAGATGTTTCTTGGTTAGTGGCTATTTATATCTTTATTTGGTCGAAATTGTGATAGCTACCTATGCAGGAAAAAAATTGTGGGAAAAAAAAGTTGTGTCTTTTGCTATCGTGGTTAGCTAATAGATTTACATAGTGTCTTCCCTGTAAAACATTTAAAAAATCAGAAATGATGTCTGGATTCACAAGATGTGTATCTTTCATCTGGTGTCTTGGACTTGTGATTTAATGATATTTAGATGCTAGTATTTACTTGTGACGCTATGCTAGGCTATGCTAGTCAGCTTTTTTACTGATGGAGGTGCTCCTGGATCCGGGATTGTGATGAAGTAGAAGTTAACAAGAAGTTGATCTTTAAAATGGTGTTTAATACTTGTATGTTTGAGGAATTTTTATTGTGAGATTTTGGGTTGTTTTTAATTTGGCGCCCTACAATTTCACTGGCTGTTGGCGAGGTGCTAGCGTCCCACATATCCCAGAGAGGTTAAACTCTAACCGTTTTAAAGTCATGGTGAAATCGCTGAGCGGTTTCCTTCCTCTCCGGCAACTGCGTTAGGAAGGACACCTGTATCTTTGTAGTGACTGGGTGCACACATACACCATCCGAAGTGTACTTAATAACTTTACCATGCTCAAAGGGATAATTCATGTCTGTTGTTTTTATCTACCAATAGGTTCCCTTCTTTGCGAACCATTTGTAAACCTCCCTGGTCTTTGCGGTTGAATCTGTGTGTTTGAAATTCACTGCATGACTGAGGGACCTTACAGATAATTAATTGTATGTGATGAGAGATGAGGTAGTCTTTCAAAAATTAAGTTAAACTATCATTTCACACAGAGTGAGTCCATGTTACTTATTATGTGACTTAAGTACAATTTTACACCTGAACTTATTTAGGCTTGCTGTAAGAGCTGTCGCTCTCCTCATCCTCGGATGAGGTGAGGAGAGAAGGATCTTCAGACCAAAATGCGGAGTCAGGGAAATAAGCCATTTTTATTACAAATACGACGTAGACTAAACAAAACAAAACACTTTCAAAACTTACAAAATAACAAAACGACGTACAACGGAACCTGAACATAAACTTACATAGACGAACGTAAACTCACGAACAGGAACGGACATCGAAACATACGAACAGCCAAACAGCTCCAAAAGTGAATACATCGAACATAACGAAGACATCACAGGAGACAATCACCCACAAACACACAGTGATAATGCCCTACCTAAATATGACTCTTGATTAGAGGAAAATGCAAACCACCTGCCTCTAATCAAGAGCCATACCAGGCAAACCGAAACCAACATAGAAACAGGTAACATAGACTGCCCACCCAAAACACATGCCCTGACCATAAACACATAAAAACTAACATAAATAGGTCAGGACTGTTACAGTACCCCCCCCCCCAAGGTGCGAACGCCGGGCGCACCAGCACAAAGTCCAGGGGGGGGTCCGGGTGGGCAGTTGACCACGGTGGTGGTTCCGGTTCAGGACGCTGTCCCCGTACCACCATAGTCACTCCCCTCTTCTTTCTACCCCTTCCACTGACCACCCAAACATTACCTTCCCCTAAATAAACAGCTAGCACCGGAACAAGGGGCAGCACCGGGACAAGGGGTAGCACCGGGACAAGGGGCAGCACAACAACAAGGGGCAGCACCAGGATAAGGACCATCACCGGAATAAGGGGCAGCACCGGGACAAGGGGCAGCACCGGGACAAGAGGCAGCATCGGGACAAGGGGCAGCACCGGGACAAGGGGCAGCACCGGGACAAGGGGCAGCACCGGGACAAGGGGTAGCACCGGGACAAGGGGCAGCACCGGAACAAGGGGCAGCACCGGGACAAGGGGCAGCACCGGGACAAGGGGCAACACCGGGACAAGGGGCAGATCCCGGCTGAAGGACTCTGGCAGGTCCTGTTTGGACGGCTCTGGCAGGTCCATGCAGGCTGACGGCTCTCGACGCTCATGGCAGACTGACGGCTCTCTACGCTCATGGCAGGCTGACGGCTCTCGACGCTCATGGCAGGCTGACGGCTCTCGACGCTCATGGCAGGCTGACGGCTCTCGACGCTCATGGCGCTCTGACGGCTCTGGCTGCTCATGGCTCTCTGACGGCTCTGGCTGCTCATGGCTCACTGACGGCTCTGGCTGCTCATGGCTCTTTGACGGCTCTGGCTGCTCATGGCTCTCTGACGGCTCTGGCTGCTCATGGCTCTCTGACGGCTCTGGCTGCTCATGGCTCTCTGACGGCTCTGGCTGCTCATGGCTCGCTGGCGGCTCTGGCAGATCCTGTCTGATTGGCGGCTCTGGCAGATCCTGTCTGGTTGGCGGCTCTGGCAGATCCTGTCTGGTTGGCGGCTCTGGCAGATCCTGTCTGGTTGGCGGCTCTGGCAGATCCTGTCTGGTTGGCGGCTCTGGCAGATCCTGTCTGGTTGGCGGCTCTGGCAGATCCTGTCTGGTTGGCGGCTCTGGCAGATCCTGTCTGGCGGGCGGCTCTAGCGGCTCCTGTCTGGCTGACGGCTCTAGCGGCTCCTGTCTGGCGGATGGCTCTGTAGGCTCATGGCAGACGGGCGGCTTTGCAGGCTCATGGCAGACGGGCGGCTTTGCAGGCTCCTGGCAGACGGATGGCTCAGATGGCGCTGGGGAGACGGATGGCTCAGATGGCGCTGGGGAGACGGATGGCTCTGGCCGGATACGGCGCACTGTAGACCTGGTGCGTGATGCCGGAACTGGAGGCACCGGGCTAATGATAAGCACCCTCCTACTAGTGCGTGGAGCAGGGACAGGGCACACTGAACTCTCAAAGCGTACTCTATACCTGGTGCGTGGTACCGGCACTGGTGGCACCTGGCTGAGGGCACGCACCTCAGGACTAGTACGGGGAGAAGTGACAGTGTGTACAGGACTTAGGAGACGCACAGGTGGCTTAGTGCGTGGGACCGGAACTGGAGGCACTGAACTGGATACACGCACTATAGGGAGAGTGCGTGGAGGAGGAACAGGGCTCTGGAAATGCACTGGTAGCCTAGTGCGTAATATAGGCACTGTAGGTACTAGGCTGGGGCGGGGAGGTGGCGCCGGAAATACCGGACCGTGCAGGCGTACTGGCTCTCTTGAGCATTGAGCCTGCCCAACCTTACCTGGTTGAATGCTCCCGGTCGCCCGCCCAGTACGGGGAGGTGGAATAACCCGCACCGGGCTGTGTAGGCGAACCGGGGAAACCCTGCGTAAGGCAGGTGCCATGTATGCCGGCCCGAGGAGACGCACTGGAGACCAGACGCGTTGAGCCGGCCTCATGACACCTGGCTCAATGCCCAATCTAGCCCTACCAGTGCGGGGAGGTGGAATAACCCGCACTGGGCTATGCACACGTACAGGAGACACCGTGCGCTCTACTGCGTAACACGGTGTCTGCCCGTACTCCCGCTCTCCACGGTTAGCCTGGGAAGTGGGCGCAGGTCTCCTACCTGCCCTTAGCCCACTACCCTTTAGCCCCCCCCCAAGAAATTTTTGGGAGTTACTCACGGGCTTTTCGGGCTTCCGTGCAAGACGTGTCCCCTCATAATTCCGGTTTCGAGCTTGATTCTCCGGCTTCCATCCACGTCTCCTAGCTGCCTCCTTAAACCACCGCTCCTGGGCTGTGACTGCCTCACTCTTCTCACGAGAGCAGCGATATTCCCCAGTTTGCGCCCAGGGTCCTCTACCAGACAGGATCTCCTCCCAAGTCCAAAAGTCCTTGTTGCTCCGTCGAGCATTCCCATACCGCTTGGTCTCTGTATTTTGGTGGGTGATTCTGTAAGAGCTGTCGCTCTCCTCATCCTCGGATGAGGTGAGGAGAGAAGGATCTTCAGACCAAAATGCGGAGTCAGGGAAATAAGCCATTTTTATTACAAATACGACGTAGACTAAACAAAACAAAACACTTTCAAAACTTACAAAATAACAAAACGACGTACAACGGAACCTGAACATAAACTTACATAGACGAACGTAAACTCACGAACAGGAACGGACATCGAAACATACGAACAGCCAAACAGCTCCAAAAGTGAATACATCGAACATAACGAAGACATCACAGGAGACAATCACCCACAAACACACAGTGATAATGCCCTACCTAAATATGACTCTTGATTAGAGGAAAATGCAAACCACCTGCCTCTAATCAAGAGCCATACCAGGCAAACCGAAACCAACATAGAAACAGGTAACATAGACTGCCCACCCAAAACACATGCCCTGACCATAAACACATAAAAACTAACATAAATAGGTCAGGACTGTTACACTTGCCAAAAACAAAGGAGTTGAATATTGAATATTGACCCAAGAGATTTCTGCTTTTCATTTCAAATTCATTTGGAAAAAAAATGAAAAACATAATTCCACCGACATTATGGGGTATTGCACGGCGCCGACAGAGATGGTCGCCTCGCTTCGAGTTCAATATAGCATTTAGTTTTTTAATGTATTATTTCTTACATTGTTACCCCAGGAAATCTTAAGTTTTATTACATACCGCCAGGAAGAACTATTGGATACAAGAGCAACATCAACTTACGAACATTACGACCAGGAATACGACTTTCCCGAAGCGAATACTTTGTTCGGACCACCACCCATGACAATGGAGCTAATCCCAGTAAACAATCCAAAACAACGATGCCGCAGAAGGGTAAGATGAAGCGGCCACTTGGCCAGGCTCCGTAGATGTGCACATCGCACACCGCTCCCGAGTATACTACTAGCCAACATCCAGTCTCTTGACAACAAGGTAGATGAAATTCGAGCAAGGGTTGCCTTCCAGAGAAACATCTGAGATTGAAAATGTTTCAATTTCACGGAAACATGGCTCTCTCGGGACATGTTGTCAGGTTCAGCCACCGGGCTTCTCCATGCATAAAGACCTCTCTGGGAAAAGGAAGGGCGGGTGTGTATGCTTTATGATTAACGACTCATGGTGTAATCATAACAACATACAGGAACTCAAGAGACGTCTGCTCACCCGATCTAGAATTCCTTACAATCAAGTGCCGGCCATTTTACCTACCAAGAGAATTCTCGTCAGTTATAGTCACAGCTGTGTACATTCCCCCTCAAGCAGACACCAAGACGGCCATCAAGGAACTTCACTGGACTATATGCCAACTGGAAACCATACATATCCTGAGGCTGCATTTATTGTTTATTGTGGGGATTTTAACTTGGCAAATTTGAGAAAAAGTCTACCTAAATTCTTCCAGCATATTGATTGCGCTATGCGCATGCGCAATACCGTCAACCACTGGTACTCTAACTTCCGCGATGCATACAAAGCCATCCCCCTGCCCCCCCTTCGGCAAATCCGACCACAACGCCATCTTGCTCCTTCCGTCTTATAGGCAGAAACTCACAGGATGTACCAGTGACGAGAACCAGTCAATGCTGGTCCAACCAATCGGAAGCCACGCTTCAAGAATGTTTTGATCATGCGGCCTGGAATGTGTTCCGGTCAGCCTTAGAGAACAACATCGACCTATACGCTGACTTGGTGAGTGCGTTTATAAAGAAGTGCATTGGAGATGTTGTACCCACTGTGACTAATAAAACCTACCCTAACCAGAAACCATGGATGGATGTCTGAATATAAACACTGTAGCTATTCCTTCCGTAAGGCAATCAATCAAGCGAAATGCCAGTACAGGGACAAGGTGGAGTCGCAATTCAATGGCTCAGACACGAGACGTATGTGGCAGGGTCTACAGGAAATCACAGACAACAAAAAGAAATCCAGCCACATCACATCATCCAGCTGGCTGGTGTGTGTTTACAGACATATTCATACGCCCTCTATCCCAGTCTGTTGTCCCCACATGCTTCAAGATGGCTACCATTGTTCCTGTACCCAAGAAGGCAAAGATAACTGAACTAAATGCCTACCGCCCCGTAGAACTCACTTCTGCAACATGAATTGCTTTGAGAGACAAGTCAAGGATCATATCACCTCCACCTTACAGCCCACCCTAGACCCACTTCAGTTTACATACCGCCCCAACAGGTTCACAGACGACGCAATCGTAATCACACTACCCTACCCCATCTTGGCAAAAGGAATACCTATGTAAGAATGCTGTTCATTGACTACAGCTCAGCATTCAACACCATAGTACCCTCCAAGTTCATCATCAAGCTGGAGGCCCTGGGTCTCAACCCCGACCTGTGCAATTGGGTCCTGGACTTTCTGATGGGCCGTCCTCAGGTGGTGAAGGCAGGAAACAACATCTCCACTTCACTGACCCTCAACACTGGGGCCCCACAAGGGTGCGTGCTCAGCCCCCTCCTGTACTCCCTGTTCACCAACGACTGCATAGCCATGCACGACTCCAACTCAATCATCGAGTTTGCAGACGACACAACAGTAGTGGGCTTGATTACCAACAATGACGATGAGAGCCTACAGGGAGGAAGTGAGGGCACTCAGATTGTGGTGTCAGGAAAACAACCTCTCACTTAACATCAACAAAACAAAGGAGATGATCGTGGACTTCAGGAAACAGCAGAGGGAGCACCCCCTATCCACATGGAAGGGACAGCGGTGGAGAAGGTGGAACGTTTGAAGTTCCTCTGCCTACACATCACAGACAAACTAAAATGGTCCACTCACACAGACAGTGTGGTGAAGAAGGAGCAAAAGCACCTCTTCAACCTCAGGAGGCTGAAGAAATTAGGATTGTCACCCAAAACCCTGACAAACTTTTACAGATGCACAATAGAGAGCATCCGGTCGGGCTGTGTCACAGCATGGTAAGGCAACTGCACCACCCTCAACTGCAAGGCTCTCCAGAGGGTGGTGCGGTCTGCACAACGCATCACCGGTGGCAAACTACCTGCCCTCCATGACACCTACAGCACCCAATGTCACAGGAAGGCCAAAAAGATCAACAAGGACATCAACCACCCGAGCCACTGCCTGTTCACCCCGCTATCATCCAGAAGGCGAGGTCAGTACAGGTGCATCAAAGCTGGGACCGAGAGACTGAAAACATCTTCTATCTCAAGGCCATCAGACTGTTAAACAGCCATCACTAACTCAGAGAGGCTGCTGCCTACATTGAGACCCAAATCACTGGCCACATCACAAGTCACTTTATACAATGCACTCTAAATAATGACACTTTCATAATGTGTACATATCTTACATTACTCATATCACATGTTTATACAGTATTTTATACCATTTACTGCACCTTGCCTATGCCGCTCGGCCATCACTCATCCATATACTTATATGTACATATTCTCATTCAGCCCTTTAGATGTGTGTGCATTAGGTAGTTGTTGGGGAATTGTTAGATTACTTGTTAGATATTACTGCACTGTCGGAACTAAAAGCACAAGCATTTCGCTACACTCGCATTAACATGTGCTAACCATGTGTATGTGACAAATAAAACTTGATTTGATTGTGTGTATGCCAGTGACACACAATCTCAATTTAATACATTTTAAAATCAGGCTGCAGCACAACAAATGTGGAAAAAGTCAAGGGGTGTGAACATTTTTTGAAGGCACTGTATGTCTCTACATTTTTAAAATCATTAGTAAAGTCAGTCATCAGAAAGAGTCAGATGTCATATATGACCGAGCAGAGGAACAATAGTAGACACATGAGAGAGAGAGCATGTACACATGCTAGGTGAAGGTGGGGACAAGAGAAAGAGACAAAAGGAGTGAGAGATACAGTGATAGGTTGATTGATGGGGGGATTCCCCCATGGTGTGTGACTACCTCTGCGCAGGACAAAACAGGTCAAAAGAATAAAGGAGAGAGGCTGTTGTAAGGATGAGAGAGCTGCAGTGAAGGAGAGGGGAAGAGAAGAAAAGAGAGATGAGTGCCTCTTCATGTTTGGTTATAATAAAACTACTGTAAAGCAATCTATCTACAGCATAGGAGATAGAGACAAACATTGAAAACTAGTATTTGTCTCAATGGTTACTCCTAGCCATACCTTTTGAAACCCGGTCATAATAGGCATACAGAAACCCAATGGATTCACATCAAATGTATCCATTACTCTATTAAAACATGAGGTACTTTCTTATTCTCATCAGAGTCTGAAGTGAGAGATAAGGCCCAGATTCAGTAAACATTTGCACTAGTGCAACGGATGCATGTTATTATATGAGAATAACATACATTTCCATTTCACCTTCAAATCGTGATTTCACATTTATGCTTTAGACCGTCCAGAAAAATATCTGCTGCAAATGCTTGCACATGAAAAAATGCTTAGCTAGAACCAACACTCTGTTGTCATTTTCTTGAAATACTAAATAGGCCTGGGTAGTTACCTCTTTCTTATATCGTAGCTGGTTGTAAATGGGCGGTTTTTGAGAGGTCTCAATCTTGACCTCTTGCGTTGACGTCCTATATGAGGGGTTACTGTAGGTCAGGTTGCTCACCCCGGGGTCAGCAAACTTGGATTTTTTGTGTCTGAGGATAGAAATATGGGACAAGACATTGTACACACAGTCCACTGGATAAAACTGTCCATGGGGTGGCAATCTAGGTTAGCTCCCACAACAGACAAATGTCACAGGTCTAATGTAGATACTCAACTAGTCTAAAGAAGGCCAGTTTTTTTGCTTCTTTAATCAGAACAACAGTTTTCAGCTGTGCTAACATAATTGCAAAAGGGTTTTCTAATGATCAATTAGCCTTTTAAAATGATAAAGTTGGATTAGCTAACTTGTTGATAATGGGCCTCTGTACGCTTATGTAGATATTCCATAAAAAAATCACAGTTTCCAGCTACACTAGTCATTTACAACATTAACAATGTCTACACTGTATTTCTGATGAATTTTATTAGATTTTAATGGACAGAAAATGTGCTTTTCTTTAAAAAAAACAAGGACATTTCTAAGTGATCCCAAACTTTTGAACGGTAATGTACATATTATTTTTATTACTAGCACTAACTTTGTTGATGACTTCTTAATTGAGGAACATTTGACTTAATATGACTAATGTGGTTGTCTCACCTAGCTACTTTAAGATGAATGTACTAACAATAAATTGCTCTAGATTAGAGCGTCTGATAAATTACTACAATGTAAATGTCAAATGACAGAAATTTTGAGTATTTAGAGAGGACTTACCTGTAAATAATGAAGGCAGTGATGATTATCAGGATGGCCAGAATGGTCAACGCTCCTCCAATCACATAGCTGATATGAAGCCCCTCCCCTGTGAAAGAAGCGTTGCAGATGAACAAATCAAATTGTATTTGTCACATGTGCCGAATACAACCAGTGTAGACCTTACAGTGAAATGCTTCCTTACAAGCCCTTAACCAACAAGGCAATTTTAAGAAAATACCAACAAAAAAAGAGAAGAATAACAAACAATTAAAGAGCAGCAGTAAAAAACAATAGTGGGGCTATATACACGGGGCACCAGTACAGAGTCAATGTGCGGTGGCACCGGTGTCAAGGTAATTGAGGTAATATGTACATGTAGGTAGAGTTATTAAAGTGACTATGCATAGATAATAACAGCAGCAGCATAGAATGGGGGGCAATGCAAATAGTCTGGGTAGCCATTTGATTAGCTGTTCAGGAGTCTTATGGCTTGGGGGTAGAAGCTGTTGAGAAGCCTCTTGGACCTAGACTTGGCGCTCCAGTACCGCTTGCTGTGCGGTAGCAGAGAGAACAGTCTATGACTAGGGTGGCTGGAGTCTTTGACAATTTTTAGGGACTTCCTCTGACACCACCTGGTATAGAGTTCCTGATTGGCAGGAAGCTTGGCCCCAGTGATGTACTAGGCCATACGCACTACCCTCTGTAGTGCCTTGCGGTCGGAGGCCGAGCAGTGGCCATACCAGGCAGTGATACGATCCGTCAGGACGCTCTCGATGGTGCAGCTTTAAAACCATTTGAGGATCTGAGGACCCATGCCAAATCTTTTCAGTCTCCTGAGGGGGAATAGGTTTTGTCATGCCCTCTTCGCGACTGTCTTGGTGTGTTTGGACCATGTTAGTTTGTTGGTGATGTGGACGCCATGGAACTTGAAGCTCTCAACCTGCTCCACTAGAGCCACGCCGATGAGAATGGGGACGTGCTTGGTCTTCCATTTCCTGTAGTCCACGATCATCTCCTTTGTCTTGATCACGTTCAGGGAGAGGCTGATGTCGGTGATCAGGCCTACCACTGTTGTGTCATCAGAAAACGTAATGATGGTGTCGAAGTTGTGCCTGGCCGTGCAGTCATGAGTGAACAGGGAGTACAGGAGGGGACTGAGCACGCACCCCTGAGGGGCCACCATGGCAGATGTGTTGTTACTTACCCTTACCACTTGGGGGAGGCCCATCAGGAAGTCCAGGATCCAGTTGCAGAGGGAGGTGTCTCGTCCCAGGGTCCTTATCTTTGTGATGAGCTTTGAAGGCCCTATGGTGTTGAACGCTGAGCTATAGTAAATAAATAGCATTCTCACATAGGTGTTCCTTTTGTCCAGGTGGGAAAGGGCAGTGTGGAGTGTAATAGAGATTGCATCATCTGTGGATCTGTTGGTGCAATATGCAAATTGGAGTGGGTTTCTGGGATAATGTTATTGATGTGAACCATGAACAGCCTTTCAAAGCAATTTCATTGCTACAGACGTGAGTGCTATTGGTCGGTAGTCATTTAGGCAGATTACCTTAGTGTTCTCGTGTGCAGGGACTATGGTGTTCTGCTTAAAACATGTTGGTATTACAGACTCAGACAGGGAGAGGTTGAAAATGTCAGTGAAGACACTTGCCAGTTGGTTAACGCCTGCTCGAAGCACACATTCTAGTAATCCTTGTGGCCCAGCGGCTTTGTGAATGTTGACCAGTTTAAAGGTCTTTTCTCACATTGGCCGCGGAGAGCGTGATCAAACAGTCATCCAGAACAGCTGATGCTCTCATGCATATTTCAGTGTTGCTCTCCTCGAAGCGAGCATAGAAGTTATTTAGCTCGTCTTGTAGGCTTGTGTCAATGGGCAGCTCTCGGCTGTGCTTCCCTTTGTAGTCTGTAATAGTTTGCAAGCCCTGCCACATCTGACGAGCGTTGGAGCTGGTGTAGTATGATTTGTTCTTAGTCCTGTATTGATGCTTTGCCTGTTTGATGGTTCGTCGGAGGGCATAGCGGGATATCTTATAAGCTTCCGGGGTACAGTCCCTCTCCTTGAAAGCGGCAGCTCTACGCTTTAGCTCAGTGCAAATGCTGCCTGTAATCCATGGCTTCTGGTTGGGGTATGTACGTACAGTCACTGTGGGGACGAAGTCCTCGATGCACTTATTGATAAAGCCATTGACTGATTTGGTGTACTCCTCAATGGCATCGGAAGAATTCAAGAACATATTCCTGTCTGTGCTAGCAAAACAGTTCTGTAGTTTAGCATCTACTTCATCTGACCACTTCTTTATTGACCGAGTCACTGGTGCTTCATGCTTTAATTTCTGCTTGCAAGCAGGAATCCGGAGGATAGAGTTATGGTCAGATTTGCCAAATGGAGGGCGAGGGAGAGCTTTGTACGCATCTCTGTTTGTGGAGTAAAGGTGGTCTAGAATAGTTTTTCCTCTGGTTGCACATTTAACATGTTGATAAAAATGAGGTAAAACTGATTTAAGTTTCCCTGCATTAAAGTCCCCGGCCACTAGGAGAGCTGCCTCTGTATGAGCGTTTTCCTGTTTGCTTATGGCGGAATACAGCTCATTGAGTGCGGTTTTAGTGCCAGCCTCAGTCTGTGGTGGTATGTAGACATCTATGAAAAATACATATGAAAACTCTCTAGGTAGATAGTGTGGGCTACAGCTTATGAGATACTCTACCTTAGGCGAGCAAAACCTTAAGACTTCCTTAGATATCGTGCACCAGCTATTGTTTACAAATATGCATAGGCCCCTGCCCTTTGTCTTACCAGAGGCTGCTGTTCTGTTCTGCCGATAGAGTGTATAACCCGCCAGTTGTATGTTCTTAATGTCGCCATTCAGCCACGACTCGGTGAAACATAAGATATTACAGTTTTTAATGTCTTGTTGGTAAGATATACGTGCTTTCAGTTTGTCCCATTTATTCTCCAGCGATTGAACGTTAGCTAGCAGGATGGAAGGCAAGGGCAGATTAGCCACTCGTCACGTGATCCTCACAAGGCACCCTGATCTCTTTCCGCGAAACCTCTGTTTCCTTTACCAGCAAATCACGGGGATCTGGGCCTGGTCGGGTGTCCGACTCAATGAAGAACTCTTCGTCCAATTTGAGGTGAGTAATCCCAGTTCTGATGTCCAGAAGCTCTTTTCGGTCATAAAAGACGGTAGCAGCAACATTATGCACAAAACAAGTTACGAACAATGCGAAAAAACAAACAAAATATAATGGTTGGTTAAGAGCCGATAAAAACGGCAGCCCTCCCCTCCGGCGCCATTTTCCTCCAACATCAACCAATGACTGGATTACACTGTATTGACATCTAAACAATTAGATATAGCCTATAAAATCAACACTGTACATTTGAAAGTGAATCATTTATTATGATGATAGTAATGATAATGCAAAGTGTGATGAAGATGCTACTGAGGGTAATAATCATGATAATGATGATGATGATGAAGCTGACAGATCTTTATCTTACCGTGAGGAGCCGTCACCACGTTGCTCTCTAAGCAGCCCTCCACACTCAGGCTCTTGCCTGTGCAGCTACAAAACGGGATGTAAAAAAACCTTTACCATCAAACTGAGCATATACTTTCTCACAAACTGAAGATATAAATGTAAAGCATAGTGATACAATGTATTTAGTCAATATTCATATCAGACAGCACTCATTATGTATCAATAGGATCCCTTCAAGTCATGGCCAATGAGGTAAAATGTCAGGCCTGTAGTTGACATACTTAATCAGTGGGGGTCCTTGCTGAGGCGTGTCTGTGGAGGCTTTGGGGATCTTGTTAGGGGCTGGGGTGCTGGTGGTCTCTCTGTCTGGTGAGGTTGGCACATAACCTGAGACTAAACAGAGGAACAATGATAGGTGTTTTAAAGATACGTAAACAGATCACACACAAAACTGGAATGTTGCTTATCAAAATAAGTTGTTTCTCACACGCATGCAAGTACACACACACACAAACTCACTTGTGGAGCAGGGCCTGCTGTCTGGTTCATCAGGGCAGGCACAGACAAAGCTGTTTGTATTAGCGAAGCAGAGATGAGTACATCCTCCATTATTCACCCCACAGTGGTTAGTGCCTGCATGGAAAAGAAAAGGCTTACATTAACCTGTTAAGCTCGTGGCATTTTCACAACAGCACATATAAAATCAAATAACATTTTATTGGTCACACACACACTTAGCAGATGTTATTGGGGGTGTAGCGCAATGCTCGTGTTCCTAGCTCCAACAGTGCAGTAGTATCTAACAATTCACAACAATACACAAATCTAAAAGTACAAGACTGGAACTAAGAAATGTATAAATATTAGGACGAGCAATGCTGGAGTGGCATTGACTAAATACAGTAGAATATAATATAGTATATACATATGAGATGAGTAAAGCAGTATGTAAACATTATTAAAGTGACTCGTGCTCCATTATTAAAGTGGCCAGTGATTCCATGTCTATGTATATAGGGCAGCAGCCTCCAAGGCGAAGGGTTGAGTAACCGGGTGGTAGCCGGCTAGTGATGGCTATTTCACAGTCTGATGGCCTTGAGATTGCTGTTTTGACCTCGCGTTCTGGATGATAACGGGTTGAACAGGCAGTGGCTCGGATTGCTGATGTCCTTGTTGGCCTTCCTTTGACATCGGGTGCTGTAGGTGTCCTGGAGGGCAGGCAGTGTGTTTCCTACCTTCACTACCTGGGGGCGGCCTATCAGGAAGTCCAGGACCCAGTCGCACAGGGCAGGGTTCAGATCCCGGGCCCCGAGCTTAATGATGAGCTTGGAGGTTACTATGGCGTTGAAGGCTGAGCTATAGTCACTGAACAGCATTCTGATGTAGGTATTCCTCTTGTCCAGATGGGATAGGGCAGTGTGATGGCGATTGCCTAGTCTGTGGATCTATTGGGGCGGTAAGTAAATTGAAGTGGGTCTAGGATGTCAGGTAAGGTAGAGGTGAGGTGATCCTTAACTAGACTCTCAAAGCACTTCATGATGACAGAAGTGAGTGCTATGGGGTGATAGTAATTTAGTTCAGTTACCTGTGCTTTCTTGGGTACATGAACAATGGGGAACATCTTGAAGCAAGTGGGGAAAGCAGACTGGGAAAGGAAGAGATTGAATATGTCCGTAAATATTCCAGCCAGCTGGTCTGCGCACACTCTGAGAACGCGGCTAGGGATGCCGTCTGGGCCGGCATGTCTTGCGAGGGTTAACACGCTTAAATGTCTTACTGAAGTTAGCCACGGAGAACGAGAGCCCACAGTCCTTGGGAGCGGCCTGCGTTGGTGGCACTGTGTTATCCTCAAAGCGGGCGAAGATGATGTTCAGCTTGTCTGGGAGCAAGACGGTGTCCGCAACGTGGCTGGTTTCCCTTTGTAATCCGTGATTGTCTGTAGACCCTGCCACATACGATTCGTGTCTGAGCCGTTGAATTGCGACTCCACTTTGTCTCTGTATTGACGTTTTGCCTGTTTGATTGCCTCACGGAGGGAAAAACTACAGTGTTTGTATTCAACCATATTCCCAGTCATCTTGCCATGGTTAAATGCGGAGGTTTGCGCTTTCAGTTTTACGCAAATGCTGGCATCGATCCACGGTTTCTGGTTTGAGTAGGTTTTAATAGTCACTGTGGGTGACATTCCCTATACACTTCCTGATGAACTCTGTCATGTGTTTGTGAAACGTCAATGTTATTCTCAGGCTCTCCGGAACATATCCCAGTCTGCGTGATCAAAACAATCTGGAAGCATGAATTCCGATTGGTCACGCCAGTGTTGAATAGACCTTAGCACAGGTACTTCTTGTTTGAGTTTCTTTCTATAAGGAAGGGAGGAGAAAAATGGAGTCGTGATCTGATTTGCGGAAAGGAGGGTGGGGAGGGCCTTGCAAGCATCTCGAAAAGGCACGTAGCAGTGGTCTAGTGATTTTCCTATGCAACTACAGTCAATGTGTTGATAGAACTTTGGTAGCTTTTTCCAAAAAATCTATTTTGTTAAAATCCCCAGCTACAATACATGTGGCCTCAGGATATGTGGTTTCCAGTTTGCATAATGTCCAGTGTAGTTCCTTGAGGGCCGTTGTGGTGTTGACTTGAGGGGGAATATACACGGCTGTGACTAACATATATTTCATGCTTAACTTATTTGGGAACGTGGGCAGTATTGAGTAGCTTGGATGAATAAGGTGCCCAGAGTAAACTGCCTGCTACTCATCCCCAGAATATAAGATATGCATAGTATTAGTAGATTTGGATAGAAGACACTCTGAAGTTTCTAAAACTGTTTGAATCATGTATGTGAGTATAACAGAACTTATGTAGCAGGCAAAACCCCAAGGACTAACCCTTCAGATTTTTTTTAAATTGGGATTTCATTGGGTTTTCATTGGGATACTAGATTTCTAATCAACCTGTTTGCAGTTCCTACCGCTTCCACTGAATGTCACCAGTCGTTGGAAATTGGTTGAGGTTATTCCTTTGTGCAATGAAGAAGTACGGCCACCTGGAATCAATGTAACGTTATGTGTACTGTTTGAGAGTTGCGCAAGACTAGAAAAGTAGCGTTAGTTTGTTGTCCTCCTGTATTGATAACAGATAGACCCGTCTTCAATTTGATCGATTATTAACGTTTAAAAATACCTAAAGTTGTATTACAAAGTAGTTTGAAATGTTTCGGCAAAGTTTAGAGGTAATTTTTTTGATATTTGTAGTGACGTTGCGCAAATTGGAAGCTGTTTTTTTCTGGATCAAACGCGCCAACTAAATGGACAATTTGGATATATATGGACGGAATTAGTCGAACAAAAGGACCATTTGTGATGTTTATGGGACATATTGGAGTGCCAACAAAAGAAGCTTGTCAAAGGTAAGGCAAGATTTATATTTTATTTCTGCGTTTTGTGTTGCGCCTGCAGGGTTGAAATATGCTACACTCTTTGTTTACTGTTGTGCTATCATCAGATAATAGCATCTTATGCTTTCGCCCGAAAAGCATTTTTGAAATCTGACATGTTGGCTGGATTTACAACGAGTGTAGCTTTAATTTGGTATCTTACATGTGTGATTTAATGAAAGTTTGATTTTATATATTTTTTTAATTTATTTTTTAATTTGATGCTCTACATTGTCCCTGGCTATTGGCCAAGTGGGACGCAAGCGTCCCACATATCCCAGAGAGGTTAAGCTTAACGGCGATTTTATAGCAGGTGTACTCGTCCGATGAAGAAGAGTTTGTAGAGATTCGCAATACAATGTTGAACACTTTTACTGTTGAGTAAAACAAAAATGTTTACCTCCGCTCTAAACAAGGCATGTATTACATAACACACACTGTAAATATCCATCCTTGATTGGAACCAACAGTATAAGGAGAAAGGTTGAAAATGTTTTATAAAAAACATCCCCGAAATGCCTCGCTACCACTCAGTCACTGTGGCGACTCCACAATGGGGGTTGAAGGTAGAATCTGTCTCTAATCATCTTGGATCAGATTACCCTCAATTCTAACCTACACCATAAGAAGATTAACTAATACTTGAACCGGTATCAGTAGTTAGGGGCAACTTACCGCTCGGTGAAGTTTCCCCTTCGGTACAGGTCTAGGATCAGCTTCCCCTCCCCAATCCTAACCTTAACCATTAATCGGGAAAATGCTAAAATGACTCAAGATCAGCGTCTAGGGGCAAAATCTCCCTGCTCCCTTACCGCTCTGCCTCTGTGGCGAGACTATGATGATGTCCATGAGGCCCTCCACGTTGGCCAGCACCGTCTCCTTGCTGCGGCCAGTGTGTTTGTCCACACGCTGAATGGACTTAGTCTGCCAGTCCGTCCAGTAGATCCAACGGTCTTGCTGCGAGAGTCGGGAGAAAGGGGTTAGAGGGGAGGACACCGGCTTCAACTGGGGGAACAAGGTAGAGAAAAAGAGAGGAGAGAAAGAAACACAGACGAGGAAGAGAAAGAGGGAGGAAGAAAATGAAGGTCAGAGATGGAGGGAAGTAGAATGGTTCAGTTTTATGGTTCAGTATGAGTGGAGCAGGAGGGAGAGCAAGTGAGGCAGTGAACAAACAATTGAGTGGCGGAGGAGTGAGAGAGAAAGTGAGTGGACGTGGCAGCCAGGGGGAGGGGTCAGGTGGTTGATTGACAGCTGGGGGGGGGTACCTGTGTGAGGGCGAAGGGGTGGGACACAGGGCTGACGAGGATTTGACGGAGCTTTCCGTTTAGGTCGGAACTCTCAATGCGGTCCAGGTGAGCATCCACCCAGAAGATCCTACACACACACACGCGCATGAGTTAAACACACACATTCATAGTACATATACATACTAGGCAAAATACTTTACAGAGATATTAGACAGAGACGAGAGGGATTTAACAGGAAATGATATCAAAGCTGTCCATCAAGAGGCCAGAAAACTCCTGTACTCTACTATTATTTACTACACACAGGATTCCCACACCTTCTTAAACATTAAACATCAAATTCAATGACTTTTCAAGGACTTTCCAGGCACAATTCCCTCAAATTCAAGGACCCAACATGGCATAGTTTGAGACACGGATCAAGGTTAATTACTGTTACAACACTGATAATTTTTATAATGAGAGCTAGCAGGCTTTACAGAAGCTCACAGAGAACTGCGTGAACACTTCTCAATTGTGCTGTGTTACAGTGATGGCAGACTATGTGGTCTCTTGCTTTCTCTAACACAGCACAGCAAAACAGTATAGTGTGTAAGTTGAGCGATAGAGACAGAGACTTATTTACGAGTTGAAGAGCTAAGTAACTCCTCGTTTATTTCATTAGCACCAGCTTAACAACACGAAACATGTCGCAGAGCAAAAACACAAGCTTTTTTTTAAGTAAACAAAAACACATGACCATAAATAAAATGTTTTTACAACAATAAAAGATCAGATGAAAATGAATAAATAAATAATAAATAAAACCTTTACCCAATAAAACATTTCCCAGACCATTGTGTTCTGGGGTTGTTGGCCTTTTTGGGTCATTAGCTTTTCTTTTTTTTTTGGTCACTTACTCATTGAGTAGTGTTTTGCTCCATCTTGCAGATGCAAGGTGAGTGTAAGACAGTCCGAGGAGTTGGTGGCAAAGTCTCCTTGATTTCTGAGCTCGTTGTCCTTTGACATATACTCGTAAAAATGTGTCCACGCTGTCTTGGACAGGATCAAAGTTCAAACGCAGAGTGTTGGGCCTGGACAATGTAATCAATAAAATGTGAGTATTGTCAAATGATGTCGTCACAATCTTCTTCCTTCACCCGATGACTATTTACAAGGTAGGTCAGGGCCTTCCTCAATTTTGATGTACACGGCATCTTTCCATTTCCCTTGGATCCAAGAAAGACAGATGTGAGACCAGAGAGTACTTCAATGGAGATTTCTCAATAAATTTGTTAACAGTTGTAAGCGTACACTTCTTGTAAGCGACTTTGAAGTCCATCAATGTTTTCTGTACAATTTTCTTCCCAGCGGACAAGTCTCTCAAATTCTTTGAGTAACAAAGCCCAAGTCGACCTGTGAGGATGTGATTGGATGACTGGCTCACCTCGACATCAAGACGTACTTTTGGGGTCTTCGCTTCTTTCATGAGGTCTGGCTTAATGAATCTGCTCATCAAGCTCCTAGGCACCTAGAACAAGTCTACAGAGAGAAATGGCACCATGGGCTTATTGGTCTGGAAGCGTGTGAGGAATGGTGTCACTTCTTTGCTCACTGACAAGATGAAATTCAGTTTTGCTGTCATGAGAGGGTCCTTAACGGCCTCCTGAATAACCTCAAAAGGACTTTGTGCCTGGATTTGGACATCTCTTCTCTAAAGCCTTCACGTATGTTGCCATATGGGGTAAAATCTCTAAAGCTCTTTCAAGCACGGGCGCATTTACAACCCACATTGTCTTGCAAAACTTATGTGGCATTGGGGGATCTGATGATCCAAAGATGTTAAAGTAGTCCTCCCTGCGGGCTGGAGTATCCTTCAGAAGTTGGTACATAGCATGCAGTACACTGTCGACTTTCCACTCTGTTTCTTCCACTCCCTTCTGAAATGCTCCTTGTACAATATGGAGACGGTAACTGCCAACGTTTATAAGGTGTACATTAAAATCTAGGAGGGCCTTCTCAACCTTTGAGTAAAATGACCGATTTACACTTGTTCCATCCAGGAGATCTGAACCATGTTTTCCTTGGTAGATCTTCGGTGCTCTTCTTATAGACCGCTTTAAGATCCAATGCAGTCGCATGTCCCATACATTTAGAGTCATAAAATCTCGTCACAACTTTGTCCCCATCCCATAAACGGACGTGAAAGTCACACTGCTTTGACTGTGTGTTTCTGTTAAGGCTCATCAAAGGGAAGTACATAGTCCTCCTCCCCAGCAGACATTTTTTTTAGACAACAAGTGCTTGAAATGAGGAGCCAAGCTATGCACACATAGCTGGACTTTGTTGCCCTGCATGCGAAGGTCTTGGCTATTGCACTGTCTGGGAACATCGCTGAGAACAGCACACCTAAGAGTAAAAAAGAAGAAGATTGAAACCAAACACTTATTTCTGTTTCTAGCCTGTGTGTGAACCTGTGTGTGTCACAGAGAGAGAATATGAAATATGAAAACAAACATAACATGTTCCTAAAAATTATTTAATGTTACAGGTTTATAAACTATGCCACTCACCCCCATCATATTCAGACACCGCAATGTCTCAGTCCTCAGTGTGTCCTCTTTGGGAACGCCAGTTATGATGGAGGTGGTGACTGTGGTAGAAGATTGAAGATTGTCTAGGTGGTGATGTAGATGATGACTTTTCCACATAGTTCAATAGAGTGGGAGCTGTAAGAAAATAAGTGTCCACGTCTGATGAATGATTAGCTAGCTGGCTAATGTTAGCTAGCATTAGTCATGAAATGTTGTCACTAACAACTCTAGTGAACGTCCTTTAACTAAATGTAATCTTTTAGCTAACGTCATTTATTTCAAATGTTCACTGTCCAGCTCTGCTTGCCGCAAGTTGGCTAACGTAACGTTAACAAATTAGCAAACTTTAGCAAGCTAGCACTATTGACAGGTTTGATTCTGTGGGAGAACTGACAGACATCTAGATAACGTTAGCTAACAACAACATAGAAAATGTTAATTTGACTGAATAATTCTGTAATGTTAAAGTTCATTTACACAACCATGAAGAAATGAAGAAGAAACGGAATAATCTAGCTAACTAATTAACTTTAATAACTAAGTATGGTTGTTGTATTCCTTTCTACATGTTACCAGGGGTAGGACCTACCTGCTTTAAACTTGCAGATGGCCGTCCTGTGTGATGCTCCAGCAGCATGGCTCGTCACAGCTGCTTCGCCCATGGCGTGAACTTTAATTGATTTTCTGCAGGCTCTGCATCGGGCCATATGGATGTCCCACTGATCTTTAACAAGCCAGTCTTTGTAAATGTCTTTGGTGAGCCACGAGTCCTGGAATTTACATTTTCCCGGCATAGCTGAAGGTTCGCTTAACGTTACACGGAAGCCAAACTGGCTGCGAGCGTGTGCCATCGTGCATAAATTAATTTTGTCCCCCCACACCAAACGCGATCACAACACGCAGGTTAAAATATCAAAACAAACTCTGAACCAATTATATTAATTTGGGGACAGGTCAAAAAGCATGAAACATGTATGGCAACTTAGCTAGTTAGCTTGCACTTGCTAGCTAATGTGGCCTATTTAGCTAGCTTGCTGTTGCTAGCTAATATGTCCTGGGATATAAACATTGAGTTGTTATTTTACCTGAAATGCACAAGGTCCTCTACTACGCCAATTAATCCACACATAAATCGTTTCTAGTCATCTCTCTTCCTTCCAGGCTTTTTCTTCTCTTGACTTTATATTGCGATTGGCAACTTTCATAAATTAGGTGCATTCCCGCCACTGACCTCGTTTGTCTTTCAGTCACCCACGTGGGTATAACCAATGAGAAATGGCACGTGGGTACCTGCTTCTATAAGCCAATGAGGAGATGGAGAGGCAGGACTTGCAGCGCGATCTGCATCAGAAATATAACTGATTTCTATTTTAGCCCTTGGCAACACAGACGCTCGCGAGCATTGTGCGTGAAATAATTGAATAACATAGATTGTATTTTGCAACGCTCGCGCACGCGACGCGAGCAGTGTGGTCAGCCTGTTAGGTTTCTCGCTTGCTTGCCGCTGTTTAACCTGGATCATTCGACTTCAATCACTCATGCACGCACGTGACCGTCGCACATTCGAGGCAGGTGGCACGTGAAACAAAGACGAACAGACGACGGGAGACACATGCAGACAGTTGAACGTAAGCCTATTACTGACTTTAAGTTAAAAAATGTTTTTGAAATACCTTACATTTCTATTCATGCATAAATTATATCAATTCAAGCACTTTCAATAACCTTGATTTTTTTCTCTCAAATTCACAAACCTTCAAGGATTTCAAGGACCTGTGGGAACCCTGTACACAAAACAGAATGTTCTGCAGAAAATAATTAGATTTTCTCGACTGAGATCTGCTAAACATGCTGTTAGTTCCTAATATTTTCAGTCTTTCTTTCCCTGTCTGTCACACTCTCCCTCCCGCTTCCTCTGTAGGTTGACATTTATTGGGATGAGTCTTGTCCTGGAGGCAGAACTGAGCAGTTTCTGCTAGATGGGCCAGCTGCAAAGTCAACTTTGGCTATATTGTAAAAATTCATGAAAACAAAACTTTGCTTTTTGGTCTTAATTTAAAGTTAAATTAATTTAAGGGTTAGGCATTAGGGTTAAGGTTCGAGTTAAGGCTAGGCAGATTATATGACTTTATGGCTGTGCCAGCTAGTGACCACTCTGCAAGGCTGCCTCCAGAACAAGATTTATTATGAAAAACACTAACCTGCTCTCCCTCTCCCTCCCTACCATTCCCTCTCTCTCCTGCATCTATGTCTGTCATTCCCTCCCTCTATCCCTCACTACCACTCCCTCAATCTCCTTTATCTCTGTCTGTCATTCCTTTATTCCCTCCCTCCCTACCAATCCCTTGCTCTCTCTTCTTTATCGCTGTCTGTCATTTCCTTTTTCCCTCCCTCCCTACCAATCCCTTGCTCTCTCTTCTTTATCTCTGTCTGTCATTTCCTTTTTCCCTCCCTCCCTACCAATCCCTCGCTCTCCTTTATCTCTGTCTGTCATTCCCTTATTCCCTTATTCCCTCCCTACCAATCCCTTGCTCTCTCTTCTTTATCGCTGTCTGTCATTTCCTTTTTCCCTCCCTCCCTACCAATCCCTTGCTCTCTCTTCTTTATCTCTGTCTGTCATTCCCTTATTCCCTCCCTCCCTCCCTACCAATCCCTCGCTCTCTCCTATATATCTGTCTGTCATTCCCTTCTTCCCTCCCTCTCCACCACTCCGTCTCTCTCCTGTATCTGTCTGTCATTCCCTTATTCCCTCCCTCTATCTCTGTCTGTCAGTCCCCCATTCTCTGCCTGTCTCCATCCCCCTCCCTTCCACTCTCTCGCTCTCTCTTTCTAACCTGCGTGTGTCGTAGTCCAGTGTGAGTCCGTTGGGCCAGCCCAGGTCTGTGTTAATCAGAACTTTACGGTCTGATCCGTCTAGGTGTGCCCGCTCAATCTTAGCAATGTGACCCCAGTCTGTCCAGAACAGGTACCTAGGGAGACCAATGAAACAATGACAACCCAGTTCCCGCATCCCCCGCCGCCCCACACACACACAAACCCACTTACAAACGCCCACAAAACCAATCTCTTCCACTATACCCTTCCACCCTCTTCCCCCAACATTAACACTTTCCCCCCCTCTATCCCTCCTCCTCTCCCCCCTCTTACCCTTTGCTGGGAAACACAGCGATGGCCCTGGGTTCATCCAGGCTGTTGTTGACTAGTACTTTGCGGCTGGTCCCGTCCAGTCGAGCCACCTCGATGGTGTTGCGACCTGTGTCCGTCCAGTACATATTCCTGGTCACCCAGTCCACAGCCAGACCATCAGTAGTCTTCAGACCCTGGCTTATCACTGTCTCCATCCCTGTACCATCCAGGTTGACACGTCTGACCAGCACAGGAGAAGTTAAGTCAAACAATGAATCAATCAATCAGCAAATCAATTAGTTATATCATTTATTAAATCAAATCCTACTGCTCGAATAGATTAATTGCAAAGAGTTAAAACCCCAAATAGTAAGAAAAAGTGACAGTGACAAGGATGAACCCCATGTGTGGGAATGCATGCATGTGTGTGTGAGTAAGGGTGTATTTATTGTGTGTGTGTATACACTGAGTATAAAAAACATTAAGAACACCTCTTTACATGACATCGACTGACCAGGTGAATCCAGTTGAAAGCTATGATCCCTTATTGATGTCACTTGTTAAATCCACTCAAATCAGTGTAGATGAAGGTGAAAGAAGGATTTTTAAGCATTGAGACATGGATTGTGTATGTGTGCCATTCAGACGGTGACTGGGCAAGACACAAGATTTGAACGGGGTATGGTAGTAGGTGCCAGGCGCACCGGTTGGAGTGTGTCAAGAACTGCAACACGGCTGGGTTTTTCACGCTCAACAGTTTTGTGTGTATCAAGAATGGTCCACCACCCAAAGGACATCCAGCCAACAGCAGGCCGGTGGTTGAAAACAGATCATTGGTGAAAGAGGACAAAGGAGGCAGAAACTAATTGTGCAGCGCAACAGACGGATTACAGTTAGTCAACTGACAGTTCAGTACAACATTGGTCTCCAAAGACCCATCAAATAATGCATTGTACCTTGACACGAATTGTGTAAGGCAGCCAATGACCTTGAAGAGTTCCACTTCTTTCAGACGGACTACAGTTAGTCAACTATCAGTCCGGTACAACATTGGTCAACAAAGACCCATCAAATAATGCACAACTCGTTGTACCTTGACACGAATTGGGTATGGCAGCCAATGACCTTGCAGAGTTCCACTTATTTCAGCAAAAAACAAGAAACTGCGGTTGCAGTGGGCTAAGGGACAAAAACACTAGAGAGTTGAAAAAACATTGCCTGGTCTGATGAATCCCGGTTCCTGTTATTTCACGCTGATGGGAGGACTAGGGTATTTGGAAAACCCCATGAGTATAGGCATCCTTCATGCTGCGTTTCAACATTGCAAGCTGATGGTGGTGGTGTGGGGTGTGTTTTCATGGCACACATTGGGTCCCGTGATAAAAGCGGAGCTACGTTTGAATGCCACAGGATCTCTGAACATCGTTGCCAATCAGGTACATCCCTTCATGGCAGCTGTGTATCCATCTGCTAATAGATTTTTGCCCCATGCCACAAGGTTAGGATTGTCCAGGAATGGTTCCACAAACATGACAGTGAATTCAGCATACTGCAGTGGCCTGCCCAGTCACCAGATCTCAATTCAATTGAGCATCCGTGGGATGAGATGTAACAATCTATTTGGTGTAGAGATCCACTACCAGCCAACTTGACACAACTGTGGAAAGCATTAGGCCAGCATCGCTGTGGAACGCTTTTGACACCTTGTAGAGTCCATGCCTCAATGAATTGAGGCTGTTCTGAGGGCAAAAGGAGGTGCAACTCAACATTAGGAAGGTGTTCCTAATATTTTGTACACTCAGTGTATATTGTGTGTGAGCGTGTCTTTTTAGCATACCTGATAACATCAAGGCTGACATCTGTGTAGTACAGCTTCCCGTCCACGCTGTCGTAGTCCAGTGAGATGACGTTGTGCAGCTCAGGCACGGGCACATGCACGTCCGTGTGGTCATTTGTGTCCAGGGAGATACGTCGCACGCTGACCCGGTTGGAGAAGAGCAGGTAGGTCTCGGGGGAGTCGTCACATGACCTGGCGTCCCCCTTGAGGAGGATGCCGGTGGGACAGGCACAGGAAGTACCGTTGGGGCGGGGCAGACACAGGTGGCTACAGCCCCCGTTCCTTCTACCACACTTATTGAAACCTGGAGGGGGGGGGGGGGGGGGGGGGTGTAAGAGAGAGAGAGAGAAAGAAGCAAACCAAGTCAAACCTTTGTTGCAGGTACACAAATAGGGTAGCAGCAGCATATTTATGGGTTTCATTACATTCCCATTACATACAGGCAACTGATTCCATTGAAAGTGAAGTGAGAGAGGGAAGACTAACAATAAATAGAAAATACAGGGGACAAAGGGAGGACGGCAAACGTGTAAGTGCCACGCAATTCCAAACACACACCAACCAAACAACCTTCCCAGATTGTTTGCAGTGTGTGATTTTCTAAAATGAAATGATCACAAGTAAGGTCACTCCCATATAATTCTATGGTCACTCCCACTAAGGCCAACTTTGAATGGTTGATGTACCAGGCTTTTATGCGACATGCGCAATAGCCTGGGGACGAGGTTAAACCAATGCGAACCCCTACCCACACCTTCCTCTCTGCTGTTCCGAGGCCAGTGTGCCATTGATACACTCACTCAGTGGCTTCTCTCTATCCACGGCCTGTATGTCCATGAGCCCTGGCAGGTTGCTGCGTACGGTGATGGTGTTGGCGCCGGTGGATTTGTCAGCCCGTTGGATGCTGCGGCTCTGCCAGTCGGTCCAGTAGATGTGTGGTCCTAGTACGGTCAGACCGTACGGGTGCTGAACCGGGGATACCAGGGTACGGCGGTTCAGCCCGTTCAGGTCTGCCGCCTCGATGCGCTACGGGAGGGAAAAACTTTGTTAATTCACTGACTCAATAGGCCGGTTTTCCAGACACAGAATAAGCCTAGTCCTGGTTTATTGAAGATTCTCCATTCTTCTTCTCCAATAAGAACACAGAATTGTCATTTCAGTGGCAAAATGCTTTTGCTATGGTGTGTCCTATTTTAAACATGACCCAGCTGTGGAACAAAAGCCTGCACTATCTGTAGCTCTCAGGATTGGTTGACCTCTGCTTTAGCTTTTCGGACAGGGCGACTGACCTCTGTGTGCGCGTCGGCCCACAGTAACTGTGAGCCGGCACTGTCGATGGCCAGTCCGTTAGGCCAGCCTAGGTTGTTACTGATCAGAACCAAACGGTCCGAGCCGTCCATCGCTGACCGCTCCAGCTTAGCATGCTCCCCCCAGTCTGTCCAGTACATATACCTGGAGGAGAGAGAGAGAGAGAAATGAATGTCACACTGGAAGTCGTTAGAAGACTGACAAAGGAGGGCTAACTATTTCCCAATCTAGGCTGTCTAGAAAGTAAATTCCTGGGGTGTAATTCACGACGGGTCAACTTGTATTGACCTACAAACAAAAATACCTAAAAACCTAAAACACACAGGAACTAACTCTCACAGTCTGCATATGATTATTCAGTACATTGATAGTATAAATTACATTTTAATATAAAAACAAGTGCAAAATCAGAACTTTGAGCTAAACACACTGCTGTGCACAGTGAACCTGTTAGCCAAACTCTAAATCCTTACCCCATCTCGTGGTAGAGGGCGATGGCTCGCGGGCTGTCCAGGTTCTGCCAGATCAGAACCTTCCTCATGGAGCCGTCCAGGTTGGCCACCTCGATTCGGTTCGTTCCGGTGTCAGTCCAGTAGATCTTTCGACCCACCGCATCCACCGCCAGACCATCAGTGGTCATCAGACCTGGAGAGCGAGAGAAAAATAGAGGAAAAAGGAAGGAAGGAAGAAAATAAATAAATAAAGAAAGAGTGGAAGAAAGGAGCGAATTATATAAAGTTAAGGAGAAGGGAGAGGATTAGCGGAAGTGAGAGAAGGGTATGTAGAAGAATAGAAGTTGAAATATTTCAGTGCTACAGGTCATTTGTTTCACAATATAGATTAATATTCCTCTGTAATACAGCAGATAGACAAAAAAGACACTAGCCTATCTGTAATATGATTCAGATACTGTATGTTTTAAGTTGATTGATTATTTCCCTCACCTGTAGCGATGATATCCTCATGAGCCGTCCCATTGATGTTAGCTCTACTCACCTTCTTCAGTGTGCTGTCTGACCAGTACACTTTACCTGCAGGGGGCAGTAGACACACACACATCAAGGTTACATTTAAGTCATTTAGCAGACGCTCTTATCCAGAGCGACTTACAAATTGGAAAGTTCATACATATTCATCCTGGTCCCCCCGTGGGAATTGAACCCTGGTCCACCCGTGGGAAATGAACCCACAACCCTGGCGTTGCAAGCGCCATGCTCTACCAACTGAGCCACATGGGACCACGTGTTACAAAGACAAACTGGTTAGTCACTGTTTAGCCTCCACATCAGTGGAGGATCCTCAGAGGAGGAAGGGAAGGATCATCCTCCTCAATGAAGTTCATCAAAATTGAAATAGTGAAGCATTAAAAAGTTATCCATTATAGATAAAAAAGTATACTAACTATATTTACGTCACCAGTGACATGAATATAGTTAGTATAGTTTTTAATTAATAGTTTTAATAATTAATAGTTTTAATAATCATTGCAAAACAGTGTGTTTTAAATTAAGGTCTACAGTAGCCTCAACAGTACTCTCTGGGGTAGTGCCATGGTTTAGCCGGAGGACAGCTACAGTAGATTCCGTCCTCCTCTGGGAACACTGACGGTTCTCACCCCCTTCCATAGACTTACACAGTAATTATGACAACTTCCGGAGGACGCCCATCAACCTATCAGAGCTCTTACAGCACGAAGTGACATGTTGTCCACCCAATCAAAGGATTAGAGAACAAATATATTTCTTCATAAATGAAGGAGAAGCAAGAGAGAGAGAGCGAGCTAGCTATATTTTGTTGTATTTTTTTTCACTTTCTCAGCTAATGAATGCAGCTAGCTAGTTTAGCCTACTTAAACACCCGGCTCAAACAGAGAGGGATGCTATGTTAGCTTGCTGGCTATGGCTATCCAACACTGGAACTCTTCCAAATCAAGATAAGCTTTTGGTTTTATAAATGTATTGCCACCGGGGCCCAGTGTAACTGATAAACTGCGTGATTGTAGCAGGTTTACTAACGCGTTAGTTCTATTAGCTATGTTGACTATGACATTAGCTAATATGGTGACAACGATGTAGACTGTGTGTACCGATTAGCGTTAATGGTATGAAGGTTTGGCTTGGAAAGGTTTTGTCGCCCGGTCACAGACAGCTAATGTGTTGTGCAATGAAGTCCACAAGTGAAGGGAAAAGGAGACAGGAAGACAGCGTAAATGAGAGAAATAATTATACAATGAGCAAAGTGATCATGCTGTTTGTATGTGGCTGCTATGAAAGTGAACTGTGTGTGCGGGTGATCAGGGGTGTATTTATTCTGCCGATTCTGTTGAAAAACGTTTCTAAAACAGAAGCAAACAGAACGAAACGGGGGATCAACATACCTGAATTTGTCCAATAGAAACTTTCGTTTGCAACTGCTAGACAAATGATTACACCCTAGATCAGCTAGATGTAGGGAAGTAGTGTGCAAGGCAGTATTGAATGCGTCATTCACTGTCTGTCACCTTGATTACTAAAACATTTATCTCGACCTATGTGTGGTAAACTTGCATTCGTAGGATACGTTGTAGCAACCTCATGATGGCTGTTGGTAACATTTTTGTATCATGTAGTAGCCTAAACCTATCGATGTTAAATTGAGCTGAAAGAATGAAATATGAATTACAGTCATCCAATACACTGTAATAGAAATAAGGCCATGCTCATTGAAAAAAATGTCTTGCTCCCTTATCTTAAATGGCACCGACCACCACAGGTGCACATTCAGATCACAATTAAAAAATGACACTTTTTTGTCAAAGGACACTGATGATGAAGCCCTTTCAAGCGAAATGTCTGGTCTGAAAGATTGGATACATTTTTATTTATTTTCGTGTTATTTTTATTTTCGTGTTCATTTTCGTGTTCATACCACACTGAGATGACAGAAAACCTGAAACACACGCACAGACGCACACACATACACACCCTCTTTAGGGTCCACTCCGATGGCGATGGTGTTTTTCATGGATCTGTTGACAGCCAGCACCACATCAGCAAAGTAGGGGATGTCCAGAGAGACCATCCTGATATCAGTCCGCCGTGCAAAGATCAGGAAACTACTCATCCCTACAACCAGGACACAACACTGTCAGTATGGAGAGTACAGGTTTTATGGAATAAAACCACCTTATATTTTGGATTATGATGAGGTTATACAGTAGAACTAAGCTTATGAGGCATTTGTAAGTGATATTCTTTAAGGATCAACGGGCTGTAAATACTGTATCTCAGCTTGGGCCTTGACGGTGAAGGTAGTAATTAAAGGGATGTCAGCAGTAACGTTTTCAAGATAGAGTACAAAGAAAAGAGTGTGACGATAATGCAAAACACATTACTATCACAGTAAGATTTTTCCTGAAAGTGCTCCATCTTGAAAACTTTACTGCTGACATGCACACATGTTGGGACCCTATCAACAGCGTACTAATGAACAAAATACTAAACTATGTATTTTTTCCCTCTCCTTTAATTCAAGATGAGACAATATTTTTTTAATATTAATCAACCATTGTTATCAATATCTCTGTAGTTAATTGTGTTAAAGTGATGAGATATGTGGTATAGTGTTGTTTTGCTCTTGTTTTTTTGTTTTAAACCTTTATTTTACCAGGTAGTCATACTGAGACCAAGGTCTCTTTTAAAGAGCCCTGAATTTCAGAAAATACAAAATGCAACAGAAGCCCGAACAAGTTCATAAAACATAAACAAATTCATCAGTAATAAGGTCCTCAATCAGGTGTCTAAATTGCCCCAGAGGCACCAAAACATCTAATGTACCATGGGTTGTTGTACAATGGGTGCTGGTAGTATAATAATAGGATATTGTTGCTATGCTACCGTGTGTGCAGGTCTTTCCGTCCAGCTGAAGGTTGATGCCAGTAGGACAGGTACAGCTGGAGCCTTTTGTGGGTGGAGCCAACAGACACAGGTGACTGCAGCCCCCATTATTCACCGCACAAGGTGTCCGCACTAGAGAGTGAGGGACAGAGGGGGGAGAGAGCGCAATATATAATTATTCAAGATGAAAACGTAAGATGATAGTATATGTTGCCCACTCACAAACTATTGCAACAATGACATGTATGTCTCACTCATTTAACAGTTGAGAGTTTAAAAATGATCTCAAACACAATTTAACCGTGCACTCTAGACTAGAGCCTCCATGGCAATGGGGTCTGTGCAGCAGGCTGAACGTTTGACATCCTTACTTATCAGTGCTGCTTCAGCCTGGTATGAGCCCAAGGTGCTTTTTGCCCTGTGAACCACATACCTAGGATCAGTTTACCTGGCCCCTAATCCCGCAACTGACAGGGAGGGACACTGGACCTGGTGTTGGGGGTCTAGTATCTTGTCACAAAATACTCAGAGGGCCAACAGGGCACACACACACACACACAACAGACACACACACACACACCGGTGGTGCGGTAGCGGTGGAACATGTGAATATCCATGAGGTTCTCCAGGTTCTCGGCGAGTGTCTGTCGTCCCAGGCCAGTCATTTTGTTGGCACACTGGATGCTCTTGGACTGCCAGTCTGTCCAATAGAGCTTTTCCTCATGCAGAGTCAGCCCAAAGGGGTGGGGCAACTGACTGCCAATCAACACCTGGACACCAATGGAGGGGAGAGGGGCGGGGGGAATAACAATATTAGCCAGTCTTCTGATTCACAGAGTAAAAAGTCTCACTTGATTAAATACCCATCCAACATACACATTTTTTTTTTTTAAATAAGCTAAAACTTGAAAGGACTATCCCTTCAAGACCACCTCACCTGTCTGTCTGAGCCATCAAAGTTGCCAAACTCGATGGTCTTCATCCCGGCGTCGGCCCAGTACAGGCGCTGTGTTTGGTAGTCAATTGCCAGTCCGTTAGGCCATGTCAGGTTGGAAGAGATGATGACGATACGGCTGGATGCGTCCATCCCTGCCTGCTCTATCTTAGGACTCACACCCCAGTCTGTCCAGTACATATATCTATGGTACTCAGGGAAAATCATGCATCAGTAAACTGTACATGTATGTGGTGTGCACAATTCATCTCTATACTGTATGTTCAGATTAGGTGTCAGTGGTAAACAACAAAGTCCATGCAGCCCTAACTTTTTGGGAGGACTCTATTGGACTGCTGGGAAAAAAGGTGTGTTTACATGCTACTCTGTAAACTACTCTCAGGGGTGTCATTGGATAGCTGACGCCTGATATTGACCCTTGACCTCTGACTCACCCTCCAATTGGGTCAACCACGATGTCCCTGGGTCGGTCAAGATTCTCCCAGATCAGAACGGTACGCATGCTCCCGTCTGCGTTAGATACCTCGATACGATCTGTACCTGATCTCACACACGCACACACACACAAGCACGCACGCACACACTCACACAATTAATTATTGTTTGTACAACAAATGACTCAATAAAGACTAGTCAAAAAAGACTTCCAGGTAGTCTATAGCTGACATGATACACAGTGGTACAAATTTCCGTTTGTACCACTACCCTATAGTCATTTAAATCTTGAACACGGGTACAGGTAAGGTTTCTTACCTGCGTCGGTCCAGTAAAGTTTGTTGGTCACCCAGTCAATAGCCAGACCGGCTGGACTTTCCAGACTGGTGTCCACCACCACCTGACACACACAATAACAACTCATTTCAACACAGCACAGTAACTTAATTGAAGTACTCCCCCAATGCAAAAAAGTCAAAACAGCTGTAAAATGAACTGTGATACCAGACTCTCATCAATAGGTGGCGACATTTGGTTAAAAGTAAAGTGCAAGGGACTGATCTCATCAGCTAAAGTGATTCCCCAAAACAATTGTATCTTACCAAGGATTAGACCAAACATCCATCACTATAACACTAAACTGTTTTCTTCTCTAATACTAGCTACTGTACTTGTAATGATCTTGATGGGTGGTTGTTGTCTCCCTTACTTTAGTTGAATGCACCTTCCATTGTACAGTAAGTGGCTCTGGATAGGAGCATCTGCTAAATGACTAACTAATATGGGAAATAATATTGGGAGGAACTGACCTCCTGCCTTGAGCCGTCCCATTGGGCCCGGTTGATGGAGTCGGTGGTGACGTCCGTCCAATAGATGAAGCCCTCCTCGGCGTGCCAGTCCAGTGCCACGGCGTTGCGTACGTCGGCCAGCGGGATGACGTCATCCGACATGTCCTCGGTGTCGAAGCTGATTCGTCGGATGTCCGTCCTTCGGGCAAAAAGCAGGAACTTGTCAAGACCTGATCAAAGACCAAAGGTCTTCTGTCAGTTCTCTAGGTTTAACAACAGGGTCATCACAACACACAATACAACAACATACACCAAGGCTCTGTTCCAATTATCCACACTAGCGTACCCCTTAGGATTAAGCAATGTATTGGTCATTCTAGTGTGGACAATTGGAACCTAACTAAACTAACACATGCTATTAAAGGGCAATTCTGCCACCTTTCAACCTCATATTCATTATATCCAGCACCAAACCAGTGTCTACGTATGTAAAAACAGCTAGATAAGAAGAAAGGTCCTAAAAAAAAAAAAAAATGCTACTCTGTGACTTCTATAAAACGCTAAAATATGCCGTCTTCACATATGCAGACACTGGTATTGTGCTGGGGATAATGAAAATAAGGTTTAAAAGTGGTGGAGTTGCCCTTTAACATTAGTCAACTGGACTGAAAATGTACTTAGCAAACATTGAGTTTATATTTAGAATAAAGCAATGCCTAAATGAACACATAAATATTTACAACTCTAAATAATCACATTGAAATGTCAACAAATCTTCTAGCATTCTACCTAGAGTGTAGTGTGTTCTTGTAGGCAAGTAAGTATACTCACTCAGGGCACAGTTATGCTGGTCCACTTTCTTGAAGCCCGTGGGGCAGTCGCAGGTATAGGTCTTGTTGCCAGGGAGACAGAGGTGGCTGCAGCCCCCGTTGTTGGTCCCACATCGGTTACGCCCACCTGGAGAAGAGGGGAGGGGGGAGAGGTTAGAAGCACTCTGTGAGTGAGTGTGCAGGTGTGTTACTGACTAACAGAGTGCATCTGTGGGTGGTGTGTATATGTGTGTGTGAGCGCGTTCGTATGTGCACGAAGGAGCATGTGTGTGTATTAGATTGGATGTGCGTTTGTGTCTGACTGACCTGCGGGCTGTCTCTGCGGGTGCAGTGTGTGTATATCCATTGGGAAGTGAAGCTTGTTTCTGATGATCTCCTGGTTCTTGCCCGTGAACTTGTTGGCACTGTTGATGCTCTTGGTGTGCCAGTCTGTCCAGTAAAGGCTATCCTCAAATACGGTGATGGCAAATGGATGGGGCAAGCCTTGATGGAGAGAGAGTTAAGACAGAGAGAGAGAGAGAGAGAGAAAGACAGAGAGAGAGAGACAAATATATGTATTTAAAGAAGCATATGTCGTCTTTATTACTGAAACACAAGAACAACATTGGATCATTCTCGTTGACCCTTTAAAGGAGTTAGACCAAGTGGTATAGAATGAGGGGGGGTTACGTGATTTCAAACAACAAGCAGCCATTGGATCAGCAACTAAACCAACACACAGCCACACACAAATCCCGAAACAGTTCCTCCACAAACTAAAACAAAACACCAAATAAAACCAATCTGGAGTAAAGGGACACTTATCTTCAAAGTAAAATAGCACAAAGTTGGACAAGATCTGATTCCTCACACCATCAAATGAGGACGAGTTAATGTTGTTGTCTTTTCAATTGTGTCCCCCTATTGTATTCAGCCTTAATCAGAGCCGGTTGGAGTTAGCCTGTTTCTCATTAGCCACTCGCTAATGACATAAGCTTTGGGAGTTAAGTGCTAGCTCTATAGATTTCTTCTGAGAACAAGTCCCTGTTTGACTACTTGAAGAAAGGAGGGAGGGATTGATCAAAGAAAGGAAGGGAACAATAATTTGGTCATGTAAATAGGGCCACAGTCTTTGGTGGAGAACATATGTGGAACACTTCCATACCATTGTCCCTCTATTCATTCATTAGCCCAGCTGAAGTGGCCCTATTGGCCAGATTGCCTACATTTTTGGCGAAGCACAGAGAACATCAGAGAGTGCTGAATACGCTCAACTGATGGATGGAAAGAACATCATTTTCCCCCTTGTTTATTTCTGTTGGTGGTGCACAGTTTGTGGTGAGCTTGCTGCCATAAAGGTCTTACACAGGTCTAGTATTTTATACCAGGATTTTACAGTGGGGTATAAATGAAGAGTGGTTTAAGACCAAACCTGGGGAGAGAGGAGAAGATATTACCTAACTCTTAATGTAAACCAATACTCAGATACATACTTAAAGTATCATACCCCTCAGAAAAAAAACTAAATAACATTAGCTTCAGGGAAACATTGGAATTTTTCTCTCTCTCTCCTGTTTCTCCATCTGTCTATCTTTTTCTTTAGGTCTCCAGGTGTGTGTAAGACGATACTTGGTGTGTGTATTACTGATGTTATCTTCAAGGAGACACATGGTTAGACATGAGTGTGAAGGGGAGTCAGAGTTGGGTTGACGCTCTCCTCTCTCTTTCAAGGGCAGCTAGCAGGCACACTGGTGGTATGTGGGCCTACTCTCTCTTTTCTAAGGGACAGCTGGGCCAGCAGCTGTAAGGCAACAGGGAATCTTCCATGGGGGTCTACCCTCCACCCACATGTAACCTCTCCCCTCTCTGTCCCCACTCTTCTCATTATCTCCCTCACTTGCTCTAGTGTGTCCTTCTCTGTCTCTCCCCTTCCTACTTTTCACCCCCCCCCTCCAAAAAAGCCCACATTTCCATCCCTCTCTGTCCCCACAACATCCCTCGCTATACCCCCTCTCCTATTGTCTCATTTACTGCACACCCCCACCTCGCCCCCGAAGGTGCACAGGTGTGCTCAGAGGATAAGGGTGTCACCCACATCACTCACCAGATACCATGACAAAGGACTGGCATGTCTCCAAATGTTTCTCAAACGACCACACACACACACAGATGCGCACATGCACACAAAAAAGTATGCATGCGTGCACACACACACAGGCACAAACACACACAGGCACACACACACAGGCACACACACACAGGCACAGACAGGCACACGTCCCATTTGTTCTTCCTGTTGTCTGAGCAAACAGAGGGCCTAGTGGAGGTACAGGGCCAATTACAGGTTTTTATCCCGAGAGCACACATCAATAAAGGCTGCTCACACAGGGCTGGACAGGTACCCTCTACACCTGACCTCCTCCCCCTATCACCCCTCACGCACCCCTCCTCCTCTAATCAAACACTCACACAGGGCAGTGGGTAACCCTCCTTTTCCTCTCCTAAAAGACATTCCTTCTATTCTCCCCTCCACTAAAGCCACTTCTTCTTGTTTTTAGCTGATAGGAGTTGAACCAGGTGTGGTTGTTCGCTCTAATAGCCCATCCATGACAAGGATCGACGAGTTGTGCGTTCCGTGATGCCGTTCTGCACACCACTGTTGTACTGCACCATTATTTGTCAGTTTGTGGCTCGCCTGTTAGCTTGCACGATTATTGCCATTCTCCTTCGACCGCTCTCATCACAAGCTGTTTGACGGAAGTTTTTTGTTTGTTGCACCATTCTCAGTAAACTCTAGACACTGTCGAGCGTGAAATGCCCAGGAGGGTGGCTGTTTCTGAGATACTGGATCCAGCGCGTCTTGCACCGACGATCATACCACGCTCAAAGTTGCTTAGGTCACTCATTTTTCCTATTCTAACGTTCTAACGTGATTAAATAATTAAAACAGAAAAATGACTCAAGAGGGAACAAGAGATCAAGATAGCATAACCAGAAAAAAAAACTGTTCCCGACCCTCCTCCTTCAGCTACTGCTGGCATCTGCAGATTCTGCCATTAAGCTCCTGAAGTTGCCAGTAGTAGGCTACAACAGGGGTAGGTAACTATTTCCATTGGGAGTGCCAATTTATCTTACCATTTCGAACCGATCTGCGTGCCAGTTACGATTTTCAAATGCACATTTTCATGGAACAGTTTCATTTAATTTATAATAAAGTCTTCGTATCTCAAAATCATTATCATGTGGTTGATCAAAATTCTAAAAGTAAATTCTATTGCCATTGCCAACTATATACAAATATCCTACATAAAGCCCAAAAATATTGCAGCCTGCAGGTAGAAAACAAGGGATAATTAATCAAATCAAATCACATTTGATTTGTCTAATGTGCCGAATACAACAGGTGTAGACCTTACCGAGACAATGTGCGAGGGAACAGGTTAGTCGAGGTAATTTGTAAAGTGACTATGCATAGATAATAAACAGCAAGCAGCTGTGTAAATAGTACGGGTGGCCATTTGATTAACTGTTCAGCAGTGTTATGGCTTGGGGGTAGAAGCTGTAGACAAGGAGCCCTTTGCTCCTAGACTTGGCACTCGGTACTGCTTGCTCTGTGGTAGCAGAGAGAATAGTCTATGAATTGGGTGACTGGAGTCTTTGACACATTTTTTGGCGCTTCCTCTTACACCCCCTAGTATATAGGTCCTGGATGTCAAGACGCTTGGCCCCAGTGATGTACTGGGCCGCACGAACTACCCTCTGTAGCGCCTTACGGTCAGATGCAGAGCAGTGGCCATAGCAGAGAGTGATGCAACTGGTCAGGATGCTCTCGATGGTGCAGCTGTAGAACTTTTTGAGGATCTGGAGACCCATGCCAAATCTTTTCAGTCTCCTGTTGTCGTGCCCTCTTCACAACTGTCTTGGTGTGTTTGGACCATGATAGTTTGTTGGTGATGTGGACACCAAGGAACTTGAAACTCTCAACCCTCTCCACTACAGCCCTGTCGATGTTAATGGTGGCCTGTTAGCACCTCTTTTTCTTATAGTCCACGATCAGCTCCTTTGTCTTGCTCACATTGAGGGAGTTGTTGTTGTCTCTGACCTCCACCGTATAGGCTGTCTCATTGTTGTCGGTGATCAGGCCTACCACTGTTGTGTCATCAGCAAACTTAATGATGCTGTTGGAGTCGTGATTGGCCACGCAGTCGTGGGTGAATAGGGAGTACAGGAGGGGACTAAGCACGCACCCCTGAGAGGCCCCAGTGTTGAGGATCAGCCTAGCAGATGTGTTGTTTCCTACCCTTACCACCTGTGGTGAGGCCCGTCAGGAAGTCCTGGATCCAGTTGCAGAGGGAGGTGTTTAGTCACAGGGTCCTTCGCTTAGAGATGACCTTTGTGGTAGGCCTATTTTATGACATTTCCACCGGATCAGAGCATGACATTCTTTCCCCCTTTCACAACAAGTAGAGAATGGAGTGGTTATCGAAAGAGAGCTTGAAATATTTTTTAAATAGGCTACGTTGAGGAACTATTGTAATTCTCAATGGATGTAAAAACGGACTTTGTTTACTTGCTGTTTGAGGTGAAGAAAAAATACCTTGAGAAGATCCACAGTGGTGGTGAGTTAAGATAATCAGAAATACTATCAGATCCCCAAATGGGCACATTTATAGGACTACATTTGTGTGCAGGCCAGGTAGCCTAGGCCTACGTCTATGCATAATCAGAACTGCGTCCTTACTCAACATTGACTGGAGCCTTACAAATAAAATGCAATGAATAAATTGACAACTCGGAAATTACGTAAATATACCAAAACTTGTTCCTCACAAGTGTAGCCTAGGTTTTCCAGTCCGCAAACAGCGTGTCCACTCAGACAATGAGAATAGTAAAATACTGTAATTATAATATATTGAATGCATTAACAGAAATTACCTTAACCAAACAAACATTGTAGATTAGAAATTATGGGAATTAACGGTAAATGTGATACTGGTGTGCCATCATGATTAGCCAACTGAGACATGCAAAAATCAGACAGGTGTCTTGTGTGTGTAACAGTATAACATTACGTCCGTCCCCTCGCCCCGATCGCGAACCAGAGACCCTCTGCACACATCAACAACTTACACCCACGAAGCATCGTCACCCATCGCTCCACAAAGGCCGCGGCCCTTGCAGAGCAAGGGGAACCACTACTTCAAGGTCTCAAAGCGAGTGACGTCACCGACTGAAAGGATGCTAGCGCGCACCACCGCTACCCATCGGTTACATTCACCTCCCTTTTGACCTCCTCCTTTTCCGCAGCAACCAGTGATCCGGGTCAACAGCATCAATGTAACAGTTTAACTTTACGTCCGTCCCCTCGCCATACCCGGGCGCGAACCAGGGACCCTCTGCACACATCAACAACAGTCAACCACGAAGCGTTGTTACCCATCGCTCCACAAAGGCCGCGGCCCTTGCAGAGCAAGGGGATCCACTACTTCAAGGTCTCAAAGCGAGTGACGTCACCGATTGAAACGCTATTAGCGCGCACCACCGCTAACTAGCTAGCCATTTCACATCCGTTACATGTTCCATCAGAAATATATACAGTGGGGAGAACAAGTATTTGATACACTGCCGATTTTGCAGGTTTTCCTACTTACAAAGCATGTAGAGGTCTGTAATTTTTTTTCACATTGTATGATTTTTAAGTAATTCATTTGCATTTTATTGCATGACATAAGTATTTGATACATCAGAAAAGCAGAACTTAATATTTGGTACAGAAACCTTTGTTTGCAATTACAGAGATCATATGTTTCCTGTAGTTCTTGACCAGGTTTGCACACACTGCAGCAGGGATTTTGGCCCACTCCTCCATACAGACCTTCTCCAGATCCTTCAGGTTTCGGGGCTGTCGCTGGGCAATACGGACTTTCAGCTCCCTCCAAAGATGTTCTATTGGGTTCAGGTCTGGAGACTGGCTAGGCCACTCCAGGACCTTGAGATGCTTCTTACGGAGCCACTCCTTAGATGCCCTGGCTGTGTGTTTCGGGTCGTTGTCATGCTGGAAGACCCAGCCACGACCCATCTTCAATGCTCTTACTGAGGGAAGGAGGTTGTTGGACAAGATCTCGCAATACATGACCTCATCCATCCTCCCCTCAATACGGTGCAGTCGTCCTGTCCCCTTTGCAGAAAAGCATACCAAAGAATGATGTTTCCACCTCCATGCTTCACGGTTGGGATGGTGTTCTTGGGGTTGTACTCATCCTTCTTCTTCCTCAAAACACGGAGAGTGGAGTTTAGACCAAAAAGCTCTATTTTTGTCTCATCAGACCACATGACCTTCTCCCATTCCTCCTCTCGATCATCCAGATGGTCATTGGCAAACTTCAGACGGGCCTGGACATGCGCTGGCTTGAGCAGGGGGACCTTGCGTGCGCTGCAGGATTTTAATCCATGACGGCGTAGTGTGTTACTAATGGTTTTCTTTGAGACTGTGGTCCCAGCTCTCTTCAGGTCATTGACCAGGTCCTGCCGTGTAGTTCTGGGCTGATCCCTCACCTTCCTCATGATCATTGATGCCCCACGAGGTGAGATCTTGCATGGAGCCCCAGACCGAGGGTGATTGACCGTCATCTTGAACTTCTTCCATTTTCTAATAATTGCGCCAACAGTTTTTGCCTTCTCACCTTGTGCAGGTCTACAATTTTATCCCTGATGTCCTTACACAGCTCTCTGGTCTTGGCCATTGTGGAGAGGTTGGAGTCTGTTGATTGAGTGTGTGGACAGGTGTCTTTTATACAGGTAACGAGTTCAAACAGGTGCAGTTAATACAGGTAATGAGTGGAGAACAGGAGGGCTTCTTAAAGAAAAACTAACAGGTCTGTGAGAGCCGGAATTCTTACTGGTTGGTAGGTGATCAAATACTTATGTCATGCAATAAAATGCAAATTAATTACTTAAAAATCATACAATATGATTTTCTAGATGTTTGTTTTAGATTCCATCTCTCACAGTTGAAATGTACCTATGATAAAAATTACAGACCTCTACATGCTTTGTAAGTAGGAAAACTTGCAAAATCGGCAGTGTATCAAATACTTGTTCTCCCCACTCTATATATTTGCTACTGCTTGACTAAAAAAATCTTGGTCGACAAAAACCTATCGACGAAACAACCGACCAGTCGACTAAATGGGGTCAGCCCTAGCCTCGATGCCCATATGCCTGCATGCTTAATAGAACAAGCCACGGCCACACTGAACCTAATAAACTGGTCGGCGAGTGTATATGTCATTTAGCAGACGCTTTTAACCAGCAACTTACAGTCATGCCTGCATACATCTTTTGTATGAATGACCCCAGCGAGAATCTAACCTACAGTCCTTGGCGTTGCTAACTAAGCGATACAGGAGCAGGTTGTGACAACAAGCAAACATACCTATATATCGCCTCTGTTTTTAGATGGACACTGAGGAGGACCTCCACTCCTGTCTCCCTTTGTTACGACCGATATGGTGCCATTTGGAAGCTCATGGCTCCCGCTCTCCCCATAAACAGAGGGCAGCTCAGCTTTGATTTCCAGATCGGGTGAGCCAGCAACACTAGGCCCAATCAGCAGACCGGGGGGAAGGGTGATGGGTGAAGTGTGTCGGGAGTGGTGATGATCCACCGAACACTGATCTGCACTTGTCATAATGTCATATCTCCCACGGTCTTTCACACACACACTAGCGCACACAAACACTCTCGCACGCACAAACACCCACACCCTTGGTTCCAAGTCACAATATTTATGCATTCATTGCTGTGTGGATGTGAGTGTGCTGTTTTTTTGTACAATTTAATGGAAATATGGCATTGATTAATTCCACAAGGTATGACAAAGGAGCACTAGTTTTCCTCATCTATATCATTGCTGTTTGAAATGTCTGATTGCTCATTTATTTTTGTATTTATTTATTTCCACTAAAGATAACAAGTGATAGACAAAAAAAAAAAAAAATCTGTATTGTTGTGTGTGTGCTGGTGTGGTTGGATCTTCAAGGGCTTATATTGTGACGACCCTCCCACTCTGTCTGCCGTATTCTCTCTTTGTTCTTGTTTCCTTATTAGGATGACGGTGGGCGGAGTTGGGAGGGTCGTTAGCTACATGGGAGACACCTGGGCCCGGTGTCTCCCAGGATAAATACACCACTTCCCCATTCATGGGCAGACTCTCTCCAGGCAGACACCTTGATAGATTTGTTTGTGTTTCTTGGTGTTTTTTTGGTTGTTTGTTTTAGCATCTTTCAACACCCTGCATTATCACATTCATGCATGCAAAACACTCACTTACACTACTGATTACTGATTACACACACCATTGTATATTATACTTAGTTACTTTAGTTAATAAATATATATATTGTTACTCCTTTTCCCCACGTTGTCTCCCTTTTATTACGGGCTTTGAGCCGGTTCGTGACAATATGAAAACCACCACAAAAAAAACTATATACAATACATAACTTTAAAAAAATAAGGTTTGTTAAAACTAATTAGAAATGTATAAATTAATTGATCAGTAATCATGAAAAAAAATATACATATATTTGTTTTGTTTAAATGTGTGTGTGCATGTGAGTGTGTGAGAGTTAAGCTAAATGGAGGAGATGACTAAGTAGTTTGGTTCATCAGGCTGACCCCCAGTCTTTACTTGAAGTTAGTTATCGAGGGATGATGATGTTTTGGCAATGTGAAGATAAGAATCCCAGAGTATGGTACCTCTATATCTAATAGAGAATTTACTATGTGAGGTGTGGCAGTGGGGAGGGTGAAGGTTATTGCAGTGTCTTGCGTTATATAGATGGATTTTAGAATTAACCTGGAAGAATCCATTGAAGGCTTTAGGTAAACTGTCTGGGAGGTATGACTATTTGCAGATAAAAGTGCATAATTGCCGTACATTAATGTCGTAAATATACAAGAGTATTTTAACAAAGGTGCAGATGAGTCATTTGTGTAGGTAGGAGCAATGTTCCCTCTAAGCTGCGTGTCTGCGTGGGCGCAGAAGAAATATGAGCCTGTGCAGAGAAGCACGAGATTCAACTTCAATTCAACATCGCTCTACTGTGGGAATTGTTATCAAATCTATGCAATATTAGCCACTTTCAATGTAATATACTGAAATAAAACGATCTACGCAAGATTTCGTATACAAAACTAACTGTGCAAGAGATTTTCTTGTAGGCAGAGCGCATTGGAGTAGGATTCTACTGCATTGACAGGCAAGACTCAGGTTCATACTCTACACAGACCAGTGTGCCATAACCAATCAGAGCTGCAGTAGGCCTATATGCAAATAGCCATTGCCAAATACGGATCTGTGCAATTCACTTTGAACTGGACTTTGTTTAGGCTACAGTATAAGTGGTCATGAGTAGATGCGCTTGTTTTGAGATCAGTTAGAGCTGCATGTAGCCACATGTTCACATTTGTTCATATTCTTTGCTAGTGAGTGAGTTATTACCCCAATTATAGCTAATTTCTAAACAACAATTTGGGAGTGGTTGCTTCCAACAAGAGCACAAAGTGTGTGCATTTCTAACCCTCTAGTCAGGTAAAGAGCTTTTTTATGTTTTAAAGGGGAAGTGTTGTATTTTGAGACGGTCTTGAATAAGATAAGTACCCAATAGGCAGAACGTAGCATAATTTGTCTGATTCTCTATAATAATGCTATGGGAATAATAATGAATTTTATTTTGTAGAGTGGTTTCTTCCATCAAACACTTTCTGTCACCTTGTCTGAAGGACAAGTGGATAAGCAGGTTAATGTCAAGCCCTGCATGTTTTTTTTTTCTCCAAAAGTCTCATGGAATGTAGGCATTGAACACGACACATTGGCTGCTACTGTAGGCTGAATGATAGAACAGCTATTTCCATGTTAAAATGTTATGGGGTGCGTTTTCTCTATTGTTTTTTAAGGTGGGCCATTCAGGTAGGTCTACATTATGATCAAATAGCCACAGTAGCCTACTTTAAAACTGTAACTTAAAGTGGGTACAACCTCAGTGTTCACACTAATCGTGTGCAGGACGTTGCACAACATTTTCCCAACTTTCAAGAATGCGCTCAGCAGACTTTCAAGTTTGTGCTCAGTGCCGAAACAAATTTGAGGGAACATTGGGTAGGAGGCATATGTACTGGCCCAGACAATATGACATGAATAAGATATGGGTAAATTAATCGAATCTATTGTATAAAGTTAGGAAGCTAGCCTGATGAGCCAAGTCAATAATCTTTCTGGTGATACCAACAGATTTTATCACTTTGCATCGGACAAATTGAATATGATCTTTCCAGGATAACTTTCATCAATTAGAATTTAGTGGATGTGACGGGTTCCATTTAATTCACACACATTTTTTTTTATTTATTTATTTATTTATTTTTATTTTTTACAATATGTAATATTCTTACTAGTGAATACAATAAACTTAGATTTTTTTTTACATTTAAAGATAATTTGTTTATCTGGAACCATTCAGAAAATATGACTTCATTAATTAGTGAGAAAAAATTATTGTGTGATAAAATCAAATTGGTATCATCACCAAATAAAATGGGAAGTACAGTAGAAAACACAGCAGCAAGTTCATTGACATAGATTAGAAATAACAGGTCTAATTATTGAACCATGTGGCGCGCCACAGGATATTTTGGCCCTGGTAGATGCACAGCTCTATGCATAAACAAATTGTTCTCTATCATAAACTTAACTATATAGCCAATTATATGTATAATCATGAAAACAGTAATAACGCAATTTAGAAAGTAATATTTCATGATCAACCGTGTCAAACACTTTGGATAAATAAAAAAAATATGCCAAGAGCGTATTCATTGTTGTTCAGGGCTGTAAAGATTTTATCCACAATGATGACGATTTATGTTTTTTAGTTCAGTTATTGTTCATAATTGCCAGTTACACGATTATATGATTATTGTGCCCGCCCTACTCTGCTATACTTTCTCGTTTCTGTATCAGCTGCTAAGGCCACTTTCTATCACTATCATTCAAGCTTCTGCCTCCAACCCAGGGAAACACGTCTCCAACCTCCGTAATCCTCTTTGCAAACAACTTTGTCACCACTTTGAAAACAAAAGGCTGACGACGTCCTCTCCTCATTCATGAGCCCAAGGATCCTTAGACCTTGACCTCTTTCTCGCCTCTCTCCAGATGAAATCCTGCGACTAATGATATCTGGCCGCCCAACAACCTGCCCACTTGAACCGATCCCCTCCTCCCTTCTCCAGACCATCTCTGGAGATATTCTCCCATTCACCACTTCCCTCATCAACTCATCCTTGAACACTGGCTGCATCCCCTCTGACTTCAAAATGGCCAGTCGCTTCCCTCCTTAAGAAACCAACACTTGACCACTCTGACTTCGAACTACAGACCGGTATCTCTTCTTTCTTCTGTCTCCAAAACACTTGAGCGTGCTGTCTCTGACCAACTCTCTTGTTATCTCTTTCAGAACGATCTTCCTGACCCTAACCAGTCAGGCTTCAAGATGGCCCATTTAACTGAGATCCCTCTCCTCTGTGTCACAGGCTCTCTGCCAAAGCTGACTCTCTCTTCTCTGTTCAAATTCTCCTAGATCTACCCGCTGCCTTTGACACTGTGAACCATCAGATCCTCCTTCCCAACCTCTCATGGTTGGACGTCTCAGCCTCTGCACACTCCTGGATTGCATCCCACCTGGCAAGTCGCTCCTACCAGGTGGCGTGGAGAGGATCTGTTTCTGCACCAAGTGTTCTCACTTCTGGTTTCCCGCAGGGCTCAGCTCTCGGCCCTCTCCTCTTTTCTCTATACACCAAGTCACTTGGCTTACTCATATCCTCACATGGTCTCTCCTATCATTGTTATGCGGATGACACTCAAATACTCTTCCCTTACCCCCCTTCTGACACCCAGGTGGCGACACGCATCTATGCGTGTCTGGCAGAGATCTCAGCTTGGACGTTGGCCCACCACCTCAAACTCAACAAAATGGAGCTACTCTTCCTCCCGGTGAAGGCATGTTGCTCCAAAACCTCTCCATCACAGTTGACAACTCCACTTTGTCCCCCTTCAAGAGTGCAAAGAACTTTGGCGTGACTCTGGACAACATCCTGTTGTTTCCTGCAAACGTCAAAGAAGTGACTTGCTCCTGCAGGTTCATGCTCTACCGTAGAGTATCCGTAGAGTATGACCTTTCCTCACACAGGAAGTGTCGCAGGTCCTATTCCAGGCACTTGTCATCTGTCGTCAGAGACCTGGCAGTGTGGTGCCAGGACAACAACCTCTCCCTCAATGTGAGCAAGACAAAGAGCTGATCGTGGACTACAGGAAAAGACGGGCCGAACAGGCCCCCATTAACATCGACAGGGCTGTAGTGGAAAGGTACCGAGTCAATGTGCGGGGGTACAGGTTAGTCGAGGTAATTTGTTCATATAGGTAGGTGTAAAGTGACTATGCATAGATAATAAACAGAGAGTAGCAGCAATGTAAAAACAAATAGGGGGGGGGGGGGGTCATTTGATTAATTGTTCATCAGTCTTATGGCTTGGGGATAGAAGTTGTTAAGGTGCCTTTTGTTCCTAGACTTGGCACTCCGGTACCGCTTACTGTGCGGTAGCAGAGAGAGCAGTCTATGACTTGGGTGACTGGAGTCTTTGACAATTTAAATGGGCTTTCCTCTGACACCGCCTAGTATATAGGTCCTGGATGGCAGGAAGCTTGGCCCCAGTGATGTACTGGGCCGTACGCACTACCCTCTGTAGCGCCTTACGGTCAGATGCCGAGCAGTTGCCATACCAGGCGGGAATGCAACTGGTCAGGATGCTCTTGATAGTGCAGCTGTAGAACTGTTTGAGGATCTGGGGACCCATGCCAAATCTTTTCAGTCTCCTGAGGGGGAAAAGTTGTTCTCTTGCCCTATTCACGACTGTTTTGGTGTGTTTGGACCATGACAGTTCGTTGGTGATGTGGACACCAAGGAACTTGAAACTCTCAACCCTCTCCACCCTGTACATAGCCTCATTATCGAGTTGCATTTTATTATTTTAGTTTATTTGGTAAATATTTTCTTAATTCTTTCTTGAACTGGTTAAGGGCTTGTAAGTAAGCATTTCACGGTAAGGTCTACACCTGTTTTATTCGGCGCATTTTACAAATAAAGTTTGATTGGATTTGTGAGAGTGTGTGTGTGTATGAATGGCGGGTAACAACCCAATTGCACATTAGGTGCCGCTTCGGCAGTATGAATGAGCCTAGTATGTTGATATTTATTGCTTACTGCATATGTTTTTACGAAACAATATATGATTAGTACGCAGTATACACTTTTATTAAGCTGTAGCCAAGAACAATTTCGAACATGGCCTGTGTGTGTGTGTCTATGTTTGGTTCAATGGTGTCTTTACCTTGGCTGATGACGGCTTTACGGTTCCGTCCGTCAAGGTCAGCTCTTTCGATGACGTGATGCTTGGCGTCAACCCAGTACATACGGTGCCCGGCGTAGTCGATGGTCAGCCCGTTGGGCCAGAACAAGTGGGTGTCGGCGATGACGCGGCGGTTGGAGCCATCCATGTTGGCATACTCGATACGAGGAGTGTTACCCCAGTCCGTCCAGTAGATCTTACTGATGGGGTGGAAAAAGTCAGGGAAACTTAGGGTTAGGTTGTCATTGTCCAACAAAAAGGTAGGTCACAAATTATAGGACAAACACCATTCAGACCTGGGATCAAATAGTACTTGTTTTCTTTTAAATAATTTAGCTGCGCTATATCAAGTTTTCCTGGAGCAATGGAACCAATGCAGTAGTCCCATAAGTGCAAACCCCGCCCATCTGTCACTCCATGCAGGCTTATAAAACTATGTTCAAAGTATTTAAAAGAAAATATATACTATTTGAACCTATGTCATTCATAGTTGTGTTATCAAATACTACTGATGTCAGCTGTTTCACGTCAGCCATTTGAATAACTTTAAAACGGAACTGATGAAGGTTACCGACACGTTCGCCATCCCGTTTCCTCTTTTAATCATCTATATTCCTTGGCTCTCAGCATTGGTAGCCAATTTACCAATCATCCTCTCAATTAAGTAATTAATTTGCATTTTATTGCATGACATAAGTATTTGATCACCTACCAACCAGTAAGAATTCTGGCTCTCACAGACCTGTTAGTTTTTTTTAAGAAGCCCTCCTGTTCTCCACTCATTACGTGTAATAACTGCACCTGTTTGAACTCGTTACCTGTATAAAAGACACCTGTCCACACACTCAATCAAACAGACTCCAACCTTTCCACAATGGCCAAGACTAGAGAGCTGTGTAAGGACATCAGGGATAAAATTGTAGACCTGCACAAGGCTGGGATGGGCTACAGGACAATAGGCAAGCAGCTTGGTGAGAAGGCAACAACTGTTGGCGCAATTATTAGAAAATGGAAGAAGTTCAAGATGACGGTCAATCACCCTCGGTCTGGGGCTCCATGCAAGATCTCACAACTGATTGGCTCAAACACATTAAGAAGGAAAGAAATTCCACAAATTAACTTTTATCAAGGCACATATGTTAATTGAAATGCATTCCAGGTGACTACCTCATGAAGCTGGATGAGAGAATGCCAAGAGTGTGCAAAGCTGTCATAAAGGCAAAGGGTGGCTACTTTGAAGAATCTCAAATATAAAATAGATTTTGATTTGTTCAACACTTTTTTGGTTACTATGTGACTCCATGTGTTATTTCATAGTTTTGATATCTTCACTATTATTCTACAATGTAGAAAATAGCAAAACATTTAAAAACACCTGGAATGAGTAGGTGTGTCCAAACTTTTGATTGGTACTGTAATAAATAAGCGAAACAATTACAAAATAAGCAATGGATTATGTTAATTTTCTAGTAAAAAAGTTTGCACCGCCTAATTTAATTTGATCCATGGCTCAAGTGTAGGCTACAGCGAAAAGCTGTTTGGCTCAGTTGCGACTTTAAGACGAAGAACTTTTCAGGTGTATTAGCACATCATATAATAGGGGAAACACACGGCATCCCCCACAATATCATACTTTGACTAAAATTATGACTTATTGACTTCAATTGTTGTGCATCATCATGGGTAAGCTCTTTGTTGAAAAAAAATTGAATTTCCACTTGTGGTACTGTAAGGCCGAGATAAAAGTGAAATCTGCTCTATCTTATGTTAAATAGTTGTTCCAGATATAAAGTGCCAGAGTCTAGCATCTAATCCCAAGATAAAGTCCCTGGTTTATTTTCCATCAACATGAAAACTCAAGGCTGCTACTGCAACAAGCAGAGCATTTCATAAGCAAGGAAACAAATTCAGACCTGCCAACCCTGAAGAATTTTGTGCGTCACTCACACTGCTCAAATCATAGGCAAATGCACCTTTTTTAGCCTAACCGGCTCAGTAGGAATGGTAGGCTATAGACTGCTATGGGTACTTGGTAATTGGCTGCTCTTCAGTAGCTAACTAGAAATACATTTAAAGTTGCACTACGCATAAATCGCTCCACCATTTCCTGGTTGCTAAAATTCTAATAGTTCACCTAATTTCAGTTTATGTGACAAAATAAGCTAGTATAGCGTAGAGAATCATTGTACCACCTAAACCGCTGTGAAATATATTTTCCATAATCACAAATATTGTTGTTTCAGCTGTTTGAAGCTGGTGTACATCGCCGAAGGTAAAAGACGCAAAAATAAGACTTAAGAACGGGAAGCATAGAAATAGCACACATAGAAAAGATATACCGCTTCTTAGACTTGCCTTCAAGTAGAATGATAGATCTATAACTCACATCTCTATGTGAATTTGGTCAGGTTGCCCAAAAAGTTACATATTGCCACTTTAAATGTACAATCAGGGCTCTCCCTAGGCATTTCTGACTTGGTCATGCTGATGTAGGCCTACGTTTGAGTAGGAGAGAGGTCTGGAAGTTGTGAAGTTGGAGAAGGAAATTGGAGCATTTAGCTTCTTTTTTTTAACCTGTAACTGCCATTTACAGAAACCTTAAATTATATTAAATAATGCAGCCAACAAAGTAGTCTAGTGTGTGATCCTAAATTAAATTCAGGTGGTCTCAATGACACTTTCAACATTTTATAGGTTAAATTTAGGGGTAATGATCATTCTAATTCATAGGTGTCTTAATGTGGAAACTCTAGTGGAAATGTAAACTGGCTTCTTAATTTTTAGCTAACTACCCATTTTGTATTGACGCCTTAGTTAATAAGCTATCTAAGAAATAATATTGGTCATGTGCTTAACTAACGCATACAATTTTGGAAAACGTATTTGGCAAACAGTTCGTTCTCCATTTACCTCACACATCAGTGGTATCAACAGACGAAGTGGAGAGCTGCCAACCAGCTGCAGGGAGGAAAATAGTACTACGACTACGGGGGGCGGGGAAGGCCGGAGCGGAAAGCTAGAGATTTTTTCTCCTCGTCCGAGTCCTATGATGGTTCAGCTCCAACTTCAGACGGTTGAGTTAAAAACCACAAAGTGCTCACTAGAAGTCTATTTTGGTGTATTTTCGAGAATTTTTTTGTACCAGCGTACTTTGACCTGAAATTGCATATATGGTACACAAAATGCGTGCAGGTTGGCAGGTAGGGATAGAGAAGAGAGAGGAGAAAGAGAGAGATCCTACTTACCCCTCTATAGGGTGCAGTGCGATGGCTCGGGGTTTCTCCATGCTCTGCCATAGGAGGACCTTGCGGTGGGTTCCATCCAGATTGGCCACCTCAATACGGGACGTCCCTGAGTCAGTCCAGTATAGCTTGTCATGGATCCAGTCTATAGCCAGACCACCTAGAGGGAGAGACCAGGGTCATGTTCATTAGGTACCAAACAGAGGAAAACGGACTGAAACGGAGGGACTGTCTTGACTTGTCCAATTAAAAACACAATTTTTTTGTTTCCGTTGCAAAAGTTTTAAAACGTGTTATGTTGCATGCCCTAATAAACACAACCCAGGAAGTCAACAGATGGTAATTTTAAAATGTGGCAAAATAATTAGAGCTGTTGAGCAATCTAGTTATTATCTAGGGGTTATGGTTTGGGGCAAACTTTGGGTAAAAGTGTAGAGGCTAAATTCAAATTTGGGATTAGAGAGCGGCAGGTAGCCTAGAGGTTAGAGCGTTGGGCCAGTAACCAAAATATTGGTAGTTCGAATTCCTGAGCCGACTAGGTGAAACATCTGTTGATCTGCCCTTGAGCAAGGCACTTAACACTAATTGCTCCATTAACCCTAATTGCTCCAGGGTTGCCGTCAATAATAGCTGATTCCTGGCCGTGACCCCACTCTCTGAGGGTGTCTCAGGGGGAGTGGGATATGCCAAAAAAACACATTTCCATTTCACACCACACACTTGTACAAGTTACACAGAACAAATATATGCCCCCCCCTCTATTTGACCTTTTTTGTATAAGAAAATGCCATCCATTTGTCTTCATCAGCATGGCCAGATTGTGTTGACTCGTCATTTGTCTTAAACCTTGCATTATGACCGTTGCAGTGCTGTACATTCTATGTTGATACATGTTCTGACTGTAGTAAAACCATGTGTGGTCGTAGGTTATAACTGGGCTTTCCTTTACATAATTGTGAGTGCACAGAATGTAGCATGACCACCTGTGATTGTACCCATGCTGGTGGAAACCACCTGCTATGCATGCTACCGTGTGTTTTGACCAGTTAGACCATAACGTGGTCATGTGCATACCTGGACTCTCTAAGCCAGTGGAAACCACTTCCTCCACGTTGCTCCCGTTCAGGTTGGCCTTCATGATGCGGTCGAGCGTGACATCCGACCAGAAGACCAGCTCCTGGTCGTGGTGGAAGTCCAGAGCGATGGCATTTTCCAGGTTGTTCAGCAGCAGAGTGTACTCTGACCGGTGGGGCAACACCTGGCGGATGTCTATACGGTTCGCAAACAGCAGCACTGGCTCAGGACCTAATGGAGGGGTACAGAGTAGGGTATAGAGAGGAGGGAGGGAGGGTAGTGACAAGCAAAATGAGGGGTTAAGAGAGTGAGAGAAAGAGGGAGAGAGAGGAGAGGGTGTGGAGTGCAAGGGAGAGTGGAAGAGGCAGAAAAACTCAGCTCTTGCAGGAAACTCCAGCCATCACTTTCAATAAGACCCAACATTAATATTAGTCAGTCAGTCAAGTACATCCCCTGGCCACTGGAACCCAAGCAGAGATGCTTGACCGGGGTTCACTAGTGATAGACACCAGATTTGAGGGGTGCTGTATTGGCAATGTAGTGGACCCTAGCTCCAGAACCATATCTAAATCTAGTACAGACCAGGCCTGTGTTTTAAATGGCACCCTATTGCTTTATAGTAAACTACTGTAAGATATATGGTGGCATTTGGGATGCGACCAAGCACTTGCTTTTCTGACCTTAAACCATGAGCTAACCTCAGCCACAGTCCAACTCCCCAAAGCTAAGCAAGGGATACGGTTACAATTAAATGCAGATGAAAGATGTTTGCATGTTTTAAACACAACTATGACGCATATGGGTCACCCACTAACCAGGGCAGAGTAGGGAAAATGGTTTTAATTCCATGCAGGCAAAACATGTTTAGGTAAACAACTTCCCCAGGCGCTCACAATCCCTCCACATGTTGAAGCCAAAGGTCTTAAATTGAAAGATTGTGAGTGAACTCACCCAGCGCCTTGCAGCTGCGCTTGTCAGGCCTCAGCTCATAGCCCTGCACACACCAGCACTGGAACCCTCCCTCTGTGTTGGTACAGCCCTGGCTGCAGTAGCCCTCCTCTGCACACTCATCCACATCTGGGAACGGTCCACATAGACAGGTGGGTGGGTGGGTGGGGGAGGGGTAAGATAATATATGACGATGCGGCGTGTGTAAACACCTCAAATATATACGTTTTAAATCAACTCATTATAAAATCCGCAGAGCTCATATACATACAATTGTTTCAGTCTCTCATCACAAGCACACACACACAGTCTCACCCTGGCAGGCCCTGCCGTCCTCCATCAGTCTGTAGCCAGTATGACAGGTACACTGTACCAGACCTCTGGCCATCTGACACTTCTGAGAACAGCCTCCGTTATTCAGGTTACAGTTGCCTTCGCTGGACCGCGGGCCTACTCTCAAACACACACACTTGTTAGAGATTGTTAGAGAGATGTTATGATGTGGAGCCTTACAGAAGTTTCCGAATAAGTCCCCAAACACACATGGCACACCCACCCCACACCCTTCCCCTTATACAGTCAGACATAACTCACGGCAGTCCTGGTGAGGGTGTTCATCAGTCCCATCTCCACAGTCGCTGACCTCATTACAGACCTTCCTCTGGCCAATACAGCGGCCGTTACCACACAGAAACTGGTCTGGAGCACATGGAGGGGTGTCTGGTGGAGAGATAGATGGAGAAAGTTACAATGGCCTGGGAAAAAACTGCGAAGAACAATGGACAACATCTGAAAACTCCTTTGGCTGTGTCTCAAATGGCACCCATTGGGTCCTGGTCAAAAGAAGTGCACTATATAGGGAATAGGGTACCATTTGGGATGTAGCCTCTGAATTTTGAAGGATAGACACAAAAGGCCTGTGTGGTAATGGTAACTGTTCTTCAGATTGACTGAATCTAGACTCCACCCTGGGTGGGGTGATCATCCAAAATCAAATCAAACTTTATATGCCACATGCACCAAATACTACAAATCAAACCAAATGGTATTAGTCACATGCGCCGAATACAACAGGTGTAGACCTTACAGTGAAATGCTTACTTACGAGCCCCAAACCAACAATGCAGTTTAAAAAAAATACTGATAAGAATAAGAAATAAAAGTAACAAGTAATTAAAGAGCAGCAGTAAAATAACGATAGTGAAAATATATACAGGCGGGTACCGATACAGAGTCAATGTGCAGGGGCACCGGTTAGTTGAGGTAATATGTACATGAAGGTAGAGTTATTAAAGTGACTATACATAGATGACAACAACAGAGGGTAACAGCGGTGTAAAAGGGGGAGGCAATGCAAATAGCCTGAGGAGCTTTTTGATTAGGTGTTCAGGAGTCTTATGGCTTGGGGGTAGAAGCTGTTTAGAAGCTTCTTGGACCTAGACGTGGCGCTCCAGTACCGCTTTCCATGCGGTAGCAGAGAGAACCGTCTATGGCTAGGGTGGCTGGAGTCTGACAATTCTTAGGACATTCCTCTGACACCGCCTGGTATAGAGGTCCTGGATGACAGGAAGTTTGGCCTCAGGGATGTACTGGACTGTTCACACTATCCTCTATAGTGCCTTGCGGTCGGAGGCAGAGCAGTTGAAATACCAAGCAGTGATGCAACCAGTCAGGATGCTCTCGATGGTGCAAATGTAGAACCTTTTGAGGATCTGAGGACCCATGCAAAATCTTTTCAGTCTCCTGAGGGGGCATAGGTTTTGCCGTGCCCTCTTCACGACTGTCTTGGTGTGCTTGAACCATGTTAGTTTGTTGGTGATGTGGACACCAAGGAACTTGAAGCTCCCAACCTGCTCCACTGCAGCCACGTTGATGAGAATGGGGGCGTTCTCGGTCCTCTTTTTCCTGTAGTCCACAATCATCTCCTTTGTCTTGATCACGTTGAGGGAGAGGTTGTTGTCCTGGCACCACACGGCCAGGTCTCTGACCTCCCTATAGCGGTCTCGTAGTTGTCGGTGATCAGGCCTTCCACTGTTGTGTCATCGGCATACTTAATGATGGTATTGGCGTCGTGCCTGGCCGTGCAGTCATGAGTGAACAGGGAGTACAGGAGGGGACAGAGCACACACCCCGGAGGGGCCCCCGTGTTGAGGATCAGCGTGGTGGATGTATTGTTACCTACCCTTACCACCTGGGGGCGGCACGTCCGGAAGTCCAGGATCCAGTTGCAGAGGGAGGTGTTTAGGCCCAGGGTCCTTAGCTTAGTGATGAGTTTTGAGGGTACTACGGTGTTGAACGCTGAGCTGTAGTCAATGAATAGCATTCTCACATAGGTGTTCCTTTTGCCCAGGTGGGAAAGGGCAGTGTGGAGTGCAATAGAGATTGCATCATCTGTGGATCTGTTGGGGCGGTATGCAAATTATGTCGCCTGTAATCCATGGCTTCTGGTTGGGGTATGTACGTACGGTCACTGTGGGGACTATGTCATCGATGAACTTATTGATGAAGCCAATGACTGATGTGGTGAATCCCAGAACATATTCCAGTCTGTGCTAGAAAACAGTCCTGTAGCATAGCATAGCATAACATCTGACAACTTTTTTTAGTGATCGAGTCACTGGTGCTTCCTGCTTAAATTTTTTCTTGTAAGCAAGAATCAGGAGGACAGAATTATGGTAAAATTTGCCAAATGGAGGGCGAGGGAGCGCTTTGCATGCGTCTCTCTGTGTGGAGTAAAGTTGGTTCAGAGTTTTTTTCCCTCGGGCTGCACATTAAACATGCTGCTAAAAATTTGGTAAAATGGATTTAAGTTTCCATGCATTAAAGTCCCCGGCTACTAGGAGCGGCTACTACTACTCTCTAGGTAGATAGTGTGGTCTACCTCAGGCGAGCAATAGCTCGAGACTTCCTTAGATATCGTGCACCAGCTGTTATTTACAAAACATACATAGTCCGCCGCCCCTTGTCTTACCAGACGCTGCTGTTTATTCGGGGCTTTATTCGATCGCCTATGCATTTTCAGAAGGCAGCCCACCCTCCGGACCCTTTTTCTCCGCCTCCTCTTCACGCAAATCACGTGGATCTGAGCCTGCTCCCGAGAAAGCTGTATATCGTTCGCGTCGGGCTTGTCAGACTCATTAAAGGAAAAGAAGGATTCTGCTAATCCGTGGTGAGTAATTGCAGTCCTGATGTCCAGAAGTTATTGTAGTTCATAAGAGACGGTATTGGCAACATTATATAAAAAAATAAGTTACAAACAACACAAATAAACAAACAAAGAAAGCACAATCGGTTAGGGGCGTATAAGTAAAACATCTGCCATCTCCTCTGGCGCCATTTTACAAGTGTAGACCTTACCGTGAAATGCTTACTTACAAGCCCTTAACCAACAGTGCAGTTCAAGAAGAGTTACGATTTTTTCTCTCCCAAATAAACAAAAGGAATTTTTGGAATAAAAAACTAAAAGTACAGAGTCAGTGTGCGGGGTAACGGGTTAGTTGAGGTCATTTCTACATGTAGGTAGGGGTAAAGTGACTATGCATAGATAATAAACAGCGAGTAGCAGCAGTGTACAAAACTTAAGGAGCGACTACTTAAATAGTCCAGTGGCAATTTGATTAACTGTTCAGCAGTCTTATGGCTTGAGGGTAGAAGCTGTGAAGGAGTCTTTTGGTTCTAGACTTGGCGCTCCAGTACCGCTTACCGTGCAGTAGCAGATTAAACAGTCTATGACTTGGGCGACTGGAGTCTTTGACAATTTTATGGGCTTTCCTTATGACACCGCCTATTATATAGGTCCTGGATGGCAGGAAGCTTGGTCCCAGTGATGTGCTGGGCTGTACCAACTACTCTCTGTGGCACCGTACGGTCAGATGCCGAGTACTTGCCATACCAGGTGGTGATGCAACCGGTCAGGATGCTATCGATGGTGCAGCTGTCGAGGATCTGGGGACCCATGCCAAATCTTTTCAGTCTACTGAGGGGGAAAAGGTTTTGTCATGCCCTCTTCACAACTATCTTTTTGTGTTTGGACCATGATCGTTCATTGGTGATATGGACACCAAGGAACTTGAAACTCTCGACGCGCTCCACTATAGCCCCGTCGATGTTAATGGGGGCCTGTTCGATCCTACTTTTCCTGCAGTCCACGATCAGCTCCTTTGTCTTTCTCACAATGAGGAAAAGGATGTTGTCCTGGCATCACACTGGCAGTTCTCTGACCTCCCTATAGGCTGTCTCATCATTGTCAGTAATCAGGCCTACCACTGTTTTGTAGTCAGCAAACTTAATGATGGTTTTGGAGTCTTGTTTGGCCGTGCAGTCGTGGGTGAACAAGGAGTACAGGAGGAGACTAAGTACACACCCCTGAGGGGCCCCAGTGTTGAGGATCAGCATGGCACACGGGTTGTTGCCTACCCATACCACCTGGGGGCGGCCCATCAGGAAGTCCAGGATCCAGTTGCAGAGGTAGGTCTTTAGTTCAATGGTCCTTAGCTTAGTGAGGAGCTTCATGGACACTATGGTATTGAGCCCTGAGCTGTAGTCAATGAACAGCATTATCACATAGGTGTTCCTTTTGTCCAGGTGGGAAAGGGCAGTGTGGAGTGCGATTGAGATTGTGTCATCTGTGGATCTGTTGCTGCGGTATGCGAATTGGAGTGGGTCTAGGGTATCCGGGAGGATGCTGTTGATGTGAGCCATGACCAGCCTTTCAAAGCACTTCATGACTACCGACGTGAGTGCTATGGGGCGGTAATCATTTAGGCAGGTTACCTTCGCTTCCTTGGGCACAGGGACTATGGTGGTCTGCATGAAACACGTAGGTATCTCCCTGTTCAGGGAGAGGTTGAAAATGTCAGTGAAGACAATTGCCAGTTGGTCCACGCAAGCTTTGAGTAAACATCCTCGTAATTAGTCTGGCCCAGCGGCTTTGTGAATGTTGACCTGTTTAAAGGTCTTGCTCACATCGGCTACCGAGAGCATTATCACACAGTCATCCAGAACAGGTGGTGCTCTCGTGCATGCTTCAGTGTTGCTTGCCTCGAAGCGAGCATAAAAGGCATTTAGCTTGTCTGGTAGGCTCGCGTCACTGGGCAGATCGCGTCTGGGTTTCCCTTTGTAGTCCATAATAGTTTTCAAGTCCTGCCACATACGACGAGCGTCAGAGCCGGTGTAGTAGGATTCATTATTCTGTATTGACGCTTTGCTTGTTTGATGGTTCGTCTGAGGGCATAGCGGGATTTCTTATAAGTGTCCGGATTAGTGTCCCGCTCCTTGAAAGCAACAGCTCTAGCCTTTAGCTCGATGCGGATGTTGCCTGTAATCTATGGCTTCTGGTTGGGATATGTACGTACAATCACTGTGGGGACGATGATGCACTTATTGATGAAGCCGGTGACTGAGGTGGTATACTCTTCAATGCCATTGAACTTCCTGCTTTAGTTTTTGCTTGTAAGCAGCAATCAGGAAGATAGAATTATGGTCAGATTTGCCAAATGGAGGGCGGGGGAGAGATTTGTATGCAGTAAAGTTTTTTTTTACTCTGGTTGCACGTGACATGCTGGTAAAAATTTGGTAAAACTGATTGAAGTTTGCCTGCATTAAAGTCCCCGGCCACTAGGAGCACCGATTCTGGATGAGCATTTTCTTGTTCGCTTATGGCCTTATAGAGTTGTTTGAGCACGGTCTTAGTGCCAGCATCGGTCTGTGGTGGTAAATAGGCGGCTACGAATAATATAGATGAGAATTCTCTTGGTAGATAGTGTGGTCTGAGCTTACCTCAGGCGAGCAATACCTCGAGGCTTCTTTAATATTAGACATCGCAACCCAGCTATTATTGACAAATAGACACATACCCCCACCTCTCGTCTTACCAGACGTAGCTTCTTCTCTGTTCTGCCGGTGCATGGAAAATCCCGCCAGCTCTATAATATCTGTGTAGTCGTTTAGCCACGACTCGGTGAAACATATGATATTACAGTTTTTAATGTCCCATTGGAAGGATAATCTTAAATCGTAGGTCATCAATTTTATTTTCCAATGATTGCACGTTAGCCAGTAGAACGGATGGCAGTGTGAGTTCTCTCGCTCGCCTACGGATCCTTAGAAGGCAGCCCAACCTGCCTTTTCCTCTGTCTTCTCTTCACGCAAATGACCGGGCCTGTTCCCGGGTAAGCATTATATCCTTCTCGTCGGATTCGTTAACCTCTTGTGGCTGAAGGGCTGAGTAGCTTGGATGAAAGGTGCACAGAGGTGCCCAGAGTAAACAGCCTGCTCCTCAGTCATAGTTGCTAATATATGCATATTATTATTAGTATTGGATAGAAAACACTCTGAAGTTTCTAAAACTGTTTGAATTATGTCTGTGTAACAGAACTCATATGGCAGGCAAAAACCTGAGAGAAAATCCAAACAGGAAGTGGAAATTCTGAGGCTGGTCGAGTTTCAACCAAGATCTTATTGAAATCACAGCGAATTATGAATGAGTATTCACTTCCTACGGCTTCCACTAGATGTCAACAGTCTGTAGAACTGTCTGATGACTCTACTGTGAAGGGGGGCCGAATGAGAGGAGAATTAGTCACCACTGCCATGAAGTGACCATTCTTTGACCATGCGAGTTCTGAGAGGGAGCTCCGTTCCATCGCTCATATGAAGTCAATGTAATTCTCCGGTTGGAACGTTATTCAAGATTTATGTTAACAACATTCTAAAGATTGATTCAATACATCGTTTGACATGTTTCTACTGACTGTTACGGAACTTTTGGACATTTCGTCAGGTTTTAGTGAACCCGCTTCGTGACTTTGGAATTGTTTACCAAATGCGCTAACCAAAGTAGCTAATTGGACATAACGGACATTATCGAACAAATCAAGCATTTATTGTGGACCTGGGATTCCTGGGAGTACATGCTGATGAAGATCATCAAAGGTAAGGGAATGTTTATCATGTAATTTCTGGTTTCTGTTGACTCCAACATGGCGGCAAATTTGACTATTGTTCTGAGCGCTGTCTCAGATTATTGCATGGTTTGCTTTTTAGGTCAAGTTTTTTTGAAATCTGACACAGCGGTTGCATTAAGGAGAGGTATATCTATAATTCCATGTGTATAACTTGTATTATCATCTACATTTATGATGAGTATTTCTGTTGAAACGATGTGGCTATGCAAAATCAAGTTTATCAAACAAAACATACATGTATTGTGTAACATGAAGTCCTATGAGTGTCATCTGATGAAGATCATCAAAGGTTAGTGATTAATTTTATCTCTATTTGTGCTTTTTGTGACTCCTATCTTTGGCTGTAAAAATGGCTGTGCTTATTATGGTTTGGTGTGACCTAACATAATCGTTTGTAGTGCTTTCGCTGAAAAGCTTATTTGAAATCAGACACTTTGGTGGGATTAACAACAAGATTACCTTTAAAATGGTATAAGACACATGTATGTCTGAGGAATTTTAATTATGAGATTTCTGTTGTTTGAAATTGGCACCCTGCACTTTCACTGGCTGTTGTCATATCGATCCCGTTACCGGGATTGCAGCCATAAGAAGTTTTAAAGGAAAATGCTTATTCCAGTTCGAGGTGAGTAATCGCTGTTCTGATGTCCAGAAGTTGTTTTCAGTCATAAGAGACAGTAGCAGCAACATTTTGTACAAAATAAGTTACAAACAACGCAAAAAAACGAACAAAATAGCACAGTTGGTTACGAGCATGTAAAACGTGCCAATATGCTTTCCCTCTGACAGTTTCCTCTCCAATGATGCTTTTCAGCATGGAGAGCTGTCCTGCAACTGTTGTCATGGATACTAAACTATAGGGTGCCTGTCTGAGGTGTAAGATTTAGCTTACGCCGATAAGAACTAAGTCCATAGAGCTCTTTCTTTCTTTTCACCCTTTTATTTCATTTGTACACTCTAGATTAGATTGATGCCGATCTGCACACACCCACACACGTACCAGTCTTCTCACAGTCATCTTCATCGCTGCCGTCAGAGCAGTCATCCTCGCCGTCACATCTCCATGACAACCTGACACAGCGTCCCGATGCACAGCGGAACTGATCCGCAGTACACATGGAGGTGGCTGGAGGGAGAGGACAAGTCGGTTAGACGCACACACGTACACAATCTACATACATTTTGTACACAAACACATACACACACACACATAAGCAGATACTTACTGCAGTTCTTCTCATCTGATTGGTCATCACAGTCAAACTCCCCGTCACACCTCCAGCCAGCGTTGATGCACATCCCACTGCTGCACATGAACTCCACAGAACGACAAGGCTGGTGGGAGGCTGCAGGACACACACAACCACTACCGTGAGATGAAACGAAAATTATTTTGGAACTTTAATCATCCCTGACAGTGTAAAACAATTTATCTGAAGGACCCTGGTAATACAACAATGCTTTTACATGGACAAAACAGAAATAAACATTTGGGGCAGGACATGCACGTTTCTAAAGAATCAAACATATCTATCCAAGACCAGACGAACCCACACGAGCACACACACACTTTTATTAATGATCTAACAATAAGAGCCTGTTCACATGAGGCTGAGGGTAGAAGATAAGGACAGAGAGGCGAGGAATGAATAAAGCGAGGGAGAGTAAAAAAAGAGAGGAAGCGTGAGAGAACAAGTGCTGTAGAACACCGTGTCTGCATGTGTCCGTGTGCAGTGTTATCAGTTAGACAAGAGAAGGGAACAGGGCCAACAGCACAGAAGAGAGGGAGAAAAGAAAGAAGAGAAGAATAAAGCAGTGTGTGTGATGATGGGATGATCAAAACACCAGGTGGTGAGAGAGAAATACAAAAATACACCAACCCACACACACACACATATATATATATATATATATATATCTATACACACACACATACATACACATATATATATATATATATATATATATATATATATCTATACACACACACATACATACACATATATATATATATATATATATATATATATATAAATACAGTTGAAGTCGGAAGTTTACATACACTTAGGTTGGAGTCATCACAGTTTTGGCAAGTCGGTTAGGACATCTACTTTGTGCATGACACAAGTACTTTTCCCAACAATTGTGTACAGACAGATTATTTCACTAATAATTCACTGTCTCGCAATACACTAAATTGACTGTGCCTTTAAACAGCTTGGAAATTTCCAGAAAATAATGTCATGGCTTTAGAAGCTTCTGACAGGCTAATTGACATCATTTGAGTCAATTGGAGGAGTACCTGTGGATTTATTTCAAGGCCTACCTTCAAACTCATTGCCTCTTTGCTTGACATCATGGGAAAAGCAAAAGAAATCTGCCAATACCTCAGAAATGAAATGGTAGACCTCCACAAGTCTGGTTCATCCTTGGGAGCAATTTCCAAATGCCTGAAGGTACCACGCTCATCTGTACAAAATATAGTACGCAAGTATAAATGGGACCACGCAGCCGTCATACCGCTCAGGAAGGAGACGCGTTCTGTCTCCTAGAGATGAATGTACTTTGGTGCGAAAAGTGCAAATCAATCCCAGAACAACAGCAAAGGACCTTGTGAACATGCACAAAAGTATCTATATCCACAGTAAAACAAGTCCTATACCCACATAACCTGAAAGGCCGCTCAGCAAGGAAGAAGCCACTGCTCCAAAACCGCTATAAACTACGGTTTGCAACTGCACATGGGGACAAAGATCGTACTTTTTGGAGAAATGTCCTCTGGTCTGATGAAACAAAAATAGAACTGTTTGGCCATAATGACCATCGTTATGTTTGGAGGAAAAAGGGGAATGCTAGCAAGTCGAAGAACACCATCCAAACCGTGAAGCACGGGAAGCATCAGGTTGTGGGGGTGCTTTGCTGCAGGAGGGACTGGTGCACTTCGCAAAATAGATTGCATTATTAGGGAGGAAAATTATGTGGATATATTGAAGCAATATCTCAAGACATCAGTCAGGAAGTTAAAGCTTGGTCAAAAATGGTTCTTCCAAATGGACAATGACCCCAAGCAAACTTCCAAAGTTGTGGCAAAATGGCTTAAGAACAACAAAGTCAAGGTGTTGGAGTGGCCATCACAAAGCCCTGACCTCAATCCTATAGAACATTTGTGGGCAGAACTGAAAAAGCATGTGCGAGGAGGCCTACAATCCTGACTCAGTTACACCAGCTCTGTCAGGAGGAATGGGCCAAAATTCACCCAACTTATTGTGGGAAGCTTGTGGAAGGCTACCCGGAACACTTGACCCAAGTCAAACAATTTAAAGGCAATGCTACCAAATACTAATTGAGTGTATGTAATCTTCTGACCCACTGGGAATGTGATGAAATAAATAAAAGCTGAAATAAATCATTCTCTCTACTATTTTTCTGACATTTCACATTCTTAAAATAAAATGGTGATCCTAACTGACCTAAGACAGGGATTTTTTACTTGGATTAAATGTCAGGAATTGTGAAAAACAGTTTAAATGTATTTGGCTAAGGTGTATGTAAACTTCCGACTTCAACTGTATATGTGTATATATACATGAGAGAGAGAAATGGAAAGAAACATTAAATGGACAGTGTTCTCATGTTCAAACCCACTTATCAGCTGGTACCCTGTCGCCCACATTGACACCCACATACACAGAGAACTATTTCATCTGCTTGTGTGTGCCCAACTCTCAGAATACACACACACACACACACACACACACACACACACACACACACACACACACACACACACACACACACACACACACACACACACACACACACACACACACACACACACACACACACACACACACACACAGACACAGAGAATCGTTTGATCTGCTTGTGTGCCCAGATCTCTCTCCATTCTGAATACACAAACCATGCCCATCTGAGAGTGTGCCAGTGTTTTTCTATCAAAGCGTCCAGCATACAGTCAATGCCAAGAAATGCAGTGTGAGGATGGCTAGTCTTATTCCTCTCTGGTATGTCTCCTCTCCCAGCTGTAGTGTAATATCTTCTTTTCCTTATTTATCTCTGACCTTGTTTCTTTTTCTTTGATGCGTTTTCCACTTTCCCAACATTTCTAAATATCTCCAGGCAAGGGGGCAATTATCAAATCAAATCAAATTGTATTGGTCGCATACCCATATTTAGCAGATGTTATTGCGGGTGTAGCAAAATGCTTGTGTTCCTACTGGAGGAAGGAGGGAGGAGAAAGGGATGATAGAGGAGAAGAAGAGGTGGGAGGGGGGGGGGGCGAAGACATGCAACTAAACATGACCTTACTTATCGGTCAGTCATGATGAAAGCCTTAAATAAAAGTTTATCACCATTGAAGACAACATCAAAGAAGAGAGGAGTTTGAGAATCACTGCTCTCTCTCCTCTCATCCTACTCCCTAGTCTGATGCATGCTAACAGAGCCCCATATACAGGCATTTATGTGGGCTACCATGACAGAGAAAATGAGAGTGAGTGAGTGCGAGAGAAAGAAAGAGACTGTGGGACAGACAGATAGTACAAAGAGAGACATGAAAGACAGATAGAGAAAAATTAACAGAAAGAAAGGACGTGAAAGCAGTGAGGTCTTAGCAGTAGTCTAACAGTGTATATTCTCTGGAGTGATGAAGAGAAACGTGATAGCGATCTAGCAAGCTAGCAAGCTTGCGTGTATTCGAAAAAAAATATGGGAAATGTTTTCCAATGCACACACACAAGTAACATAGACACACCGCGGAGCAGCAGACTCTAGCACGACAGCAAGGAGAGTGGGACAGAGCATTCCAGGAATCTGTGTCAGGGAACGCTCAGAGAGCCATAATGAGTGAGGGAGGCAGACTTCTGCAGTGTAGCCATTTAACATGTCACTGCTCAGTGCTCAAGCTCAATCAGTGCTACAATGGTAACAGCTGGATCTGTCATCACCAACTTGTCTCAATTCTGTTCAACCTCAGCTGAACTTTATTCTTTTTTTACTTTTACCCCTTTTTCTCCCCAATTTCGTGGTATCCAATTGGTAGTTACAGTCTTGTCTCATCGCCACAACTCCTGTACAGACTCGGGAGAGGCGAAGGTCGAGAGCCGTGCATCCTCTGAAACACAACCCAGCCAAGCCGCACTGCTTCTGGACACAATGCACGCTTAACCCGGAAGCCAGCCACACCAATGTGTCGGAGGAAACACCGTACACCTGGCGACCGTGTCAGCGTGCATTGCGCCCGGCTTGCCACAGGAGGCTCTAGTGCGCGATGGGACAAGAACATCCCTGCCGGCCAAACCTTCCCCTAACCCAGACGACGCTAGGCCAATTGTATGCCGCCCCATGGGTCTCCCGGTCATGGCCGGCTGTGACAGACCCTGGACTCGAACCAGGATCTCTAGTGGCACAGCTAGCACTGTGATGCAGTGCCTAAGACCACTGCTCCACTCGGGAGGCCAACCGATCCTATCCTATCCTTATCTCTTTTCTTTTATGTATACTTGACTGGAAGTATTGACACTATTGCTTTCACCTGACAAAGCCTTAAAAAGACAAAGGATGCCAGTGGCACCTCTCAAACACTGAACTCTCTCACTCCCGTCCCTCATGATAAAGTTGTAGCCCAACTGCAATCCTCCCTGCCCCTAACCTACTAACCCCTTGGTCTACATTCCACTTGAGAAAAAGGTTGCTTGGCATTCTGGGTAGAATTCCAGCAGGCCGTCTGGCCACAACAGGTTCTCTGTGTGTGTGTGTGTGTGTGTGTGTGTGTGTGTGTGTGTGTGTGTGTGTGTGTGTGTGTGTGTGTGTGTGTGTGTGTGTGTGTGTGTGTGTGTGTGTGTGTGTGTAGCAGAGGAATTTGAGGTACAGTATGTGTTTTCTGCATAGCAGTGTAGCAGCCTCTGATGTAGCATTTATGGCGTTGGCGCTAGTGCTGGGCGATATGGCCAAAATATCATATCATGGTATTTCATTATTTTTTTGCTGGTATGATGGCAATTGACACTATTTTAAGTTTTTAAATTATAACATTTCTAAATTTCCTTTATAAGTAGTGCATGAACTCAGGGTGGCAACACATACATTCTAAGTGATTTCAATGGGTCTTTCTCCATTCTGATTGTTTATACTGTTCAATTCAACTTCAACCCATACATTTCTGCATTTCCTGCACTCATTTGAGTTAATTTCCACTCTGCCATGTAGGCCTGCACGATATGGGCAAAGAATCAAAACCTTATTTTGAACCAAATGTTGCAATAGCGATTTGACTTAGAGCAAAACACTTGGGTGAAATGTTGGAATCATGGAAATAGAATGATTATTTCAATTATATCATTAGAATATGATAGTGGGCACTTTAAATAGTGTTGTTTGACATGAAAATGAATAGAAATGCTAGGGAGGAGTTAATGTGATAGGGTAGGAACAAAAAGTGTTTTTTTTAAGAATCAAAGTGTTGATAATTGTTTCCTAGGGGACCCTATAATCTTTGGCTACATTGTCTGTTTTCTCTTAGCTTCATGTAGCTAACAAATTAATACTTCTTGCATTCCTCTTTGATTTAGATGGTACTGTTGCACAAACAACATGCTGATTTAGGTCTACACCATCACTGGTATTATTAGGCTGTATAACTAATTATGTTTGCTCTGACTCAGTGCATTTATTAGCTAGCTACCTAGCGATTAGCGGCTAAGAAGACCCAACTTTCTAAGAAAAGACAAACTTGCTGTTTGCAGATGTAAGCAACAAAAACTAATAGTGTAATTATAGAACGCTACTGGATTTATATGAAAGAGCAAAGTGAAAACAGCATTGTTGTTATCAACATTGTTGCATATGCTGCATTGACCATGCAGACTGAACGTAAGTGTCTCGTGGTTGAAGAACAACAAATGTGCTCCTTGAGTGACAGGGGGCGGGGCTAGGTCTGGAGAGAGCGAGAGCGGAGAGAGAGTGAGCGGAGAGAGATGACTCAAGTAGCGAAGTAAACTATGAAAATGGACGTTAAACACGGCGTATCCCATTAAACAAACCAAACATTTAAATACCGTTATAGAAGGTAAAGTAAAAACCTAAACCGGTCCATGAATCAACACCGGTATATTGTAAAATACAGTATACCGCCCAGCCCTATCTGGAGCCTGCAGATGTCAATGATTAGCCACCTGAATCCGATGTGTGTGTGTGTACTTACAGCAGTCGGACTCATCAGACCAGTCTCCACAGTCGTCATCTCCGTCACAGTGGTAAATGTCCAGAATACAGCGTCCATACGCACATTGGAACTCTTCAACACTACAAGTGGCCGTCATTACATCAGATGCTACAGAGGGAGAGAGAAAGGGAGAAAAAGGGAGGGAGAGGGGTACATATTTAACACACATTCTCTTTCACCCCTAAACTTTTCTGTCATAAACTATAAAGACAGTGTGTGGTTCTGACATTCAGTTTGTTTTACACTAGGGCAGTCAAAAAAGGTCAGGGATGAGGATAATTTGGAGAAGTTGGGAATGTCGACACACACACTCTTGACCACAAAGATGACCACAACGATAATGCTCAGAGTGTACAGTCGTGGCCAAAAGTTTTGAAAATGACACAAATATTACTTTTCACAAAGTCTGCTGCCTCAGTTTGTATGATGGCAATTTGCATACTCCAGAATGTTATGAAGAGTGATCAGATGAATTGCAAAGTCCCTCTTTGCCATGCAAATGAACTGAAACCCTAAAAAACATTTCCCCTACATTTCAGCCCTGCCACAAAAGGACCAGCTAACATCATGTCAGTGAATCTCTCGTTAACACAGGTGTGAGTGTTGACGAGGACAAGGCTGGAGATCACTCTGTCATGCTGATTGAGTTCGAATAACAGACTGAAAGCTTCAAAAGGAGGGTGGTGCTTGGAATCATTGTTCTTCTGTAAACCATGGTTACCTCCAAGAAAACACGTGCCATCATCATCATTGCTTTGCACAACAAGGGCTTCACAAGCAAGGATATTGCTGCCGGTAAGATTGCACCTAAATCAACCATTTATCGGATCATCAAGAACTTCAAGGAGAGCGGTTCAATTGTTGTGAAGAAGGCTTCAGGGCGCCCAAGAAAGTCCAGCAAGCGCCAGGACCGTCTCCTAAAGTTGATTCAGCTGCGTGTCAAGAAGGGCAGCAAAGAAGCCACTTCTCTCCAGGAAAAACATCAGGGACAGACTGATATTCTGCCAAAGGTACAGGGACTCGACTGCTGAGGACTGGGGTAAAGTCATTTTCTCTGATGAATCTCCTTTCCGATTGTTTGGGGCATCCAGAAAACAGCTTGTCCGGAGAAGACAAGGTGAGTGCTAACATCAGTCCTGTGTCATGCCAACAGTAAAGCATCCCGAGACCATTCATGTGTGGGGTTGCTTCTCAGCCAAGGGAGTAGGCTCACTCACAATTTTGCCTAAGAACACAGCCATGAATAAAGAATGGTACCAACACATCCTCCGAGAGAAACTTCTCCCAACCATCCAGGAACAGTTTAGTGACGAACAATGCCTTTTCCAGCATGATGGAGCAACTTGCCATAAGGAAAAACTGATAACTAAGTGGCTCGGGGAACAAAACATCAATATTTTGAGTCCATGGATGGACAGGAAACTCCCCAGACCTTAATCCCATTGACAACTTGTGGTCAATCCTCAAGAGGCAGGGGGACAAACAAAAACCCACAGATTCTGACAAACTCCAAGCATTGATTATGCAAGAATGGGCTGCCATCGGTCAGGGTGTGGCCCAGAAGTTAATTGACAGCATGCCAGGGCGGATTGCAGAGGTCTTGAAAAAGAAGGGTCAACACTGCAAATATTGACTCTTTGCATCAACTTCATGCAATTGTCAATAAAAGCCTTTGACACTGATGAAATGCTTGTAATTATACTTCAGTATTCCATAGTAACGTCTGACAAAAATATCTAAAGACACTGAAGCAGCAAACTTTGTGGAAATTAATATTTGTGTCTTTCTCAAAACTTTTGGCCACGACTGTACACCTGTGTGAGGCCCTTTGAAATCCTGTTACCAATCCTTTATCTATACTATTGAAATCGCCCTCGCCAGAGAGAGAGAACAGAGAGAGAGAGAGAAGAGAGAGCGTGAGGACACACACGTACAGTATGTGTCTCAGGGGGTGTTGGGATATGCAAAAAAAACGAAACATTTCCATTTCACAACATGCGTATAAATAATACGAGTCTGATGGTCCTTAATACTGAATAGTGTCTGTTCCAGGTGTGTAGGAGTCAAAAGAAGAATACTGGAAGAGACGGAGACCCACACACTGTAGAAAAAAGAAATACATCCAACACTGAGGCTTGAATGCAATTACTAAAACAGCATGGTTGCCAAAAAATTCATAGTGCATAAATGAAAAGTGAAAACAAAAACGTTTTGGCCCGTTTTTGACAATTTACACTGATGATGGCCTGAGGCCGAAACATTTGTGTTTTGTTTTCACCTTTCATTTACGCACTGATGATTTTTTGGGGCATCAGGATGTTTTAATAAACATCTTTCTTTTGTGTTTAAGCTTTAGTTTTGGATTAATTCATTTTTAGACAGTGTCCGTGTCTCCATCTCTTGTACATGTGTGAAACAGGACAAATATAAGCACACCCACACACACACACAGGGCAACTCACGGCAGTTTTCCTCGTCTGATCCGTCCTTGCAGTCAGTGTCTCCATCACAGTACCAGTGTTCAGCAATGCAGCTCCCATCTGTACAGCGAAACTCCTTATCGGAACACTTACGCATGTCTGTGTGAGAGAGTGAGTGTGAGAGAGTGAGTGTGAGAGAGTGAGTGTGAGAGAGTGATAGAGGGGAGAAAGAGAGAGAAAGTAAGAGAGGGAAAGAGAGATATTGAGTTATTAAAGTCAACGGATTGAGTTGTGACAAAGACAATACATTTCTGAATGTATGTGTATACTGTAGGAGTGAATGTATGGTGTGCATGTGTGTGTTTGTGCGTGTGTAGCTCACCACACAGCTCGTCACTGTTATCCCCACAGTCATTGTCCCCGTCACAGTGCCACAGGCTGCGGATGCAGTAGCCGTTCTGACAATGGAACTCATCCTCTTCACACTCTCTAGGAGCTACAGACAAAGCGAGAGAGACGGGATGTCAATCAAAGGACAAATGACACAAACAACATCCTATACACCACTTGTATGATGTAAGAATCTTATATTTTAGCGCACGCATGCACCCACAAAACAGCTTAGTAACATTTCTCTTATATTCATACAGAAAAAAGTAGCCGTCTTTTAACCTCCAGTGGACAACCTCCCATCAAATCAAAGTTTATTTGTCACGTGCGCCGAATACACTAGGTATTCACCTTACAGTGAAATGCTTACTTACAAGCCCTTAACCAACAATGGATAGTCTTATGGCTTGGGGATAAAAGCTGTTGAGAAGCCTTTTAGTCCGAGACTTTGCGCTCCGGTCTATGACTGGGGTGGCTGGAGTCTTTGACAATTTTTAGGGCCTTCCTCTGACACCCCCTGGTACAGAGGTCCTGGATGACAGGCAGCTTAGCCCCAGTGATGTACTGGGCCTTGCGGTCGGAGTTTGAGCAGTTGCTGTACCAGGCAGTGACGCAACCAGTCAGGATGCTCTCGATGTTGCTGCTGTAGAACCTTTTGAGGATCTGAGGACCCACCCATTCGACAAATAGGCTTTGTCGTGCCCTCTTCACGACTGTCTTGGTGTGTTTGGACCGTTCTAGTTCGTTGGTAATATGGACACCAAGGAACTTGAAGTTCTCAACCTGCTCCGTCGATGAGAATGGGGGCGTGCTAGATCCTCCTGTTCCTGTACTCCACAATAATCTCCTTTGTCTTGATTACGTTGAGGGATAGGTTGATATTCTGGCACCACTCGGCCAGGTCTTTGACCTCCTCCCTATAGGTTGTCTCGTCGTTGTCAGTAATCAGGCCTACCACTGTTGTGTCACCAGCAAACTTAATGATGGTGTTGGAGTTGTGCCTGGCTATGCAGTCGTGGGTGAACAGGAGGACAAGAGATCAGCGTGGCAGATCTGTTGTTGCCTACCCTTACCACTTGGGGGTGGCCCTTCAGGAAGTCCAGGATCCAGTTGCTGAGGGAGGTGTTTAGGCCCAGGGTCCTTAGCTTAGTGATGAGCTTTGAGGGAACTATGGTGTTGAACGCTGAGCTGTAGTCAATGAATAGCATTCTCACGTAGGTGTTCCTTTGGTCCAGGTGGGAAAGGGCAGTGTGGAGTCCAATAGAGATTGCATCGTCTGTGGATCTGTTGAGCGGTATGCAAATTAGCGTGGGTCTAGGGTTTCTGGGACAATGGTGTTAATGTGAGCCATGACCAGCCTTTCAAAGCACTTCATGCCTATGGATGTGAATGCTACAGGTCTGTAGTCATTTAGGCAGGTTGCCTTCGTGTTCTTGGGCACAGGGACAATGGTGGTCTGCTTGAAACATGTTGGTATTACAGACTCAATCAGGGACATGTTGAAAATGTCAGTGAAGACACTTGCCAGTTAGTCAGCACATGCCCGGAGCAACCGTCCTGCTAATCCGTCTGGCCCAGCGGCCTTGTGAACATTGACCTGTTTAAAGGTCTTACTCACGTCAGCAATGGAGAGAGTGATCACACAGTCGTTCAGAACAGCTGATGCTCTCATGCATGCCTCGATGTTGCTTGCCTTGAAGCGAGCATAGAAGTGATTTAGCTCATCTGGTAGGCTCGTGTCACTGGGCAGCTCGTGGCTGTGCTTCCCTTTGTAGTCTGTAATAGTTTGCAGGCCCTGCCACATCCGACGAGCATCGGAGCCGGTGTAGTACAATTCAATCTTAGTCCTGTATTGGCGCTTTGCCTGTTTAATGGTTCGCCTGAGGGCGTAGCAGGATTTCTTATAAGCTTTCGGGTTAGAGTCCCGCTCCTTGAAGGCGGCAGCTCTACACTTTAGCTCAGTGTGGATGTTGCCTATAATCCATGGTTTCTGGTTGGGGTATGTACGTACAGTCACTGTGGGGACGACGTCATCGATGCACTTATTGATGAAGCCAGTTACTAATGTGGTGTACTCCTCAATGCCAACGGAGGAATCCCGGAACATATTCCAGTCTACGCTAGCAAAACAGTCCTGTAGCTTAGCATCTGCATCATCTGACCACTTCTTTATTGACCGAGTCACTGGTGCCTTCTACTTTAGTTTTTGCTTGTCAGCAGGAATCAGGAGGATGGAATTATGGTCAGATTTGCCAAATGGGGGGCGAGGGAGAGCTTTGTATGCGTCTGTGTGTGGTGTAAAGGTGGTCTAGAGTTTTTTTCCCCTCTGGTTGCACATTTAATATGCTGATAGAAATTAGTTAAAACTGATTTCAGTTTCCCTGCATTAAAGTCCCCAGCCACTCGGAGTGCCGCCTCTGGGTGGGCGTTTTCCTGTTTGCTTATTTCCTTATACAGCGGAGTGTGCTGTTCTATCTAGCCGGTGCAGCGCATATCCCGCCAGCGGAATGTTATCCATGTCGTCATTCAGCCATGATTTGGTGAAACATAAGATATGACAGTTTTTGATGTCCCGTTGATTGGATATTCGTGATCGTACCTTGTCTATCTTTGGCAAGTAATATCGATGGTAAAGGCAGATTTCACACTTGCCGTTGGCGGATCCTTACAAGGCACCTCGCCCTGTGTCCTCTAAACCTGCGTCTCTTTCTCCTGCCAATGACGGGGATGTTGGCCTTGTCGGGTGTCTGAAGTACATCCTGTGCGTCCCGCTTGTTGCAGAAAAAATCTTTGTCTAATCCGAGGTGAGTGATCGCTGACCTGATACCCAGAAGCTTTTTTTTGACGTAAGATACGGTAGCAGAAACATTATGTACAAAATAAGAAACCCACTTACAAATGTGACAGTAGTTCAGAGGAGTAGAGACAGGAAAAAAGGGACAGCCACAGATATGTTTGAGGATAAAATTAGTATTTTTCATTGAGACTGTACTTCCTACCTCAGTGACTATTGAAACGGAACGTGACCCGAATCTACTGCCTCTCATCTCTTTCTTTTGTTTTCTCACACACAGGTTTCCTGTGCTTTGACCCAACAGAGTCAGAACAGAAAAGACGAGATATATTAGTATTTTTTATTTAAGATTACTCTCGCCCCTCTCCTATTCAGATGCAACAGAGTAGGAGAAGGACCCGGAGCAGGAGCAGAAGACAAAGCTAGCCCCTAGATTAGTCTTTAAACTATAACTCTATGGCTGAATCTCATTCCAAAAACTCACTTGGCACACTTAGTAGAATTTAATTGAATCTCTCATCTGTCTCCCTCTTTCCCTCCCTCTAATTCCTAAACCAGAAAGTTCAGAAGTCACGTGTCCTTAGGCAGATCATCAGTCAGAGAGCAGGCAGAGGTTAGAGATGAACAGTCACTGTGATTCATTACCAGGGTCATTATGCTTTGAGGTGTGTTTGTGTGTGTGAAAAAATAAATAAAACAAAATATATTAATTTTATAACACGTTTTATGTTTCCTTGAGTATTACCTATGCACTTTCAGGATTTGCCTTCCCTCCTTGCCCCTGCCTGCCTTGCATCCTCCTCTCATCCCATGAGTTGACATAGAAAAGAGCAGAAGATGTGAACTATCCCATCAGACTCCAGTCCTACCTACCTACAGGTTATAAAAAAGAGCAGAAGCTCTGAATAGTATTTTAACCTAGGTCTGGGTTGGCGGCCCCCTTTGTTTGTGCCGCGGACGGATATCTTTGTGGGCTATACTCGGCCTTGTCTCAGGATGGTAAGTTGGTGGTTGAAGCTTTCCCTCTAGTGGTGTGGGGGCTGTGCTTTGGCAAAGTGGGTGGGGTTATATCCTGCCTGTTTGGCCCTGTCCGGGGGTATCATCGGATGGGGCCACAGTGTCTCCTGACCCCTCCTGTCTCAGCCTCCAGTATTTATGCTGCAGTAGTTTATGTGTCGGGGGGGCTAGGGTCAGTTTTTTATATCTGGAGTACTTCTCCTGTCTTATCCGGTGTCCTGTGTGAATTTAAGCATGTTCTCTCTAATTCTCTCTTTCTTTCTCTCTCTCGGAGGACCTGAGCCCTAGGACCATGCCTCAGGACTACCTGGCATGATGACTCCTTGCTATCCCCAGTCCACCTAGCCGTGCTGCTGCTCCAGTTTCAACTGTTCTGCCTGCGGCTATGGAACCCTGACCTGTTCACCGGACGTGCTACCTGTCCCAGACCTGCTGTTTTCAACTCTCTACCGCTCCTGCTGTCTCTAGAGATACTCTTAATGATCGGCTATGAAAAGCCAACTGACATTTACTCCTGAGGTGCTAAATTGCTGCATCCTCGACAACTACTGTGATTATTATTATTTGACCATGCTGGTCATTTATGAATATTTGAACATCTTGGCCATGTTCTGTTATAATTTCCACCCGGCACAGCCAGAAGAGGACTGGCCACCCCTCATAGCCTGGTTCCTCTCTAGGTTTCTTCCTAGGTTTTGGCCTTTCTAGGGAGTTTTTCCTAGCCACGTGCTTCTACATCTGCATTGCTTGCTGTTTGGGGTTTTAGGCTGGGTTTCTGTACAGCTCTGAGATATCAGCTGATGTAAGAAGGGCTATATAAATACATTTGATTTGATTTGTGTGTGGTAAAACTGTGGATATGTAGTTATGGGTGTTCTGCTGAATGTTTGACAAACAAACAAGAACATGATATGAACGTAGGAACACACACATTCATACCGGCACACTCACTCGGCTACTCACTTTCACACACACACACACACACGTCTCTTTTTCCAGTTTTGTTGTCTGAAACTTTGACAAGTCGCTAAGCTCAAGTGGAGCATGACGGATTCTTCCCCATCTTTCTCCTTTCTCTTCCCCTTCTCTCTTTAAATAATGGAATAAAACAACAACAGTGGGGGGAGAAACTAGGGAGGGGGACAGAAAGACAGAGAGAAAAAAGGCCTGAAATAATAAGTAGGCCGAGGAGCGACGGAGGGGGAAATTTACGGGGCTGGGGCACGAAGATGAAAAATTAATGGCTGGCTCACGGCAGACGGACCCCCCATCAGGATGGGATTCTACGTCTGGCTCCTGAAATATGGGTCAGACAGGAGAGAGGGAAGCAGGGAATGAGACAATCGGAGCGAGTGAGAGAATGTGAGAGAGAAAATCAGAGAAAGAGAATCAGAGAGAAAGAAAGCCCACCTCTATACAGAGTTATCTGGGGAAAAAATTAGGGAACGAGAAAATCTGAGAGAGAGAGAGCTTACCTCCATCTAACAAGTAATTTAGAAAAAAAGGATGAACTGAGGTACAAGTTGGCAGGGTTAGCTTGGGTCAATTCCATCTCCAGAAATTCAGGAAATTCAATCCATGGAGTTGGAAATGAATCGTACCAAATTTCTCATTCCGATCTATGTGGTGATCTCTGATAATGACTTAATGGGTGCGGAGGTGTGTGGACTGAAATCTATCTCAACCACAGGGTACTTATTGTGACACATTATTGTAATAGACAGTTGTGAATGTGTGTGTGCACGCGCAAACTTATAAATCCTTATAAAGCATTTTTTTTAAATTAATCCAGAACATTATTTTGAAGGCTCCCTCAAGAGCCATAGTATCGTTGAAAATAATTTCCCGGCATACATTTACACTCACTACACTGGTAACAGGGTATATAGCAGTATGATCAGGCCAATGGAAATCCTCAGCCTCTACATGGATTATATTGGACACTTTCAACCCAGTGAGTCACTCTGGATCAAAGCAGTTGGACAAAGTCTTCATTTAGTCTGACCACTAACTACATCTCAACCCAGAAACAACTCTGACACTGACAGCTGGAGTGGATAGGGAAACATCAGTGCCCTGTGTATGTCTGCTTCCCAAATGACACCCTATTCCATAGGGCTCTGCTCAAAAGTAGTGCACTATATAGGGAATTGGGTGCCATTTGGGATGAAGCATATAAGTACATGTAAGTATAAATATGCACCAATTCCTGACGTGTGTAAGTACATGGCGATCTAAATATGAGTGTATAAATACACACACTCCTCACTCACACCCTCCCACTCTCTCGATGCCTTTCTACTGCTGCCAGCCAGCTGAAGTCCTTTCCAGTTTCTTTCCCCGGCACGTGCACACACATGCATACACAAATGCATACACACACACACAAAGTGTTCCCCCAGGCAACAGGAGGAAGCGTGTGAACGGTAAGGTAAAAGGTCATCCTCAGAGTAAGGTGTGGTTGCCATGGGAGCAGTGACCTCCCTAATGGGAGTGTGTGTGTACATATATATATACACACACACACACACACACACACACACACACACACACACACACACACACACACACACACACACACACACACACACACACACACACACACACACACACACACACACACACACACACACACACACACACACACACACACACCCACCCACCCACCCACCCACCCACCCCGTACTGGACGAAAAGGATCCATATCAGGGGATATCTTTACATGACATGTTTATGATATTCTAGAGCATACAGACCATTTAAAATAAAATCTAATTGTCACATGCGCCGAATACAACCTGACAGTGAATTGCTTACTTACAAGCCCTTAACAACAATGCAGTTAAAAAAAAATACCTATAAAAAATAGAAGTAAAAAAAAGACTGATTAGTAACTGATTTAAGTTTCCCTGTATTAAAGTTCTAGGCTACTAGGAGCGCTGCCTCTGGGTGAGCATTTTCTTGTTTGCTTATGGCGGAATAGAGCTCATTCAACGCTGTCTTAGTGCCAGCCTCTGACTGTGGTGGTATGTAAACAGCTACAAAGAATACAGACGAAAACTCTCTCGGTAGGTAGTGTGGTCTACAGCTTATCATGAGAAACTCTACCTCAGGCGAGCAATAGCTTAAGATTTCCTTAGATATCGTGCACCAGATGTTGTTTACAAAGACACATAGACCGCCACCTCGTGTCTTACCAGACGCCGCTGTTCTTTCCTGCCGGTACATCGTATAACCAGCCAGCTGTATGTTGACGTTGTCGTCGTTCATCCATGACACCGTGAATCATAAGATGTTACAGTTTTTAATGTCCCGTTGGTAGTTTAATCTTCCGCGTAACTCTGCGATTTTATTGTCCAAAGATTGCACGTTTGCTAGCAGAATGGAGGGAAGTGGGGGTTTACTCGATCACCTGTGAATTCTCAGAAGGCAGCCGGACCTTCAGCCCCTTTCGGCCCCTCACGCAGATCACGGGGTTCGGGGCCTGTTCCCGAGGAAGTCTCGTCGGGCTCGTCAGAGTCGTGAACGGAAAAAGAGGATTCTGCTAGTCCGTGGTGAGTAATCGCAGTCCTGATGTCTAGATGTTATAACAGACGGTAGCGGCAAACATTATGTACAAAATATGTAAAAGAATAAGTTACAAACAACGAAAATAAGCAAACAAAAAAAACTAATCTGTCACACCCTGGCCTTAGTTATCTTTGTTTTCATTATTATTTTGGTTAGGTCAGGGTGTGACATGGGGAAGTTTGTGTGTTTTTGTATTGTCTAGAGTGTTGTATGTTTTAGGGGGTTTAGTAGAGTAGATGGTTTAGTGTTCAGTGTAGGTATCTAGGAAAGTCTATGGTTGCCTGAATTGGGTCTCAATTAGAGACAGCTGGTTATTGTTGTCTCTGATTGGGAGCCATATTTAAGGCAACCATAGGCTTTAGCTGTGTTGTGGGGAATTGTCTATGTCTATGTTGAACGTAAGTAGTGTGTGTGTGCACTTGCGTTTGTAGCTTCAAGGTCGTTTGTTATTTTGTTAGTTTATAGAAGTGTTTCGTGTTACGTCTTCGTATAAATAAAAAAGATGTATTCATATCATGCTGCGCCTTGGTCTCACTCTCCCTTTGACAATCGTGACAAAATCGGCTGGGGGCACGTAAAACGCCTGCAATCTTCTCCGGCGCCATCCTGCGTCTACCATCCTCTGACTTGCCTTGTTGATAGTGTTAAGGCAGAGCAGCGCATTATTATGGTGAGACTTCTCCCCATTTTAGCTTCCATTGTACCAATATGTTTTGACTACAATTACAGTTTACTACAATCCAGGGTTATTCCAAGCAGTTTAGTCACCTCAACTTGCTCAATTTCCACATTATTCATTATGAGACATAGTTGAGGTTTAGTGAATGATTTCTCCCAAATACAATGCTTTTAGTTTTGGAAATACTTAGGACTAACTTATTCCTTGCTACACATTCCGAAACTAACTACAGCTCTTTGTTAAGTGTTGCAATCATTTCAGTTGCTGTAGTTGCTGATGTGTAGTGCTGATGTGTAGTGTTAAGTCTGGCTTTACTCAAAGCCAGTGGCATGTCTTAAGGATGTAAGACACTTGCATTTTTAAGAATGTTTAATGTTACGACGTTGTATTTTTAGTTTGTCACTCTGAAATTTCCCCGGATGTTGATCCCGGTAACGTGATCGCAGCCATAAGAAGTTTTAACATGCCTACTTGAAGGTTTGTGTCGAATTTGAATCAGGTTTAAAGGGAGGTGCTAAAGTTATCTTCAGAAGTAAACAGCTGCTGTAGCCTCATGATGGCTGGCAGTGATGATGCAAAAAATGTATGCATTCAGTTGTACAATTGACTAAGTATCCCCCCTACTCTGTCCCTGTCCCTTTCTTGTTTTTAATCTGAGAGAAGCGCTACACCTGGTGGAGAGAGGCTGTACGACACAGAATGAGTTGCATTATGCGCACTGTACGTTACGTCATGACACGTCAATATTTACTGTACAGCGTCAGAGGGGTCCGTTTTTTAAACTTTTCTCCAATACTATCGGGCCATTATCATGTCAATCAACGCTTGAATAGAAACATAGTTCACACCCTGGATTTTGATGCCAACACAGTCGCTACAGTCCCATTTGTTTTCATTGCAGTCTTGTTTGAATGCCACAATTACCCAAAATTGTATGGAATGGGGTTAGCCAACAGTAAAGGCTAACTGGTAGCCTAGCTAGCCAACAAATAATGACATTGCTATTCCTTTAGGGATTTTTTTTTACCCCTTATCAAGCTATGTGGTGACAGGTAACGTTTTAAAAAGTTTAGCCGTATTTTGTATTACAGGTTAATATAAGCTAGCTAGCTAACTAAGTAACTTGGCTAGCAAGCAACTTGGCTAGCTAGCTTGTTCTCGTCATGAAGGAAGCAGGTAGAGTAGCTACCTTGTGGTATGGTTAGTGAAATGACAATATATTCTTTCAATATCGACACAATATTGATTCATGATTTATGCATTGACAGTTTGAAGTGGATCACAGACCGACACTACCACCACATTGGCTCGGGACTGCGAGGGGCCGCCGCTGACGACGAAATCTTGACCCATCGTCTATAACAAACAGGGCGGTCCCTTTTATCAGACATACCAAGGATGAATATTACATATCATGTAAGGATATCTATTGATTTTTTATAAATGTTTCATTATACGGATACCTGCCGGGGCGGCAGTGAGCCTAGTGGTTAGTGTTGGACTAGTAACCGAAAGGTTGCAATATCGAATCCCCGAGCAGAAAAGGTAAAAATCTGTCGTTCTGCCCCTGAACTAGGCAGTTAACCCACTGTTCCTAGGCCGTCATTGAAAATAAGAATTTGTTCTTAACCTCTCTTGGGCACGTGAGACGGTAGCGTCCCACCTCTTCAACAGCCAGTGAAACTGGTGGGCGCCAAATTCATATACAGAAATACTCATTATAAAAATTCAGAAAACAAAACATATTTTACATAGGTTTAAAGATGAACTGCTTATGAATCCAACCACGGTGTCAGATTTTTTAAATGCTTTACGGAGAAAGCATACATTACGATTATGAGAACATAGCCCACTAAACAAATGATTACAAACAGTAGCCAGCCAGCTAGAACAGTTACACAATTTAGAAATAGAGATAAATTAATCCCTTACCTTTGATGATCTACATATGGTTGCAATCAGCAGACATTCATTTACTCAATAAATGTTATTTTTGTTCGATAAAGTATCTTTATACCCAAAAACCTCAGTTTTGTTCGCGCGTTTTCTTCAGTAATCCACAGGCTAAAACGCAGTAAAAACAGGAAGACAAAAAATCCAAATTGTATCCGTAAACTCCTTAGAAACATGTCAAACGATGTTTATATTCAAACCTCAGGTTGTTTTTAGCCTAAATAATCAATAATATTTCAACCGGACAATAACGTCGTCAATATAAAATGTAAACAAGAAATGCACTCTCTCGGTCTTGCGCAGGAAAAAGCTCTGTGACACGGCAGGGTCCACTCATTCAGACTGCTCTTACTTCTTCATTTTTCAGAATACAAGCCTGAAACATTTTCTGAAGACTGTTGACATCTAGTGGAAGGCATAGAAACTGCATTTTGAGTCCTAAGTCAATGGATACTGTATTGGCATTGAATAGAAAACTACAAAACCAAAAAAAAAACTACTTCCTGAATGGATTTTTCGCAGGTTTTTGCCTGCCAAATCAGTTCTGTTATACTCACAGACACTATTTTAACAGTTTTGGAAACGTTAGAGTGTTTTCTATCCAAATCTACCAGTTATATGCATATCATATATTCTGGGCCCGAGATGCAGGCAGTTTAATTTGGGCATGCATTTCATTCAAAATTCCAAATGATGCCCCCTACCGTAGAGAAGTTAACTGACCTGCCTAGTTAAATAAAGGTAAAAATAAATAAATTGATCAGGTAATGATTACAGATAAGAGACATTTCTGAAAATATGTGGATTTGTTCATGCCCAAGTATAAAGGCTTAGATATGTCAGCATGTTGACACACATCCTTTCTGGAGTAAAAATATTCTACAAATATGTAAGCGGGTGCAAATGCATCAGTTGTGTGTCTTACACATATCTCACCCCAGATATCTCCCTGCACTCACATGGTAGCAGGAAGATTTCTGAGGTCCGGATTGGATGCATGTAGAATTGTTTTATTTAACCTTCACTTAACTAGGCCAGTCAGTTAAGAACAAATTCTTATTTACAATGATGGCCTGCAGAACTTGTGTGTGCGTGTTTCTGTTTGTGTGTGTGTGTGTGTGTGTGTGTGTGTGTGTGTGTGTGTGTGTGTGTGTGTGTGTGTGTGTGTGTGTGTGTGTGTGTGTGTGTGTGTGTGTGTGTGTGTGTGTGTGTGTGACTTACGACAGTCCTGTTCGTCGGAGTCATCCTCACAGTCGTTGTCCCCGTCACACACCCAGGAGCGGCGGATACACTTCCCATTGTCACAATGGAAGTCCAGTGGAGAGCAGGTGGGCAGCACTACAGAGGAAAACACCAGCCATTAACACAGCCGAAGCAAAGCACGAGCATACACACACAAATGCATGATAGCGAACATGGCCCGATGGTCACAGCCAATACACTGAGTATACAAAACATTAGGAACACATTGCTCTTTCCATGACATAGACTGACCAGGTGAATCCAGGTGAAACCTATGATCCCTTATTGATGTTACTTGTTAAATCCAACTCAATCAGCGTAGATGAAGGGGAGGAGACATGTTAAAGAAGGATTTTTAAGCATTGAGACATGGACTGTGTGTGTGTGTGCCAGTCAGAGGGAGAATGGGCAAGACAAAAGGCAGGCACACCGGCATGTGTCAAGAACTGCAACGATGCTGGGTTTTTCACGCTCAACAGTTTCCTGTATATATAAGGAATGGTCCTCCAAACAAAAGGACATCCATCCAACTTTACACAATGGTGGGAAGCGTTGGAGTCAACATGGGCCAGCATCCCTGTGGAACGCTCACGACACGTTGTAGAGTCCGTGCCCCGACAAATTCAGGCTGTTCTGAGGGCAAAGGGGGGGAGGGGTGCAACTCAATATTAGTAATGTGTTCCTAATGTTTGGTATACTCAGTGTATATAGCAATACAATTAAAAGACAGAGACAGAATGAGAAAAGAAAGTATAGGAAAGAAGCAAGGTGATGGCAGGGAAATACACTGGCTGGAGAGGATGTTGGTTATTTATTATCCTCCATATCCTATTCTATGTGTCTGTTCCCTGAGTCCAAAACTCGGTGCATTCCTCACTAACTGCATATCCGCTGAGTCCACTATACCCATCGCAGAATGACTGGCTCTTTGTCATCAACAGATAATGAAATTACCACAAGGAGAAGGGGAGGAAGAGGAGGAGGAAGAAGAAGCAGAAGAGTTATCTTTCTTGTGGGCCTTCAGGCCACTAATATATACACACAAACGTGCATGCCTGTTGATATGAAGTATGAAATATTGACCGTCCAACATGGACTACATGAAGTCACTGAGTAAAGCAGCCCATGCGGCAGCCAGCTATGAAGTCTGAACTGACTGAAGTATGAATGAATAATGTGTGTGTGTGTGTGTGTGTGTGTGTGTGTGTGTGTCAGAGGCATTATGGAGTAACTGGGTGAGGAAAGCCCCACTGACCCATATAGTCCTGTATGGGTCCTGTATTATTAACAGAGAGAGAAAAAGAGAAAGAAAGCAAAAAAGAGAGACAGGGCGGAGAGAGAGAGAGAGACAGGGCGGAGAGAGAGAGAGAGAGACAGGGTGGAGAGAGAGAGAGACAGGGCGGAGAGAGAGAGAGAGAGACAGGGCGGAGAGAGAGAGAGAGAGAGAGAGAGAGAGAGAGAGAGAGAGAGAGAGAGAGAGAGAGACAGAGAGACAGAGAGACAGAGAGACAGAGAGACAGAGAGACAGAGAGACAGAGAGACAGAGAGACAGAGAGAGAGAGAGAGAGAGAGAGAGAGAGAGAGAGAGAGAGAGAGAGAGAGAGAGAGAGAGAGAGAGAGAGAGAGAAGAAATTGGAAATACAGACATTGTCATCCTATAAGAAACATGGTATAAAGGAGACGGACCCACTGGTTGCTGGTAGTCCCATCCCCCAAACTACAAGGTGTGAAACAGGGAAGAGACTCAGTGGGTATGCTAACGTGGTATAGAGCAGACCTAACCCACCCTATTAAATTAGTCAAAACAGGAACATTTTACATCTGGCGAGAAATAATAAGGAAATTATCTCAACAGACAAAAATGTCCTCGTGTGCTACCTACATCCCCCCAAAAGAATCCCCATACTTTAGCTTCTCCATCCTAGAGGGGGTGGAAAGGGACATGTACAAGTCTTTGGCGACCTAAATGCCAGAACTGGACAAGAACCTGACACCCTCAGCACACAGGGGAACAAACACCTACCTGGAGGGGACAACATTCCCTCCCCCACATGTCCCGCCTAGACACAACTATGACAGCATAACCAACAAAAACTGGTCACAACTCCTGCAGCTTCACAGGAGAGCTGTTTGAATGTATAACATGTTTTGTTTGTAGCAAAAGTAGTTTTTTGGCAGAAATGCCTTCTCGAACATGTGAACTTTCATGTGCCTTAATAACAAACTTGTACGCCATGTGTAAATACGAATACAACTCTTAAATTACGAGCCTTATTGGTTAAGCCACAGAAAAAGCCAGCAACCTTCCCACTAGACATGATTGGCTGAGATAATGAGTGGGCTGGACATGCCGAGAGAGGAGTTCGGATTGGTCTGCCATATAGAGGCTTCTGTCTATTTGAGATGGTCAATCTGTGTTGGTAATCTTGTCGAACGCAGCTTTTATAAATATCTCCCTCTCAAAAAAATAAAGGGAACACTTAAACAACACAATGTAACTCCAAGTCAATCACACTTCTGTGAAATCAAACTGTCCACTTAGGAAGCAACACTGATTGACAATAAATTTCACATGCTGTTGTGCAAATGGAATAGACAACAGGTGGAAATTAGAGGCAATTAGCAAGACACCCCCAATAAAGGAGTGGTTCTGCTGGTGGTGACCACAGACCACTTCTCAGTTCCTATGCTTCCTGGCTGATGTTTTGGTCACTTTTGAATATTGGCGGTGCTTTAACTCTAGTGGAGTCTACAACCCACACAAGTGGCTCAGGTAGTGCAGCTCATCCAGGATGGCACATCAATGCGAGCTGTGGCAAGAAGGTTTGCTGTGTCTGTCAGCGTAGTGTCCAGAGCATGGTGGTGCTACCAGGAGACAGGCCAGTACATCAGGAGACGTGGAGGAGGCCGTAGGAGGGCAACAACCCAGCAGCAGGACCGCTACCTCCGCCTTTGTGCAAGGAGGATTAGGAGGAGCACTGTCAGAGCCCTGCAAAATGACCTCTCGCAGGCCACAAATGTGCATGTGTCTGCTCAAACGGTCAGAAACAGACTCCATGAGGGTGGTATGAGGGCCCGAAGTCCACAGGTGGGGGTTGTGCTTACAGCCCAACACCGTGCGGGACGTTTGGCATTTGCCAGAGAAAACCAATATTGGCAAATTCGCCACTGGCGCCCTGTGCTCTTCACAGATGAAAGCAGGTTCACACGCACGTGACAGGCGTGACAGAGTCTGGAGACGCCGTGGAGAACGTTCTGCTGCCTGCAACATCCTCCAGCATGACCGGTTTGGCGGTGGGTCAGTCATGGTGTGGGGTGGCATTTCTTTGGGGGGCTGCACAGCCCTCCATGTGCTCGCCAGAGGTAGCCTGACTGCCATTAGGTACCGAGATGAGATCCTCAGACCCCTTGTGAGACCATATGCTGGTGCGGTTGGCCCTGGGTTCTTTCTAATGCAAGACAATGCTAGACCTCATGTGGCTGGAGTGTGTCAGCAGTTCCTGCAAGAGGAAGGCATTGATGCTATGGACTGGCCCGTCCGTTCCCCAGACCTGAATCCAATTGAGCACATCTGGGACAACATGTCCCGCTCCATCCACCAACGCCAAGTTGCACCACAGACTGTCCAGGAGTTGGCGGATGCTTTAGTCCAGGTCTGGGAGGAGATCCCTCAGGAGACCATCCGCCACCTCATCAGGAGCATGCCCAGGCGTTGTAGGGAGGTCATACAGGCACGTGGAGGCCACACACACTACTGACCCTCATTTTGACTTGTTTTAAGGACATTACATCAAAGTTGGATCAGCCTGTAGTGTGATTTTCCACTTTAATTTTGAGTGTGACTCCAAATCCAGACCTCCATGGGTTGATAAATTTGATTGATAATTTTTGTGTGATTTTGTAGTCAGCACATTCAACTATGTAAAGAAAAAAGTATTTAATAAGAATGTTTCATTCATTCAGATCTAGGATGTGTTATTTTAGTGTTCCCTTTATTTATTTGAGCAGTGTATATATATATATATATATATATATATATATATATATATATAGTGTAGTGGAGCTGCATAGCTAAGTGTTGCTTTCCACTCTCTGGAAGATCAAGTTTTGAAATCAGTGGAATTAGAGTATGATAGCTAAAGAGATGGAAACATGAACACACTCCTAGTGCCATTCGAACAACGGACTCCAGAAATTAGCTCATCAACTGCGTCTGCAGCAGACGTGATACCCTCTGTCATGGCAATGAAACGCCTGCTCAACAAAACTGCCAACACAGACCGTGGGGTTAAAGGCTGTGAACAAGCGAGTCGGTGGCATTCTCTCTGAGCCTCCTTACTGTGTTGTCCACCATGCTTGATGCTAGGTACAAGGACCACTACTTCAATGCAGACAAGAAACAGAGTTTACGTGAAATGTTACATACACAGCTGGACAAGACGAAACGGACAGAGTGACAGTGCGCACCGAGGAAGAGAACCCACGACAGAAGAGGCCACGGACAGAGCTGAAACTTCTCGGCTTGACATGCATGATTAAATCCTAGTTGAGAATGAAACGACTGAACAAATGAACAAAACAGCACAGAAGGTAAGGGAAAGAAATAGGTTTTGATTATGTTTTACTGGTAATGGGGACATACCTAAATGCCAACAAAATAACTTTTTGGTCGGTGTGGTGTGTGGTGTGTGTAGGGTTTCACATTTGGGGGAATATTCAGAGGTGGAAACTTTCCTTGGGAATTAACGGGAATGTACGGGAATTAACGTGAATATTTGGGAATTAATGGAAATATATGCAAATTAATATTAAAACCATTTAAATGTAGACGTTTTTTTGCATTGGACATATTTACCATATCATATGGAGACAGAAACATAAACCTTTACCGTATCATGAGTAGACATAATTGCAAATGATAGAAATAAAAAACTATTTAGCTACGAATTGAACTTTAATTAAATGAGTTGACTCTTCACATGGGATGATTTCACTGAACAACAAAAGACAGGGAATATTGAATGATCCCAAAAAACGTTTTCAACATACATCTGTAAAATGATAGTCTAGAAACTAAAGTTTTGGTTGTCTTCCTCTCAGGCTTCCATGTCTTCTCCCTGGATCTCCTCAATGTCCACCTCGTGAACTTCAGACTCTGAGGCATCATCTTCACTGTCACTTTCCAACCTTGTTGAGGATGGCTCGTTGTCAGGCTCAAAAAGCCTCACATTTGCCCGGATGGCCACCAATTTTTTAACCCTTGTATTGGTCAGCCTGTTGCGTGCTTTGGTGTATGTGTGTTCCCAATCAAGGAAGAGTTGCGCTCTGAGGCAGCTGATGTTGGTGGGATTCAGATTCACAAAGTCCCTTCCACCAGGTGGCTGATGAGATACACTACCGTTCAAAAGCATGGGATCACTTAGAAATGTTTTTGAAAGAAAAGCACATTTTTTGTCCATTAAAATAACATCAAATTGATCAGAAATACTGTGTAGACATTGTTAATTTTGTAAATGACTATTGTAGCTGGAAACGGCAGATTTTTTTTATGGAATATCTACATAGGCGTACAGAGGCCCATTATCAGCAACCATCACTCCTGTGTTCCAATGGCACGTTGTGTTAGCTAATACAAGTTTATAATTTTAAAGTCTAATTGATCATTAGAAAACCCTTTTGCAATTATGTTAGCACAGCTGAAAACTGTTGTTCTGATTAAAGATGCAATAAAACTGGCCTTCTTAAGACTAGTTCAGTATCTGGAGCATCAGCATTTGTGGGTTCAATTACAGGCTCAAAATGGCCAGAAACAAAGACATTTCTTCTGAAACTCATCAGTCTGTTCTTGTTCTGAGAAATGAAGGCTATTCCATGCAAGAAATTGCCAAGAAACTGAAGATCTCGTACAACGCTGTGTATGACTCCCTTCACAGAACAGCACAAACTGCCTCTAACCAGAATAGAAAGAGGGGTGGGAGGCCCCGGTGCACAACTGAGCAAGAGGAAAAGTACATTAGAGTGTCTAGTTTGAGAAACAGACGCCTCACAAGTCCTCAACTGGAAGCTTAATTAAATAGTACCAGCAAAACACCAGTCTCAACGTCAACAGTGAAGAGGTGACTCCGGGATGCTGGCCTTCTAGGCAGAGTTACTCTGTCCAGTGTCTGTGTTCTTTTGTCCATCTTAATATTATATTTTTATTGGCCAGTCTGAGATTTGGCTTTTTCTTTGCAACTCTGCCTGAGGTAGATTGCTGCTATAACTTGATGACCCTTCACATATCAAACCATTTCCTTGGCTCTCTTTAGATTGTATCCATTGTTTTCAGTGCCAAGATGTCCTTGAGGAGCAAATGCAATGCATGCGTTGCACAGCCAATGGGTGTGATGTGAGGGTAGGACTCCTCCACTTTAGACCAGTGCAAATACCTTCTGTGGTCCAAGGTCATTGATGACTGCCTTCAGCTCACCTGCAATGTAGAGACTGGTGTGTATGTGTTGTCCCTTGTGTCTGTGCTCTTGTAGAATACTGGTTGAGGGCTGGAGATGATGTAGTTAATTATTCCTTGCCCATGAACATTCGACCACCCATCAGAGATGATTGCAATACAGTCTGCTTTCTCTAGGATTTGCTTGACCTTCACTTGAACTCTGTTGAACTCTGCATCCAGCAAATGAGTAGATAAAGCATGTCTGGTTGGAGGGGTGTATGCTAGGCAAAGAACATTCAGAAATCTCTTCCAATACACATTGCCTGTGAGCATCAGAGGTGAACCAGCTGCATACACAGCTCGAGCAAGACATTCATCAGCATTTCTCTGACCATTGAGTCCAAAAAAACATGAGCTGTTGCTGTCGATAAGGTGTCCGATTCATCATTTTCACCTCGAATAGAAGTAGAGGGACTTTTGTCAGAGGTTGTTTGTTGTGAGCGCTAAGGGGACTTTATGCACCTGGCCAGATGATTCTGCATCTATTTTGCATTCTTCACATATGATTTGACACAAATGTACACAGCTTTTCCTTCTACATTAGCTGCAGTGAAACGTCTCCCCACATCAGATAGTGCCCGTGGCATTTTCCTGTAAAATGTTTAAAAAAAAATACAATTCCATGAACAGATAAATAGTTAAGCAGTTAGATTAAACAACTCCATTGTAAGATAAATGTTTTAAAATGAAACGTATGGAAACAGGAGAATTAACACTCCTCACTTAGCAGGCTCAAGCAAGTTAAAACCCGCATGGTAGCAAAAACTAACTAGCAGAAATTGTTAACAAGTTAGAAATGATTTATACAGACTTTGCTGTAGGCTACTATTTATTAGTTAACTAAAAGTCATGTATGTCATATAAAATATATTCACCCCACCCAGTATTGTAATCAAAACTTACCAGAAAGCATGTAGTCCTTGGCTCAGACAGTGTAGTAATGTGGGCTCAATAGCATCTCATTAGTGTGCAAGATCTTGAGAATCAGCTGTACATGTGATGGAAGAGTGCACTGTGCATGCAGAGCGTTGCACTTCAAATTGAGTTGGGGATAGTTTAACCAAAATATGCCACAAGACCTAGAATTGCCTTGTGTATCCCACAAAAAAAGGTTCACTGTTAGCAGCTAACCTTTTTGATGAATTTAAGCAAAATTCCCAAAATTCCTGGGCTTAAATTCCCATTGACAATTTCCGGAAATTTCCCGGAAAGTTTCCGACCCTTTGCAACCCTAGGTGTGTGCCACCTTTATTTAAACTAGGCACGTCAGTTGAGAACAAATTCTATTTACAATGACGGCCTACCCCGGCCAAACCCGGGCGACGCTGGGCCAATTGTGCGCCGCCCTATGGGACTCCCAATCATGGCCGGATGGAAACAGCCTGGATTCGAACCAGTGACTGTAGTGATGCCTCTTGCACTGAGATGTAGTGCTTTAGACCGCTGCGTCCATGTGTGTGTGTGAGATTGAACTATATTACTGTACTAGAATTATTATTATTATTTTTTTTACCGTTATTTTACCAGGTAAGTTGACTGAGAACACGTTCTCATTTGCAGCAACGACCTGGGGAATAGTTACAGGGGAGAGGAGGGGGATGAATGAGCCAATTGTAAACTGGGGATTATTAGGTGACCATGACGGTTTGAGGGCCAGATTGGGAATTTAGCCAGGACACCGGGGTTAACACCCCTACTCTTACGATAAGTGCCATGGGATCTTTAATGACCTCAGAGAGTCAGGACACCCGTTTAACGTCCCATCCGAAAGACGGCACCCTACACAGGGCAGTGTCCCCAATCACTGCCCTGGGGCATTGGGATATTTTTTTTAGACCAGAGGAAAGAGTGCCTCCTACTGGCCCTCCAACACCACTTCCAGCAGCATCTGGTCTCCCATCCAGGGACTGACCAGGACCAACCCTGCTTAGCTTCAGCAGCAAGCCAGCAGTGGTATGCAGGGTGGTATGCTTATGTGGTATGCTTAATGCTTATGTGGTGGTATGCTTAAAGAGGCCGCACAAAATGGGGGGGGGGGGGGGGTCAAGGAAAATATATATATCGGTATCGGCCAAAAATGTCATATCGGTGCATCCGTATTTAGTCAATAATCGCCTTCTCCCTAGAACCATCCCTTGTCTCTCCAGAATGATAGGATATATAGTGGTCACATCTGTGCAGCGGTGGTAATGTCAATTACAGTGAGTTGAATCAGTGACGTGGAGAATGAAACATAGTTCAGGCACAGTTCACTGAAGAGTAGAAGTAAAGAGCTGTGTGTTCGTGTCTTAACAAGATTCTGTAGAACTTGCCCGAACCACTGATACAGGGACACAACTTTTTTAGCCTTTATTAGTGGATAAGGTTAGGATTGGGTGTAGTTGGGTGTAGGGTAATCTGATCCAAGAGCTTTGTTTAGGGGCAACTTCTACCATGAGATCGTTTGTATTAGCACTCTAGCACAGTCTTTGAGCTAGCACCTAACACTGAATTCCCTTTTCAAAGTTTTCAATATGGCATCTTCGAATTATTCAACAGATCTGGGCGACAGAGAGCGCAGTGTAAATACAGACGTATGCAGGCAGGGCACCCACAAGCATAAGTTAAACAAAGAAACACGTCGCCATAAGGTATAAAAAACATTTGTGCATTTGTGCTCACACAAACACACACAAACAATGTTGTAGTGGAGGATACATGCACACAAACTGCAAATACGCAACGTTCTTATTTTGCGTGAACGTTTACCCACTGTTTGCAGAAATAAGCATTGACAGTATATAGTGTTGCTTTACTCTCCGCAGATGGCAAACAACGTTTACCCACCTATTTTTTACCACTACATTACTGCACACACACAGTTGAGAAATCTAACACACACACACGCTGCATGTCTTGGTTGTGGTATCAGATAGATCAGTTGGGTGTTGATGAGGTCTCCTCCTAATGCTTCGATGCCTGCCCAGCTCCTCTCATCCCACTGCATTCCAAGCGCGCACAGGCACATGCGCACACAAATCCACTTTTGCTCATCACTCTCCAAGGTCTAAGAAGCAGAACGTGCTTCAACTTCACCATCTCTCCCAGGGTGTCGGAGTGTAAGCCACACACTGACTGCCTTTCCCAAGGCTATTCCTGGCAGAGCCACAGGATTCAATCTCACATTCCAACCAGTGTTCCCACACACCTGCCATTCCCATCACCGTTATGCGCACTCATGTGCAAACACACGGGCCACTTGGTTTATGGTGTGTGTGAGTGAGAGCGAGCGAGAAATACTGTAGATGAAGAGGAAAGGTGTGTACAAGAGTCTCTCTTTCTCCCCCTCCGACACTCTCTCCCCCTCTCCTAAGGAAGAGGGGGACGTTTTATGAGATGAATGTGGGAGGTTTTTGGTGGCTTGGAGGAGCAAAGGTAATAGGCTCTCCTTTGCTGGAACAGAGCTACATCAAGTACCCCTAATGGGACCAATATACTGTCTGTGAAGAAAAATGTGGCTTTTCAATCACACTGTAACTACTATACTATTTACCTATTCTAATTGTATGTACGGAGAGAGCATAATTGACTTTGTGTATTGGCAAATGTAATGGACACTTACACACATAGCAAACCTGTGACATGAACTCACTCTAGTAGAGGTTTAAAGGTCATCTCAGGTGGCTGGCTCACCTCAGAAATGTCAGAATACCTGCAGCGACGGTCTCTTCGCCTCCGACTTGCTCTCTCTCTTCCTCAAACAAACTCGCTCTCGCTCTCTCAAACTCCCCTTCTCGCTTTCTCTGTCTCACACATACAAGCCCTCTCTCTTACTCTCCTTCTTGATAACCGTCTCTCTCAATTCAATTCAATTCCAAGGGCTTTATTGGCATGGGAAGCATATGTTTATATTGTTTATTGTCTATTCTATTTGCTTTGGCAAAATCAGTAATCAGTAAACATTACACTCACAAAGCATATAGACATTTCAAATGTTATATTATTGGCTATGTACAGTTTCTTAACGATGTACACTCTCTCAATTCAATTCAAGGGGCTCTATTGGGATGGAAAACATGTTAACATTGCCAAAGCAAGTGAAGTAGATAAGACACAAAAGTGAAATAAACACTAAAATGAACAGAAAACATTACACACAGAAGTGCCAAAAGAATAAAGACATTACAAATGTCATATTATGTATATATACAGTGTTGTAACGATGTACAAATGGTTCAAGTACAAAAGGGAAAATAAATCATCTTAAATATGGGTTGTATTTTCACTGGTGTTTGTTCTTCACTGGTTGCCTTTTTCTTGTAACAACAGGTCACAAATATTGGAGCTGTGATGGCACACTGTGGTATTTCACCCAGTAGATATGGGAGTTTATGGATTTGTTTTCAAATTCTTTGTGGGTCTGTGTAATCTGAGGGAAATATGTCTTTCTAATATGGTCATACATTTATACATTTGGCAGGAGGTAAGGAAGTGCAGCTCAGTTTCCACCTCATTTTGTGGGCAGTGTGTACATAGCCTGTCTTCTCTTGAGAGCCTGGTCTGCCTATGGTGGCAATTCTCAAAAGCATGAGTATGCTCACTGAGTGTGTACATAGTCAAAGCTTTCCTTAAGTTTGGGTCAGTCACAGTGGTCAGGTATTCTGCCACTGTGCACTCTCTGTTTAGGGACAAATAGCATTCTAGTTTGCTCTGTTTTTTTGTTAATTCTTTCTAATGTGTCAAGTAATTATCTATTTGTTTTCTAATGATTTTGTTGGGTCTATTTGTGTTGCTGACCTGGGGCTCCGTGGGGTCTGTTTGTGTTTGTGAACAGAGCCCCAGGACCAGCTTGCTTCAGGTTCATCTCTCTGTAGGTGATAGCTTTGTTATGGAAGGTTTGGGAATCGATTCCTTTTAGGTGGTTGTAGAATTTAACGGCTCTTTTCTGAATTTTGATAATTAGCGGGTGTTGGCCTAATTCTGCTCTGCATACATTATTTGGTGTTTTACGTTGTACACAGGGGATATTTTGGCAGAATTCTGTATGCAGAGTCTCAATTTGGTGTTTGTCCCATTTTGTGAATTCTTGGTTGGTGAGCGGACCCCAGACCTCACAACCATAAAGGGCAATGGGTTCTATGACTGATTCAAGTATTTTTTTGACAGATACTAATTGGTATGTCAAATTTTATGTTCCTTTTGATGGCATAGAATGCCCTTCTTGCCTTGTCTCTCAGATCGTTCACAGCTTTGTGTAAGTTACCTGTGGCGCTGATATTATAGTTTTTTGTGTGCTCTAGCGCAACGGTTTCGAGATGGAATTTGTATTTGTGGTCCTGGCAACTGGACCTTATTTGGAACATCATTATTTTGGTCTTACTGAGATTTACTGTCAGGGCCCAGGTCTGGCAGAATCTGTGCAGAAGATCTAGGTGCTGCTGTAGGCCCTCCTTGGTTGGTGACAGTAGCACCAGATCATCAGCAAACAGTAGACATTTGAATTCAGATTCGAGTAGGGTGAGGCCGGGTGCTGCAGACTGTTCTTGTGCCCTCGCCAATTCTTTGATATAGACAGTTGAAGTCGGAAGTTTACATACACCTTAGCCAAATACATTTAAACTCAGTTTTTCACAATTCCTGACATTTAATCCAAGTAAAAATTAGGATCACCACTTGATTTTAAGAATGTGAAAAGCCAGAATAAGAGTAGAGACAATGATTTATTTCAGCTTTTATTTCTTTCATCACATTCCCAGTGGGTCAGAAGTTCACATACATTCAATTAGTATTTGGTAGCACTGCCTTTAAATAGTTTGACTTGGGTCAAACGTTTCGGGTAGCCTTCCACAAGCTTCCCACAATAAGTTGGGTGAATTTTGCCCCATTACTCTTGACAGAGCTGGAGTAACTGAGTCAGGTTTGTAGGCCTCCTTGGTCGCACACACGTTTTAGGTTCTGCCCACAAATGTTCTATAGGGTTGAAGTCAGGGCTTTGTGACGGCCACTCCAATACCTTGACTTTGTTGTCCTTAAGCCATTTTGCCACAACTTTGGAAGTATGCTTGGGGTCATTGTCCATTTGGAAGACACATTTGAAACCAAGCTTGAACTTTTCTGGGATGAAAAGCGTGTCCAAAGTAAACTGCCTGCTACTCAGGCCCTGAAGCTAAGATATGCATATGATTAGTAGATTTGGATAGAAAACACGTTGAAGGTTCTAAAACTGTTTGAATCATGTATGTGGGTGTAACATAGCTTATTTGGCAGGCAAAACCCCAAGGACAAACCATTCAGATTTATTTATTTTTTGAGGTCACTCCCTTTTCAATAGGAATCCAGATTTCTAAGCGACTTTCTTGCAGTTCCTATCGCTTCCACTGGATGTCAACAGTCTTTAAAAATTGGTTGAGGTTTTTCCTTTGAGAAATAAAGAAGTAGCACTGTTCAGAATGAGAGTAGAGGGCAGTGTACTCTTTGATAGAGGCGCGTGACCTGGAAAGCACTCTCCACTTTGTTTTCCTCCGGAAATGAACACAGTATGCCACGCATTAAATTTTAGCGATTATTTACGTAAAAAAATAGCTAAAGTTGTATTAGGAAAGTACTTTGAAATGTTTGGATAAAGCTGCGCAAGTTGTAACCGGTGTTTTCTGGATCAAACGTGCCAAATAAATGGACATTTTGGATATATATCAACGGAATTAATCGAACAAAAGGACAATTTTTGATGTTTATGGGACATATTGGAATGCCAACAGAAGAAGCTCGTCAAAGGTAAGTCATGAATTATATCTTTATTTCTGCGTTTTGTGTCACGCCTGGAGGGTTGAAATATGATTGTCTGTGTATGTTTGCTGGGGTGCTGTCCTCAGATAATAGCATTGTTTGCTTTCGCCGTAAAGCCTTTTTGAAATCTGACACGTTGGCTGGATTCACAACAACTGTAGCTTTAAATTGGTATATTGAATGTGTGATTTCGTGAAAGTTACATTTTTATAGTAATTTATTTGAATTTGGTGCTCTGCATTTTCACTGGATGTTGGCCAGGTGGGACGCTACCGTCCCACATATCCCAGAGAGGTTATTAACTTCCTGACTGATGTCTTGAGATGTTGCTTCAATATGTCCATATAATTTTCCTCCCTCATGATGCCATCTATGTTGTGAAGTGCACTAGTCCCTCCTGCAGCAAAGCACCCCCACAACATGATGCTGCCACCCCCATGCTTCACAGTTGGGATCGTGTTCTTCGGCTTGCAAGTCTCCCACTTTTTCCTCCAAACATAACGATGATCATCATGGCCAAACAGTTCTATTTTTGTTTCATCAGACCAGAGGACAAAAGTATGATCTTTGTCACCATGTGCAGTTGCAAACCGTAGTCTGGCTTTTTTTTATGGCAGTTTTGAAGCAGTGGCTTCTTCCTTGCTGAGAGGCCTTTCAGGTTATGTCGATATAGGTCTCGTTTTTACTGTGGAAATAGATACTTTTGCACCTGTTTCCTCCAGCATCTTCACAAGATCCTTTGCTGTTGTTCTGGGATTGATTTGCACTTTTCGCACCAAAGTACATTGATCTCTAGGAGACAGAACGCATCTCCTTCCTGAGCGGTATGATGGCTGTGTGGTCCCATGGTGTTTATACTTGCATACTATTGTTTGTACAGATGAACGTGGTTCAGGCATTTGGAAATTGTTCCCAAAGATGAACCAGACTTGTGGAGGTCTATAATTTTTATTTTAGGTCTTGGCTGATTTCTTTTGATTTTCCCATGATGTCAAGCAAAGAGGCACTGAGTTTGAAGGTAGGCCTTGAAATACATCCACAGGTACAACTCCAATTGACTCAAATTATGTCAATTAGTCTATCAGAAGCTTCTAAAGCCATGACATCATTTTATGGAATTTTCCAAGCTATTTAAAGGCACAGACAACTTTGTGTATGTAATCTTCTGACCCACTGGAATTGTGATACAGTGAATTATAAGTGAAGCTCGTGCTACTAGGAGCTCATGCTACTAGGTGACCTAAACTAGGACATGCTTAACACACTGGCCATCCTACAATCTAAGCTTGATGCCCTCAATCTCACACAAATTATCAATGAACCCACCAGGTACAACCCCAAATCCGTAAACATAGGCACCCTCATAGATATCATCCTAACCAACCTGCCCTCTAAATACACCTCTGCTGTTTTCAACCAAGATCTCAGCGATCACTGCCTCATTGCCTGCATCCGTAATGGGTCCGCGGTCAAACGACCGCCCCTCATCACTGTCAAACGCTCCCTAAAACACTTCAGCGAGCAGGCCTTTCTAATCGACCTGACCCAGGTATCCTGGAAGCATATTGACCTCATCCCGTCAGTAGAGGATGCCTGGTCATTCTTTAAAAGTGCCTTCCTCGCCACCTTAAATAAGCATGCCTCTTTCAAAAAATGTAGAACCAGGAACAGATATAGCCCTGGGTTCTCTCCAGACCTGACTGCTCTTGACCAGCACAAAAACATCCTGTGGCATTCTGCATTAACATCGAATCGCCATCGTGATAGGCAACTTTTCAGGGAAGTTAGGAACCAATATACCCAGGCAGTTAGGAAAGCTTAGGCTAGCTTTTTCAAGCAGACATTTGCATCCTGTAGCTCAAACTCAAAAGAGTTCTGGGACACTGTCACGCCCTGACCTTAGAGAGCCATTTTATTTCTCTATTTAGTTAGGTCAGGGTGTGATGTGGGGTGGGCATTCTACGTTTTGTATTTCTTTGTGTTTGGCCGAGTGTGGTTCCCAATCAGAGGCAGCTGTCTATCGATGTCTCTGATTGGGAATCATACTTAGGTAGCCTTTTTTCCCACCTATGTTATGGGATCTTGTTTTTTGTTAGCTCTGTGAAGCCTGCAGAACGTGACGTTCATTATTCTTTTTGTTGTTTTTGTTTGGTGTTCTGAGTAACTAAAGAATCATGAACACTTACCACGCTGCACATTGGTCTCCTTCAAACAACGAACGTTACAGACACTGTAAAGTCCATGGAGAATAAGAGCACTTCTTTCCAGCTGCCCACTGCACTGAGGCTAGGAAAAACTGTCACCACCAATAAATACACTATAATTGAGAATTTCAAAAAGCATTTTTCTACGGCTGGCCATGCTTTCCACCTGGCTACCCATACCCTGGTCAGGCTTCCTTTTTGAAATCCCCACAGCAACTCGCCCAAGCCTCGCCCATTTCTCCTTCACCCAAAAACAGATAGCTGATGTTCTGAAAGAGCTGCAAAATCTGGACCCCAACAAATCAGCCGGGATAGACAATCTGGACCCTCTCTTTCTAAAATTATCTGCCAAAATTGTTGAAACCCCTATCACTAGCCTGTTCAACCTCTCTTTTTTATCATCTGAGATTCCCCAAGATTGGAAAGCTGCCGCGGTCATCCTCCCTCTTCAAAGGGGGAGACACTCTAGACCCAAACTGCTACAGACCTATATCTATCCTACCCTGCCTTTCTAAGGTCTTCGAAAGCCAAGTTAACAAACAGTTTACCGACCATTTCGAATCCCACCGTACCTTCTCCGCTATGCAATCTGGTTTCAGAGCTGGTCATGGGTGCATCTCAGCCACGCTCAAGGTCCTAAATGATATCATAACCGGCATCGATAAGAGACATCACTGTGCAGCCGTATTCGTCGACCTGGCCAAGGCTTTCGACTCTGTCAATCACCACATTCTTATTGGCAGACTCAACAGCCTTGGTTTCTCAAATGATTGCCTCGCCTGGCCCACCAACTACTTCCCTGATAGAGTTCAGTGTGTCAAATCGGAGGGCCTGTGGTCCGAACCTCTGGCAGTCTCTATGGGGGTGCCACAGGTTTAAATTCTCGGGCCGACTCTCTTCTCTGTATACATCAATGATGTCGCTCTTGGCCTCCCAGGTGGCGCAGTGGTCCAAGGCACTGCATCGCAGTGCTAGCTGTGTCACTAGAGATTCTGGGTTCGAGTCCAGGCTCTGTCGCAGCCGGCCGCGACTAGGAGGCCCATGGGGCGGCGCACAATTGGCCCAGCGTCGTCCGGGTTAGGGTGGGTTTGGCAGGGATATCCTTGTCTCATCGCGCACTAGTGACTCCTTGAATTTTAGATGAATGAGGTGCCCAATGTATACTGCCTGTTATTCAGGCCCAGATGCTATGATATGCATATGCATGGTAGTATTGGATAGAAAACACTCTACAGTTTCCAAAACTGTTACAATAATGTCTGTGAGTATAACAGAACTGATATGGCAGGTGAAAACGTGAGAAAAACTGATGTGGGTACTTTTAAATTGAATCCCTATAGAGTATCTAATGGGTTAGGACCCAGATTGCAGATCTTATGGCTTTCACTAGATGTCAACAGTCTTTAGATATTGTTTCAGGCTTGTTTTCTGAAAAATTAGTAAGAATGAAACCATTCTTTCAGTGGACTGTAGAAAGATGCAGAGCTGGTTACCTGAGGATTAATTATAAACATCGTTTGACATGTTTCAACGAACTTTACCGGTACTATTAGGATGTATTCGTCTGCATGTCGTGACAGCCTTTGAGCCAGTGGATTACTGAACAAAACACGCCAACAAAAAGAGTTTTTGGGACATAAAGAGGGACTTTATCCAACAAAATAAACATTTATTGTGTAACAGGGAGTCTTGTTAGTGCAACCATATGAAGATCATCAAAGGTAAGTGATTAATTTTATCGCTATTTCTGACTTTTGTGACTCCTCTACTTGGCTGGAAAATGTTTGTATGCTTTTGTAAGCGGGACCCTGTCCTCAGATAATCGCATGGTATGCTTTCGTCGTAAAGCCTTTTTGAAATCTGACACAGCGGCTGGATTAAGAGAAGAAGTTCATCATTTTTATGAATGTTTAATTTGACTATTTCTGTATTTTGAATTTGGCGCTCTGCAATTTCACTGGATGTTGGCCAGGTGGCACGCTAGCGTCCCATAAGAAGTTAACTAACCTCCAGACGAGCTTCAATGCCATACAACTCTCCTTCCATGGCCTCCAACTGCTCTTAAATGCAAGTAAAACTAAATGCATGCTCTTCAACCGATCACTGCCCAACCGTCCAGCATCACTACTCTGGACGGCTCCGACTTAGAAAATGTGGACAACTACAAATACCTAGGTGTCTGGTTAGACTGTAAACTCCCCTCCCAGACTCACATTTAAGCATATCCAATCCAAAATTAAATCTAGAATCGGCTTCCTATTTCGCAACAAAGCATCCTTAACTCATGCTGCCAAAGACACCCTCTTAAAACTGACTATCCTACTGATCCTTGACTTCGGCAATGTAATTTACAAAATAGACTACATCCAATTTGCTGAGTAGAGTGTTGGAGGCTATCACAGTGCCATCCGTTTTGTCACCAAAGCCCCATATACTACGCACCACTGCGACCTGTATGCTCTCGTTGGCTGGCCCTCGCTTCATACTCGTCGCCAAACCCACTGGCTCCAGGTCATCTTTGCTAGGTAAAGCCCCACCTAATTTCAGCTCACTGGTCACCATAGCAGCACCCACTTGTAGCACGCGCTCCAGCAGGTATATCTCACTGGTCACCCCTAAAGCCAATTCCTCCTTTGGCCACCTTTCCTTCCAGTTCAATGCTGCCAATGACTGGAACGAACTGAAAAAAAATCACTGAACCTGGAGACTCATATCTCCCTCGCTAGTTTTAAGCACCAGCTGTCTGAGCAGCTCACAGATCACTGCACCTGTACATAGCCTATCTGTAAACAGCCCATCCAACTACCTCATCCCCATACTGTATTTGTCTTGCTCCTTTGCACCCCAGTATCTCTACTTGCACATTCATCTTCTGCACATCTACCATTCCAGTGTTTAATTGCTATAGTGTAATTAATTCCCCACCATGGCCTATTTATTGCCTTAACTCCCTTATCTTACCTCATTTGCACTCAGTGTAAGACTTTTTGTATTATTTTTTCTACTGTATTGTTGACTGTATGTTTTGTTTATTCCATGTGTAACTGTGTTGTTGTATGTGTCGAACTGCTATGCTTTATCTTGGCCAGGTCGCAGTTGCAAATGAGAACTTGTTCTCAACTAGCCTACCTGGTTAAATAAAGGTGAAATAAAAATAAATACAAATAATCTGTCTGTAAACAATTGTTGGAAAAATGACTTGTGTCATGCACAAAGTAGATGTCCTAACCGACTTGCCAATACTATAGTTTATTAACAAGACAGTTGTGGAGTGGTTTAAAACCTAGTTTTAATGACTCCAACCTAAGTGTATGTAAACTTCCAACTCCAACTGTATGTTGAAGAGGGTGGGGCTTAAGCTGCACCCCAGTCTCACCCCACGGCCCTGTGGTAAGAAATGTGTGTGCTTTTTGCCTATTTTAACAGCACTTTTGTTGTTTGTGTACATGTATTTTATAATGTCCTGTTATCCCCCCAACACCACTTTCCATCAATCTGTATAGCAGACCATCATGCCAAATTGAGTCGAACGCATTTTTGAAATCAACAAAGCATGAGAAGACTTTGCCTTTGTTTTGGTTTGTTTGTTTGTCAGTTAGGGTGTGCAGGGTGAATACGTGGTCTATTGTATGATCATTTGGTAAAAAGCCAATTTGACATTTGCTCAGCACATTGTTTTCACTGAGGAAATGTACGAGTCTGCTGTTAATGATAAATGCAGAGGATTTTCCCAAGCTTGCTGTTATCGTTCCATTTTGGTCATTCCGTACATACCTACACGTCCGCTTCGGTCACAAGACGCAGGCCTCCTTACTGTCCCAATAATTTCTAAGCAAACAGCTGAAGGCAGGACGTTCTCCTATAGAGCTCAATTTTTATGGAATGGTCTGCCTATCCATGTGAGAGACGCAGACTCAGTCTCAACCTTTAAGTCTTTATCTAAGACTCATCTCTTCAGTAGGTCCTATGCCCTATGATTAACCCTATTACAGGGGCTGAGTCACTAGCTTACTGGTGCTCTTCCATGCCATCCCTAGGAGGGGTGCGTCACTTGAGTGTGTTTAGTCACTGACGTGGTCTTTCTGTCTGGTTGGCGCCCCGCCTTGGGTTGTGCCATGGGGGAGATCTGTGTGGGCTATACTCGGCCTTGTCTTTAAGGATGGTAAGTTGATGATGGAAGATATTCCTCTAGTGGTGTGGGGGCTGTGATTTGGCAAAGTGGGTGGGGTTATATCCTGCCTGTTTGGCCCTGTCCGGGGGGTATCGTCGAACGGGGCCACAGTGTGTCCCGACCCCTCCTGGCTCAGCCTCCAGTATATATGCTGCAATAGTTTGTGTCGGGGGGCTAGGGTCAGTCTGTTATATCTGGAGTATTTCTCCTGTCTATCTGCTGTCCTGTGTGAATTTAAGTATAATCTCTCTAATTCTCTCTTTCTTTTTCTCTTTCTTTCTCGCTCTCTCTCTTGGCCCTAGGACCATGTCTCAGGACTACCTGGCCTGACTCCTTTCTGTCCCCAGTCCACCTGGTCGTGCTGCTGCTCCAGTTTCAACTGTTCCGCCTGCAGCTATGGAACCCTGACCTGTTCAACGGACGAGCTACCTGTCCCAGACCTGCTGTTTTCAACTCTCTAGAGACAGCAGGAGCGGTAGAGATACTCTGAATGATCGGCTATGAAAAGCCAACTGACATTTACTCCTGAGGTACTGACCTGTTGCACCCTCTACAACCACTGTGATTATTATTATTTGACACTGCTGGTCATCTATGAACATTTGAACATCTTGGCCATGTTCTGTTATAATCTCCACCCGGCACAGCCAGAAGAGGACTGGCCACCCCTCATAGCCTGGTTCCTCTCTAGGCTTCTTCCTAGGTTCTGGCCTTTCTAGGGAGATTTTCCTAGCCACTGTGCTTCTACACCTGCATTGCTTGCTGTTTGGGGTTTTAGGCTGGGTTTCTTTACATCACTTTGTGACATCAGCTGATGTAAGAAGGGCTATAAATAAATTTGATTGATTGACACATATCCCACGGTATTGGGGTCAAATTTGTCTCCACTTTTATGGATTGGAGTCATCAGTCCTTGGTTCCAAATATTGGGGAAGATGCCAGAGCTAAGAATGATGTTAAAGAGTTTTAGTATAGCCAATTGGAATTTGTTGTCTGTATATTTTATCATTTCATTGAGGATACCATCAACACCACAGGCCTTTTTGGGTTGGAGGGGTTTTATTTTGTCCTGTAGTTCATTCAAGGTAATTGGAGAATCCAGTGGGTTCTGGTAGTCTTTAATAGTTGATTCTAAGATTTGTATTTGATCATGTATATGTTTTTGCTATTTGTTCTTTGTTACAGCGCCAAAAAGATTGGAGAAGTGGTTTACCCATACATCTCCATTTTGGATAGATAATTCTTCGTGTTGTTGTTTGTTTAGAGTTTTCCAATGTTCCTAGAAGTGGTTGGAGTGTATGGATTCTTCATTTACATTGAGCTGATTTCTGACGTGCTGTTCCTTCTTTTTCCGTAGTTTATTTCTGTATTGTTTTAGTGATTCCCTATAGTGAAGGCGTAGACTCAGGTTTTCTGGGTCTCTATGTTTTTAGTTGGATAGGTTTCTCAAATTCTTTCTTAGGTTATTGCCTTCTTCATCAAACCATTTGCCATTGTTGTTCATTTTCTTCGGTTTTCTAATTGACATTTTTAGATTTGATAGGGAAGCTGAGAGGTCAAATATACTGTTAAGATTTTCTACTGCCAAGTTTACACTATTACAGTGGAACATTTTGTCCAGGTAGTTGTCTAAAAGGGATTGAATTTGTTATTGCCTAATTGTTTTTTGGTAGGTTTCCACACTACATTCCCTCCATCTATAGCATTTCTTAATATTACTTAGTTCCTTTGGCTTTGATGTCTCATGTTTGATTATTGCTCTATTCAAGTAGATATTGATTTTGCTGTGATCTGATAGGGGTGTCAGTGGGCTGACTGAACGCTCTGAGAGACTCTGGATTGAGGTCAGTGATATAGTAGTCTACAGTACTGCTGCCAAGAGATAATCTATGGGTGTATCTACCATAAGAGTCCCCTCGAAGCCTACCATTGACTATGTACATACCCAGTGTGCGACAGAGCTACAGGAGTTATGACCCGTTTTTGTTGGTTATGTTGTCATAGTTGTGCCTTTGTACCTAGGGGGCATATGGGGGAGGGAATGCTGTCACCTCCAGGCAGGTGTTTGTCCCGCTGTGTGTTGAGGGTGTCAGGTTCTTGTCCGGTTCTGGCATTTAGGTTGCCACAGACTAGTACATGTCCCTGGGCCTGGAAATGATTGAGTTCCCCCTCCAGGATGGAGGAGCTGTCTTCATTAAAGTATGGGGAATCTAGTGGGGGGATATAGATAGCACACAGGAGGACATTTTTGTCTGTTGAGATAATTTCCTTATTCTTTTCTCGCCAGATGTAAAATGTTCCTGTTTGACTAATTTAATAGAGTGGGTTAGGTCTGCTCTATACCACGTTAGCATACCCACTGAGTCTCTTCCCTGTTTCACACCTTGTAGTTTGGTGGATGGGACTACCAGCTCTCTGTAACCTAGAGGGCAACCAGTGGGTCCGTCTCCTCTATACCATGTTTCTTGTAGCATGTCTGTATTTCCGATTTATTTTATGAAGTCCAGGTTCCTGCTGTTTAGGCCAAAGGCAGATGACCTCAGGCCTTGGATATTCCAGGATGAGATAGTGAAGGCGTTGTGTTCCATAAAGTGTCCAATGTTGTTGGTCTTGTGATTTGGCCTCAGACCAGTAAGTGTGAGCAGAGCCTGCTGAGCATCTGGTACATGCCATTGGCTTGGGCTAGTGCAAGAGTGGGGGTTGGGCCTGTTTGCCTGCTCACGGTCTGGGCGTATGTGTGACTTCCATGTTGAGGACCTCTTTGCAAGGGTTGGGTGCATGGGGTGGGCAGGAGGGGCATAGGTCTGATCTGAGGGGGCCTAAAGGGGGTGTGGGCATGGTTGACTTGGGTGGTGTTGATTGGTTGGGGTGGGGCTGTGGATGTGGCTAGTGGTGTTGTGGTCTGGATGTAGGTCCTCTCGGCGAGGGTCCTCTATGTGTAGGTCCGGGGAGGGGGGGGGGGGGGGGGGGGGGGGATGGGTCCCACAGGTCTGGGAGTGTCTCACTGGTCTGGGCGGGGTGTCTATTGATCTGTTCCTCCTGTGTGAATTGTTAGGGCTGCACTTGAGAGCGATGTATAGGTGGACCTGGTCATAAAGGCTGTTCAAGTCCAGGGTGGTGCGTTGGGCCAGGTAAACATTTGGTTTTGAGGCACAGTCACTGGAAATACTTGCATTTACTGTATGGTGGCAAGGTGGATATATTTTCGTGGTAGCAGGGTGGATATAACCACTTGTGCATTGGGTAAAGTAGAAGAAGCTTCATCAATCACTCCCTTGGGTGCTGTGGCCACCCTTTCCTGCTGTGCTCTCAGGTCGTTTGTGCCTGTGTGTATTATTATGTGGCTAGGTGAACCTAGTTGGTCCTCAGACAGAAGGTGTAGGACACCAGAGTTTAGACACACTGTTTGGGGGGGAAAAAAATGTTCTTGTAGATATTTCCTGATTGAGTCCATAAGGAGTACAATCTGTGTCTTGTGTATGTCCTCGGTGGGTGTGGGGGGGTTGTCAGGAGGGCTATCAGGGTGGCTGACAGGGGGGGTGCTCAGAGGGGGTGAGAACCCCCAGGCTTGGGGTTCTTCATTTGTCTGTCCCACTGTGATGTCGATGCTATGATCAGGGTCTAGGGTGGACTGTTCTGCTGTGGTGACAAGACTTTTGTCGGGAGCTGAGGTGGGCTGTTCTGCGGGGGTGGTCACCTCTCTAGTAGGTTGTTCTCTGTCACACGCCATCCCCCACACCTCCAGCAGTCTGATCCTCTCTAGTGCTCTGTTCTTCTCCTGCTCCTGCTTTTTATCCTGTTGAAGTTGTCTCACCACAGTCCAGAGTGCAGATATGTCTCTCTCCACCTCCAGCTCTCCGGGTCTGGTTAAAGGGGTGTTGTTGTGCTGGACTGTTGTCTGGGTCTGTGTTGACTGGAGTGTAATCACCTGCTGTTCCAGCTCCACCTGCCTTACCTCCAACTGGGTGAATTCATCCCTCATTTCAATGAGGGAGTAGTACCCGGTGTTGGTTGACTATCCGCTTGGGGTTGCTCGTCTGTGGGGTTACATAATTAGGAGGTCTGGTCTGACCCGCTCGGGGTGGGGGTATCTTTCTCAAGGGAGAGCTTCTCCTGTTGAGCTAATTATTTGATTAGTTGAAAGTCCAGCTGAAACTGTTTGGGGTTGCCCTGTACCAATACTGTTTCAGACTCAGAGTCCTCATTGTCTAATATCCTGAATTTCCACCCCTCTGCAACACCCCCTCCCCCCTCTTAACAGAGGGGTAGTGTGGTAATATAGAACTGTGCCATGCCAGGGGATGGTCTGTGTGGAAGATGAGGTTGCTGATGTTCCCATTTTTATAATAGTCAGCAAAAAGTTTCTCTTGATTTTCCATAAGGAGTTTCATTTTGTGCTCTTCTCGTGTCGTATCATTCTTTACATACACAGGGTACTGTATTTTAATTACCTCTGAAAAATGGGAGGCAGCTTCTACGGCCTTTCCATTTGGTTGGAGTAGACTGTGCGACTCTCCTGCCATTGTTGGCCTAAAGGGCGTTGACACCTCTCATTTGACACGTCAGTGCTAATTGAAGTTGTTTCAAGCTTGAAAGCCTTAACGTAGCATTCAGTCCATATAAAGTAATGTAATGTATTTTAATTCTTGGCTTTTGGAAATAAAATATAGCTTCAGACTAAACAATTCTCACACAGTTCCAGGTTGGATGTTGTTTTCAGGTTTCTGTTCTTTTCCAGAGCATTTGCTGTATAGCTTTGGAAAAATAATTGTTGGTAGTTGTAAGCCGTAATTCCGTCCAAAATCAGGTTGTAGGTTTTAAGTTTTGATTTGAAGTGAAGGTTATGTTGTAGAGGGTAGCATCCTGTATATGTCCCTGACAAAAAATATTTATCTCAAAAAAATTATCTATTTTTAAGAACATCTGCTCAAGACCTCTCTGCTATCTCTCTCATACACACACACACACACCCTCCCCCCCATTTACCCCACTCGCTTTGTGTTTTCCTTTCATAACCTATACTGACAGAGGTGGCTTATGTGATTCTTGGCATGGCTCCGACCCAGCACATCATTTCATACCATCAGCAGAGAGCAGTGGTGCAGCAAATATAGTTTGTCTTGGCAACAGAGGCAGCTGTGGGGCCCGTCAGATATTCAACCACAGGAGGCTGAAGAAATTTGGCTTGTCACCTAAAACACTCAAAAACTTTTACAGATGCACAATCGAGAGCATCCTGTCGGGCTGTATCACCTCCTGGTATGGCAACTGCTCTGCCCACAACTGCAAGGCTCTCCAGAGGGTAGTGAGGTCTGCACAACGCATCACCGGGGACAAACTACCTGCCCTCCAGGACACCTACAGCACCCGATGCCACAGGAAGGCCAAAAAGATCAACAAGGACATCAACCACCCGAGCCACTGCCTGCTCACCCCGATATCATCCAGAAGGCAAGGTCAGTACAGGTGCATCAAAGTTGGGACCGAGAGACTGAAAAACAGCTTCTATCTCAAGGCCATCAGACTGTTACAGCCATCACTCACATAGAAAGGCTGCTGCCAACATACAGACTCAAATCTCTGGCCACTTTAATACAGTTAATACATGGATTTTATAAAAGGTATCACTAGTCACTTTAAATAACGCCACTTCAATAATGTCTACATATCCTACATTACTCATCTCATATGTATATACTGTATTCTATACCATCGACTGCATCTTGCCTATGCCGTTCGGCTATTGCTCATCCATATATTTATATGTACATATTCTTATTCATTCATTTACATTTGTGTGTGTATAAGGTAGTCGTTGTGAATCTGTTAGATTACTTGTTAGATATTACTGCACTGTCGGAACTACAAGCACAAGCATTTCGTTACACTCGCATTAACATCTGCTAACCATGTGTATGTGTCAATGGTGGGTGTAGCTGGTGCATGGAAGTCAGGCGCAGGAGAGCAGAGATGAGTGGACAAAGCACTTTACTTAGGCAATCATAATACAGAACGCAACCGCGTCACAAAACCAATGCACAAGGAACAAGTGAGGCAGCACAAAGTACAAAACACAAGTACAAAGTACCGGCTGCCACAAAGCACGGGCATAAAACAAAGCCCGGCACAAACCAGCCGGACGTGTGCCAACCTTGACAAAATAAACAATACCCCGCACAGACATGGAGGGAACAGTGTGCTAAATACACATAGTAATGATGATGAGATGTAAACAAGACAAAACAAATGGAAAATGAAAAGTGGATCGACTATGGCTAGAAGACCGGTGACGTCGATGAACGAACAAGGAGAGGAACTGACTTCGGTGGACGTCGTGACAGTATGTGACCAAGACGATTTGATTTGATAGGCTCTTTCTTGGCCTCCTCAGCCCCACTACAGTAAATAGGCCTACAATGCTATCGAGCCGACGTGCTCAATACGCTTTGACTGTTTGAAGTGCTACTAGAATGGAGTGCTGTGAGGAGTGTGGGTACTTGTGTGTACTGTCATGGCCAAAAGTTTTGAGAATGACACAAATATTAATTTTCACAGTCTGCTGCTTCAGTTTGTATGATGGCAATTTGCATATACTCCAGAATGTTATGAAGAGTGATCAGATGAATTGCAATTAATTGCAAAGTCCCTCTTTGCCATGCAAATTAACTGAATCCCTAAAAAACAGTTCCACTGCATTTCAGCCCTGCCACAAAAGGACCAGCTGACATCATGTCAGTGATCCTCTCGTTAACACAGGTGTGAGTGTTGACGAGGACAAGGCTGGAGATCACTCTGTCATGCTGATTGAGTTCGAATAACAGACTGGAAGCTTCAAAAGGAGGGTGGTGCTTGTAATCATTGTTCTTCCTCTGTCAACGATGGTTACCTGCAAGAAAACACGTGCCGTCATCATTGCTTTGCACAACAAGGGCTTCACAGGCAAGGATATTGCTGCCAGTAAGATTGCACCTAAATCAACCATTTATCGGATCATCAAGAACTTCAAGGAGAGCGGTTCAATTGTTGTGAAGAAGGCTTCAGGACGCCCAAGAAAGTCCAGAAAGCGCCAGGACCGTCTCCTAATACTGATTCAGCTGCGGGATCGGGGCACCACCAGTACAGAGCGTGCTCAGGAATGGCAGCCGGCAGGTGTGAGTGCATCTGCACCCACAGTGAGTCAAAGACTTTTGGAGGATGGCCTGGGTCAAGAAGGGCAGCAAAGAAGCCACTTCTCTCCAGGAAAAACATCAGGGACAGACTGATATTCTGCAAAAGGTACAGGGATTGGACTGCTGAGGACTGGGATAAAGTCATTTTCTCTGATGAATCCCCTTTCCGATTGTTCATGGCACGATTGATTCATGTCATGAATGGTCTCAGGATGCTTTACTGTTGGCATGACACAGGACTCACCTCATCTTTTCCGGACAAGCTTTTTTGCCGGATTCCCCATGACGGCACGTGTGGGGTTGCTTCTCAGCCAAGGGAGTGGGCTCACTCACAATTTTGCCTAAGAACACAGCCATGAATAAAGAATGGTACCAACACATCATCCGAGAGACACTTCTCCCAACCAAGGCAAAAGTGATAACTAAGTGGCTTGGGGAACAAAACATCGATATTTTGGGTCCATGGATGGACAGGAAACTCCCCAGACCTTAATCCCATTGAGAACTTGTGGTCAATCCTCAAGAGGCGGGTGGACAAACAAAAACCCACAGATTCTGACAAACTCCAAGCATTGATCATGCAAGAATGGGCTGCCATCAGTCAGGATGTGGCCCAGAAGTTAATTGACAGCATGCCAGGGCGGATTGCAGAGGTCTTGAAAAAGAAGGGCCAACACTGCAAATATTGACTCTTTGCATCAACTTCATGTAATTGTCAATAAAAGCCTTTGACACTGATGAAATGCTTGTAATTATACTTCAGTATTCCATACTAACGTCTGACAAAAATATCTAAAGACACTGAAGCAGCAAACCTTGTGGGAATTAATGTGTCATTCTCAAAACTTTTGGCCACAACTGTACACCTAAACTGAGTGTATAAAACATTAAGAACACCTGCTCTTTCCATGACATAGACTTACCAGGTGAATCCAGTTGAAAGCTCTGATTCCTTATTGATGACACCTGTTAAATCCACTTCAAATCAGTGCAGATGAAGGGGAGAAGACAGGTTAAAGAAGGATGTTTAAGCCTCAAGTTAATGGAGTCATGGATTGTGTATGAGTGCCATTCAGAGGGTGAATGGGCAAGACAAAATATATAATTTATCAAAGTGCAGCTGCTACTACTCTTAAACCTTTGGATGACATCTACCATCTACCCTTAATTTTGTTAGGGGTGACAGTGTTGATACTCATCACTGTATCCTGTATCAAAAGGTTGGCTGGACTTCGCTAAAGACCCGTAGATCTCTACATTACTCCATTTTTGGCCCTACTTCCATAAACTTCCGTCTCATCTAACTTATAGACACCTGAGTTGCCTAACCTGTTAACAGGATTGGTTAACTCTTGAGGTTCCTATGGTCTCCACTGAGCTAGGTAAATCTGCTTTAGCTTTAATACACCGTATTGCTGGAACAAAAACATTCAAAATACATTTCATCTTGATGTTCTGATGCTGTTCGAGCAATTTAAAGTATTGATTGAGGGCAAAAGGAGGTGCAACTCAATATTAGGAAGGTTTCCTAATGCTTTGTACACTCAGTGTGTGTGTGTGTGTGTGTGTGTGTGTGTGTGTGTGTGTGTGTGTGTGTGTGTGTGTGTGTGTGTGTGTGTGTGTGTGTGTGTGTGTGTGTGTGTGTGTGTGTGTGTGTGTGTGTGTGTGTGTGTGTGTGTGTGTGTGTGTGTGTGTGTGTGTGTGTGTGTGTGTGTGTGTGTGTGTGTGTGTGTGTGTGTGTCTCTGTTTGTGTGAGTTTGAAGTGCTGTGGAATTGAGATGGACCAGATCAATGAGGAAGACATTCTTTAATCTACATAGTTAGCCTGAGACGTGTCAACACAACAAAGGGAAAAACTGGCTTCAGTTCAGCCAGGTAGAGCAAACACATAGGTTATTTAATTGCTGAAAAAGGCCAAACACCTCATATAAGGCTACTGGCTCTGGTCAACAGTAGTGTAGGGTGCGGGCCCCCTACACTACTACATATTCCCTAGTGTGCCATTTGGGACTTCAGTAAAGATTCAAGCTGCCATCTGTGGCCTTCACACATGCGAGAGGACAACTATCTAAAGTCTGTTTTCTGTTTGAGACGTGTGACGGTAATAGATAGTTATTATCTCAGTCTACCGTAAACTTTTCAAACAGAAACACATTTATGTGTTGCCATGACAAATTCCCCTAGAGCGAGGGGGACATGAGAGCGACACTCAAGTCGCTGTCACTCACACACACACTGATCATATGCTCTTCCTAAGAGGATGAATGGTTAAATAAAATCCCTGGGTTGATAAATGTCTCCTTTTATAGATCTAAGGCCTGAGAAAAAAGAAATAACCTGCACACTGCTTTTGCTATTATCACTGCTCCTTATTAAGCTTTACTTATCAGCTTTTGTGAGTGTTTTTAATTTGCAGCCTTATGTAGACATTGCTCTAAGGCAGGTATTCCCATACTGGGGTACTTGCCGTACAAGGTACGCCCCAAAAAATTGTGATTCACATAATCTTTTATTAATCTTCTATTTTCAAACAGTCCATTTATATTTTCCAATGGGCTATACATTTGAGTGATTTTTTCCCCCTCGCCTGAGTAGACTTGTTTTACTGGCAAAAATAAAATTAAAACATCTAGAGTTCAGCGAAATAACAACACAATGTCAAATACAGGTAGCCTAGTCAAATAAGTAACATCCAATCACATTAACCGGTACTCTCTCGCGGGAATTCCACTAACGGTCCGTATGTAGCCAAACATAGATGCTGCTCATTCCGTTTGCTCGAAAATGCATGAATGGTTAAAAATAAGTAAGGCCCGCGTCCAGAGAGACACATACCAGCTCTACTGGTAGTACTACCAGCAGTACTTACACCTGCACCTGTCGATGACACAAGTTGTTCTGCTTCCACGAGCACATCCAATGCTAGCATCAGTAATTTCACATTTGTTGTTAGGCCAGCTAGCATGGGCACTGACAGCTGTGAAGCCGATGCAGCCGAATAGCTACTGCCCCCTTACCTGGGAAAAGACCGAACAACAGACAGGTATGTTGGACCATCGAAGAGGCGCAAATATAATGAGAACTACATTGATTTGGGGTTCACTTATGAATGCGAGTAGTGCCTTTCCTCAGTCAAAGTGTGTTATACAGTTGAAGTCGGAAGTTTACATACAACTTAGCCAAAAACATTTAAACTCAGGTCTTAACAAATCCTGACAATTAATCCTAGTAAAAATTGCCTGTCTTAGGTCAGTTAGGATCACCACTTTATTTTAAGAATGTGAAATGTCAGAAAAATAGTAGAGAGAGAATGATTTATTAAGTATGCTCTCTCTAATTCTCTCTTTCTCTCTCTCTGAGAACCTGAGCCCTAGGACCATACGTCACGGCAAACCGGGCATGATGACTCCTTGCTGTCCCCAGTCCACCTGGCCTTGCTGCTGTTCCAGTTTCAACTGCTCTGCCTGCGGTTATGGAACCCTTACCTGTCCCAGACCTGCTGCTTTCAACTCTTAATGATCGGCTATGAAAAGCCAACTGACTTTTATTCCTGATTATTATTTGACCATGCTTGTCATTTATGAACATTTTGAAAATCTTGGCTCTCTCTAATTCTCTCCTTCTCTCTTTCTTTCTCTCTCTCGGAGGACCTGAGCCCTAGGACCATACGTCAGGACTACCGGGCATGATGACTCCTTGCTGTCCCCAGTCCGCCTGGCATTGCTGCTATTCCAGTTTCAACTGTTCTGCCTGCGGTTACGGAACCCCTACCTGTCCCAGACCTGCTGTTTTCAACTCTTAATGATCGGCTATGAAAAGCCAACTGACATTTATTCCTGATTATTATTTGACCATGCTTGTCACTTATGAACATTTTGAACATCTTGGCATAGTTCTGTTATAATCTCCACCCGGCACAGCCAGAAGAGGACTGGCCACCCCTCATAGCCTGGTTCCTCTCTAGGTTTCTTCCTAGGTTTTGGCCTTTCTAGGGAGTTTTTCCTAGCCACCGTGCTTCTACACCTGCATTGCTTGCTGTTTGGGGTTTTAGGCTGGTTTTCTGTACAGCACTTCGAGATATTAGCTGATGTACGAAGGGCTATATAAACTTGATTTGATTTCAGCTTTAATTTCTTTCATCACATTCCCAGTGGGTCAAAAGCTTACATACACTCAATTAGTATTTGGTAGCATTGCCTTTAAATTGTTTAACTTCGGTCAAACGTTTCGGGTAGCCTTCCACAAGCTTCCCACAATAAGTTGGGTGAATGTTGGTCTATTCCTCCTGACAGAGCTGGTGTAACTTAGTCAGGTTTGTAGGCCTCATTGTTCGAACAAGCTTTTTCAGTTCTGCCCACAAATGTTCTATAGGATTAAGGTCAGGGCTTTGTGATTGCCACTCCAATACCTTGACTTTGTTGTTCTTAAATCATTTATCCACAACTTTGGAAGTATGCTTGGGGTTATTTGTCCATTTGGAAGACCCATTTTCAACCAAGCTTTAACTCCTGACTGATGTCTTGAGATGTTGCTTCAATATATCCACATCATTTTCCTTCCTCAAGATGCCATGTATTTTGTGAAGTGCACAAGTCCCTCCTGCAGCAATGCACCCCCACAACATGATGCTGCCCCCCACGTGCTTCACGGTTGGGATGGTGTTCTTCGGATCGCAAGCCTCCCACTTTATACTCAAAACATAACGATGGTCATTATGGCAAAACAGTTCTATTTTTGTTTCATCAGATGAGAGGACATAAAAAGTATAAAAACTATGATCTTTGTCCCCATGTGCAGCTGCAAACCATAGTCTGGCTTTTTTATGGAGGTTTTGGAACAGTGACTTCTTCCTTGCTGAGCGGCATTTCAGGTTATGTCGATATAGGACTCGTTTGACTGTGGATATACATACTTTTGTACCCGTTTCCTCCAGCATCTTCACAAGGTCCTTTGCTGTTATTCTGGGATTTATTTGCACTATGTTCATCTCTAGGAGACAGAACGCGTCTCTTTCCTGAGCGGTATGACGGCTGCGTGGTCCCATGGTGTTTATACTTGCATACTATTGTTTGTACAGATTAACGTGGTACCTTCAGGCATTTGGAAATTACTCCCAAGGACGAACCAGACTTGTGGAGGTCCACAAAAAAAAATGCTGAGGTCTTGGCTGATTTCTTTTGATTTTCTTATGATGTCAAGCAGAGGCACTGAGTTTGAAGGAAGGCCTTGAAATACATCCATAGGTACCTTCCCAATTGACTCAAATTATGATTATTAGCCTATCAGCAGCTTCTAAAGCATGACATAATTTTCTGAAATTTTCCAAGCTGTTTAACGGCACAGTCAACTTAGTGTATGTAAACTTCTGACCCACTGGAATTGTGATACAGTGAATTATGTATCACAAGTGAAATAATCTGTCTTTAACAAGAAATTTGTGGAGTGGTTGAAAAACGAGTTTTAATGACTCCAACCTAAATGTATGTTAACCTCTCTGGGATATGTGGGATACCTGGCCAACATCCAGTGAAAATGCAGAGCGCCAAATTCAAATAAATTACTATAAAAATTTAACTTTCATGAAATCACACATTCAATATACCAATTTAAAGCTACACTTGTTGTGAATCCAGCCAACGTGTCAGATTTCAAAAATGCTTTACGGCGAACGCAAACAATGCTATTATCTGAGGATAGCACCCCAGCTAACAATCACAGAACATCATATTTCAACCCTCCCGGCGCGATACAAAATGCAGAAATAAAGATATAATTCATGCCTTACCTTTGACGAGCTTCTTTCTGTTGGCACTCCAATATGTCCCATAAACATCACAAATGGTCCTTTTGTTCGATTAATTGATCCAGAAAAACACCGGTTCCAACGTGCACAACTTGACTACAAAATATCTCAAAAGTTACCTGTAAGCTTTATCAAAACATTTCAAACTACTTTTGTAATACAACTTTAGGTATTTTTTTACGTAAATAATTGATAAAATTGAAGACGGGATGATCTGTGTTCAATACCGGAGGAAAACAATGTGTAGCATGCTTTCTGGTCACGCGCCTCTAACAAACAGTACACTTCACTGGAGCCTCATTCTGAACATGGCTACTTCTTCATTTCTCAAAGGAAAAACCTCAACCAATTTCTAAAGACTGTTGACATGCAGTGGAAGCGATAGGAACTGCAGGAAGGTGCCTTAGAAATCTGGATTCCCATTGAAAAGAGAGTGATCTCAAAAAAAAAACATCTGAATGGTTTGTCCTCGGGGTTTTGACTGCCAAATAAGTTCTGTTATAGTCACAGACATGATTCAAACAATTTTAGAAACTTCAGAGTGTTTCCTATCCAATACTAATAATAATATGCATATATTAGCATCTGCGACTGAGTAGGAGGCAGTTTACTGGGCATGCTTTTCGTCCAAACATGAAAATGAAAAAGTTAACTTCTGACTTCAACTGTATGTGCAAAAGTACTCTCACAACTCGATGAAACCACTCTTGCGCAGACATATAGAAACAAAACATGCCAATTTGAAAAATAAGCAAAGCGATTTTTTTGAGAGAATTAAGACAACTTTCGAGTAGTAAGACATGTATAAAACCAACAGATACCATTAAAAAGCTTCTTATATGGTGAGCTACTGAGTGACGAGGACAGGCAAGCCCCATACTATTGTGGAGGACTTAATTCTTCCTGCTATGTTTTGAAACAACTACTGCTTCGCATACAAACCAGTGAATTCTATGCGTTACAGCTGGATGAGTCAACAGACGTAGCGGGTCTGGCACAGCTCCTGGTATATGTCCATTACGTTTATGGGGGGTCAATTAAGGAAGACATCCTCTTCTGCAAACCAGTACAACAGAGGATATTTTTTAAGTAATGGACAGCTATGTGACATCAAATGGACTTTGTTGGTCAAGATGTTTTGGTATCTGTACTGACGGCACAAAAGCCATGACAGGGAGACATAGTGGAGTAGTAATGCACGAGCAAGCAGTTGCTCCCGACGCCACTTGGGTACACTGCATCATCCACCGAGAGGCTCTTGCTGCCAAGGGAATGCCTGCCAAATTGAAAGACATTTTGGACACTCCAGTGAAATGGTTAACTTTGTTAAAGCAAGGCCCCTGAACTCTCGTGTATTTTCTGCACTATGCAATGATATGGGCAGCGACCATGTAACACTTTTACAACATACAGAAGTGAGCTGGTTATCAAGGGGCAATGTATTGACATGTTTCTTTGAATTGAGAAACGAGCTTAAAGTTTTCTTTACTAACCATAATTTTCACTTGTCTGACCGCTTGCATGATGACGAGTTTCTCACACGACTGGCCTATCTGGGTGATGTTTTTTCTCGCCTGAATGATCGGAATCTAGGATTACAGGGACTCTCCGCAACTATATTCAATGTGCGGGACAAAACTAAGGCTATGATTAAGAAGTTGGAGCTCTTCTCTGTCTGCATTAACAAGAACAGCACACAGGTCTTTCCAGCATTGTATGATTTTTTATGTGCAAATGAACTCAAGCTTACGGACAATGTCAAATGTGATTTTAGCGAAGCACCTGAGTGAGTTGCGTGCACAATTACGCAGGTACTTTCCAGAAACGGATGACACAAACAACTGTATTCGTTATCCCTTTCATGCCCTGCCTCCAGTCCACTTACCGATATCTGAACAAGAGAGCCTCATCGAAATTGCAACAAGCAGTTCTGTGAAAATAGAATTTAAATCAGAAGCCACTGTCAGATTCCTGGAATGGACTGCACTCAGAGTATCCTGCCTTGGCAAAGCGCGCTGTTAAGACACTGATGCCCTTTGCAACCACATACCTACGTGAGAGTGGATTCTCGGCCCTCACTAGCATGAAAACTAAATACAGGCACAGGCACAGTGTGTGGAAAAAGAATGAGACTCTCTCCAATACAACCCACAATGCAGAGTTATGTGCATCCTTCCAAGCACACCTTTCTCATTAACCTGTGGTGAGTTATTCACAATTTTTGATGAACAAATAAGGTTTTAGAAGTAAGATGGCTAAATAAAGAGCAAAATTATTGATTATTATTATTTGTGCCCTGGTCCTATAAGAGCTCTTTGTCACTTCCCATGAGCCGGTTTGTGACAAACTCACATTCATTCTTATGTTTAATAAATGTATCATATAGTGTGTGTGTGTGGCAGGCATACAATGATGGCAACAACAAAAAAAACATTTGAGAGTGCGCTGACCTTGGTGCTAGAGGGGGTATGCAGCTGGAGGTTGAATATTTGAAGGGGTACAGGACTATAAAATGTTTGGGAACCACTGTATAAAACATGACCCTTTTACAGATCATACTGAAAGAAAATCTTACCCCCACACACAGTCTGTCACTACACCTGACCACAAATAACACTGCACTGTTTACAATCTGTTGTCAAGTGTTGTCAGGTGTCTGACACTGACACTAAGGTTAACCAGAAGTATGTGAGGAGACAGCAAAAATGTCAGGACAATTACCAACAAAGTACAATAGAAGCAAGACAATAACATATAAACCAAACTATTCGTTCATTGGTCCAATGAAAAAAATGTCACAGATGACCATACACAATGGAAACATTGTAAAAGGTTTCATGTATTCAAATAGTTGTGGAACTATCCCAATAGTTTGGTAGAAAAATAAGCAATCGATTTGTTGTAAATAGCATTTAAAAAGTTCCCGAAAAATACACATTTTCCCACACTATAAGTGGCACAGCTGAGGAAAGAAACTAGTCTGAGATTGAGTGTGGTTTGTAGCAGACTTTCTCTTTATAGTGGGGACTCATAGCTTGTAGACACCAAACTTTTCAATGAACTGGCAGTCTTTTGTACAGTATAACTGGACTAGCGGCACCTCAACCTAAATCAATGGATCTTATTCATTTGATTCAATGCCATTTCATCTTTGTGGACTGCAACCATCACAGAATTATTCAGTAAATATTCCCTCCTGAAAAGCACAAATTGTTGCTGCAAAAATAGCATCTTTCGAATTTCAGAAAGAGAGGGGACATTTGGCCAATAAACTTGCAAGGAGAGTGGGGTGGAGGTACCGCCCTGCTTCTGTTCCCCGTTCTAGTATATTTTCTCATTTTGCCCCCGGAACTTAAATCGAGCATCTGAGAAATATTACGCAATATTTTTGTTCTGGGTTTCTGCGATTAGGGAATGGCTAAAGAGTTCTCTGGAAAAACAAGTGGCGGACTAAATGAGGGAGGCCCTGTTCAGATCTCTGTATGTGTGTGAGTTCGTGATCCAAATACAACAAAACTAACTAAACCTACACTATATATACAAAAGTATGTGGACACCCCTACAAATGAGTGGATTCGGGCTATTTCAGCCACACCTGTTGCCGACAATTTAGCGCACAACCATGCAATCTCCATAGACAAACATTGGCAGTAAAATGGCCTTACTGAAGAGCTCAGTGACTTTCAATGTGGCACCGTCATAGGATGGCCACCTTTTCAACAAGTCAGTACTGAATCACACTTCACCATCTGGCAGTCCGATGGACAAATCTGAGTTTGGCGGATGCCAGGAGAATGATACCTGTAAAGTTTGGTGGAGGAAGAATAATGGTCTGGGGCTGTTTTTCGTGGTTCGGGCTAGGCCCCTTCGTTCCAGTGAAGGGCAATCTTAGTGCTACAGCATGCAATGACATGCTAGACGATTCTGTGCTTCCAAATTTGTTGCAAAAGTTTGGGAAGGTCCTTCCTGTTTCAGCATGACAATCCCCCAGTGCACATAGCGAGGTCCATACAGAAATGGTTTGTCGAGATTGGTGTGGAAGAACTAGACTGGCCTGCGCAGAGTCCTGACGTCAACAGCATCAAACACATTGGGATGAATTGGAATGCCGACTGCGAGCCAGGCCTAATCGCCCAACATCAGTGCCAGACCTCACTAATGCTCGTGGCTGAATGGAAGCAAGTCCCCGCAGCAATGTCCCGACATCGAGTGGAAAGCCTTCCCAGAAGAGTGAAGGCTGTTATAGCAGCAAAGGGGGGACAAACTCCATATTAATGCCAAAGATTTTGGAATGAGATGTTCGACATGCAGGTGTCCACCTACTTTTGGCCATGTTGTGTATGTTTGTGTATGAACCTGATAAAGACCACAAAACTACCCCTATTAAACTAAGACTTCTTTAAAGTCCAGCTTAATTCGGCCCCACTGTTTCTAGCTCCCCCCAAAAAAAGCCTGCTGTTAAAGAAAAGCCAAAAGCAATGAGTTCTTTCTCTTTTTGTCTCTCCTCAATAACTCACTTATCGTGTCCCTTCTACCCGATCCTTGAGTCAGGGAGTAAATATTTTGGAAGGAGGGCAGAGGAGATTGGATCTCAGTGCCTTAAGAGGGCCCTGGTGGTGGGCCTCAGCTAGAGCGAGAAAGTTGGAGGATTATGCTGTTTTGTCTGAACGCAAACAGAGAGATGGGGGGGAGGGAACGAAAAGCAGAGGTGGGAGAGAGAGAAGGAAGAAATGAAAGGATGAAACCAAACTACAGAGGGATAGAAATGAGAGAGAAACAGGGCCTCAGAGCGAAATAAAGAGAATAAAGTGAATTCTGTCACTGCAGGTCCCCCCCCCCTGGCGAGCAGGCAGATATAATGTGGACTGGATGAAAAGCTCCCTCTAGATAGAGAGATGGAAGGAGAGAGCGAGGGATGGAGGGAGTGGTGTTCTAATCTCTTCCTCTAAGGCCTGTTCTTGTCTCATGCTGTTCAACCGCTCCCCCGCCAACTCGTCTCTGATTGGCTAGGACCGGTGAGAACAGAGGATTATTGAGTGGGTGGGGGGGGTAAAGTTTAATTTGGTGGGACGCCCCCTCAGGTAAAAACTTCCCCACAAGCACAAAACTCGGAGGTGGAGAGGAGGTGGTGGTGGGTATATCTCAAGCCACATTTTCAATCACTACCACATTTCCTTTACAGCCCGTGCCCACCAGCTACCTCAGTAGACAAACAACAACCCCCCAACCCCAGAACCTGAACCTTTCAACTCAGAAGGAGGTTACCAGAAACGTGTGTGTGTGTGTGTGTCTGTGTGTACCAGCTCAAGTCCCGCTGGCCTGAATCTAAGCTGGCCAGCGCAGAGAAAACCGAAGGGTGATGAGAGAGAGAGGGGAAAAAGGGATAAAGAATAGAGGGAAGGTAAGAGATGTGAGGTAGAGCATTGAAGTGAGGGAGGAGAGCAGATCAGATGGGGGAAAAGTCCAATAGAAATGGATAAGGAAGAGATGAAAGAAAGAGATGGAAAACTAATAAAAGAGACTGCCTCAAAAAGGAAGGAAGTGTAGAAAAGATAGATATTTAGGAGAAAGTGGTGAACGGAATGGCTAATAGGATAGACTAAACTTACAGACAGACATAACTAACTTTCATCAAACTCTCCCTCTTTATATCCATCCATCTCTCCTGCTCACCCTGTCATCTCTATATCTCTCCTGTTCACCCTTTCACCTCCCTCTGTCCCTCCATCTCTCCTGCTTATCCTGTCATCTCTATATCTCTCCTGTTCACCCTTTCATCTCCCTCTGTCCCTCCATCTCTCCTGCTCACCCTGTCATCTCAATATCTCTCCTGTTCACCCTTTCATCTCCCTCTGTCCCTCCATCTCTCCTGCTCACCCTGTTATCTCTATATCTCTCCTGTTCACCCTGTTATCTCTCTCTGTCCCTCCATCTCTCCTGCTCACCCTGTCATCTCTCTCTGTCCCTCCATCTCTCCTGCTCACCCTGTTATCTCTCTCTGTCCCTCCATCTCTCCTGCTCACCCTGTCATCTCTCTCTGTCCCTCCATCTCTCCTGCTCACCCTGTTATCTCCCTCTGTCGCTCCATCTCTCCTGCTCACCCTTTCATCTCCCTCTGTCCCTCCATCTCGCCTGCTCACCCTGTTATCTCCCTCTGTCCCTCCATCTCTCCTGCTCACCCTGTTATCTCCCTCTGTCGCTCCATCTCTCCTGCTCACCCTTTCATCTCCCTCTGTCCCTCCATCTCTCCTGCTCACCCTGTTCTCTATATCTCTCCTGTTCACCCTGTCATCTCTCTCTGTCCCTACATCTCTCCTGCTCACCCTGTTATCTCTCTCTGTCCCTCCATCTCTCCTGCTCACCCTTTCATCTCCCTCTGTCCCTCCATCTCTCCTGCTCACCCTGTTCTCTATATCTCTCCTGTTCACCCTGTCATCTCTCTCTGTCCCTCCATCTCTCCTGCTCACCCTGTTATCTCCCTACATCTCTCCTGCTCACCCTGTTCTCTATGTCTCTCCTGCTCACCCTGTCATCTCTCTCTGTCCCTCCATCTCTCCTGCTCACCCTGTCATCTCCCTCTGTCCCTCCATCTCTCCTGCTCACCCTGTCATCTCCCTCTGTCCCTCCATCTCTCCTGCTCACCCTGTTATCTCCCTCTGTCGCTCCATCTCTCCTGCTCACCCTGTCATCTCTCTCTGTCCCTACATCTCTCCTGCTCACCCTTTCATCTCCCTCTGTCCCTCCATCTCTCCTGCTCACCCTGTTCTCTATATCTCTCCTGTTCACCCTGTTATCTCTCTCTGTCCCTCCATCTCTCCTGCTCACCCTGTCATCTCCGTCCATCTCTCCTGCTCACCCTGTTCTCTATATCTCTCCTGCTCACCCTGTCATCTCTCTCTGTCCCTCCATCTCTCCTGCTCACCCTGTTCTCTATATCTCTCCTGTTCACCCTGTTATCTCTCTCTGTCCCTCCATCTCTCCTGCTCACCCTGTCATCTCCCTCCATCTCTCCTGCTCACCCTGTTCTCTATATCTCTCCTGCTCACCCTGTCATCTCTCTCTGTCCCTCCATCTCTCCTGCTCACCCTGTTATCTCCCTCTGTCACTCCATCTCTCCTGCTCACCCTGTTATCTCCCTCTGTTTCTCCATCTCTCCTGCTCACCCTGTTATCTCCCTCTATCGCTCCATCTCTCCTGCTCACCCTGTCATCTCTCTCTGTCCCTCCATCTCTCCTGCTCACCCTGTCATCTCTCTCTGTCCCTCCATCTCTCCTGCTCACCCTGTTATCTCCCTCTGTCGCTCCATCTCTCCTGCTCACCCTGTCATCTCTCTCTGTCCCTCCATCTCTCCTGCTCACCCTGTCATCTCCCTCTGTCCCTCCATCTCTCCTGCTCACCCTGTCATCTCCCTCGGTCCCTCCATCTCTCCTGCTCACCCTGTTATCTCCCTCTGTCGCTCCATCTCTCCTGCTCACCCTGTCATCTCTCTCTGTCCCTCCATCTCTCCTGCTCACCCTGTCATCTCTCTCTGTCCCTCCATCTCTCCTGCTCACCCTGTTATCTCTCTCTGTCGCTCCATCTCTCCTGCTCACCCTGTCATCTCTCTATGTCCCTCCATCTCTCCTGCTCACCCTGTCATCTCCCTCTGTCGCTCCATCTCTCCTGCTCACCCTGTCATCTCTCTCTGTCCCTCCATCTCTCCTGCTCACCCTGTCATCTCTCTATATCCAGCCATCGATGTCTTCCCTCTCTATTCTTCTTATAATGTCCATTACACCTACAGTATGTGCAATAGAAGATTCATATGGTTTAACCTTGCCAGGCTTTCTTTAGTGTGTGTAGCTGCCCTCTCCCGTCCCTCTAAGCCCGCTTCACAGCTGTACTGACACATCAGACATAGGAGTGGAGCAAACATACACACACCTTCACGCACACACACTTTGATGTGGAGGAGTGAAGCGTGGAGAGAGGACATTTTTTTGTCCGGTTCCAGCGAACACACCCCCAACAGAGCTTTAGCCCAAAGGCATTCTATGAGAAGCTGTGCCCTACAATTTAATGAGCACACACATACAGCATAAACACACATAACCAGACACACACACACACACGCAAACACACTGTTTTTCAACATGCACATTGATGGACACCCCATGAGGACCACAGAGGTCCGCTCCATAAAAATTACTTGGCATCCACATGTGGGGTTCAGAGGAAGACTTGACGGCTGCTAAGTGCATTTTCTTACGTCATTTTCACCTTCCTACTGTGATAGAACATTTCTGTATTTACCTGATTTATTCTATATTAATGGTTATCAATTAATATTTAACTAATAGTAAGACATTTCTGTCCTACTAGTGTCTATGTTTTTATGGTCTCCACTCTAGTTCCCTGCAGCTAATCTGAGTGTATGGTCACTAGAGATGGCTTGAGCTGACAAAAATGAGTTAAAGACTGCATTACATAGACGATGTGTTTTTACAAGAGATAGCTTAGGAGTAGAACAATCCCTAATTGTCTCAAAATCATCCTTGCAACTGGGAAACTAAGCCAGGGTGGGGTTAAGACAACAACCCCGTGCTGTTAATGAGCGGATGAACCCAGAGTGCCTTATGATGCTCCTTGGTCTGCATGGGAGGGGTGGAACCAACCATGACGAAGCATTTTTAGTGTCAGCTATATATAGTACTCTGCATTTGTGTAAAGGTTAGGTTACTCGGTCCAACACGCAAGGGTGTGGGGTCGACCAGCCTCATTATTGCACTAATGAATCACTATTAAAAAAAGATGATTGTTTGAAGAAATGACAAAGTCTCAGACCTCAGTATGAATTTCCACGACACTACCCCTCCCTCTGTCCCACCTCTAAGATGATACCATCCACACTGATCAAGGTCAGTTGAGTCCTACATCCTAAAACTTCTATACCTGGATCCTTAAGGCGTCCGCATCCTTCCCAGCAGAAACAGTTCGGAAGAGTTTGTGCATACATTATGACCACATTGTGTGACGTTTTTGTTTGTTTTGGACTTCGTGAGCATTTTTTGGGCAGTTCAGGAACACAATTTTTTTTCCTGGAGGCAGGCCGAAGTTCGGAACTGAAGTTTACACCCCTTCGTTGGTAGGGATTCTTCAATAAAGTCTTTGTTGTCATTCGACGAGAGACGACTCGTTTTCGTGCACATTTTTCTCCCTTGAGCAATACTGCACCAAACATCGTAGTTAGATGTAAAATTGCACTACTACTGTAAGATCTTCTCTGCAACAATTTCAACATTTCTGACAGATTTCTGGAGTTATCGGAGATTAATTCTGACTATTTTTGAGGACGTGTATACTGGCTTCGGCGTCTCAAAACAGTACTACTGCCACTTTATTCTAATTTTTCAAGTGATTGTCTTTTAACCTGTTGAGGCTAGGGGGTGCTGTTGTCACTATTTATGTAAATCGTGTAATTTTTTAAACGGCTTCCTACTAAATTCTTGATCGTACAATATGCATATTATTACTATTATTGGATAGAAAACAGTCTATAGTTTCTATAGGCGTTGGAATTTTGTCTCTGAGTGGAACAGAACTCATTCTACAGCAATTTCCCTGAAATGGAGTCAGATTTCACACATTTTGGCCCCTGATCTGAAGTCAGTTTAAAGGCCACTGTTATAACTATGAGCATACAGACACTGCTTACGTCTTCCCCTGGATGCCTTTACGTGATGACGATTTGAATGGTGTCGATTGCCCAATCACAGCCACTATAAATCAAAAAAACCTGTAGGTAGGAACTCTTTTCCAGCTGCGTCAGGCGCGCGGTGGCCACCGACCCGCACTTGTTCCAAGCATTAGTGTAGGGAGTAATATTTCTCCGGTCATGTTTCTACTCGTTATAGGAGTTAAAAACATCATAAGGTAGTTAATTTAAACCGTTTTATAGCAATTTATACCCGTTTAGTGCGATTTTGGGACATTTATTTCTGAGACACTGTGAATCTCTGGGCACCGTTCCAGTTCATGCCGAACGCAATGTGCATTTCTACATGGCAAGAGGACAGCTTTCGACCAAAAGACGATTAGACCCAAGAAAGGATTCTTTGACCAAGATTCTGATGGAAGAACAGCTCAAAGTAGGAACAATTTATTATGATAAATCGTGTTTGTCGAAAAATGTTAATGGCTTAGGACGCCATCTTGTTTGACGTAGCTTCGCTTGGCGCAAACTGTATTGAAAAGTAAGGATAATTTAAAAAATGTAATTCCGCGATTGTATTAAGAATTAAATTGTCTATCAATCGCTGTCCACCCTGTATTTTTTAGTCAAGTTTATGACTATTTATGTATAAGACTAGATCACTGTCTAATATGGAGCACGACATTGTCTGACCAGCTGAGCTACTTTTGTCATTGTCTAACCATGATTTTGGTGGCTAAATATGCAAATTTTCGAACAAACTGTATATGGATTGTGTAATATGATGTTACAGGAGTGTCATCGGAAGAATTCTGAGAAGGTTAGTGAAAAAATTTATATATTTTGGCGATGTTTACGTTATCGCTCTCTTTGGCTAGAATCAATGCTGGTGTAATGTTTGCATATGTGGTATGCTAATATAACGATTTATTGTGTTTTCGCTGTAAGACACTTAGAAAATCTGAAATATTGTCTGTATTCACAGGATCTGTGTCTTTCGATTAGTGTATGCTGTGTATTTTTACGAAATGTTTGATGATTAGTAGTTAGGTAAACACGTTGCTCATTGTAATTATTCTAGTCCATTTGTGACGGTGGGTGCAATTGTAAACTATGACATCTACCTGAAATATGCACATTTTTCTAACAAAACCTATCCTATACCATAAATATGTTATCAGACATATTGTGTCTTCCCTGTAAAACATTTTAAAAATCGGACATGTTGGCTGGATTCACAAGATCTGTGTCTTTCATTAGCTGTATTGGACTTTAATGTGTGAAAGTTAAATATTTGAAAAAAATATTTTTTTTGAATTTCGCGGCTCTGCCTTTTCAGTGGGGGTGGGGGGGGGGGGGGGGGGGGTGCCGCTAGCCAACAAGATGAGTAAAAAACTGCAAAATCACTAGCTTATGTAAATCTAATACCGCCCATAGTAGAAAAATTTACTTATTCTATTGGTCAGCTTGTTGTTCTGTGCAATAAATAAATATTCCAAACAGACTCTGGCACAGTTGTGCGACGTAGATCCCAAATTCATACAACCACTGTAGCCTACAAGAAAAATGCAAATGAGGCTGATGCAACAGATCAGAAGGTTTAGCTTAATATGTTGATAAACTATTTCTTCACATTATGAGCGCAGCAATGCGCACACTGCAGTGGGCTACGCGCTCAACTGTTTCTAAATGCAATTAGCGGGAAAACACCGTTCTCAAAAGCGCACCACACGTGTGAGAGGTTACATGTGCGAGATGCAAATATCCCTTAGGGATTTTGAGAGGGGAGATCTAAAGATGTTTTAACTAGCATGGGTTGCTAATATGACTATTGTGCCTTTGGCTACTGGTCAATGAAAGAAAGCTGAGAACATGAGAGAAACGCTGGTTTAAATGGCATAAGGAAGTGGTATAAGAATCATGATTATTTGCATCAATCCAGTGGCCACTTGTTTTGAAAACTGCATCAGAAGTGTGGTACTGAAACACCGCTAGCCAAAAACAACAGACTGTTTGGTGCACACCTGGATTAAGGGGTTACCGTTACCTCAAAAATTGTCGCCTGGTTTAAGCATTGTTGTGGACTTAGAAAAACAAAAAAAATTGGATGTTCTATTTTTTAAAAGATGGCTAGTCATTATTGGCCTGGTTCTGTATGGAATGCAGGCACATTATGGGACACAGGCCATGTCATTATCATTTTTTTTATTTATTTTTTTATTTAATTGGTGCAACTAAATCATGTGCTGGTGCCACAAGCTGAAAAAGTTAGTAGCACCACCAGTTGAAAAAAGTTACTGTAAAACCTATTCATCTGGCATCAAAACATTTGCCCAGACACACATAAACACTCTGTCCCTTGGTCCCTGTGCTCGATGGGCCACCCTGTCCAGACAGACCGACAGAGACACACACACTGGTGTTGGTCCACCCACACAGACAGCGTGGTGAAAAAGGCACAGCAGCGCCTCTTCAACCTCAGGAGGCTGAAGAAATTTGGCTTGTCACCAAAAGCACTCACAAACTTTTACAGATGCACAATCGAGAGCATTCTGTCGGGCTGTATCACCGCCTGGTACGGCAACTGCTCCGCCCACAACCGTAAGGCTCTCCAGAGGGTAGTGAGGTCTGCACAACGCATCACCGGGGGCAAATTACCTGCCCTCCAGGACACCTACACCACCCGATGTCACAGGAAGACCATAGAGATCATCAAGAACAACAACCACCCAAGCCACTGCCTGTTCACCCCGCTATCATCCAGAAGGCGAGGTCAGTACAGGTGCATCAAAGCAGGGACCGAGAGACTGAAAAACAGCTTCTATCTCAAGGCCATCAGACTGTTAAACAGCCACCACTAACATTGAGTGGCTGCTTCCAACATACTGATGCTACTCCAGCCACTTTAATAATGGAAAAATTGATGTCAAAAATGTATCACTAGCCACTTTAAACAATGCCACTTAATATAATCTTTACATACCCTACATTACTCATCTCATATGTTATTACTGTACTCTATACCATCTTCTGCACCTTGCCTATGCCGTTCTGTACCATCACTCATTCATATATCTTTATGTACATATTCTTTATCCCTTTACATTGTGTGTATAAGGTAGTTGTTGTGAAATTGTTAGGTTTGATTACTAGTTGGTTATTACTGCATTGTCGGAACTAGAAGCACAAGCATTTCGCTACACTCGCATTAACATCTGCTAACCATGTATATGTGACAAATAAAATTTGATTTCATTTGATTTCATTTGACACACACACACACACACTGGTGTTCTAAATTCCAGACCTTAATTAGATCAGGAGGTTTACATGGAATACTCCGACACAAACTGACCACATACACACACCCACTTCTGCACAGAAAATATACTTTGCATGCCATTTCCAGCCCAGAGTATTCTGCTTTCTCTGTAAATTGCTCAATTGATATAAATTGTGACTGGCTCCTCATGGGGCTATCAGCACACACTTAAGTAAACCACTGCAGTGTGTGTGTGTGTTGTGTGTGTGTGTGTGTGGTCAGAATGCACTCAGCCACAGTCTACACCCTACAGCTGAATCATGGAATTCCATGTGTGTGTGATCATTCAGATAATCCACCCAGCCAAACAGTATCCCCTATGCTACTGCAACATGTAATGTAATTCATTATTGGCCCTAGCCTGAGAGAAACTGACTCGATTAATCCAATTATTTGCCCTGTTTTGAGAATGTTTATTTAAAACCATAAAGTCGCAACGTTGTTTTTTTTCTAAGCCCATCTCCACAAGCGCTCAGAGTTAATTAAATGTGTGTAATGGAGGCCCGGATCATATGACCTACACTTTCCTCCATTACCCACAACCCCATGCCATTTGATCTGCATTCTATTTAACCTGCCTTCTCTCTGAAAGTAAGAACATCATTATTTGCGTGTCCAGAAACAACCCATAGCCCTTACTTCTTTGGGCAATTCAAATGGATCTGAAATCATGGGGAAAAGTGTAAGCAGTGTGGTTGTAGCTAGCTCCACCTTGCCCTCTGAGTTTTGTCAATAACATTTTGGATTTATTTTCTAATTCATTATTTCCATATTGCATATGTACACAACTATTTAATTCATATCTACACATGCCTAGGGCTGTCTCCAGACAGGAACATATCTTACCCTATATGTTTGTGATAGACAAACCTCAGCACCTACTTTATTAATGTGAGTTTGGAGTGCAACAGATATGCATTGTCAAAAACGGGGCACATAGTTTCAGTGTTGGATAGGAGTAAACTGATCCTAGAACTGTGGTTATGGGCAGCTTTACCTCAAGCCAGCCTCACAAAGTGATCACAATAAGCGATCTTCCCGGGATCGATCAGACAGGACTAAATGGATTGAAGAAGGCTAATTGAAAAGGCTAATATCTACTGTCTGCTTAAATGACCTCAGTACCAGCGGAGGGAGTATAGTGAGTGATCAGACCACACTGATTCTACTGGCCGGGATCAATAATGCTTAGTGCCTGGGGCAAGGCATCACCAATTACTTCCCTCATCCCTTCCTTACTGGGAAAGAGGTGGACAGATGAGAGGAAATGTGCACACACACGCACCTGTATGCATTACCACACACGCACAAACATGCACGCATGCGCACACACATCAGCACCAACAGCTCTGGTGCCAGTGCTTCTCTGAACGCTTAGCAGAGGCCAAAAGTCACTCAAGCATCCGTTAGTGAGCACAGAGAATATACACAGTCAGAGTGGACCACCGAATGTTATGGTTCTCCATTTCTGACCCAATGGCGCTCATTTCAGTGACCCGGTCACAGCCAGGCCAGGTGCATGTTGACTCCACCTGGACTAGGTTGGTACATATGGAACCAATGAGATCAATGATTGGCTGAATGACTCAGTGCTATGTGCCAATGCGGAGCTGCGGTATAGGGTGATAAGATCAGCTGTATTTAAAGAGGATGTCACTGACAGGTAGAAGTAGAGGACACATATTTATTTATTTAACCTTTATTTAACTAGGCAAGTCGGTTAAGAACAAATTCTTATTTACAATGGCGGCCTACCCCGGCCAAAACCTAACGACGCTGGGCCAATTGTGCGCAGCCCTATGGGACTCCCAATCACGGCCGGCTGTGATACAGCCCGGAATCGAACCAGGGATTGTAGTGACGCATCTAGCACTAACATGCAGTGCTTTAGATCGCTGCGCCACTCGGGAGACCATAAATACAGAGCTCTCAAGCCAAAAATCTGATTTTGACTAGCAAAATATACCACATCTTTATCCTAACTAAACCTTGATAGCAGTCTAAATACATATCATGTGATTGTTCAACAGTTTTAGTGCCATCATTTGGCCATCTAAAGCAGTGTTCACATTGCCAGTTTTGAAGTGACTCAAATCCTATTTATTTGCATATCCGAATCGAATCTGTTCTTTTTCCTGCAGTCTGAATATCCAAAAACCACATGGAATCTGATATTTCATGTCACATTTCAAACCACCTTCATATCTTGTTGCTTGCTAGCTACTCTGTCGACAGTTTAAAAAGAACATGTGGTAGCAAACTAGCTTGTTAATTGTTTACAAATATTTTAGTGAATGTGCTAGAAAGCTTAATGGGTACCTAGCTAGCTAGTTGACTGCTGTGGCTAGCCAAAAATGATTTGTTTTGAAAGTACCTTTGAGGCTTTAAAAGTGTTCTTACCCTATGATTTTGAACATTTAAAGCAACTGGGAAACATCCATGGCAGTCATTGTTGCCACCTTATCTTGCTACGTACAGTAACTTCTGAGTGATAGGAAACACAAGCACCACCACCAATCAGCCTACACCACTGCGCACACACCAATCATTACTATGACAACTAGCATAGCTATGTCAGCAAATGACTGCCGTCTGGACACACACACAAATACGATTTGGTCACTTGTAACTTGCTGTTTGGACAGTCCAAAACAGATTTGAAAAAAACTGATTTGAGCATTAAGGCCTGCCGTATGAACAAGGATTTACCAGAGCACAGGCGTCAAACTCATTCCATGGATGGCTGAGTGTCTGCAGCTTTTCACTCTTCCCTTGTACTTGATTTGTCCATTAAGGTCACTGATTACTTAAGAACTCCCCTCACCTGGTTGTCTTAGGTCTTAATTGGACACAAATTGAAAGGAAATAACGACAACCAGCAGACACTCGGCCCGCCATGGAACGAGTTGGACACCCCTGAACTAGAGACTACCACCCTGCCCAGAGACAACCCTTAACCCCTAGACGCCTTAACCCCAGTGTCAATCTCAAAGGTGTAACCGCAAAAGATTGGATAGGTGTAACTGGCCTGCTACATCAGACGCCAACTTTTACAGAGTGTGAGGTTGAATAGAGCTACTCAACAGTCATGACATGGGAGCTGGTCATGGGGAAGTCCCGGGGTGGTTTATTTACGCTCTGTATGGAGTTGCAATTTATAATCCAGTTCACCTCCTCCGACAGAGGTCAACGACCACAGAGCTAGGTATCAAACTATAAGACACATCTAATGGACAACACGCACAAACAACCAACCAAAACAAGATGAGAAGAACTTTAAAATGGCAATAATGGAAATTTGTCCTCCATGCTAACTGATGGACAAATCTGACGATTTTCTTGTTTATATTCTTCAAAGCGTACGTGAATTACTGCTCTATATTGTACAAAATTTAGTCTCTGGACACTTGGGACATAAACATTTTGGAGGGTCTTTTTTTTTCTCCAAAGTCATGAAAAGACACGTTCAAATGATCCGATTTGAATAATTTGGTATACAGATTGGTTGGACAAATATCTACAAGAGGCAATATATTGGTTCCTGGCCTCTTCACAAAGGCATCAGTCAACCCAGGAGAGCCTGGCACCAAATAGTTTTTTGTGTGTGTGTGTGTTTGGTGCACGTGTGTGTGGATTTTGAAAAAATATTGCCTTTTGTAGATATAGGTCCAGCATAAATTATGAAGATTTGAAGGGGGAAAAAACTCCAAAAGATAAAAAAAAAATGGCCCATGTGTCCTAAGACTAGTACAATAATAAAATGTGTATGAGGCCTGTATAGACACTTGTACTAGCTGTGCTGACACCAAATTTAATTTACACCCAACGGCAACAAAAATGATGTGGCACATTTCGATATTGTACTAAATAAGGACGTCAAGCCAAAGTGAAAGACAAATAGAGATAATTAGGTGTAACTCACTGCATCCATCCTCGTCGCTGTGATCTCCACAGTCGTTGTCCCCGTCACACTGCCACTGGGCCGGGATACAGGTACACTCCCCAAACGCGCTCACTGCACACGTGAAGTGGTTGCGCCCGCATGAACACTCCGCACTGCCCAACACGCCTGGAAAGAGACAGAGAGAAGACGGAACCGGGTTAGGAAAATGCTAAAAGAACACACTTAGAGGACACGCTTGTATAGCAGAGGTGGTTTGGTGAACTATCCTCTTGTGATGAGTAACCTTGCCTGAGATCTGGTTTCCCATGTACAGATTAAGCCTAATCCTGGGTTAAAAAGCATGTTCAATGGTGAATCTCCAATGAAATAGATTTTTAGTCTGGGACTAGGCTTAATCTTTGTCTGGGAAACCAGCCGTAAGAGCTGTGGCCCTCGAGCCAAAAAGTATGCCCACCACTGCTTTAGTTAAATAGGCTAACACAGCCTTGAGTCAAACCATAACAAACAAAAAAACTGTTACCTACTGCACCTATGAGCACAGACCATATCAAGATCAATATATCGGAAGGAAAATATGCCATAGCAGAGCTGTGAGATATGCTTATGAAAGCCTCAGCAGCCTCATTCACTCATGTAGTCTGACTGTCATAAACCCAATGAGCTGTGTTATAAACCTGGTAGCCAAGACTGGTGCATTTATACACTCCATCTATCCTGAACACACACACACCAAATAATGGTATTACGCATACCAGAGAAGGATGTGTGTGTGTGTGTGTGTGTGTGTGTGTGTGTGTGTGTGTGTGTGTGTGTGTGTGTGTGTGTGTGTGTGTGTGTGTGTGTGTGTGTGTGTGTGTGTGTGTGTGTGTGTGTGTGTGTGTGCAATGGATATGTTTTCAGCTGGGGCTGAACCACAGTCTTGTGCTAAAGTAGTACAATACATATATCTGGCCTTCATTTTACTGGCTTCCATTATGTTAAGGAGTTCTGTGTGAACACTGTACGCAAGTGAGAGTGTGTACCCATCCGTTTTGTGTGTGTGTGTGTGTGTGTGTGTGTGTGTGTGTGTGTGTGTGTGTGTGTGTGCTTGCATATGAACATGAGAGTGAGGCTGCGATGCCTCCTGAGATGCTTTTAGCCCCTTTGAAAGAGGCTGACGGCTTCAATGACAAATGGGTGAAGTGTGTGTGTGAGATGTTTTCCACTGAGAGCCTTCAAGAGTGTGTGTAGTAGGCTGCACTAAACAATATTAAGCAACAACAAAAAATACCCCAACTTTATATGAATCTCAGCAAATCGGGTCCAATACAGGGAGTGAAAAAAGCCTCCCATTTCTCTCTTTGAACTCAGTTAAAGACTGTGTGTGTGTGTGTGTGTGTGTGTGTGTGTGTGTGTGTGTGTGTGTGTGTGTGTGTGTGTGTGTGTGTGTGTGTGGTGTGTGGTGTGTGGTGTGTGTGTGTGTGTGTGTGTGTGTGGTTCCTGGCCTCTTCACAAAGGCATCAGTCAACCCAGGAGAGCCTGGCACCAAACGCACACTAACCTTCAGAAACCTCCCACAGCACTAAATTAATGGCCTCTCTTTTCATTTCTCTCCCTCTATCCCTTCCTCTCTCCCTCTCTCCCCATCCTTCTCTTCTGTTTTCTTTTCCTTCATTCTCTCCCACCCTCTCTTCCCAAAAGCCTCTAACACGACAAAGACAAAAAAATGTCTGGCTCCTTCTCTTTCTAATCTCTCCCCTGAGGCGTGTGGTCCCTCCTTAGTGTCTCCAGTCCCTGTCCCTTTCAGACATATAGAACAATGGACCAGGCTAGAACTAAGGCCCTAATGACTGATGACAAAGACAGAAAGCCCGAAAACACTGTTCCTTTCTTACCCCATAGAATCTAGATCAGACAAGGAATTATCTGGAGCATCATACAGACACACACACACACACGCTCACACAGACACTACTCCTCTTAAACTTGATCGGATCGTAACTAATACTGTTCATTTGGGTTGGTGCATGCTGATCAACAATTGAATCTATGCTAAATTTACATGAGTGTGTATGGGTTTCCATAAGCAGGGTTGTACATGCAGGTCTATATGAATGGCTTTCTAAGTGAGGGTTTATGTTGGACTAAATTAGAGCCTTGTGCCTAGGGTTGGCAGAGCAGTCATGTCACATGGAGCCACATGAGAGAGGCTGCATTTGTCAACATGCTTTAAACAGCACAGGCCACTTGCACTGAGAAGACCTATAAAATGACAGGGTTCAATACAAAAACACACACAAACTCGCGGGTGTTTTTGAACACACACACACTCGCGGGTGTTTTTGAACACACACACACACACACACACACACACACACACACACACACACACACACACACACACACACACACACACACACACACACACACACACACACACACACACACACACACACACACACACACACACACACACACACACACACACACGGAGAGAGAGAAAATGAAACCACAAGTTGAGTGGATTCATTAAACTCAAACCATATGAGTGAACCGTAATAGCTGTGGATAGACATACAGGTAACTGCCAAAATAAAGAAAACACAAACATAAAGTGTATTAATAGGATGCCAGAACAGCTTCGATGCACTTTGGCATAGATTCTACAAGTCTCTGGAACTCTATTGGAGGGATGCGACACCATTCTTCCACATGAAATTTCATCATTTGGTCTATTGTTGGAAACACTGTCTCAGGCGCAGCTCCACATTTGTTCAACTGGGTTGAGATCTGGTAACTGAGAGTGCCATGGCGTTTGGTTTACATCAATTGCATACTCATCAAACCATTCAGTGACCACTTGTGCCCTGTGGATGGGGCATTGTCATCCTATGGGGGCATAGCCAAGGTAGACAAAATAATGGCCTGCCCAGCATTTTTATATACGACTCGAAGCATGATGGAATGTTAATTGTTTCAATGTATCAAGTTTCGTATGCCACATGCACAATTACAGTGAAATACCTTGGTTTCAAGTTCTAACCCCAACAATGCAGCAATCAATAACAATGTAATACGAAAAACAACAAGGTAGAACAAAAACACACAATATATAGAAATAAGAAATAAAAAGAACATGATAAAGTAAGTAATCATACTATATACAGGGGGTCAGTCAGTTCCAGTCCCATATTTACAATGTGCAGGGATACTGGAGTGATGGAGGTAGATATGTATAGGGGTAAGGTGACTTGGCATCAGGATATATGATAAACAGAGTATGATGATTGTATGTGAGTGGGTCAGTATAATTGTATGTGCATATTCTGTTTGTGTGAGCAAATGATGGAGTGAGTGTTCGTATGTGTGTTGGAGTATCAGTGTGCTTTTATTTTTGTTGTACCTTGATTTAACTAGGCAAGTAAGTCAAGAACAAATTCTTATTTACAATGACGGCCTGCACAGGTCAAACCCGAACGACGCGGGACCAATTGTGCGCCGCCCTATGGGAGTCCCAATCACGGCCGGTTGTAATATAGCCTGGATGTAGGGCTTTGTGAGTGTGAAAAGACAGTGCAAGAATAAAATAAGGTCAACTCATATAGTCCGTGTGGTCATTTTGATTGCTAAATAGCAGTCTTATGGCATGGGGATAAAAGCTGTTCAGGAGCATGTTGGTGTCAGGACTTGATGCACTGGTACTGCTTGTCGTGTGGAAGCAGAGAGAACAATCAATGGCTAGGGTGGTAGTAGTCAAACGATTGTCCGGGCCTTCCTTTCACACCACCTGATATAGTGGTCATGGATGGCAGGGAGCTCGGCCGCAGTGATGTACTGGGCTGTCTGTACCACACTCTGTAGCGCCAAGTGATCGAGGGCGGTGCTATTGCCATACCAAGCAGTGATGCAGCCAGTCAAGATGCTCTCAATGGTTCAGCTGTAGAACTTGTTGAAGATTTGAGGGCCCATGCCAAACCTTCTCAACCTCCTGAGGGGGAAGAGGCGCTGTCGTGCCTTCTTCACAACGGTGCGCGTATGTGGACCATTTTATGTTCTTAGTGATTTGGACACTGAAGAACTTGAAGCTCTCGACTAGCTCCACTGCAGCCCTGTCAATGAGGATGGGGGCCCACACTGCCAGGTCACTGACCTCCTCCCTGCAGGGTCAACGTGGAGGAAGTGATGTTGCCAACTCTCACCACCTGGGGTCCGGCCGTCAGGAAGTCTAGGATTAAAGTTGCAGAGGGAGGTGTTCAGTCCCAGGGCCCTAAGCTTGGTGATGAGCTTGGGAGGGGAAATTGTGTTGAACGCTGAGCTGGAGTCAATGAGCGACATTCTCACATAAGTATTCCTTTTATCTAGGTGGGTGAGGGCAGCGCAATTAAGATTGTGTAGTCTATTGATCTGTTGGGGCGGTATGCAAATTGGAGTGGGTCTAGAGTGTCTGGGATGGTAAAGTTAATGTGTGCCATAACCAGCCTCTGAAAGCACTTCATGATTACAGATGAGTGCTACAGGGTGGTAGTCATTGTGGCATGAAGCTTTAGAGTTCTTGGGAACAGGAATGATGGTGGTCATCTTAAAATGTTGGGATTACAGACAGGGACAAGGAGAGGTTTAAAATGACTGAATATACCTGCCAGCTATTCTGCACATGCTTTGAGAACGTGCCCCTGAATACCATCAGGCCCCACGGCCTTGCAAGTGTTGACCTGATTAAAGACTTTACTCACAACGGCCTCGGAGAGCGAGATCACCCAACCTTCGGGGTCTCACACACAGCACAACGTTATTGTCAAAGCTTGCATAAAATGTATTGAGTTCGTCTGGTAGCGAGTCAATGGTTGGCAGATCACGGTTGGGTCTTCCTTCAAAACAAATCGAATTGTATTGTTCACATACAGTTGAAGTCGGAAGTTTACATATACCTTAGCCAAAAACATTTAAACTCAGTTTCTCACAATTCCGACATTTAATCCTAGTAAAAATTCCATGTCTTAAGTCAGTTAGGATCAACACTTGATTTTAATAATGTGAAATGTCAGAATATTAGTAGAGAGAATGATTTATTTCAGATTTTATTTCTTTCATCACATTCCCAGTGGGTCAGAAGTTTACACACACTCAATTCGCATTTGGTAGCATTGCTTTTAAATTGTTTAACTTGGGTTAAACGTTTTAGGTAGCCTTCCACAAGCTTCCCACAATAGGTTGGGTGAATTTTGGCCCATTCCTCCTGACATAGCTGGTGTAACTGAGTCAGATTTTAAGCCCTCCTTGCTCGCACACACTTTTTCAGTTCTGCCCACAAATTTTCTATGGGATTGAGGTCAGGGTTTTGTGAAGGCCACTCCAATACCTTGACTTTGTTGTCCTTAAGCCATTTTGACACAACTTTGGAAGTATGCTTGGGGACAAAGAAGAGAGGGGCTATTCCTAATGAAGCCGGTGAATGAGGTTGTTCGCTCGATCTTATCGGCGTTGTCCCGAAACATACTCCAATCAGCGCTAACAAAGCAGTCCCATAGGATAATATCTGATTCTGGAGACCATTTCTCAACGGAGCGAGTCATGAGCAATTCCTGTTTGAGCTTCTGCTTGTAAACAGAAAGAAGGAGTACGGAGTCATGGTCTGATTTGTTGAATGACGGGCGAGGGGGGGGCCTTGTGCTTGCTTGTGGGTAGAATAACAGTGGTCTAGGAATGTATCGCCCTTAGTGGCGAGGGAGACGTGCTGATGGAAGTTACATTTACATTACATTTAAGTCATTTAGCAGACGCTCTTATCCAGAGCGACTTACAAATTGGTGCATTCACCTTATGATATCCAGTGGAACAACCACTTTACAATAGTGCATCTAACTCTTTTAAGGTGGGGGGGGGTTAGAAAGGATTACTTTCTCCTATCCTAGGTATTCCTTAAAGAGGTGGGGTTTCAGGTGTCTCCGAAAGGTGGTGATTGACTCCGCTGACCTGGCGTCGTAAGGGAGTTTGTTCCACCATTGGGGTGCCAGAGCAGCGAACAGTTTTGACTGGGCTGAGCGGGAACTGTACTTCCTCAGAGGTAGGGAGGCGAGCAGGCCAGAGGTGGATGAACGCAGTGCCCTTGTTTGGGTGTAGGGCCTGATCAGAGCCTGAAGGTACGGAGGTGCCGTTCCCCTCACAGCTCCGTAGGCAAGCACCATGGTCTTGTAGCGGATGCGAGCTTCAACTGGAAGCCAGTGGAGAGAGCGGAGGAGCGGGGTGACGTGAGAGAACTTGGGAAAGTTGAACACCAGACGGGCTGCGGCGTTCTGGATGAGTTGTAGGGGTTTAATGGCACAGGCAGGGAGCCCAGCCAACAGCGAGTTGCAGTAATCCAGACGGGAGATGACAAGTGCCTGGATTAGGACCTGCGCCGCTTCCTGCGTGAGGCAGGGTCGTACTCTGCGAATGTTGTAGAGCATGAACAGGAACCACACCTGTGCTTTCAATAGACTTTGTATCCCACATTTACTTAAGTGTTTCCATTATTTGGGCAGTTAAACTGTACTTCAATCATATACCTTTGAATAATATAATTTTTGGGGGTTCGAAACATTTCTAAAATAATGTGTCTAAACTGTAATCCTTAATGGTGAGCCTGCCACGTCCGTTTGGGATAGGCTATTACAACAAAGTTATTGAAAACAACAAACACTTTTTTTCTCCGACATCATTGCACGCATGATAGAACAGTAGAATATGCACTGCAATTTCTTTATTTTTTCCGCTGCACGACACCTCACCGCTGTTTCGTCAACAAAACAAAAACGATAAAAGGTGCTGGGCAAACAGTGGCGCTGTTTCCCCTAATGTGGATTCCATCTTTCGAGGCGATTGTAAGATCAATACCTGAATAAATAGACGAGATGACGGAAACCTCTCCAGGTACTTATCTTAGAAGGGAACACGTCATTCCCCCACAATTCATTGCCAGCCAGGCATTGTGGCACTGGTCTTTCAGAGGCACTGCCATGACAGACAGAACACAACAATCAGAGAGAGATAAGAGCTCACCTGGGTGTGTGTGTGAGAGAGAGTGTGGGGGGTAAGCCAAAACCTCACTTCCTTCCAGGTAGTGAGGGTTTCATCTTTGCTGCCAAACGCTGGGGTGTGTGTGTGTGTGTGTGACCTCCGGCGTGCATGTGTGCATATAAGCATAGAGCCCCATAGGACCCTCGGCATGGCCAGAGCTAGACAGATGGTCCTCCTGGGAAAACACAACCCATCCCACAATCTACCACTACCTACAGCAGGCCACTGACACATAATGGGCTATTCTAGAATTGGCTATTTCATATTTGGTGGTACTAGAAGTCAAGAAAAAAGTTATTTCTACTACCACCTGTTTTCTTTCACCAGCACCCAAATGTTAACTCATTTACCTTCTAATGTACTACTATAAATGAGCGTATGTATGGGGAAATTACAGCAGAGCCAGCACCCGCACGTCCACACGCACACAGGATCTTGGAAAGCTGATCATTGTAATATAGGGTCAACACACACAAACGGTAACCCAACCCCCCAGGAGAGAGATAGAGAGAGAGGCATGGGCTTGAAAGATGGGCTTGGCTGAGGAAGGAGACAGAGAGATGGGCTTGGCTGAATTGGCTAGCTGAGTATGAACATTATGTGTGTATGTGTGCGTGCGTCCGTGACCGATGTTTGGGGTGGGGAATTCTGATTCCAGCGGTCTTTCTCCACAGCATACAAGGAATGCTGCTGAAGCCACAGTGTTTAGGTGTGTGCATGTGTATGTAACCCTATCGTCTGGCCCAAGTGCAGTCCAGCACAAGATCCAGTACAGTAGTCTACAATACAAGCCTCCTGTCTGGGCCAAGCCTCTGAACTCCTATGTGAAACCCAAACCCCTTCGGAGACTAGGGCCCCTCTCTGTGCCTTATCGATCACCCAATCCCCCTGCCTCAGACACAGACCCTGAAAAGGAGTACACATGCTAACAGAGTGAAATCCACTCCAGCTTTGAATCAAACAAGAATGAGGTGAAAGATGAGTAGAACTGGAAAGCGATAGGGAGAGAGCCATGGCAAAATTATAGTATTCCTTTCTGACTGATGATTGGAGAATAGTCTGGGTGCATCTCAATAGTCTAGTTGATTCCTCTTCTACTCTCCTTTCCTTCATTGTACTGATATAAAATAACCTGGGTATGTACAGTTGGTGCATCCAGTAGGCATGACCCCACTATACCTTGCTCCACTTTCCTGTCTTTGTGGGTCAGCACACATGAAGGAAAAAAGGAGACGAGGGAAGAAGGCTACTTTAGGCCATCGAGACATGTCCCCTGCCTATATCTGCCAGTTGTTCACTAGCTCTGAACACTGGAAAGCACAATGTTCTTGAACAGCCTCTAGGAGCAGTGTGGGTTGACAGATCCTTCCTCTGGCCAAGCCAGTCACTCTCAGCCTGTGAATGTGATCTCAGACTGAAGGGATATATGTGTAATAAAATGGGATTACTCCATCCAGGCAAGCTGTAACTCACTTTATGGGCTCAGAGTGAGGCTGGATGAAAAGAGCAGATAGGGAGACCCACACAGATCCAATATCCACCATTAGAGCCATAAAGAAAGCCATCTACAGGGTTCAAACATTTATAGTAAAAATAATAACTGGAATGCATCTTGTCTATTCTCAATGGCTTCTAGGGACGGGCATGGTTAATAGAATATCCAGATATCCAAACGGATGTTAATATTCATTTGTAAATCATTTTTGTAGGCCTATTTTAACAATGGAAAAGCTTTGTCTCAATGAAATTCAACGTTTATGTACGGCGCTCTGAGCTACCGCTGCTTAAGATGTCACGTGGCTTCGACAGTGCATCGTTTATAGTTACTGTAAGTAGCCTACGAACTGAGGACGCACAAAGTGGTTGTATTAATTTCAAGCTCATTTTCTCTCTCATGGGCTACGGGATATGGGTTGCGTTTTCCAGGAAAAGGCATTTTACTTTCATAGCCTATTTAGCCCTCCAGTCAGCCCTGACAACTGTATACTATTTCCCCCACTTTAAATAGCAATTAGCCTAGTACAGGCGCGCACCAATGGAGGGTCCACAAGACCTGACACAGATCAATGCAAAACACTCGCCAGAAAACGTATTTTTAAACATCAGACCTCTCTTTCACTGTTGCTGTTAGCCTAGGCTACTGTTAGCCAAAGACTACCGATATAGCACCCTGAAAACAACTGTGCACTGTCTGCTGTTGTGGCATTTTATTTTTCTTCATTACTATCTGGATTTCTGGGAGAAAATGCAGGATATTATTCGAATAGCTAAATCATTTCAAATACCCATTCCCTAATGGCTTGTAATGAAAAGTGCAGAATGGCCATGTAGATATTGTCTAGAAGAGTCAGCGAGTTCACATGTTCCATAACAATAAGACATTAGTTCACGACATGGAGCTCATTACATTTGAAAATGTCTTGAGTTTGCCAATATGAGTAGAGTTTGTATTTCTTTATTTTTATTTCACCTTTATTTAACCAGGTAGGCCAGTTGAGAACAAGTTCTCATTTACAACTGCGACCTGGCCAAGATAAAGCAAAGCAGTGCGACACAAACAACACAGAGTTACATATGGAATAAACAAACATACAGTCAATAACACAATAGAAAAGTCTATATACAGTGTGTGCAAATAAGGGAGGTAAGGCAATAAGTAGGCCATAGTGGCAAAATAATTACAATTTAGCCATTAAAACAATGGAGTGATAGATGTGCAGAAGATGAATGTGCAAGTAGATACTGGGGTGCAAAGGAAAACAAAAAAAATAACAGTATGGGGATGAGGTAGTTGGATGGGCTGTTTACAGGCACAGTGATCTGTGAGCTGCACTGACAGCTGGTGCTTAAAGCTAGTGAGGGAGATGTGAGTCTCCAGCTTCACTGATTTTTGCAATTCGTTCCAGTCATTGGCAGCAGAGAACTGGAAGGAAAGGCATCCAAAGGAGGAATTGGATTTGGGGGTGACCAGTGAAATATTCCTGCTGGAGCGCGTGCTACGGGTGGGTGCTGCTATGGTGACCAGTGAGCTGAGATAAGGCGGGGCTTTATGTATGGCTTGCAGTAGGGAACTGCTATCAGTCCAACACTGACCTATAAAATAATTGTCTCAAACAAGCACGCATACACAAACACTTGAGTACACACACACACACACACACACACACACACACACACACACACATCCTGTCTGTGGGAAGTCTTGTTCTGAAGAAGACCCCTCAGCAGAATGTGACTGGCTATAAGACGCCACCTTACAATGACCAATTTGTCATCATCCACCATGTTGTCACCCTGTCCTTTCTCCAGACACTGGAGAACAACATCCTAGAAGTTGATAGTAGTTCCTAGAAGAGTTTGGGCCTGGGTCAAACACGTGTTTCAGCCAGGGAAGATTTTTATGGCGACTCATTCTGTCCCCAAAACAGTTTTCACAGTGCGTTAAGTTAGACAATAGATGGCTGCTTTGTAGACAGATGATGTGACACTTAGCAGCTCAAGATTGATTGGTGTGGGTTTTAAGAGTCACAAACGCACACCCTCAAACGTGCAAAATTGCACGTGTGAGACACACAACAACAAAACCCACATTAAATTCTTGACTTGAAGGCAAGACCATGCTAGAACCGAGGCGGACAACCTGTGGTTGTGGTTGAATTCTCTCTCTCTGGCTCCTTTTTGGAAAGAGAATAAAACAGAAACCACAGACCCCTCCATTCAGTGTGATTTATCCGTATGGCCGAGCCCTCTTTACCGGCTGCAAAGGCCCCCTTCCGGGGTGCCCAGCGGGATGCCTGAAAGTGGTGTGTGAACCTCTCCTGTCTCCTTTAGCTGAAAAGGGAGGGATGAACAATGGCCCTTGCTAGGCACTCACTCCGAACAATCCCTCTCTTCGCTCTTTTTTTCCTCTAGCTCTCCTTCTCTTTCTTAAAACAACCCAAAGCTAGAAAAGCCCCATATTACTCATTCCTCATACCTCACTCCATCAGAGTATCATAGTTAATAAAACGACTTCCTTTGCTACCACCACCCTCCCCCTTCTTTTTCTCACTTCGTATCTCTCCTCTCACTGGTTCTTTCTCCTTTCCCTTGTCCATGCCCCACTCGCTCTCCTATGCCACCCTTTCCCCTCTCTCCCTGCTCCCACTGCCTTTCGTTGGCAATAGCGAGGAAAACAGACTGAATCGAAAGGAGGAACAGGAGAATAGAGGAAGGAGAGACTATGAGAAAGCTGCGCCTCACATTTTTCGGGGTTCTCAGGACCCCAAATGACCCTCCTATTTCCCAAATTGTCAAAAAGTGGATGACCACCCTTCCCCCACAAGCTCCATCTGTCCCCCCTACCCGATCCTGTGAAAAGTCCTCTGCTGCCTCAAAGGTTTGGACCGAGCAAACGAGCGAGAAATATTATAGAGAACTAATAACATAATTGTCATTGCTGCTATAATGACATCAAGGTTGATTTACGATGAGGCCATATGTGCGATTTTAATTTATGAAAACAATCAACTAGGCCTAGCGTGTGGACGCAGAGTTGGCTGTATGGATCATGATGGTCCACATTCACATCTCTCCCCCAGTGCAGGAGTTACTCGTGACCAACCACACACTGTCTGTGTGGAACGTGTAGCTAATCTGTTAGCACGGCGCTCTCCCAACCAGGCCAAGCCAGGAGACACAAAACCAAAGGCACCCACACACGGGTAAGGGCACACACACACCTGGCATCAACAACAACCATTACTTATTTTAATTCTCCCCTTATATCACTGCAATCCTCACTTGGCCCCTTCTGTTGAAGGCTCCGGAGAGAGGACAGTTTAGACACAGGAAGTTACCACTGGAGGCCATTTTGTCCATTCACCGCTGGCTCCTACAGAGCTATTGAGCATTCACTCCGCACCTCCACATCCCCGACAGGCGCAACAAAAAGCATTTTAACGAAAACCCTCCCTGTGGTTCCCACACTATTTCACCTGTCAAACACTCACAAAACAGGAGGGGAATGCCAAACACTCCTCTGGGGCACCTCAAGCGCACCTCCCGCCAGCCCGGGACCAATAGAGACATTGTAGTTCTTCTTTCAGACCAGGGACACTATATCTTTGGACCGCCATACCTCCCTTTTCTCCAGGGTCCAAACAGCAAGGCCTGAAAGGGGCAAACGTTCTTTAGCACCGCTGTGAAGGGCATGACCACAACTGGCAGGATGTTAGGGGGGAAGTTGGTGGGAAGTAGTTATTTCCAAATAGAAAAGGATGAAAGAATAAGAGGAGTCTTCAGGAAAGAGGGATAGAATAGCTTTAGTGGGCAAACAATCCAAATACAGGAATGCCTATGTACGACGGGAGAGAGATCGTGAAAAAGGAGGAAGCAAAGCAGGAGATCTCCGCTGTTTAAGACAGTTCCGTAATCCCCTGCAAAGTCCAGGTCTGTCACAGAGTCTGTGTGTGATCATTCCTCTAATCCCATAGAGCTTCAAAGCATATCGAGTTACCTGGAAATACATCCCTAAAACACACCACTGACTTTAGAGAGCCATTTTCACAGAATCTCAGTGCAATCAGTACTGAAATAGAGGTTACAATTTGTTCTATTTGTCCTTCAACTAGGGTTGGGCGATGTCAACCTTTGAATTAAGTTTCTCCTAAATCACGATAGGACAAACTTAAATCAGTTATACCAAATTTTAACCAGTATGTCACATGTGGAACCGGGGGGGGGAATCCTAGACCACATTTACTCCACACACAGAGATGCATACAAAGCTCTCCCACGCCCTCCATTTGGCAAATCTGACGACAATTCTATCCTCCTGATTCCTGCTTACAAACAAAGCAAAAACTAAAGAATGAAGTACCAGTGACCCGGTCAATACGGAACTGGTCTAATGAAGCGGATGCTAAACTAAGGACTGTTTTGCTAGCACAGACTGGAATATGTTCCGGGATTTATTCAATGGCATTGAAAAATACACCACATCAGTCATTGGCCTCATCAATAAGTCCATCGACGACGTCGTCCCCACAGTGACTCTACGTACATATCCCAACCAGAAGTCATGGAATACAGGCAACATCCGCATTGAGCTAAATGCTAGAGCTGCCACTTTCAAGGTGCGGGAGACTAATCCGGACACTTTAAGAAATCCCGCTATGCCCTCAGACGCACCATCAAACAAGCAAAACGTCAATACAGGATTAATATTGAATCCTACTACACTGGCTCTGATGCTCGTCGGATGTGGCAGGGCTTGAAAACTATTAAGGGCTACAAAGGGAAATCCAGACGCGAGCTGCCCAGTGGCGCAAGCCTACCAGACGAGTGAAATGCCTTTTATGCTTGCTTCGAGGAAAGCAACATTGAAGCATGCATGAGAGCACCAGCTGTTCCGGATGACTGGGATAACGGTCTCGGTTGCCGATGTAAGCAAGACCTTTAAACCGGTCAACATTCATAAAGCTTCTGGGTCAGACGGAAGACCAGGACGTGTAGTGTCTTCACTGACATTTTCAACCTCTCCCTGACCAAGTCTGTAATACCTCCATGTTTCAAGCAACCACCATAGTCTCAGTGCCTAAGGAAGCAAAGGTAACCTGCCTAAATGATTACAGCCCCATGGCACTCACGTCGGTAGCCTTGAAGTACTTTGAAAGGCTGGTCATGGCCTCCCGGACACCCTAGACCCACTCCAATTCACATACCGCCTCAACAGATCCACAGATGACACAATCTCAATCGCACTCCACACTGCCCTTTCTCACCTGGACAAAAGGAACACCTATGTGAAAATTCTGTTCATTGACAACAGCTCAGCTTTCAACACCATAGTGCCCACGAAGCTCCTCACTAAGCTAATGACTCTGGGACTAAACACCTCCCTCTGCAACTGGATCCTGGACTTCCTGGCGGGCCGCCCCCAGGTGGTAAGAGTAGGCAACAATGCGTCTGCCACGCTGATCCTTAACACTAGTGCCAATCAGGGGTGTGCACTTAGTCCCCTCCTGTATTCCCTGTTCCCCCACGACTGCATAGCCAAACACAACTCCAACGCCATCATTAAGTTTGCTGACGACACAACAGTGGTACGCCTGATCACCGACAACAATGAGACGGCCTATAGGGAGGTCGTCAGAACTGGCAGTGTGGTGCCAGGACAACAACTTCTCCCTCAATGTGAGCAGGACAAAGGAGCTGATCATGGACTACAGGAAAAGGTGGACCGAACAGGCCCCCATTAACATCGACGGGGCTATAGTGGAGCGGGTTGAGAGTTTCAAGTTCCTTGGTGTCCACATCACCAACGAACAATCATGGTCCAAAATTACCAAGACAGTCATGAAGAGGGCACGACAAAACCTTTTCCCCCTCAGGACTGAAAAGATTTGGCATGAGCTCCCAGATCCTCAAAAGGTTCTACAGCTGCACCATCAAGAGCATCCTGACCGGTTGAATCACCGCCTGGTATGGCAACTGCTCGGCTTCTGACCGTAAGGCGCTACAGAGGGTAGTGCGAATGGCCAAGCTTCCTGCCATCCAGGACCTATATAGTAGGCGGTGTCAGAGGAAAGCCCATAAAATTGTCAGACTCCAGTCACCCAAGTTATAGACTGTTTTCTCTGCTACCACACGGCAAGCGGTATCGGAGTGCCAAGTCTAGGACCAAAAGGCTCCTCAACAGCTTCTACCCGGAAGCCATTTGACTGCTGAACAACTCGGAAAAATCACTACCGGACAATTTACATTGACACCCCCCCTCTCCTTTGTACACTGCTGCTACTCGCTGTTTGTTTGTTACCTATGCATAAATCACTTCGCCCCCACCTACATGTACAGATTACCTCAACTAACCTGACCCACCGCACACTGACTCGATAACGGTACCCCATGTATATAGCCTCGTTATTCTTATTGTGTTTTTATTGTTACTTTTTATTTTAGCCTACTTGGTGAATATTTTCTTCTTCTTGAACTGCACTGTTGGTTACGGGCTTATAAGTAAGCATTTCATGGTAATGCCTACAAACCTGACTCAGTTACACCAGCTCTGTCAGGAGGAATTGGCCAAAATTCACCCAAGTTATTGTGGGAAGCTTGTGGAAGGCAACCTGAAATATTTGACCCAAGTTAAACAATTTAAAGGAAATGCTACCAAATGCTAATTGAGTGTATGTAAACTTCTGACCCACTGGGAATGTGATGAATGAAATAAAAGCTGAAATAAATCATTCTCTCTACTATCATTCTGACATTTCACATTCTTAAAATAAATTAATGATTCTAACTGACCTAAGACAGAGAATTTTTACGAGGACTAAATGTCAGGAATTGTGAAAAACTGAGTTTAACTGTTTTTGGCTAAGGTGTAAACTTCGACTTCAACTGTAGATTTAAACCCAGTTTTTCAAAATTCCTGACATACGAAGTAAAAATTCCCTGTCTTAGGTCAGTTAGGATCACCACTTTATTTTGCCCACATGGATAATTTATTTCTTAATAAGCTTAAAACTTGATTACCCTTGTAATTAGATGTTTATATAGGCTATTGATATGGTTTGTTCTCTCATTATTAGTCCCCTGGCTACCTTGTGTTTTTAAGCTCTATAAACAACTTTTTGAGATGGAACTTGCATAAAACTACGAAAGCGTAGCCTATAGCCCAAAGCCATATTCATAGCCTATCGAAAGTAGAGAAAAGGAAATATGAGCTACGTATTTTTCTCACAGCTAGACACAAGATAGTTAAGGAGTGTCCGCTAAAAAATATATATTTTGACTATAGCCTAAGGCTATCGTAATTTTACTCAATTTATTTGAAATCTTGAACAGCTGCCTTCAAAAATATGTGCATTTGTTGCACCTTGCACTTATTATTATTATCAATAATGTTCTGATTTAATCTCTTCAGTTTTTTTTGCAAAGGAAAGGGGTAACACTGAAGTCTCTGGGGAGATAAATGTAGCAAGCTAAGTCAGCCATTGGCTAGGCCATCAGAAGCTAGATGAAGGCATCGGTCATTCAACTGTTTTCGGGCAACATTTTGGAGTGACAGTGGAATCAACTAATCACATTTTGACCTAATGGGGAGGGACCATTTTTACAAAAAAGTATGGAAACTTCTGCCTTCTTGAAGGACAACAGGTAACTGCGCAATAGCGAGTAGTAGTTTACTCCGGGATGCCTTCTAGGCAGAGTTGCAAAGAAAAAGCCACACCTCGGACTGGCCAATAAAATGAAAATATTAAGATGGGCAAAAGAACAAAGACACTGGACAGAGGAACTCTGCCTAGAAGGCCAGCATCCCGGAGTCGCCTCTTCACTGTTGACGTTGAGACTGGTGTTTTGCAGGTACTATTTAACGATCATCCTTGAGGTGTATCTACAACTTGGGAGTCCACCTGTGGTAAATTCAAATGATTGGACATGATTTGGAAAGGCACACAACTGTCTATATAAGGTCCCACAGCAAACCAAGCCATGAGGTCGAGGGAATTGTCCGTAGAGCTCCGAGACAGGATAGTGTCGAGGCACAAATCTGTGGAAGGGTACCAAAACATTTCTGCAGCATTGAAGGTTCCCAAGAACACAGTGGCCTGCATCATTCTTAAATGGAAGAAGTTTGGAACCACCAAGACTAGAGCTGGCCGCCTGGCCAAACTGAGCAATCGGGGGAGGTGACCAAGAACCTGATGGTCAATCTGACAGAGCTCTAGGGTTCCTCTGTAGCGATGGGAGAACCTTCCAGAAGGACAACCATCTCTGCAGCACTCCACCAAATCAGGCCTTTATGGTAGAGTGGCCAGACGGAAGTCACTCCTCAGTAAAAGGCACATGAGAGCCCGCTTGGAGTTTGCCAAAAGGCACCTAAAGACTCTCAGACCATGAGAAACAAGATTCTCTGGTCTGATGAAACCAAGACTGAACACTTTGGCCTGAATGCCAAGTGTCACTTCTGGAGGAAACCTGGCACCATCAGTATGGTGAAGCATGGTGGTGGCAGCATCATGCTGTGGGGTTGTTTTCCAGCAGTAGGGACTGAGAGACTAGTCAGAGTCAAGGCAAAGATGAACAGAGCAAAGTAGAGAGAGATCCTTGATGAAAACCTGCTCCAGAGCATTCAGGATCTCAGACTGGGGCGAAGGTTTACCTTCCAACAGGACAACGACCCTTAGTATACAGCCAAGAGAATGCAGGAGTGGCTTTGGGACAAGTCTCAATGTCCTTGAGTGACCCAACCAGAGCCCGGACTTGAACCCGATTAAACATCTCTGGAGAGACTTGAAAAAATCTGTGCAGCAACGCTCCCCATCCAACCTGACAGAGCTTGAGAGGATCTGCAGAGAAGAATGGGAGAAACTCCCCAAATACAGGTGTGCCAACCTTGTAGCGTCATACCCAAGAAGACTCGAGGCTGTAATCATTGCCAAGGGGTCTGAATACTTAAGTACATTCTATATTTCAGTTTATAACTTTTTATACATTTGCAAAAACTTCTAAAAACCTGTTTTTGCTTTGTCATTTTGGGGTAGTGTGTGAAGATTGATGAGGGAAAAAATACAATTTAATCCATTTTAGAATAAGGCTGTAACATAACACAATGTGGGAAAAAGTCAACGGGGTCTGAATCATTTCCGAAGGCACTGTATATAGTGAAATGGCGCTGCGGTTCAATTTCCCTTTAAGATAATTTGACTACACCCAAACCAAATAAAAAAAATGCAATCTGAGGAACTGTGTGGAATTGAACGGTAGTGTTGTGTGTGTAATGTAATAATGTAGGCCTAATATTAGATTGAGCACAGCGCTCCTCCCTTCTGTCTGGTCGGTATTAGCGATATGCCGCTTCAGTGACTTTCTCTGTTACTGCTCTCTGTCCGATTAGCTAGATCTGTAGCACACACACACTTCCCATTTTCCACTATGGGGGTGGGGAGTGTATGTGTTTTATAGACTAGTAGCGCTAACTGAAACGTCATCGAAGAAAGGACAAAAAAACACTGCTGAAAGCTTACCAGCTTTACGAATGAAAAAACGTCTTCAAACTTTTAACAGCACTGCAAAACAAAATACACACTTCAGCTCCTCTCCAAACCCACGTTAGCTGAACACTCCCACAGTATTGAGGCAGAGGGTGAGTTCTCACTCTGTATTCTGACTGACCTTCAATACCATTTACTCTAACACAGCCTTTCAAAACGAACTCAACAGCTGACACCAACATGTATTCCAACACTGTTTCAAAAGGATATTAGTGTTCAGCGTTTCGGTCTCTAGTTGCTAGTGTTATGATTGAGATTTCATGTCACGATGATGATATCCACACACTCGATGTGAGGGATTAATTACATTTGGATGTCATTATGACTGTTTAGAGAAAAGAAACATCTATGAGGAGATAGAAACACACTGCTCATTAAAGTTGCATTAGAGACCTCAGCCTGCTAATCATTCAGTCATACCCTTCCTACAGCCGTAACCCCACAAGCCTCATCAAAATGATCTTGCAAGACAACCAAGATAAGTTTTACGAGCTTTTTGTGGGTACGTGTGTGTGTGTGTTACAGGTCAGTTTGGAGACTAATGAGTGTGTGCGTGTGTGTGTGTGTCTTCCATAAGGCCTTTTCTTATTGGCAATCTGGTTGAGACATTAATAACATGAATCAGGATTATAACTCAATGGAGGTAATTTGGCCCATGGCATTATGGTCATCCATCATTGTGTGACGTGTGTCATTGTAGAGCTTTACTATGGGGAAACACCAAACAGAGAGAGAGGATGAAGAACTGCAAAGTTTATCACATTTTTTATTCAGAACTTTTCACAAACACACACCTGTCATTTGAAATCCTTGACTTGTAAAAATAAAAATAAAATATATATATATATATTAATAATATTTATATATATATATCATTATGTCATTCAGACACACACTTAACCGACCAATCAAATCAAATCTTATTGGTCACATACAAATGTTGAGCAGATGTTAATGCGAGTGTAGCGAAATGCTTGTACTTCAAGTTCTGACCGTGCAGTAACATCTAACAAGAAATCTAACAATTTCACAACAACTACCCTGTACACACACAAGTGTAAAGGAATGAATAAGAACATGTACATATAAATACATGGATGAGCGATGGCAGTGCGGCATGGGCAAGATGCAGTAGATGGTATAGAACACAGTATATACATATGAGATGAGTAATGTACGGTATGTAAACATTATATAAAGTGGCATTGTTTAAAGTGACGAGTGATACATTTATTACATCCAATTTTTCCATTATTAAAGTGGTTACAGATTTGAGTCAGTATGTTGGCAGCAGCCACTCAATGTTAGGGGTGGCTTTTTAACACTCTGATGGCCTTGAGATAGAAGCTGTTTTTCAGTCTCTCGGTCTCAGCTTTGATGGACCTGTACTGACCTCACCTTCTGGATGATAGCAGGGTGAGCAGGCAGTGGCTCGGGTGGTTGTTGTCATTGATGATTTTTTTGGCCTTCCTGTGACATCGGTTGGTGTAGGTGTCCTGGAGGGCAGGTAGTTTGCCCCCGGTGATGCGTTGTGCAGACCTCACTACCCTCTGGAGAGCCTTGTGGTTGTGGGCGGAGAACTTGCGTACCAGGTGGTGATACAGCCCGACAGGATGCTCTCGATTGTGCATCTGTAAAAAAGTGTGTGAGTGTTTTCGGTGACAAGCCAAATTTCTTCAGCCTCCTGAGGTTGAAGAGGCACTGTTGCGCCTTCTTCACCACGCTGTTTGTGTGGGTGGACCATTTCAGTTTGTCCATGATGTGTAGGCCGAGGAACTTAAAACTTTCCACCTTCTCCACTACTGTCCCGTCAATGTGGTTAGGGGGATGCTCCCTCTGCTGTTTCCTGAAGTCCACGATCATCTCCTTTGTTTTGTTGACGTTGAGTGTGAGGTTATTATCCTGACACCACACGCCAAGGGCCCTCACATCCTCCCTGTAGGCCGTCTCGTTATTGTTGGTAATCAAACCTACCACTGTGGTTTCGTCTGGGAACTTGATGATTGAGTTGGAGGCCTGCATGGCCACGTAGTCATGGGTGAACAGGGAGTACAGGAGATGGCTGAGAACACACCCTTGTGGGGCCCCAGTGTTAAAATCAGCGGGGTGGAGATGTTGTTTCCTACACTCACCACCTTGGGGCTGCCCGTCAGAAAGTCCAGGACCCAGTTGCACAGGGCCGGGTCGAGACCCAGGGTCTCGAGCTTAATGACTAGTTTGGAGGGTACTATGGTGTTAAATGCTGTGCTGTAATCGATGAACAGCATTCTTACATAGGTATTCCTCTTGTCCAGATGGGTTAGGGCAGTGTGCAGTGTGATTGCGATTGCATCGCCTGCGAACCTATTGGGGCGGTAAGCAAATTGGAGTGGGTCTAGGGTGTCATGTTTGTGATAACGGTGACCAAGACATTTCCTATTTTCTTTCCATCTAAATAAAAAAGGTTTAGACGTAAGAACGCATCAACAGAACTGACCTAATTCAAAGTGCCACACTCTCCCCTTCTCTTTAACCCTCTCCCCTTTCTCTTTGTAGAATAGAACCAATCCCTCCCCCACTCCATACACCCCTCCTCCTCTATCCATCTCCCTACATCGCTGTGGTCTATCCTCGCCCCAAAAGTGATGCCCCAACGGTGATTAACAGCTCTTCCCGAGCCAGGCTGATGTTTACCTCCTGTCTGTTCACAGGCAGATGTGATTAAAAGGCTAGGCCTGTCTTTGTCTGCCTGACACACACACACACACACACACACACACACACACACACACACACACACACACACACACACACACACACACACACACACACACACACACACACACACACACACACACACACACACACACACACACACACACACACACACACACACACACACACACACACACACACACACACACACGCGGCTCACCATGCGGGCAGAGCAGACACCCGTGGCAAGGCAAGGAGATTAGAGAGAGAAGACACACACGTAGGGAATGGCTGAGGTGTGGGTGTAAACACTGGGACACTGGGCTCATGCTTAGGGCCTGTTAGGACTCGTACCTAGGCTACCTAGCAGACACTACAAGCATGTAGGTATAACTACGACCTCAGGGAACCCAAGCCCTAGGGCCCTGGGTGAGGAGGGAGTCCGGGAATTTTTATGTTTCATGTTTTAATTCAACCTTCTTTGATACAATCACTTAATCAATCAAAGAAATCCATTTACTGTCCGAGACAGGAAATCCAGAGGCCCGATCAACATACTAAGGTTTGAGGAGAGGGAGGAAGATGAGAGAGCAGAGACGAATTTGATAGAAAGAGGGAAGTGGATGTCGATCCAGTGGTATTGACAACCATAATAGAATTTGAACGTACACTATACAGTTGAAGTTGGAAGTTTACATACACTTAGGTTGGAGTCATTAAAACTCGTTTTTCAACCACTTCTTGTAAACAAACAAACTATAGTTTTGGCAAGTCGATTAGGACATCTACTTAGTGCATGACACAAGTAAATTTTCCAACAATTGTTTACAGACAGATTATTTCACTTATAATTCACTGTATCACAATTCCAGTGGGTCAGAAGTTTACATATACTAGGTTGACTGTGCCTTTAAACAGCTCGGAAAATTCCAGAAAATTATGTCATAGCTTTAGAAGCTCCTGACAGGCTCATTGACATCATTTGAGTCAATTGGAGGTGTATCTGAAGATGTATTTCAAGGCCTACCTTCAAACTCAGTGCCTCTTTGTTTGACATCATGGGAAAATCAAAAGAAATCAGCCAAGACCTCAGAAAAAATATTGTAGACCTCCACAAGTCTGGTTCATCTTTGGGAGCAATTTCCAAATGCCTGAAGGTACCACGTTCATCTGTACAAACAATAGTACGCAAGTATAATAAATATGGGACCACGCAGATGTCATACCACTCAGGAAGGAGACGCGTTCTGTCTCCTAGAGATGAGCGTACTTTGGTGCGAAAAGTGAAAATCAATCCCAGAACAACAGCAAAGGACCTTGTGAAGATGCTCGAGGAAACAGGTACAAAAAGTATCTATAGCCACAGTAAAACGAGTCCTATATCGACATAACCTGAAAGGCCGCTCAGCAAGGAAGAAGCCACTGCTCCAAAACCCCCATAAAAAAAACAGACTACGGTTTGCAACTGCACATGGGGACAAAGATCATACTTTTTGGAGAAATGTCCTCTGATTTGATGAAACAAAAATAGAACTGTTTGGCCATAATGACCATCGTTATGTTTGGAGGAAAAAGGGGGAGGCTTGCAAGCCGAAGAACACCATCCCAACCGTGAAGCACGGGGGTGGCAGCATCATGTTGTGGGGGTGCTTTGCTGCAGGAGGGTCTGGTGCACTTCGCAAAATAGATGGCATCATGAGGCAGGAAAATTATGTGGATATATTGAAGCAACATCTCAAGACATCAGTCAAGAAGTTAAAGCTTGGTCGCAAATGGGTCTTCCAAATGGACAATGACCCCAAGCATACTTCCAAAGTTGTGGCAAAATGGCTTAAAGACAACAAAGTCATTTGTCACAAAGCCCTGAGCTCAATCCTATAGAAACTTTGTGGGCAGAACTGAAAAAGCGGGTGTGAGCAAGGAGGCCTACAAACTGCCTCAGTTACACCAGCTCTGTCAGGAAGAATGGGCCAAAATTCACCCAACTTATTATGGGAAGCTTGTGGAAGGCTACCTGAGACGTTTGACCCAAGTTAAACAAGTTAAAAGCAATGCTACCAAATAATAATTAATTGTATGTAAACTTTTGACCCACTGGGAATGAGATCAAAACAATTTAAGCTGAAATCAATAATTCTCTCTACTGCTATTCTGAAATTTCACATTCTTAAAATAAAGTGGTGATCCTAACTTACCTAAGGCAGGGAATTGTTACTGACTTTAAATTTGGCTAAGGTATGTAAACTTCAACTGTATATACACAAAAGTATGTGGACACCCCGTTTTGGATTCGGCTGTTTCAGCCACACCTGTTGCTGACATACAATTGAGCACACAGCCATGCAATCTCCATAGACAAACATTGGCAGTAGAATGGCCATGCTGAAGAACAGTGAATTTCAACATGGCACCGTCATAGGATGCCACCTTTCCAACAAGTCAGTAAGTCAAATTTCTGCCCTGCTAGAGGTGCCCCCGTCAACTGTAAGTGCTATTATTGTGAAGTGGAAACGTCTATGATCAACAGTGGCTCAGCCGCGAACTGGTAGGCCACACAAGCTCACAGAATGGGTGCGCTGAGTGCAGAAGTGTGTAGCGCGTGAAAATCGTCTTCTCGGTTGCAACACTCACTAGGGAGTTTCAAACAAAGCAACGTTAGCACAATGGTGTAAAGTACTTAAGTAAAAATATTTTAACATACTACTTAACTCATTTTTGGGACGAGACGGCCTACAGGGAGGAGGTGAGGGCCCTGGGAGTGTGGTGTCAGGATAATAACCTCACACTCAACGTCAACAAAACAAAGGAGATGATTGTGGACTTCAGGAAACAGCAGAGGGAGCACCACCCTATCCACATCGACGGGACAGTAGTGGAGTGGGTAGAACATTTTAAGTTACTCGGTGTACACATCACGGACAAACTGAATTGGTCCACCCACACAGACAGCGTGGTGAAGAAGGCGCAACAGCGCCTCTTCAACCTCAGGAGGCTGAATAAATTTGGCTTGTCACCAAAAGCACTCACACGCTTTTACAGATGCACAATAGAGAGCATCCTGTCGGGCTGTATCACCGCCTGGTACGGCAACTGCTCCGCCCACAACCGTAAGGCTCTCCAGAGGGTAGTGAGGTCTGCACAACACATCACCGGGGGCAAACTACCTGCCCTCCAGGACACCTACACCAGCCGATGTCACAGGAAGGCCAAAAAGATCATCAAGGACAACAACCACCCGAGCCACTGCCTGCTCACCCCGCTATCATCCAGAAGGTGAGGTCAGTACAGGTGCATCAAAGCAGGGACCGAGAGACTGAAAAACAGCTTCTATCTCAAGGCAATCAGACTGTTAAACAGCCACCACTAACATTGAGTGGCTGCCGCCATACATGTAAAAAATGTATCACTAGCCACTTTAAACAATGCCACTTTATATAATGTTTACATACCCTACATTACTCATCTCATATGTATATACTGTACTCGATACCATCTACTGCATCTTGCCTATGCCGTTCTGTACCATCACTCATTCATATATCTTTATGTACATATTCTTCATCCCTTTACACTTGTGTGTATAAGGTAGTTGTTGTGAAATTGTTAGGTTAGATTACTCGTTGGTTATTACTGCATTGTCGGAACTAGAAGCACAAGCATTTTGCTACACTCGCATTAACATCTGCTAACCATGTATACGTGACAAATACAATTTGATATGGTCCAATTCATGCACTTATTTTTATTTATTTTATTTCACCTTTATTTAACCAGGTAGGTCAGTTGAGAACAGGTTCTCATTTACAACTGTGACCTGGCCAAGATAAAGCAAAGCAGTGTGGCAAAAACAACAACACAGAGTTACAAACAAACATACAGTCAATAAAACAATAGAAAACATTTTGAAAAATCTATGTACAGTGTGTGCAAATGTAGAAGAGTAGGGAGGTAGGCAATAAATAGGCCATGGAGGTGAAATAATTACAATTTAGCATTAACACTGGAGTGATAGATGTGCAGATGAAGTGCAAGTAGAGATACTGGGGTGCAAAAGAGCAAAAGGGCAAGAAATAATATGGGGATGAGGTTGTTTGGTGTGTACAGGTACTGTGATCTGTAAGTTGCTCTGACAGCTGATGCTTAAAGTTAGAGGGGGAGATATAAGACTCCAGCTTCAGTGATCTTTGCAATTCGTTCCAGTCATTGGCAGCAGAGAACTGGAAGGAAAGGCGGCCAAAGGAAGTGTTGGCTTTGGGGATGACCAGTGAAATATACCTGCTGGAGCGCGTGCTATGGGTGGGTGTTGCTATGGTGACCAGCGAGCTGAGATAAGGCGGGGCTTTACCTAGCAAAGACCACCTGGAGCCAGTGGGTCTGGCGACGAATATGTAGTGAGGGCCAGCCAACGAGAGCATACAGGTCGCAGTGGTGGGTAGTATATGGGGCTTTGGTGACAAAACGGATGGCACTGTGATAGACTACATCCAGTTTGCTGAGTAGAGTGTTGGGTCTATTTTTTTTAAATGACATCAAGAGAACATGTGGTCATCCCTACTGCCTCTGATCTGGCAGACTCACTAAACACAAATACATAGTTTGTCAATTATGTCTGAATTTTGGAGTGTACCTCAGGCTATGCGTAATATTAAAAACAAGAAAATTGTGCCGTCTGGTTTGCTTAATATAAGGATTTTTTTATGATTTACACTGTTACTGTTGATACTTAAGTATATTTAGAACTAATACTTTTAGACTTGTACTCAAGTAGTATTTTACAAGGTGACTATCATATTTACTTGAGTAACTTTCTATTAAGGGATCTATACCCCTTCAAGTGTGACAATTGGGTACTTTTTCCACCCCTATCATCGGGAGCTTCATGAAACACGTTTCCATGGCCAAGCAGACGCACACAAGCCTAAGATCACCATGCGCAATGCCACACATCGGCCGAAGTGGTGTAAAGCGCAACACCAACGATGGACTCTGGAACAGTGGAACCGCGTTCTCCGAAGTTATCAATTACGCTTCACCATCTGGCAGTAAAACGGATTCATCTGGGTTTGGCAGTTGCCAGGAGAACACTACATAGTGCAAACTGTAAAGTTTTGTGGAGGAGGAATAATGCTATGGAGCTGTTTTTCAAGGTTCGGGCTAGGCCCCTTAGTTCCAGTGAAGGGGATTCTTAACGCTAGAGCACACATTGACATTCTAGATGATTCTGTGCTTCCAACATTGTGGCAACAGTCTGGGGAAGGCCCTTTCCTGTTTCAGCATGACAACACCCCCATACACAAAGCGAGGTCCATACAGAAATGGTTTGTCGAGATCGGTGTGGAAGAACTTGACTGGCCTGCACAGAGCCCTGACCTCAACTCTATCTAACTCCTTTGGGATGAATTGGAATGGCGACTGCAAGCCAGGCCTAATCGCCCAGCATCAGTGCCCAACCTCACAGATGAACTTGTGGCTCAATGGAAGTAAGTCCCCGCAGCAGCGTACCAATATCTAGTGGAGAGCCTTCCCAGAGAGTGGAGGCTATTACAGCAGCAAAAGGGGGAACAACTCTATATTAATGCTCATGAATTTGTAATGAGTTGTTTGACGAGCAGGTGTCCACATACATTTGGTCCTGTAGTGTAGCTGTAATTACACTGTGAAAACGGAACGATGTTCCGTGGTCTCCTGAGGAACAGAACAGCCAGCAAGTCATCACTGCATGAAAAACTGTCAATAATAAGTGTGTAATAAGTTCCCCAAACTTCTTCTCAAAGTTCTTACACTCCGTGTGAACAACAAAATACAGAATAGAATGGCGCTAGAAGAAATAGCGGCTGTTTTACGGGCTAAAGACCAATTGTGCAATCGTTTTTAGTTGTTTTACATAATGTTTCAGCCATTGTTTCTTCTGGACATCAGAACAGCAATCACTAACCTCAATATGGACAAGGACTTCTACTTCAATGAGTCAGAGGCGAAAGACATTGATTATGCCAGACCAGGTCGAAATCCCCGACACTCGAAGGAGGAGGCGGCGGCGCTATAGAGGCCAGCATGCGGGACACCTTACGAGACTATGTCGGCGAGTGGATAAATCACCTGCACCCTTTGTTCTATAGGCGAACGTGCAATCACTGGAGAATAAACTGGATGAGCTCCGTTCGAGACTATCCTATCAACGTGATCTGAAGAACTATAATATCCTATGTTTCTCTGAGTCATGGCTGAACAAGGACATGTTAAATATAAACCTAGCTGGCAGGACAGAACGGCAGCATTAGCCCCAGTGGTGAGCTGGTTTTATATTTATATTATTTCCCTGCATTGTTGGGAAGGGCCCGTAAGTAAGCATTTCACTGTTACTCTACACCTGTTCTTTGAGGCATGTGACGAATACAATTCTCCAAACTGGATCAACTTCTCTCCCCCAAATCCCCCTCCCTCACTGTCTTCCACATCCTGATCCACTGACGTTTACTACCACTATGCCTTTAAAAAAAGATTGAGGGAGCGAGAGGACCAGAAACAGAGAGCAAGACGAAGAGGGTGAGAGAGACGGAACGAGAGAGAAAGAGAATGGAGAAGGGGGTGCAGAAGGAGAGAACCTCAGCTGATGTATTGTATTTAAGGATTGTACCCTTTTTTTTTTGCCTAAAATGACATACCCAAATCTAACTGCCTGTAGCTCAGGACCTAAAGCAATGATATGCATATTATTGATACCATTTGAAAGGAAACACTTTGAAGTTAGTGGAAATGTGAAATTAATGTAAGAGAATATAACACATTAGATCTGGTAAAAGATAATTCAAAGATAAAAAACATGCGTTTTCTTTTTTAATATGGCTTTTAGATTTTGGCCACTAGATGGCAGCAGTGTATGTGCCAAGTTTTAGGCTGATCCAATGAACCATTGCATATCTGTTCAAAATGTTGTATCAAGTTCGCCAAAATGTGCCTAATTGGTTTATTCATACATTTAAGTACATAACTGTGCACTCGCCTCAAACAATAGCATGGTATTTTTTTACTGTAATAGCTACTGTATATTGGACAGTGCAGTTAGATTAACAAGAATTTAAGCTTTCTGCCCATATAAGACATGTCTATGTCCTGGGAAGTTTTCTCGTTAGTTACGTCATGCTAATCACATTAGCGAACGCTAGCTCAACCGTCCTGTAGAGGAACATTAGCTCAACACCGATCCTGTAGAGGAAGAGAAGCGATCCCCCCCAATAAATAAATAAATGACGGAATGCAACTAACGGAATATTCCAGACTTTGATTAAAGAGGGTTCAGAGAGGACTCCCCCACCATCCCTCCCTCACTCTCTACTCCCCCTACCCCAGTTAGAGTTTACAGGGCAGGGGGGGTGAGGTGGGTGCCAGCCCTTTAGAGATGAAAGAGGAAGGCTTTCATGACATGGCATTAGAGCAGAAGAACGTGTGGCACGCCGATTGTTGTGTCTTAGCAACGGCGTGGTAAAACAAGGTTAGGAGCAGGCACTAGGTAGAGCAGGAGAGGCAGACAGAGAGAGAAAGGAGGGGGGGGCGGAGGGTAATAAACTCACTTTCTTTCAATGCGCTTGTTGTTCCCTTTCCTTTCCGAACGAGGCCTTTCAGAGATATTTTTGGAAAAGCAGCTTTGAAAAAAGAAAGAAAATAAGAAAAAAACAGATATGCTTCAGCAGCACAGTAGCTCCAGCAGTAGTTGTGCCACAGCCTCCCTGGCTCGTTGTAGCTATGCCACACACACACACACACACACACACACACACACACACACACACACACACACACACACACACACACACACACACACACACACCAGAAGAAGAAGAGCGGCAGTGTCTTTAAGATCAGGAGGGAACAATTAAGCGGGATGAGATGTAGAGTGATGTAGTGTGAACTCCCCGCTGTTCCTTCTCGGTCCTTCCCCCCCTAACGGCCTCCTAAAGAGAGACAGATCAAGCCTCAAAGCTTTAGAGAAGTTCCCGGCTCCCCCCTCTGACATCGCAGATGAAGAGGAGCTGTAACAAAGCACCCAATTGTCCACGCAAGATAATTCCTTAACTTAGAGACAGCTAGTTAGGCTACTGTGCTACTGCAACTATGAATGAATGATGGAAGGCCTTTTGTTGACCATATGCAGATTGGGGGATAGAGTCGTTATTACTGGACCTTTCTTACTTGTCTGTCCGTCAAATCTTTCTGTCTGTCTCTTTTCTCTGTCAATCTCTCACTTTATCTGCCCTCAAAGTAGTTTCTCTGTCTCTCCCTGTGCAGTTGTCCCTGGAGATGCTGATCTTGGGTGTTGAGCATTTTCCCCACTAATAGTTAAGTTTCTATTGGGGGAGGGGACGTTAATCCTAGATCTGTACCTATGGGAAACTTGGACAGAGAGCCATAGACAGGCCCTGGGGTTATTTTCGTTGTCTCTCTTTCTTTGGGTGAGTAAGTAAAGTGAAGTGGTTTCTGTTTAGGGAGGGAACAAGAAGACTAGGATGTCTATGGTGTAGTCTTCATATGACATCGCCACTGCTGTTGAACATGGAGAAGGTCCAGTATATGAAGGGACATCTTAAAGGAAGTTCAGGATTTTGGCAATGAAGCCCTTTATCTTCTTCCCCAGTCAGATGAACTCATTGATAGCATGCTAGCTATTCCTGTAGGCTTCCAGTCATTGCGCTAACGCTAGTTAGAATTGGCTCGCGAAACTACCTACAACTTTCTTCATACTAGACCAGACACATAAAAATGGTATCCACGAGTTAACGTGACTCTCAGAGCTGTTCCAAAGGTTCAACGATTCTTTGACTCACATACCGCCGTCCCTCACTCCCTCCTCAGGGTTTTGCATGTGTGTGCGTTGTACAGTAAATAGCTCACATTATCAGCTGTTGGGCTGGCACAGTATTTGCTCACGAGAATGTGTGTCAAAGGACAATCATGCACGCACGTACACGAACACACACAAACGCTAAAAATGGAGAAATACTGACATTTCTTCAGGTCTACATCGTGACAATCTCTGACACCTTGAACCCACAAAATTGGTATTGCCAGTACTGTGCTCTAACCAATTGAGCCATATGAAAAACACAAGGCAACAAAATCTCTTGCACTCGCACACACACATACAGACTTTGATGTTCAGATGTTTATGGCCCCTCCTAGGATAATCCCCCTTATGTCCAGATATACCACTCCTAAGGATTACCCACACAAAGCAGAGAGCTCTTTTATCCTGCAAGGCTCTACCCTGCCCAGTCCTGTACAGACAAACACACACCGCTGATGCTGGAAGCAATTAGGTGCGTATTTCTCTCTAGTGGGACACACACACACACACATACTCTCTGCCACATACGTGTACACACGCACTCACCTCACAGCTATCCCATTACATTTTGGGATAGGGATTTATGGTCAGGGGTTGGTTGCTGAAATGCACCTAAGAGAGAGCAAGGGACCCCTCTCAAACTCTTTAATTACTGCTCCTCCCTCTCACCTTCACTGCCCTTCGCTCCGTTCTTCCCCCTCTACCCCCCACCGGAAACCTCCCTCTCTCTTCCCAATGAACTTGAACTGAAGTTAAACGCGTGGTCGCTCTAATAGGCAGCCATGGTTGTGTGTGATCACTAACCACAACAGCCCATCCCCCTAAAGCTGCTCTCTTCTTCCCTTCTTTCCCTCCCTCCTGGCATTCTGAACTCAGAAGGGGACATCTTGGGGCCACTGGGCTGGGACTGGATAAACAGCATCTCACACACACCTCACTGTCTCAACATTGCAACATAATAATTAGGGATGCAGCGATGTGACATTTTTGGACGATACCGATATCCAATATTTTCCTTGCCCAAAAAAAAAACAATAACGGTATTTTTTTTAAATGCGGCCTTTTAAGCATTCTAGTACAGTTAAATCGTTGACACACACACACACACACATATACAAACAGATGCAGCGGTTTAAGGCACTGCATTTCAGTGCAAGAGGCATCACTACAGTCCCTGGTTCGAATCCAGGCTGTATCACATCCAGCCGTGATTGAGAGTCCCATAGGGCGGCGCAGCGTTGCCCGGGTTTGGCCATCATTGGAAATAAGAATTTGTTCTCAACAACCAGGATTTCATCATACATGTCAAGCAGTGAAGTTTCATCTCTGTCTGTCAGTGGCCTCTCTTCCTCGGTGCGCACTGTCACTGTGTTCGTTTCCATCTTGTCCAGCTGTGTATGTAACATTTCACGTAAACCCTGTTTCTTGCCTGCGGTCCTTGTACCTATCATCGAAGAATGGTGGCGACACAGTAAAGAGGCTCAGAGACAATGCCACCGAATCGCTTGTTCACAGCTTCGAATAAGTTTTAACCCCACGGTCTGTGTCGGCAGTCTTGTTGAGCAGGCGTTTCAATGCCATGACAGAGGGTATCACGTCTGCTGCAGACGCAGTTGATGAGCTTATTTCTGGAGTCAGTTGTTCGAATGGCGCTAGGAGTGATTCCAAGTTTCAAACATGTTCTCAAATGCCATTGAGAATAACAGCAGTGGTATGAGAACCAGCACCTGTGTAATGATCATACTGTTTAATCAGCATATTGACATACCACACCGGTCAGGAGGATGGATGTAAACAAATTTGTGCACAACATTTGAGAGAACTAAGCTTTTTGTGGGTATCGAACATTTCTGGAATCTTTTATTTCAGCTCTTGAAACATGGGACCAACACTTTACATGTTGCATTTGTATTTTTGTTCAGTGTACTCCTATGCAAATTAAGTTTAGTAGGTTTTCCTTAAAAATTGTGTATGTTTTAGCACCACCAGAGAGACAAGACACTCTAAAGCTGCTGCCAGCTGCCAAACGAGAGCACAGTGTATTGTGTGTTGCGCTTAAAACTCTCCGTGCAGAAACACACTTTTGGGAGAAAAACATTTTATGAGATTAAATGCGAGAAGAAAAAAAAAATAATCTAAAGTTAAGTGTAATTAACGCGTCAACGTTGACAGCCCATGTATATAGACACCATATTAGAATCCTGTGACAGTCTATCCAGATCTTTATATGATCCTGATTCTTTACTGGATTCCAGTCTCTTGCGTCCCCTATGCTGGGTCCAGTTTTTCCCAGTGCTCAGTGCCTGGCTGGGGTCCCTGGAGTCCGTGTTTGTGCTCTGACCCTTTCATTTGTCAGCCCAGGCAACTGCTGGGCCCACAGCATTTCTCACAATCCATCGCTGCTCTGCACCAATCCCACAATGCTCCGCAGGGGACCGCAGGACCCAAACAAAAGCCCCTGGGCAGCCCGGACCGCAGTTAAAAGTGTTTTTTTTTTTTAAAGAGTGGACAATTGTTCCCTTTTTTTTATATCCCGGCTTCCTCCTCCCAATCTACTCACTCCCTTCACAGGAGGGAGAAGAGAAGATAAAAAGCCTACCACCGAGATATGGAAGGAAGAAGAAAAACAGGCAGAGAAATTGACATTTTGATTGATTAGAGTCTGGAGCAGAAGAAATGCTACTGTCTCGCATGAAACACTGAGGCAGAGATAGACAGGTCTTTCAGTCTAGTTTAGGAGGTTTCTTAAAAGCCAGCCAGCCTCTTTATAGACACACACCGCTACAAGGCACTCTGTCAGTGATTCAACAGTGTGCTTTTCCGTAAACAATTGCTGTGTCCCAAACATCCCGAACCAGTGTCTGCCACCGACCAAGAGAAACAAAACACACAGCGATGCTAGTGAGTCACTGTGATTGCAGTAAAGCACCCAATCCACTCGGTTTTCCCCCTTTTAGTTGATCATAACCCAACGAACCCTTAAAAGGACAAAGTACTTATGCGGGCGAGACCTTTCGCCAACTGTCTTTCAGTTGGCAGAAACTGGATGATGGTTACGCTGCACCTAACCAAAACTTGGATGCAACATTGCTTTTGAATGTCGAAACACAGGGACAACAGACAATTGTGAAGTTAACCCTGGCCCTGTGCATTGGTGATGACAGAGGCGTGCCCCCACTCTCCCCCTCCTCCCTCTTTCCTCCCCGCTGCCTGTCGTCCCCTTTTGATGATGAAGGAATGGGAACAGGTGGCGCAGTGGCTCCAGACACACAGACACGTGTGTAATTGTCATGACAGAGGGATTACTGGGCCTGGCCGTGTCACCTGTCGTTGAAACATTAGCCCCCATGACTCATACTGACTGGACACACACCAGACACTGGTCTGAAGACATACTGGACACACTCACATACCGGGCTAAACTGCATCATTTTCTGAATCTCCATGGCTTACTGTGACGTCCATGTGAGAAGGTTCGCCTGCTTGCCATGATCACGTAGCACAGTATTTCTGAAGGACGTTGCTGAAAGGTTCCTCGATTTAGTCATTTCTCAACTTAGGCGCTAGTGTTAAGTGGCCATCCAAGAAGGAAGAACCAGAGCTTGTCAGTACCCGTCTCAAACCCTTGATCAACCCTGATGTAGTACATATACATCAGGGAATATGCTTCACAACCAGATATCTGCAGCAAAGAGTTATCGCCAGGACTCTATCCCATAACCCCAGGTGTGGGTTATGTAACTTCCCTTCAGGTCTGTATCCCCCATCTAGTGTAGAGCTCTGGGGGTCTGTAAGCACTGCTAACTGAGATGCCAGAGATCTTGTGTAATCCGGTTTGCAGCTAAAGCCCAGCTTTCCCTCTCCTAATCCACTACTAATAGCCCTGCCAGATAACCACCACCTCTGTCTATTAGCCTAACCATTTTCCTCACTTTCTCACTCACTCCATCTTTTCTCCTTCCTTCCCTATGTGTCCCTCACTTCTGTTCTAACACCTTGCCTTCCCTCCCGACCGCTCAATCTTGGTTTCTCTTGTCCTGTCTCTCATCTGTTATCACACGTCTACCTTGCCCTCCGCTCTGTGTTCATCTTTCCTCTGCCTTTCACTTCGCCTCTCATTCTCTGTATGCCTATCTCTCTCATCTATGCACACCATTTTCCTACTGTGGATGATTTTTTTTTTTTTTTTACTCTAGCCGCTCTTTCTCTCTAACACACACACACACACAGGACAGACAATTGTTAAACCAGAGCCCAACACAAATCTGCCTTTACAAAGAAAGCCAGTTTCCTCTGCTCAACTGGACTACATGGGCCATAGAAATAGAATTACTAGAACGGACATTCTCATTCAATTCATTTCTGCAATGGGGGGACTGGCGGCCATATCGAGTGTACCCATAGGGGTAAAGCAGCAAGTAAAACTGCATTTTTATAAAATAGGGCAATTCATTTACATATCTTTTCTACAACACTATATTTACATGACATCAAACTACACCTCTGCCTCACTCCTGTCCTGGTGCTTTGTAAGGGGACAGTTATGTTTTTGTATCGGAGATATAACAGTGTCATTTTGGGGAGGGCCCAGAGGCTGAGAGAACAGCCTGATTGTATGTGATGTTGTCGTCCATCATGTCTATTCCTGTCCACAATATCTATATCCTGTGAGGTGAACGTGCCAGGTTAGGGGTGAATGTTTATTGGTCAGGTACACAGATTTGCAGATGTTGTTATCGCAGGTGCAGTGAAACGGCTGTGTTTCTAGCTCCAACAGTGCAGTAATAATACAAAACAATTCAAACAAAATCCGAAAGCAAAAAATAAAGAAATTAAGAAACTTCCGAATGAGCAATGTCAGAGTCCGAAATATACAGTACACACGGGAAGCTGAGCATGAAAAACCCAGTAACGTTGCAGTTCTTGATACACTCAAACCGGCGTGACTGGCACCGACTACCATACCCCGTACAAAGGCACTTCAATATTTTGTCTTTCCCATTCACCTTCTGAATGGCACATATACACAATCCATGTCTCAGTCTCAAAGGCTTAAAAATCCTTATTTAACCCATTTCCTCCCCTTCATCTACACTGATTGAAGTGGATTTAACAAGTGACATCAATAAGGGATCATAGCGTTCACCTGGATTCACCTGGTCAGTCTATGTCATGGAAAGAGAAGGTGTTCCTAAGGTTTTGTCCACTCAGTGTATATACACTCATTGGCCAGTTTATGGTACATCACCCCGCTCACGAAAATGGTTAGCTCCTACAGACAGTGAGTCACATGGACGTGGCTTTCTATACAAAGCAGGCATGCAGGCAGAAGCATTCAGATACTGTTTGACTGAAATTTAAAACGGGCAAAACGATTGACATAAAAATGTGAGCGTGGTATGAACATCTGTGCCAGGTGCACCGTTCCAGAATCTCAGAAACTGGCAGGCCTCCTGGGCTTTTTAGGCACGACAGTGTCTAGGGTTTACAGAGAATGGTGGACAACAAAAATAATCCGGTCAGCGGCACTCCTGTAGGCGATAACAGCTTGTTGATGTGAGAGGTCGAAGGAAAATGGCAAGAATTGTGCAAGCTAACAGGCGGGCCACAAACAGGCAAATAATGGTGCAGTACAACAGTGGTGTGCAGAACGGCATCTCGGAACATACAGCTCATCGGTTCGGTCACGGGTGGGCTATTGCAGCAGACGACTACACCAGATTCCACTCTTATCAGCTAAATACAAGAAGAAGCGGCTCCAGTGGGCACGTTATCCCCAACACTGGACAATTGTGGAGAGGAAAAACATTGCCTGGTCCGGTTCCGTCATGCTGATGGCAGAGTCAGGATTTGGCGTAAGCAGTATGAGTCCATGGCCCCATCCTGCCTGGAGTACAGGCTGGTGGCAGTGGTGTAAAGAATGTTTTCCTGGCACACGTTATGTCCTTTGATACCAATTTAGCAACGTTTAAATGCCACACCTTATAGGATCTGTGGCCCAAATAATTCAGGCTCTTCTGGAGGCAAAGGGGGTCCGACCCGGTACTATATGGGTGTACCTAATAAACTGGCCACTGAGTGTATACAATGGTGTGAATAGACAGTATATGAATAGGGTGGTGATCCAAGAAGGAAGGACCATAGCTGTGGCTCAGAGCACCTGTCTCCGGACACAAGAGCACAGGGACTTTAACTCTGATCTTATTTACAGGCGCACAAGGGGTCCTTCAGCTGGGGCTGTTCAAACAGAAGGCCGGTGCAGAATGCCCTTTGAGGGGGCCGGGCTGCATTGACTCTGGGGAAGAGAGAAGGGCTGACAGGTCAGTCTTAAAGCTATAAAAAAAATGGGGCCAGGATCAGAGGGAACTGAGAGAGGGGGTTTAAACACCCCCTGTGCCCCCCTCCCCCCCACTCTCTCCTCAGGGAATAGCATTTTGTAGAGACAATGACCCTCTGCTGTTGACTTGAGGGAAGCGGAGTGAGAGCTGGCTAGGGGGAAGTTGAGGGAGAGAAGCGAAGAAAAGGGGGGGGCTCTCCCAGCTGTCAGAGCATAGCAGAAGCGTGCATCTCTCTTCCACCTCTTGCCCCCATCCCCACTGGTGGAGGAAAAGGTGCTAAATCAGGGAATTATACAGCCCCGTTCTGAGCTCGGGGGCCAGGGGGGATGATGGGGGATCAAAGTCCTCCAGAGGGGAACACAACAGTTCCATCCAGCTGGACGCTTCCCTCTTGTTAGCTCTTAGAAGGGGTGGAGGGGTATGGGGTACAGGCCATGAGAGGTATGGCAGAGTAGGGGGTAAAGTCAGATGTGATGCCGTTTGAGCCAAAGAGCAGATCTGTCACGCCTGTCACGGTTGCTTAGGGATGAGGTGGACAGAGAGGAGCTGCTGAGCTGAGAAAGAAGGAAAGACAGAAGACTAGCTACAAAGAGAGCTGAGGAAGGAGACAGGAGAGGACTGGAAAGTGTCAAGAGAAAAGGACAAAGGGGTAGAGGTGTAAAAGGGTAGAGAGAGGCGTGATTATGTGTGTGTGTCATTGCACGTGTGTGTTGTGTGCACATTTGTGTTTTCAGACCCTATGCAGACTGACCATCAGACTTCAAACACCATTAGAACAACAGAAAAAAAGATGCCCGGTCATCCAATTTATGGTCGGCTTGACCCCACCGTGGCCTTTCACTCCTTGTCCACTGACCTGGATGTTATGTCCATTTGGGGCGGCCATTTCCTGACTATAAAGCAGGGAGCGGAACTGAGGGAGACTAAGGGGGTGTGTCGGGGTGGGAGATGGAGGAGCAGAATCATCGGCTACCAACAATGACCACAACTGTGTTCAAGTACAGCTCAAACCTTCACAGAGGTCAAACTCTGCTCTGCTCGTAAAAACCCCAAGCCCTACAGCCCCCAAAACATAATGTTTTTTATTCTCCCTTTATTTTACCAGGTTAGTCTCATTTAGATTAACAATCCATTTTACAAGAGACGCCTGGACAAAATATCCGCACACAAAGTTGCAGACACATTTACAACATAAAACACAAAGCACTACAGTTTAAAAAAACATACATTAACACATTGAACAGCAAAATGGTTTGAGAAAGTGTGGTGCAACTAGGGGTCAAAACATTGACAGCCCCCCGCTTCATTTTCCAGCATATTGCTTCACCTATCTTTAAATTAATGTAAAGGGACAAGCTCCTGTAATTTCAGGACCTTTGAAACTTGTTCCAAGTGGTAGGGGAAGAGAACTGGAAACCTTTTTTCCCTAGCTCTGTATGGGCCTTAGGCACAATCAACAAAACACAGTCATGTGAGCGCAGGCTATAGTTTTCATTTGTCTGCGGGACAATGTAGTTACACAAGTCAAATGGGAGCAGTCTCAATATGGCCTTATGAATAAAAACGTACCGAGGATTTAATCTCCGAAGAGCTAAGGAAGGCCAGCCCACTCTCAGATAGAGAGTACAGTGATGAGTGAGGCCTTTGGAGTTAGTAACAAACCTCAGCACCCAATGGTACACGGTGTCCAGCATACGTAATGATGCCACAGGGGGATACATGTCCATGATCTCACCATACATCAATTACAGGCACAAAAGTACCTTATTACAAGAGAAAAAAAGACGCTTTTTCACAAGACCTTCGATGTGGGGTTTTAGGTGACACTAGTCTATCAAGAAACAAGTACTTGTAAGCTGCTACACTTTCTATTTGCTTATCCTGCACAGTGACTACAGTTGTGGCCAAAGGTTTTGAGACTGACACAAATATAAATGTTCAAAGTCTGCTGCCTCAGTTTGTATGATGGCAATTTGCATATACTAAAGAATGTTATGAAAAGTGATCAGATGAATTGCAAAGTCCCTCTTTGCCATGCAAATTAACTGAATCCCCAAAAAACATTTCCACTGCATTTCAGCCCTGCCACAAATGGACCAGCTGACATCATGTCAGTGATTCTCTCGTTAACACAGGTGTGAGTGTTGACGAGGACAAGGCTGGAGATCACTCTGCCATGCTGATTGAGTTCAAATAACGGACTGGAAGCTTCAAAAGGAGGGCGGTGCTTGGAATCATTGTTCTTCCTCTATCAACCATGGTTAACTGCAAGGAAACATGTGCCGTCATCATTGCTTTGCACAAAAAGGGCTTCACAGGCAAAGATATTGCTGCCAGTAAGATTGCACCTAATTCAACCATTTATCGGATCATCAAGAACTTCAAGGAGAGCGGTTCAATTGTTGTGAAGAAGGCTTCAGGGTGCCCAAGAAAGTCCAGCAAGTGCCAGGACCGTCTCCTAAAGTTGATTCAGCTGCGGGATCAGGGGACCACCAGTACAGAGCTTGCTCAGGAATGGCAGCAGGCAGGTGTGAGTGCATCTGCACACACAGTGAGGCGAATACTTTTGGAGGATGGCCTGGTGTCAGTCAAGAAGGGCAGCAAAGAAACCACTTCTCTCCAGGAAAAACATCAGGGACAGACTGATATTCTGCTAAAGGTACAGGGATTGGACTGCTTAGGACTGGGGTAAAGTCACTTTCTCTGATGAATCCCCTTTCCAATTGTTTGGGGCATCCGGAAAAAAGCTTGTACGGAGAAGACAAGGTGAGCGCTACCATCAGTCGTGTGTCATGCCAACAGTAAAGCATCCATTCATGTGTGGGGTTGCTTCTCAGCCAAGGGAGAGGGCTCACTCACAATTTTGCCCAAGAACACATCCATGAATAAAGAATGGTACCAACACATCCTCTGAGAGCAATTTCTCCCAACCATCCAGGAACAGTTTGGTGATGAACAATGCCATTTCCAGCATGATGGAGTACCTTGCCATAAGGCAAAGTGATAAGTGGCGCAGAGAACAAAACATTGATATTTTGGGTCCATGGCCAGGAAACTCCCCAGACCTTAATCCCATTTAGAACTTTTGGTCAATCCTCAAGAGGCGGGTGGACTAACAAAAACCCACAAATTCTGACAAACTCCAAGCATTGATTATGCAAGAAGGGGCTGCCATCAGTCAGGATGTGGCCCAGAAGTTAATTGACAGCATGCCAGGGCGGATTGCAAAGGTCTTGAAAAAGAAGGGTCAACACTGCAAATATTGACTCTTTGCATCAACTTCATGTAATTGTCAATAAAAGCCTTTGACACGTACGAAATGCTTGTAATTATACAGTATTCCATCTGACAAAAATATCTAAAGACAGTAAAGCATCAAACTTTGTGGAAATTAATATTTGTGTCATTCTCAAAACATTTGGCCACGACTGTACATGGAAGAGTCGGTTATACATCTTAGATTTTGTGAAAACCATCAACTTTGTATTTTCAGCATTAAAAAATCAACTTCAGCTGACTGAGCCGAGGATTGACAATAGTAAATGCTCTTCAAAGGCCTTATTCAGTGTTGCTGCACAACAATAAATAACTGTCATCAGCATAACAATTTAAACTAGCATTTGACACATTTCTACCAACATTATTAATATAGACAGTAAACAACAGTGGTCCAAGAACAGAGCCCTGTGTCACCCCATTCTGGAAAGTTAACATATCAGATGACTTGCCATCAGTTCTATCTGACAGGTAGCTTTTGAACCATGAGAATACCTGACCATCCAATTTTATGATGGCATGTCTTTGAAACATTGTCATGATCAATGGAAAGGAAAAGGGGGAAAGGGAAAGGAAAATGGGGATAGGGGAACAGTGGGTTCAAATGCCCTTGACAGATCGATGACAGTGCTGACAGCAGACAGTGCTCTTTCTTGTCCATGGTATCAATTATATCATTCACAACTTGTGTTGCTGCAAAAAAAAAGTGCCATGCCATTTTCTGAAACCTGATTGAAACTTAGATAAAAATGTAATTGAAACATAACTCCTTCAATTGATTTTATATCAGGGTCTCCAAGATTTTAGCTAGGACCTGTATCTTAGAAATATATCTATGTCTATATTAATAATGTTGGTAGAAATGTGTCAAATGCTAGTTATTCAGGTCAGAGGTTTCTCCTGCCTTTAACAGGGACAGAACGTATGCCAACTTCCAGGTTTGGGGCTCAGCAATAAAGTCAGCTGCAAGTTTCAATAGATTTTGATCTAGATTGTCAGGACCAGCTGCATTTTTGAGTCAATACCTTTTAGAGCTTTATGTACCTCAGAAACAGAAAAGGGGGAAAAACTTAACCTCCGGTAATCTTTCACTTCTACATCAACAAATGCATGATTATCTGCATTTGACACAATCTTAAAAGGAAAAACAGAAGAAACAAAAGTATCATTAAAACAGTTTCAACATTTCAGCTCTGTCAGATACTAGTTAAATAAAAGTTTAAAAAAGTAAATCATTATTTTAGCAAAAGGACCTTGTGAAGATGCTGGAGGAAACGGGTACAAAAGTACCTATATCCACTGTAAAACAAGTCTTATATCGACATAACCTGAAAGGCTGCTCAGCAAGGAAGAAGCCACTGCTCCAAAACCGCCATAAAAAAAAGCCAGACTACGGTTTGCAACTGCAAATGGGGACAAAGATCGTACTTGTTGGAGAAATGTCCTTTAGTCTGATTAAACAAAAATAGAACTGTTTGGCCATAATGACCATCGTTATGTTTGGAGGAAAAAGGGGGAGGCTTGCTAGCCGAAGAACACCATCCCAACCGTGATGCACGGGGGTGGCAGCATCATGTTGGTGGGGGTGCTTTGCTGCAGGAGGGACTGGTGCACTTAACAAAAAAGATGGGATCACGAGGCAGGAAAATTTTGTGGATATATTGAAGCAACATCTCAAGACATCAGTCAGGAAGTTAAAGCTTGGTCGCAAATGGACAACAAAGTCAAGGTATTGGAGTGGCCATCACAAAGCCCTGACCTCAATCCTATTGAAAATGTGTGGGCAGAACTGAAAAAGCGTGTGCGAGCAAGAAGTCCTACAAACATGACTCAGTTTCTATACTAATTGAGTGTATTCTGACCCACTGGGAATGTGATGAAAGAAATAAAAGCTTAAATAAATAAGTCTCCACTATTATTCTGACATTTCACATTCTAAAAATAAAAGTGGTGATCCTAACTGACCTAAGATAGGGACTTTTTACATGGATTAAATGTCAAGAATTGTGAAAAACTGAGTTTAAATGTATTTGGCTACGGTGTATGTAATCTTCTGACTTCAACTGTATCATGTAAAAACCCTTGTTCAGAGAAGTGTTAAAAAAGAATTGGGGGAGAAAACAGGGCCTAAGTGTTTCTTAACATAGTGGTTACTCACAACATTAGAAAAGACACCAAATGGCAACATATTTAGCGTGGGACATTAGTCAAGAAGAGCTCAATAAGGTTGATTTCTCAGGACACTACAGATTAGGACGTGTCAGGGCATTTATCAATTGAGTTACACAGTAAGCCATGACATTGTCAGAGGCAGGCTTTTACCAATCGCAGTCTAGATCCCTAACATTAATTATTTCACTGTACTATAGGTTTGCCATGTAATTTGTGAAAGATACTACGGTCTCGCTCAGGGCTGATGGAGGTCTATAACATCCTACCACAGTAAGGTGGCAATCTTTCAATACCTCAACATTGACCACAATCATTTCAAATTGTTTGCACATAGATTGAGAGCAGCAATACATTTGAAATAAATAGTATATCTTTAGTGGGGACAGATTTACTCAGCCAAGTTTCAGATATTACAAATGTTACCGTGCTTCTACACCTGCATTGCTTGCTGTTTGGGGTTTTATGCTGGGTTTCTGTACAGCACTTTGAGATATCAGCTGATGTAAGAAGGGCTTTATAAATACATTTGATTTGATCTGCATTAGTAGTCTCAACCCCAACCAAGCTTTGGACATTAAAATGGACTATACCCAGACCAGTCCTACTATTTAAAATCAGACTGCATTTGCAAACATTGTAGACTCCTGCCAGGACCAGGGTTTAGTTGAATGTTCCCAGATATCAACATTGCAAAAGTCAGAAACAGTGTCCCCCTGATACATCTAAAAAAATCATTCAGCAACAAGCTGTGAAGATGTTGTAGGATAACCGAGTGCTTTGTAGACAGGAGAGAAGGGACTTGGCCATAGTGAAACATTGTGTCCGTGGCGGTCGTTGGGGAGATTCTCTGCGGTGATCGCACAGGGTTTATGGATTTACTCACCCAACTCTGCTCGCCACAGAAGGTGAGTAGATTGGCTACTGGTGATATACACTGTTCAAAAAAATAAAGGGAACACTTAAACAACACAATGTAACTCCAAGTCAATCACACTTCTATGAAATCAAACTGTCCACTTAGGAAGCAACACTGATTGACAATAAATTTCACATGCTGTTGTGCAAATGGAATAGACAAAAGGTGGAAATTATAGGCAATTAGCAAGACACCCCCAAAAAAGGAGTGATTCTGCAGGTGGTGACCACAGACCACTTCTCAGTTCCTATGCTTCCTGGCTGATGTTTTGGTCACTTTTGAATGCTGGCGGTGCTCTCACTCTAGTGGTAGCATGAGACGGAGTCTACAACCCACACAAGTGGCTCAGGTAGTGCAGTTCATCCAGGATGGCACATCAATGCGAGCTGTGGCAAAAAGGTTTGCTGTGTCTGTCAGCGTAGTGTCCAGAGCATGGAGGCGCTACCAGGAGACAGGCCAGTACATCAGGAGACGTGGATGAGGCTGTAGGAGGGCAACAACCCAGCAGCAGGACCGCTACCTCCGCCTTTGTGCAAGGAGGTGCACTGCCAGAGCCCTACAAATGTGCCTGCTGGAGGTCCTGCTGCTGGAAAAAAAATCTCCCTTAGATTAGCTGAAGACAGATGGGGCTGAAAAACAGCTGGGCCTGTTCACAAACAAAAACAACCAGGGTCCTGGGTAAAATGGGATACGATATGGAAACATGTAACCACAGAGAGGAAACTACTTCGACTACTTCAAGTGATGTTTTCTGACCGGATATGTAGGCTACACCCTACTAGTTTCTTCATCGTGCCATTGTTATCAGGTCCAGGCACTCTGTGCTTTCTAGTCTAACTCCAGGAGCCGTCAGAATAGTTGTACCCACGAGACAGAGCTTTAAACTGGGCACGGCTGGATGGCACAGTGGCCCTAGTCTGGAGCCGGTCTGAAGCCTGCCGTCATTTTAGGCTTTGATCTCGAATCCTGTCAAGGTCAGAGTGGGCGACCAAACAGAGAGTCAAAACCAGAGATAAAGAGAGAACCAGACATGTAAAAATCAGGGAGAGAGCATTTAGAGTGTAGGTGAGTGTTTGGGAGCCAACCAGTATCAAGTGCCCTCCACCCCTTATCTTCCAGCCCCATACCAGCTCCCCATAATAGAGCCTCAAAGTTCATGGTTTCCAGGTGTTTGATGCCATTCCATTTGCACCGTTCCGGCCATTATTATGAGCCGTTCTCCCCTCAGCAGGCTCCACTGCTGGACACACATAAAAATTGTATCCACAAGTTCATCTGACTCTGGGGAAATAGATCAAGGGTCTCACTTCCAAAGTCCTGAAGTATCCCTTTAAACAATGGCAACAGTGTGATTTACCAATGGAACTGTGTGTGTGTGTGTGTGTGTGTGTGTGTGTGTGTGTGTGTGTGTGTGTGTGTGTGTGTGTGTGTGTGTGTGTGTGTGTGTGTGTGTGTGTGTGTGTGTGTGTGTGTGTGTGTGTGTGTGTGTGTGTGTGTGTACATGGTAAATTACAGGACTACTTCACTGGATGTGGGAGTGTGGCCTTCACTGGAGAGAGTGAGTGGGTGAGTGAGTGGGTGACAAAGACCAGTGAAAGAATGATTAGATTCACACAGGAAAACACTATGTCTACTGATTGTCTGGCTCCTTCTACTCCACTCTCCTTTCCTTTTCTTCTCCTCCCCCCTCTAGAAACGTGTCTATCCTGCAGGACATTGGTTCAGTAAGTGGGTTGGATGTCCCCCTGGTCCCCACTGAAGCCTAAGAGAGACTGGGACTTGGTCCATGATTGAGACTCAAGTCTATTTGATCCAAGCGTACGCGTGTGTGAGTGGACTCACTTTAGTAGATAGAGAGGAGCAGACATGGCACAAAAGGTGGCAAGTGACAGCATTGGATGACTGTTTTGTTCAAGAACACAATGACAATGAAAACCTTGGCAAAAACTGAACCAGTTACTTGTGGAGACAAAGATGCAGCGAGAGATGTATTGGAGGTTTATATTTATCATTCTTTCATTTGATGTTCTCCTCTATTTCCCTCTTCCTCCTTCTCTCTAGCTGCCTTTCACACGTGTTTCTCTCTCTCAATGAGGAGGAGGCATCAGGGCGGTAACGGCATAAACAAGGCAAACCAAATATCTCACTACACCACCCAAACCACTGATAAAAGTCCAATCGACTACAGTGTGTGTGATGGGTTGTTGGGACTAGTATAATATGCCTATATAAACCTGAACATGGAGATTTCAGAAACTGAGTCAACAAGAATTGATTTGAATAAGGACAGGTAAACAGTTCAGGTAAACTGACCCTATTCAACTGACTTCAGTTTGACTTTTTTTATATGGCCAATAGATTTCCAATCAAGACTCAGCCAGAAGAGGCACCGACTGGAACAGGAAATGTGTGTGTTTTGAGTATGCTGTATTTGTGAATGACAGAACTAGCTACTGTTTAGGGCCTGTCTCTCCCTGTAGTGAATGATGTCTCTGTGCTGGGTCTGTGTGTTTTCTGGCTGATCAGAAGCACGAGGCCAGGCCAGGTCTCATTGACTTAGCTCTGGGTCTTGTTGAATGAGGTGCTTCATAGAAAAAGTTGATGATAGAAATGTAATGTATAGAGCTGACATGATTCCCTACACAAGATAGAGATGCATTACAATGTATTTCTATCTGGGAATAAGGCCCTAACATTTCACCAATCATGTGATTGTCTAAAGTGACATGTCTGTGGATCCTTTGCTGTGATTTGTGCCCTAAAGGGTTAGGGGTTATCAGACAACGGCACGTGATTCGACAATAAGAGAGTGTGTGTGTGTGTGTGTGTGTGTGTGTGTGTGTGTGTGTGTGTGTGTGTGTGTGTGTGTGTGTGTGTGTGTGTGTGTGTGTGTGTGTGGTTGTTTGTGTGGCATGAACAACAACATTCACTCATGACAAACCACAGTCACAAGGCGAAATCGCCCAGACCTTTACAAGAGGCTCCTTTCAACAGGAGTCACACATACACTTTCATAGGTACTTGGAGGTAAATAAGGGTGGTTGAGCTATATATTGATCTAAACTGGGTGTACTATTCAAAATGACTCCTAAACACAAATGCTACCCTGCTGAATAGAAAATAGTTGTCTGTGCAAGGAGCTAGCGTTCTGGAAATGAGGCTTGTCATCATGGTGAGCTGCAGGTGTCAGTGGCAACATCAACACACACGCACCACACACACAGACATAGGTGGTCAGCTTTAGTTCAAGGGTAAGGGGATAGTTTGCATTCCAGTTCTCTCCACTGCATAACCAGACACTATTTATCTTTGTGTCCCAGCGTCCCCTCCCGGAGCAGTTGGTCCAGGGATGCCGCACGGTGAAGGGCTAAAGGCCATCCCCTTCTGACAGTAAAGAGTGTGATGGAGGGGAACAGAACTGACCTACCAGGCTGAGAATAGCTTTCACCCAAAACCACCACAGGAGGAAGAGCATTGACATCAGCTTCCAATAATTGTCATACTAGCCAGGTATTAGCATATATATATATGTGTGTGTGTGTGTGTGTGTGTGTGTGTGTGTGTGTGTGTGTGTGTGTGTGTGTGTGTGTGTGTGTGTGTGTGTGTGTGTGTGTGTGTGTGTGTGTGTGTGTGTGTGTGTGTGTGTGTGTGTGTGTGTGTGTGTGAGTGAGTGAGTGAGTGAGTGAGTGAGTGAGTGAGTGAGTGAGTGAGTGAGTGAGTGAGTGAGTGAGTGAGTGTGTTAGAGGTTGCCCGATTAATAGGAATGGCCGATTAATTAGGGCCGATATCAAGTTTTCATAACAATCGGTAATCTGCATTTCTGGACACTGATCATGGCCGATTACATTGCAATTCACAAGGAGACTGCGTGGCAGGCTGACTACCTCGTATGCGAGAGTAGCAAGGAGCCAAGGTAAGGTGCTAGCTAGCATAAACGGATCTTATAAAAAAAACAATCAATCTTAACATAATCACTAGTTAACTACACATGGTTGATGATATTACTAGTTTATCTAGCTTGTCCTGCGTTGCATATAATCGATGCGGAAATTTATCATTGAATCACAGCCTACTTCGCCAAACGGGTGATTTAACAAGCGCATTCGCGAAAAAAGCACTGTCGTTGCACCAATGTGTACCTAGCCATAAACATCAACGCCTTTCTTAAAATCAATACACAAGTATACATTTTTAAACCTGCATATTTAGTTAATATTGCCTGCTAACATTATTTTGTTTTTAACTAGAGAAATTGTGTCACTTCTCTTGCGTTCTGTGCAACAGAGTCAGGGTATATGCAGCAGTTTGGGCTGCCTGGCTCGTTGCGAACTGTGTGAAGACCATTTCTTCCTAACGAAGAAAGCCAACTTCGCCAAATGGGGGATGATTTAACAAAACGCATTAGCGAAAAAAGCATAATCGTTGCACGAGTGTACCTAACCATAAACATCAATGCCTTTCTTAAAATCAATACACAGAAGTATATATTTTTAAAAGAAATTCATGCTAGTAGGAAATATTAAACTAGGGAAATTGTATCACTTCTCTTGCGTTCATTGCACGCAGTGTCAGGGTATATGCAACAGTTTGGGCCGTCTGGCTCGTTGCGAACTAATTTGCCAGAATTTTACGTAATTATGACATAACATTGAAGGTTGTGCAATGTAACAGGAATATTTAGACTTATGGATGCCACCCATTAGATAAAATACAGAACAGTTCCGTATTTCACTGAATGAATAAACAATTTATTTTCTAATAGATAGTTTCCGGATTTGACCATATTAATGACCTAAGGCTTGTATTTCTGTGTATGTTATTATGTTATAATTAAGTCTATGATTTAATATTTGATAGAGCAGTCTGACTCAGCGGTGGTAGGCAGCAGCAGGCTCGTAAGCATTCCTTCAAAAGCACTTTTGTGCGTTTGCCAGCAGCTCTTCGCAATGCTTCAAGCATTGCGCTGTTTATGACTTCAAGCCTATCAACTCCGAGATTAGGCGGGTGTAACCGATGTGAAATGGCTAGCTAGTTAGCGGGGTGCACGCTAATAGCGTTTCAAACGTCACTCGCTCTGAGACTTGGAGTAGTTGTTCCCCTTGCCCTGCAAGGGCCGCGTCTTTTGTGGAGCGATGGGTAACGATGCAACGTGGGTGGCTGTTGACGATGTGTTCCTGGTTCGAGCCCAGGTAGGAGCGAGGAACGGACGGACGCTATACTGTTACACTGGCAATAATATAGTGCCTATAAGAACATCCAATAGTCAAAGGTATATAAAATACAAAATGGTATAGAGAGAAATAGTCCTATAATTCCTATAATAACCTCAACCTAAAACTTCTTACTTGGGAATATTGAAGACTCATGTAAAAAGGAACCACCAGCTTTCATATGTTATCATGTTCTGAGCAAGAAACTTAAACGTTAGCTTTTTTACACGGCACGTATTGCACTTTTACTTTCTTCTCCAACACTTTGTTTTTGCATTATTTAAACCAAATTTAACATGTTTCATTATTTATTTGAGGCTAAATTGATTTGATTGATGTATTATATTAAGTTAAAATAAAAGTGTTCATTCAGTATTATTGTAATTGTCATTATTAGAAATACAATTTTAAAAAATATATAAAATCGGCCGATTAATCGGTACTGGCTTTTTTGGTCCTCCAATAATCGGAGGTGAAAATTCATAATCGGTCGACCTCTAGTGTGTGTGTGTGTATTGTATTGGAAAAGCAACTAGCTAAATACAGCTAAATATAGCTAAATACATTTGATTTCTGTTTTACATGCCATAAATCCAATTATATCAGGCCTGACTGGTTTAATGTCAGGCAGCTGGTACCAGTCAGGCAGCGGACTGTCTACCTTATACCCCCAGAGGGTAGAAGCAGGGTCAGAGGTGCCAGCATCAGCTGTGGGAGGGTGTGTGTGACGGCCTGCCAGGGAGACCAACACTACATGACCAAGCGTATCTGCTCGACACCTGCTCGCCGAACATCCCATTCCAAAATCATGGGCATTAATATGGAGTTGGTCCCCCCTTTGCTACTATAACAGCTTCCACTCTTCTGGGAAAGCTTTCCACTAGATGTTGGAACATTGCTACGGGGACTTGCTTCTATTCAACCACAAGAGCATTAGTGAGGTCGGGCACTGATATTGGGCGATTACGACTGGCTCGCAAGTCGGTATTCCAATTCATCCCAAAGGTGTTTCGATGCGGTTGAGGTCAGGGCTCTGTGAAGGCCAGTCAAGTTCTTCCACAACTATCTCAACAAACCATTTCTGTATGGACCTGTCTTTGTGCACGGGGACATTGCCATGCTGAAACAGGAAAGGGCCTTCCCAAAGATTTTGCAAAGAAGTTGAGAGGACAGATTGTCAATGTATGCTCTAGCGTTAATATTTCCCTTCACTGGAACTAAGGGGCCTAGCCTTAACCATGAAAAACAGCCCCAGACCATTATTCCTACTCCACTAAACTTTACAGTTGGCACTATGCATTGGGGAAGGTACCGTTCTCCTGGCATCCGCAACCCAGATTCGTCTGTCGTACTGCCAAATTACTTTTATTTAAGTACTGCCCAACGAACAGTGCTTCCAGAGGCAGTTTGGAACTAAGTAGTGAGTGTCGCAACCGAGGACAGACGATTTTCACACGCTACACGCTTCAGCACTCTGCGGTCCAGTTCTGTGAGATCGTGTGGCCTACCACATTGTGCCTGAGCCGTTGTTGCTCCTAGACGTTTCCACTTCACAACAGCACTTACAGTTGACCAGGGCAGGGTAGTAATTTAAAGAAATGGCTGGTTGGAAAGGTGGCAGACTATGACAGCGCCACATTGAAAGTCACTGAGCTCTTCAGTGAGGCCATTCTACTGCCAATGGTTGTCTATGGAGATTGCATGGCTGTGTGCTCGATTTTATATACCTGTCAGCAACGGTTGTGGCTGGGACCCATAAGTCCATTTATTTGAAGGGGTGTCCACATACTTTTGTGTGTGTGTGTAGATATATATGTAGTGTATCTGAGTAGATGACTATGGGTGCCAGCAGAGCCTCTATTCTGCCCACCTCTATGGCTACCCGGCAACTGGACTGAGCTCTGCCACCTGTCACACACACACCCAAGGATATAAACACTGACGCATGCACACAGACACACACATATCAACACAAACACACCGGCAGAATGTCAACTTTGGGACGACCTTCAAGAGCAGACCAGCGAAGCAGAACTCACAGTTTAAATATTACCCTATCCATGACACTACCCCTGACCTTGAATGCTATCCTGAACAGAGCCGTAACAGAAACACTTTACTATGGAGTAGGAGGGAGGCTGCACCAAGGAGGTAGCAAAAACAAAAGAAGTGAAATGTGCTATTAGTGTCCCCTCTGCAACACAAAGCATCCCTATTAAATGAGCAATTTCAGAACAAGGGTTTCCCAAACTCGGTCCTGGGCCCCCCTGGATGCACCTTTAGTTGTTTTGCCCTAGCACTACACAGTTGATTCAAATAATCAACTCATCATCAAGCTTTGATTATATAAATCATCTGTGTAGTGCTAGGGTAAAAACCAAAAGGTGCACACAGTGTGTGGGGGGGGGGGGGGGGGGGGGGCAGGACAGAGTTTAGGAAACCCTGCTCCAGAGAAGTGTTTCCCAACTCCAGTCCTCCAGTTCCCACTACAGTACACATTTGCATTGTAGCCCTGGACAAGCACAGCTGATTTACCTTGTCAACTAATCATCAAGCCCTCAATGGGCTACAACAAAACATGTGTGCTGTTGGGGGTACTGGAGGACTGGAGTTGGGAACCAGTGATCTAGTCTAGAGCATGTCCCAACCGCCTGCCTGCCAAGGTTAGTGCAATCAATCTGATCTCTAGCAGACAGAAAGAGAGGGACCACTAACTGACATTGTCCAGGGGTGTGAGAGTGTGAGAGAGCAAGTGATCAAGCAAGTGTGTGTGAGTGTACACATGTACATGAGTACATGATAAAGAGAAAGTGAGAGATAGTGTGCGTTTGGTTTATTTTCAGGGCATGGGGCACACATGCCAAAGCCTTCAATACATGCCAAAGCCTTCAACAGTCATCAAAGTCACCTTACCTAACCTCCGATGCCACAATCCTGTGACCCCAGCATCAAATGAGTCACGGTTCCAATAGGGAACCACCTCTGTGCATCCCATCCAGCTTTAAAAGATGCAGTCCGGGATCATAAGCACTTACAAAGCATGTTAAAAATTCCAAATCGTACAACATCATAAGAATTACTTCAAATTATCACATTTCTCTGAGCATCACTTTAACTACCAACTAACCCGGTGTTTCTCTGCATCACAACACCCACAAATCCCCACCCCCTTTATCAGCCCAATGAAAGCTGAAGATAAGAGCCAGGGATAATTATAAAAGAGTAGGGAGGGCCATCTCTCCACACTGTAAAAAATTAAATATACACTTTTTTTTAATCCCCTGCTTGCCTGCCGTCCCCTTCCTCTCCGTGCTAGATAAGTGCAGGAACAGAGTACCACTGTGCTGCTTTGTTCTGCATCACCTGGCTGATCAGTATGCCAGTCCGTCTCTATCCAGGGCTGTGCTAAATATGCCACTACTACCCCACCACAGCATAAGAGTTCAAGAGGGAGGGAGAGAGAGAGAGAGAGAGAAAGGGAGAGATGATTTGCCTATATGATGATTCAGGGCTCTCTGAGGTTATAAGAGCGATGGATTGGCAGTGGAAATAGGAAAGAGAGAAGGAGCTGGTGGATGAAGAGAAGATGGATGGAGAGTGGCAGAGAGTGAGACAGATGCTTGCTATAGCCCCCCTATTCTTCGCTCCCACCTCCTCACGCCCCTGCCTTGGTGCCTTCGCTGGTCTGCTCCGGGCTTTGATCGGGCCTGGTTCTGATTAAGCTTTGCCCCAGATTTCCTCTCCCTCCCGGGCTAACACCTGGATGGGATCTCCGACCAGCAACAGCCTCCAGGGCCTAGAAAACAACATCCCAGCCAGCCCTAGTCCACTGGGAACGACAACCTTCACCATTCTAACCCTTAATCTGATACAAGGTAAAAGTAGAAAACACGCCCTTAATCCGGCAGCAACTCAAAAAAAAGGAGGAAGGATGGGCGCTTTAATCTCTCATGGATTTCATCCAATGTTTGTAACTGACTTGGGAAAGGCGGCTTCTATGATATTGAAATATTGAATATTGAAATGCTTTGCCTGCATTAAATGCTACATGTATAGCCTATACATTTCTCAATATAGCGAGTCCATTAGCAGCAAGTCCATTAGCTTCAGAAGGCCTCTCGACTGTTATGCACTTGCTAGTGGAGCTCAAGAGGCCGTCTACACGATGTCTTCCAAGAAAACAATTATCCCCACATGAGCATGTGGCAGCCCTGTTGTGTGTGACTGTGACAGTAAGCAGACACATGGGTCCAAGGCCTCCCAGTTAAACACATTCATTCACATTACTCACAGAGCAGAAGAAAACTAGCCTCCCAGAGAAGCCATTCTAGCTCATTACAGAGAATTTGAGAGGGCTCTCTGGACTGAAGGAAAAGACAATTAGGCTAGCATACTCAAGTGGGCTTCACTAAAAGAGAAAAATTGTGTTTTGAAAGGGCTAAATGTGTACAAAGACTGAAGGCAGCATAGCCTCAATTTAGTGGATCTCAGGAGAAACGAAAATGACCAAAATGGTTTTATATCATCATCGTCGTCAGCACACAGCAACAACAACTACATCACCATGCTGCAATAACAAGAGCGTTGCAGGTCACACTGCGACCTGATTACATCTCTCGCTCTCTGTATCCTCTCCAAGTTTGGGCTGTGTCCCAAATGGCACCTTATTCCTAATATAGTCGGAGATCTGTATATAATGACGAGATGTTCTCCTCCCTAACAATGGGAGTCCTTGTCCCAAAGGCGGATAAGGCAGGTGGTCTGCTTGGTCGGCTTATTAAACCCATAGAAACGCATTGAATAACACTGTATTCCCAGTGTGGACAGATTTTGACAAGAGTATTTGTATTTTGGATTCATTATGGTTCCCCATTAGCTGCTGCCTTTGCAGCAGCTACTCTTCCTGGGGTCCCCTACTCTACTGCCACATATCTACAACATGTGACATGTGTGTGTGTAGTATGTGATCATGTGTGTATGCATGTGTCTGTGCCTAAGTTTGTGTTGCTTCACAGTCCCCACTGGAGAAGGAATAATGGTAATGGTAATAATGGTAATAATGGAATAATGGTAATGGTAATAATGGTATGGGGCTGTTTTTCATCTAACACCTTTGGGATGAATTGGAATACTGACTGCGAGCCAGGCCTAATCGCACAACATCAATGCCCGACCTCACTTGTGGCAAGTCCCCGCAGCAAATGTTCCAACATCTAGTGGAAAGCCTTCCCAGAAGAGTGGAGGCTGCTATACGGACCAACCCCATCGAATTTTTTTATTTAACTAGGCAAGTCAGTTAAGAACAAATTCTTATTTACAATGACGGCCTACCAGGGAACAGTGGGTTAACTGCCTTGTTCAGGTGCAGAATGACAGATTTTTACCTTGTCAGCTCAGGAATTAAATCCAACAACCTTTCGGTTACTGGCCCAAAGCTCTAACCACTAGGATACCTGCCTCCCCATATTAATGCCCATGATTTTGGAATGAGATATTCAACGAGCACACATGTCCACATACTTTTGGTTATGTAGTGTATGTGTGAAGCTAATGTGTCTTGAGTATAATATATAAATAAATGCTGAGACAAGAAGAAGGGGAGGGGTGTGTGGTGAAGATATACAGTGCCTTCAGAAAGTATTCATAACCCTTGACTTATTCCAAATGTTCGTGTGTTACTACCTGAATTCTAAAATGTATTAAATTGTATTTTTCTTCCTCACCCATCTACACACAATACACCATAACGACAAAGTAAAAACATACTTTTAGAAATGTTGGCAAATTTATTGAGAATGAAATACAGAATCTTTTTTACATAAGTATCCAAGTATTGAGTCAATACTTTGAAGAAGCACCTTTGAAGAAGCACCTTTTTACAAATGTTGATGATCCATCCTCAATTTTCTCCTATCACAGCCATTAAACTCTGTAACTGTTTTAATTGGCCTCATGGTAAAATCCTGAGCGGTTTCCTTCCTCTCTGGCAAGTGAGTTATTAAGGACGCCTTTGTGAGGCATTGGAAAACCTCCCTGGTCTTTGTACCCCACACATACAGATAATTGTATGTGTGGGGTACAAAGATACGGTAGTTATTCAAAAATCATGTTAAACACTGTTACTATTACTTGTGACTTGTTAAGCAAATTTTTATTCCTGAACTTATTTAGGTTTGCCATAACAAAGGGGTTGAATACGTATTGACTCAAGACATTCCAGCTTTTCATTAATTTGTACAAATTTCAAAAAACATAATTCCACTGACATAATGGATTATTGTGTGTAGGCCAGTGACAAAACACCTCAATTTAATGCATTTTAAATGCAGCTTGTAACAACAAAATTTGGAAAATGGTCAAGGAGTGCAAATACTTTCTGAAGGCACTGTAAATGATCTAGCTTGCAACTGTATGTCTTACCGTTTCCGCAGAAGAAATGCAAACTCCGGGCCGGTTTTGAATCCCTTAATTAAACTCCCGTAGTTCTTTCCAATGTGTGAATGCAAATCCACGGTTAACTCTCGTCTTGGCCCGGGCTCGATCGCTTTCCCTTTTTGCTCGTCTGTTCTCCAAATTTCTGTTTCTTTGGCTTAGATGGAGTAGTTGCTGCTGGGTCAGGTTGTTTGCCCCTCGCGTCTGACATGTCTGTAAACTAGCTATCTAAGATAGCCAAGTACAGGCCATAGGCTCAGCTAGACAGCTAGCTGTCACACCGCCTCCTCAATGAAGGAAAACAAGTCACTCATTGCGCGCACCACCAAATCTGTCAGGAAAATGAAAACCAACAAATACAACGGTTCTCAGGTAGGCTAGAGGCGCGATATTGTTACATCACATTTAATGACCACTAGCGACTTATTGGAGTGTTTGAACATTTTTTTTTTTAAATACTAAAAGTTATACAGTATTGCAGCTTTAATGCATGTATTAATTAGAGTCATTCACCGTTCTCAGAGTGTAAGCGTTGTTTGCAGAGTGCACAACCTGCTACACTACATTACATAACCATAATTTACGAGATTTGTTCTTTTTTTCTTTTGAGTGCTCCATGTGAGTCTGGTTTCTCTGTCCTGTTGAGGGAGTGTGCGCTCCTGAGTAAGCATATAACTACCTGGCCTGCTGCGTGGAAATGTAAGAAAGTGTTTTTTTAACATCCATTGCGAATGACATATTAAAACTATAGTTCCTCACAGTAAGTTATTTGAAAAATCTGATCAACTATCTCCTCATCGATAATCACCAATCCTTGTGTGAAAGACCAAGGTAAGACATGCCTCATAATATGAAATAAAACATCCCAGGTTACAAACAATTAAGTATGTTTTCAAAATGCATACTGCCTGCAGCTCACATTGTAAAGTGGTGGGTGACGCACTGATACCCTAATGCCTGTACTTCATTGGTGAATGGGAGGCGAGCATCAAATACTACACTATAGTTGAGAAATAAAAACAGTAGCTCTTTTTTAAATTGTGCGTAATGAATGGGCTTATGAAAGCACGTTTTACTCCAGCAGCAACCAGCTGAGGAGCTGCAGGAGAAATCCCGCTCAAAATAGGCTCTGTATGCTGTGCCCGTATGATAGTTATTGGATAAATAAGACACATGGCCAACAAAAATACACACAGGCCAATATAATTGTTGTTACTTCTACTCCATCTTTCGCTCTTTCTCTGGCTTTTCTCCTCCTTGTTTATAGGCCAGAGATGTCACCATTGCAGCCTCTAGTCTACTGCTCTTAGCAGGGCTGACACACACAGACCTGTTGCCATTTGTCACCATGGTGAAGTGACAGAATGTGAGAGATGAGAGGAAACACATTTAGCATTTCTGCTCGCCAGTGTAGAGAGCACGAGAGCAATCGAGCAACAGAGGTAATGCAGAGATGGCAAGAATAGAGGATAAAGACAAAACTGTCACAGTCTCTGTCATGGACAAACGCAAGCCAATCTAGGGACAAAAAAAGGTGAAAACAGTAACATGATCAGCACTTGCTAAGATTCCTACAGCAGCACACAGAGAGTAGAGATAGTAGCATAACATGTCACCACATTTCCAATCACACCACCATAGACAAAAGTGACTAAGTAACACTATCTGCTAGTGGATTCCGTTGGCAGTGTTATGAAACAAGCGGGCGGACGAGTGATGTAGTATTGTAGTCTTCAGTCGAGGCCAACTCTAATCAGTCAGTGTAATTGCTGGGACGGACTTTGAGATGCAGAAATATTTGTCTTTGCGCTTCATCCAGCGTGGAACAAAAGCGGGCGAGTCGATCTGGGGGCGGGCAGCGTTCTGCCCTTGCCCTCTGAGCAGCCAAGCAGAGACGAGCAACAGAGGGGTCACAAACAGAAGAAAGTTTCAGCTGAAGGGGGAGGGGGAGGGGGAGAGTGACATGAAGGTACACAAGTCCCTGGTGGCAGACGGAGTGCTGTGAGTACACCGAATGGGGCTCTCCTCTGATTACTAAGACCCTCTCGTAAGCACAACAACCACTACAGAGACAACTCTAAACCAGTTCCTTTGAGACCCCTTAATATATTGGGCTTCAACCACTCGCCCAAGAGTGCCTCTAATTGGCAGTAGTAGCGCTGCCAGGATTGGGGGAGTAGAGGAGTCGAGAGGGGGGAGGGAGAGGGAAAGAGCAGGGAGGGTGCTTCATTTCAATTTGAGAGTCCCATTGTTTTAATAAGTACATTCCGCCACCCCCCTCTTTTCAACTCCCGGAGTCCCCTTCAGAAAGCCCACACTCCGCCAAGTCAAAAGGCGGTGTTTTGCCCGTGAGAGCGGCGAGGGGTTGGGGTTGTTTTGATACTTTGTCATCCCCATCTCCTGTGAAAGGCCTGTCTGGATGGGCCACTCCAGTTCATTAGGGAGTGTATGCCTTTCAGCCGTGTCCCCACTCCAAACCCAGGCCTCAATGGGGCCTCAAGACAGAGCCCCCTCATTGTTTGTTTAATAGAGCTTGTTGCTCAGGGCCCCCAGCCCTCATCCAGAGTAATGCTGGTTAATTTAGTGTTCGCGGGGTGAGGGTCCAATGAATGCGGATGCGGAAGGAGAGAGGCAGACACCGATAACTCGCATGCATTTTTCAAGGCTACCAAAGCCCCAAAACAGGGCCTTGCACCACTCCAGTCAAAGGATGGGACCGAAATCTTTAAAACAAGGATACAATCAACTCCCGCTGGAAAGGACACCATGACGATGTGGTAGATGATTCTGTCTTCGATGACATCCGCGAACACCCTACTGCTGAAGAACCAACCAATCTTGAAGTGGCCAAAGCTGTCAAGCAGATGAAAGAGAACAAGGCCAGCAGGCCAGACCAGATACATGCTACAGACACAGAGGAGAATGTCTACTAGAACACCTGCATGTCAGGATTTGGAATGAAGACCTTCCCAACGAACTGTAAGAAACCATCATTGTCACCGTCTTCAAGAACGGGGACAGGTGAGAATGTGGAAACTACCGGTGGAATCTCCCTCATTTCCACTGCATGCAATAACCCCTTGCTAAAACACTCCTCCCTGAATCCCAGTAGACCTGGCCTGTGCACCAGCCAGACAGTTTCTACAGTGCACGGGATGGAGTTTTCAAAACAAGTGGCGAATATAGGGGGTGCTGTTTCGCATTAGCATAATTTGCTCTACAGATTAAACTGCCTAGTACTCAATTCTTGCTCGTACAATATGCATATTATTATTATTATTGGATAGAAAACACTCTCTAGTTTCTATAGCCGTTGGAATTTTGTCTCTGAGTGAAACAGAACTCCTTCTACAGCACTTTTCATGACAGGGAGTCAGATTTCAGAAATCTTGGCCCCTGATCTGGAGTCAGTTTAAAAGTCCCTGTAAATGCTATGGAGAAACAGACACTTCTTACGTCTTCCCCTGGATGTCAGTAAGTGGTGACGCTTTGAATGGAGTCGATTGCGCAATCAGGGCCTGTATAAAGCAGCACAAGGTGGAAGTAGCGTCCTTTCGCTGCCTGCGCCTGACGCACGAAGGACGTCGGACTCGCCTCCTTCCAACCTGTTGTTTAGCCAGTAATATTTCTCCGGTCATGTTTTTACTCGTTATAGGTGTTAACAACATCATAAGGTAGTTAATTTGAACCGTTTTATAGCAATTTATATCCGTTTAGTACGATTTTGAGGCTTTTCTTTCTGAGACACTTTGAACCGCTGGTCACGTTTCCAGTTCATGCCGAACGTTAGTGGCCATTTCCACATGGCAAGAGGACAGCTTTCGACCAAAAGACGATTAGACCCAAGAAAGGATTCATTGCCCAAGATTCTGATGGAAGAACAGCTCATAGTAAGAACAATTTATTATGATAAATCGTGTTTCTGTCGAAAAATGTTAAACGCTTATGCCGCCATTTTGTTTGTTATAGCTTCGCTTGGCGCAACCTGTATTGAAAAGGATAATTTAAAAAATGTAATTCAGCGATTGTATTAAGAATTAAATTGTCTATCAATCGCTGTCCACCCTGTATTTTTTAGTCAAGTTTATGAGTATTTATGTATAAGACTAGATCACTGTCTAATATGGCGCACGACATTTTCTGACCAGCTGGGCTACTTTTGTCATTGTCTAACCATGATTTTGGTGGCTAAATATGCACATTTTCGAACAAACTCTATATGTATGTTGTAATATGATGTTACAGGAGTGTCATCTGAAGAATTCTGAGAAGGTTAGTGAAAAAATTATTATATTTTGGTGGTGATAATGCTAACGCTCTTTTTGCCGTGAATCAATGCTGGGGTAATGTTTGCACATGTGCTATGGTAATATAACGATTTATTGTGTTTTCGCTGTAAGACACTTAGAAAATCTGAAATATTGTCTGGATTCACAGGATCTGTGTCTTTCAATTAATGTACGCTGTGTATTTTTACGAAATGTTTTATGATTAGTAATTAGGTAATACACGTTGCTCTGTATTTTTTCTAGTCGAGTTGTGATGGTGGGTGCAATTGTAAACTATGATTTATACCTGAAATATGCACATTTTTCTAACAAAACCTATCCTATACCATAAATATGTTATCAGACTGTCATCTGATGAGGTTTTTTCTTGGTTAGTGGCTATCAATATCTTTATTTGGCCGAATTGGTGATAGCTACTGGTGGAGAGAAAAAATGGTGGACAAAGAAAAATGGTGTCTTTTGCTAACGTGGTTAGCTAATAGATTTACATATTTTGTCTTCCCTGTAAAACATTTTAAAAATCTGAAATGGTGGCTTTATTCACAAGATCTGTATCTTTCATTAGGTGTCTTGGACTTGTGATTTAATGATATTTAGATGCTACTATTTAATTGTGACGCTATGCTAGCGATGCTACTCAGTGTGTGGGGGGGGGGGGTGCTCCCGGACCCGGGGTAGAGAGACGTGAAGGGTTAATCTACCTTTCCATCTACCAGAAAGGCAATCATTAGCATCGCTAATGACTACACAAAGTGGTAGACATAGTTCTAGGCTCTATGCGCACCGCAGGGCTCGACATTCAGGTAAATTTGCTAGTGGCACACCGGGCCAGTGCCAATTGAAAAACTACTGTCTCAAATTAAATAATATATATACCGGCAGGGGTCAAGATCTGACAGGAAAGTGAATGATAAGTGCATCATTTCAATAGCAGGTGATTTTATCTTTCATTTTAGGGCTGAGAAAGTAGCCTATACAGGGTTCATTTTAGAGGTCGACCGATTAATCGCCATGGCCGATTAATTAGGGCCGATTTTCAAGTTTTCATAACAATCGGTAATCTGCCTTTTTGGACTCCGATTATGGCTGATTACATTGCAATCCACGAGGAAACTGCGTGGCAGACTGACCACCTGTTACGCGAGTACAACATCAAAAGGACCTTGTGGCTGCAAGGAGCCAAGGTAAGTTGCTAGCTAGCATTAAACTTATCATATGAAAACAATCAAATCTTCACATAATCAATAGTTAACTACACATGGTTGATGATATTACTAGGTTAACTAGCTCATCCTGCGTTGCATATAATCAAAGCGATGCATGTTAATTTAGCATCGAATCACAGCGTACTTCAACGTCGCCAAACAGGTGAGGATTTAACAAACGCGCATTTGCGAACAAAGCACAATCGTTGCACAAATGTACCTAAACATAAACATCAATGCCTTTCTTAAAATCAAAGTATATATTTTTAAACATTCCTATTTAATTAAAATAAATTCATGGTAGCAGGCAATATTAACTAGGGAAATTGTGTCACTTCTCTTGCGTTCTGTGCAACAGAATCAGGGTATATGCAGCAGTTTGGGCCGCCTGGCTCGTTGCGAACTGTGTGAAGACCATTTCTTCCTAACAAAGACCGTAATTAATTTGCCAGAATTTTACATAATTATGACATAACATTGAAGGTTGTGCAATGTAACAGCAATATTTAGACTTGGGGTTGCCACAAGTTTGATCTAATACGGAACAGTTCCGTATTTCACTGAAAGAATAAACGTTTTGTTTTCGAAATTATAGTTTCCGGATTTTACCATATTAAGGACCAAAGGCTAATATTTCAGTGTGTTTATTATAATTAAGTCTATGATTTGATATTTGATAGAACAGTCTGACTGAGTGGTGGTAGGCAGCAGTATGCTCGTAAGCATTCATTCAAACATCACTTTACTGCTTTTGCCAGCAGCTCTTAGCAATGCTTGAACCACAGCACTGTTGATGACTTCAAGCCTATCAACTCCCGAGATTAGGCTGGCAATACTATAGTGCCTATAAGAACATCCAATAGTCAAAGGTATATGAAATACAAAATGGTATAGAGAGAAATAGTTGACGCGCTATAATTCCGATAATAACTACAACCTAAAACTTCTTACCTGGGAATATTGAAGACTCATGTTAGAAGGAACCACCAGCTTTCATATGTTCTCATGTTCTGAGCAAGGAACTTAAACGTTAGCTTTTCTTTACACGGCACATACTGCAATTTTACTTCCTTCTCCAACACTGTGTTTTTGCATTATTTAAACCAAATGTAACATGTTTCATTATTTATTTAAGACTAAAATGATTTTATTGATGTATTATATTAAGTTAAAATAAGTGTTCATTATTAAATTCATTTTTGTTGTAATTGTCATTATTACAAATATATAAAAATCGCTGATTAATAGGTATCAGCTTTTTTTGGTCTTCCAATAAATCGGTATCGACGTTGAAAAACCATTGTCAGTCGACCTCTAGTTCATATAGACATTGGCAAGTCAAATTCAAGGACTTTTTCAAGAACTTAAATTGTAATTTTCAAGGACCTACATGTTATATTTAATTGTAATAGCGTATACGGAAAAAAAGTCCCCCCAAAATGTATGCAAAAAAAGTATGCATTACCACTAAGAAAAATACTTTTTGTTGCCATTATGCATTGACATTAATTTATTTTTACATTCTAAAATGTCAGAATAATGTTGGCATTGCCTGACTTAATACACAACATGCTCCCGATACAAACACACAAATGAAGTATGTTCATATGGTAGCTAGTCAGTCTCTCCATTTGAGATGATGAAGAGTTTGAGGGTTACTGTATCATGTTTTAAAAACGAGAAAGCGACCAAAAATCATGTTCCCAATGGAAAACCAAGTTGAAGCCAACATTCAATGTTGTCTTGCTCATAATAACCACACGTGGTTTTACCGTAACAAACGCAACAGACTAACGCAACAGAAGCGGCAGGAAACAAACAAAGTGCTTAGGCCAACCTCTTTCTCTCATGAAAAACTGATCGGAAATGAAATCACGGACAATTATATTGGGTGCAGTAGAACCTCTAAAGCGGCTACCATAACTTTAATGGCTTTTCAAGGACCAACGATCCAAGAGGAAATGTCGGATTTAAGGTAGGCTATTCCATTATGACTGAATTGCGAATCGCAAATATTGAACCAACACTTTGAACTTTTTAAATACCTGGTTTGCCTACCAATTCTTGCCTTAGCATTTACTGGTAGATATCAAAATTTGCAACATATTTCTTACTGCTTTCCTACCCTTACCGGTCTTCGCTCCATGCAACAACCAGCTGTTTAAAAGCTGCACGCACTCTCTAACCGACAGATTTTAGGTTATATATGTGCAGTGTGTGTGTGATAAAAAAAAATATCAACATAACAAACAGCTCAGGGAATCCACCAGTTTTTTTATCAATTATATAGCCTAGACGTAGCATTAAATTAGGTTACAATATATTTTTCACTGGCCCATTCAGGCCACTGATGGGGATGACTAGCTCGGAGGGTTTCAAAACCTCCCCTGTATGTTGAGCCCTGACACACACAGTCATTCCCGAGCCGCTGTTGTCTCTTCAGAAAGTTGGTTTATTTTTGGTCAATTGCACATCAATGTTCTAATAAATCACGACGCAAAAAAAAAGCTAATTGTGAACCAAAAACGGACATGACCAGGTAAAAAGAATGTTCATTGGCACTCTTGCGACCAATTCAAAATATGTGTCGCACTGCCAAGTCAAACGGTCACAAATGTGACCATATTGGTCGCAGTATCGAACCCTGCATGGCCGCTATATATGGCCTTCTTCTATCTGACAAAGTCATTTGACTCTTAACCGCGAGGACCTGTGGATCATCCTCCTGAGATAGGGCTGCCCTACTAAATTTGTTAACATCCTCCGCCTCCTGCATGAGGACTGTCAATCTCTCTGGTAGTGAAACCACAGAGCCAATTGAGATAATGACTGCAGTAAAGCAAGGCTGCATCATTGCACCAACACTCTTCTCCATCTTCCTGGCAGCAATGCTCCACTTGACAGAGACCAGACTATCCAGAGGCATACACATCACCTACAGGACAGACAATATCAACTGTTTCAGAGCCAAGTCAAGAACCACAACTACTCCTGTTGTAGAATTTCAGTATGCAGATCATTCCCAAGTGAGTGCCTGCTCATAAGCTGATCTCCAGGCCATGGTTAACATATTTATAGAAGCATACAGCAGGATGGGTCTAACACTCAACACCAGCAAAACAAAGATCCTCTTCCAGCAAGGTCCGGGAGCACCCCTGCCATCTCCCAAGATCACTGCCAACAATGCATTACTTGAAAATGTTCCCAGTTTCCCATACCTAGATAGCCACCTTTCCACCAATATCCGAATTGATGAAATCCAACATGGGATTGATGGAGCTAGTGCTGCCTTTGGGAAACTCAGAAACAGGGTCTTCGAGGATCACAACATTACCACCAGGACATGGACGTGCAACGACGTCGTGATCACCCGTATCCTGCTATACCCTTGACAGATCTTCATGGAGGTCCAAAATCATCAACAGAACAACGCTGAGGCCTAAAGAAGAGAACTAACAGCCGGAAAGAGAGCACGCCGCAAAGCACAAGACATCCTTGCCCCCACTGAGACAAGATCTGCAAGTCACGGATCGGCCTGTTCTGCCATCTCGTGTGTGTGAAATAGGAGGGAGAGGGAAGGAAAGAGAGAGACAAAGAGAGAAAGAAAGAGAGCGAGCACAGAGCTGTCCCGTCCCATTTACACTGAACAAAACTATAAACGCAACATGTAGTGTTGGTCCCATGATTTATGAGCTGAAATTAAAGATCCCAGAAATTTTCCACACGCACAAAAATATTATTTCTCTCAAATGTGGGGCACAATTGAGTGTACATCCCTGTTAGTGAGCATCTCTACTTTGCCAAGATAATCCATACACCTGACAGGTGTGGTATATCAAGAAGCTGATCAAACAGCATGATCAGTACACAGGTGCACCTTGTGCTGGGGGAAATAAAAGGCCACTCTAAAATGTGCAGTTCTATCACAGATGTCTCAAGTTGAGAGAGCGTACAATTGGCCTACTGACTGCAGGAATGTCCACCAGGGCTGTTGGCAGAGAATTGAATGTTAACTTCTCTACCATAAGCCGTCTCCAACATCATTTTTGAGAATTTGGCAGTACGTCCAACCGGCCTCACAACCGCAGACCATGTGTTGTGTGGGCAAGTGGTTTGCGGATGTCAACATTGTGACTGAGTGCCCCATGGTGATGTTGGCGTTATGGCATGGGCAGGCATAAGCTACGGACAACGAACACAGTTGCATTTTATCGATTGACAATTTGAATTCACAAAAATACCACGACAAGATCCCGAGGCCAATTGTGAGGCCCATTTTTTTTGTAAGGTATCTATATTCCCAACCATGTGAAATCCATAGATTAGGGCCTAATGAATTTATTTCAATTGACTGATTTCCTCATATGAACTGTATCTCTGTAAAATCGTGTTAATTGTTGCATGTTGCGTTTATGTTTTTGTTCAGTATATTTCATTTAATACATTAATACTGGACCTAACTTTTTCCACATAGCACACTTTCTCTAACCACAAAAATCCTCCTCCCTTTCTGTCACCCACGCACGCACGCGCACACACACACACACCTCTAGAAGCCTCAAGGCTTAGGGTCAGTCCTACATACCCAATGTTGCATGCCTCCTCGCCATTTCACCCCTTAAAGCTGATCCCAGCTATAATGATATTATTCACCTACCGGGTTCCTGCGAGAGGGAGGGAGGGAGAGCGAGTGTCCTAGAGGGATAGAGGGAGGAAAGATGGGTCCTTTATCCTCAGATAAACACTAGCCTTATATTAACCTCAAATTCCAGAGAGGTGTGAAAGAAACCCTCTATTTCAGCACCATTTGCAGGCAAGTAGAGAGACTGCTATATCCATGTCAGGACCCCTGCAGGGTAGGGGGCAGAGATTGTGCATGAAGCAGCAGGAATACTTCTGGGTGAACAGGCAACAGAAAGACCTTCGGTTGATATGAAGAGGGGTTCACAGGAGTGAGGAGGAGAGGTGCGGAAAAAGCGATCCACAAGAGATGAGAGGAACAGAATGGGGTATGAAAGAATGACAAGGTTCAGACATTTCTTGGGATATGATGAGGTAGGGTACACATAATATTAAAGTTAAGCAGAGTGGAGGTAGAGGTAAATAGCAGTGTGTGTGCGTGCGGCCAGCGCTGGCCCAGCCATCAAGGGGCAGAGGAACTGCCCTGACACCAAATAAAGTAGAAAAATACTTATCCCTCTCTTCCTCACTATCCCTTTCTATCCTTATGGGACTGACTATAAGGGGGGAAAGTTTGTAAACAGTCACGCAGAGTGCACAGAGCCACACACTCACCCTGCCATCGTCGGCCTGTGTCCAGTCACCCAGTCTGTTAAAGGGGCCGCCTAGCTCTTGGTCTCTCCAGAGTTATTTATACACTGACCTCTTTAACCTATTTGCTGTATGGCTCCACTGTATGGAGAGTTAGAGATAGCCAAAGCCAAACCCACCCCCTCCCCCAAATCCCTGTACCCCTGGCCCTGTCCAATGTCCCCTACAGGGCCCCTGGCTGTAGAATGCCCCTCACCCCCTCCTCGGATACTCCACCTCACGTGACACATGGGGTGACCACATGTGACAGTGTTTCTGCGCTGACAAATTGGTCTGATGTTTTTATTTCCCTTTCACAAGACCAATTTCCATGGCGTGTGTGTGTGTGTGTGTGTGTGTGTGTGTGTGTGTGTGTGTGTGTGTGTGTGTGTGTGTGTGTGTGTGTGTGTGTGTGTGTGTGTGTGTGTGTGTGTGTGTGTGTGTGTGTGTGTGTGTGTGGCCCCCACTCTGTCAGTTAACTGAGTTCATTGGACACAGTGATACACAATCTCCTGTACTTTCACGAGACTAAAGAGACAGAGAGAGGAAAGATAGAGACTTAGAAGGACGCTGGCATCAGACATTATTCAATGTGTCTTGTTTCGGTCTCGTCTGAGGGTCCCATGATGTTTTTTATATGCTGTGACAATGCCAAGGCATAAGTAGATTCCTTTCAATGCGTGGTCGAAATGTGATTGAGACGCAGAGACGCCTTTTACCGCAACAATACGCCAATGTCCCTATCGTTTCACACAGATGTCTTCATCTGACACGCACTGCATAATGGCTGGACAATAATGACATTTTCTGCACCATACCACCGTGGGAGAGAGAAACAACACCGAAGAGAAAAGGAAAGAAGTGCGTCATCCAACTCTCGTGCGTTCCCTCTAAATCAGAGACACAGAAATGAAGCACCTCCAGAATTCAATTACATCGCATGTGTGCTTTTGTCTCCCTTTCTCTCAGTTCTCCTCTCCTACCCAAGCCTCTCTTCTACTCTCTTCTACCCTCTCATCCACCCTGCCTATCCACCCATCACATTCACCCACACAGGCCAGGCCACAAGTACAATATAGGGCAGTGCTTGATATCCACTGTTGGAGATAGCTGTTACGTTAATAAAGACAATATTCCTAATAGCTCATTCATAGTGACCAGGGCTAGCCTGTATTTCTGTCTGAGAGTGTTGTGTCTGGCCGTTTTCTTCTGCCCTCCAAAAGGGGGACATATGTGAAGCGCTTCTAGACTGCCCCTGCAAACGGTAGTAATTGAAATACGCCCGGGGGCGGGTGTTGTGCAGCGGTGTGTACCGAAACCAGACACCACAGAAGAAGAGACTCAGCCTCACAGAGAGGGAGCACGGCATCGCAGGGAACCCAGGTGATTTATGGGAAGGTGGAGGAATGGGAGAGGGTTTAAGGGGGGAGGAAGGAGGCATTAATACACACAATGTGCAGCAGTCTAGGGGTGTAGTTTACACTCCTCTTCCCCCCCCCCCTTGCCCTCAACCTCGAAATCAGGAGAAGGAACATGGCCCCTGGGACAGGTGGGGCACAAAGGGAAGGGGGTGTGCTGTGTAGCTCTCTGAATCGTGAAATCATAGGATACCTCTATACTACCTCCGGGGTACAATTCCAGAAAACACACAGGAGGTATCAAATACCCCATTCTACTTTCCCCTAGTGAAAGCTAAACCCAGGACTATATCAACCTAACCAGCAAGACCAGCAGGGAGTGCGCACACACAAACACACCAGACTTGGGTGCAAATACATAGAAAATAACTATTTAAATAACAAGCACTATGTATTTGAGTATGTTCAAATAATGTGGCCAAAACAACTACTTCTATTTGAGATATTTAAGTATTTTCAAATAACTGCCAAATAGCCAAAACTATTTTCAAATACTTGTATCAAAATACATACATTTCACATACACATACATTTCAAACCCCCCCTAGGACCAAACAGACCTGGGTTCAAATGCATGAGTATTTAAATATTTTGAATTGATTATTTTTCAAATACATATATTTAAAAGGCTAGGGGGCAGTATTCGGAAGTTTGGATGACTGACGTGCTCAAAGTAAACGGCCTGTTACTCAGGCCCAGAGGCTAGAATATGCATATAGCATATTGGTAGCATTGGATAGAAAACACTCTGAAGTTTCTAAAACTGTTAAAATAATGTCTGTGAGTATACCAGAACTGATATGGCGGGCAAAAACTCGAGGAGAATCCATCCAGAATAAAAAAAAAAAAATGGAGGTCCTTTCAAATGCTTATCTATGGGATATTCAAAGGAATTCCTCCCAGATTGCAGTATCTATGGCTTCCACTAGATGTCAACAGTCTTTAGAAAGGGTTTCAAGCTTGTTTTTTGAAAAATGAGTTAGTAGTTGTGGTTCTCATTTGGACTGTAGTCTTGTGGCGCGCGTGGATGAGGGCGCGCACGTTGTTATTTATCTCCGGTATTGAACATACAACATTCCGTCTTAAATTGTATTGTTTATTTACATATTAGGGTATGTGAGGATTGATTAGAAATGTTGTTTGACTTGTTTGGATGAAGTTTATTGGTAACTTTTGGGATTCCTTTGTCTGCATGTTGAACAAGTGGAACGGGTGGATTACTGAATCAAGCGCACCAACTAAACTGACTTTTTTGGGATATACAAAAGGACTTTATCGAACAAAACGACCATTTGTTGTGTAGCTGGGACCCTTGGGATTGCAAACAGAGGAAGATCTTCAAAGTGATTTATTTACATTTACATTTTTACATTTTAGTCATTTAGCAGACGCTCTTATCCAGAGCAACTTACAGTAGAGTGCATACATTTTATTACATTTTTTATTTTATTTTATTTTTTTACATTTTACATATTACATTTTTTTTTTACATACTGAGACAAGGATATCCCTACCGGCCAAACCCTCCCTAACCCGGACGACGCTATGCCAATTGTGCGTCGCCCCACGGACCTCCCGGTTGCGGCCGGCTGCGACAGACCCTGGGCGTGGCGCAGCTAGCACTGCGATGCAGTGCCCTAGACCACTGCCCCACCCGGGAGACCCCAGTCAGGCAGCCTATCGGTGGTCATTATTTGATCACCATTTCTGATTTTTGTGACACCTCTGCTGGTTTGGAAAATGTTTTTAATGCTGTTGTATGCGCGGCGCTGTCCTCAGATAATCGCATGGTATGCTTTCTCCGTAAAGCCTTTTTGAAATCTGACAAAGTGGTTGGATTAACAAGAAGTTAAGCTTTTAAACGATGTAAGACACTTGTATTTTCATGAATGTTTAATATTACGATTTTTGTATTTTGAATATCGCGCTCTGCAATTTCACCGGATGTTGTCGAGGTGGGTCGCTAGCGTCCAAAGAGGTTAACTACTTGTATTTTCAAAGAAAAACATGCCAAAATACTTACTTTGAAATGTCTTAAAAGTAATTTAAATGTATCCTAAATAGTATTTGAACCTAGGTCTGACACACACACACACACACACACACACACACAGAGTATCAGACACACTCCTGCAACTCTGAAAACCCGGGATTAAAATCCAGTATTAAAACCCTTTCCAGCCGCGTCTGTGGGAAAGCCAAAAGGAGTCATTTTTACAGCTAAATAAAAGCGTCAAAGTGGGAGGGCAACATATGCATGCAAACTCTGCCGTGGACACAGCCTCAATCACCGCACAAAGAGTTCCATATCCCCACCGTTTTGTGTGTGCAAATACAACCACAAGATATACAGAAATCATAGTTCGCAACTGAAAGAATAAGAAATGCAGGTATCAAAATGCGTAATTTCATTATTCCGTTTTCTTTCTTATCATAATAGTAGTAGCCTTCCTTTCCAGGGCCCGTTTTCATGATAGCAATGGAATTTAGGCTTACGAGTGTTTTCAACGATGCATCTTTCCTACAACGGCAAACACCATGCAGAGAGTACGTTCGCTAAGTGCGTCATTGAGGCATGTGTCGATACTTGAAAAGGCAGCGCTGCTCTCGGATTAGCTTTCTCCATTCAAATCTTACCTTAACATTAGAATTATTCCACAATATTGACAATGGATCAGCTCCTAGAGAGATATCACCCATGGCTGCAAATATTGAGGCGGCTTATTCTAATACCTACCCTTTAATTATATACTAAATCAAGATTTGGCACATCATAGCGCACGTTAGGCTACACATCATGAAATATATTGAGGCAGGATCCAAATAAAACTCAATTGAATGATCATGAAATTGATTTCAATATATAGGCCTATACTGTTGGTAGGCTATTTATATATTTGAATGTAGTCATCTTTTCATTCTTCACTTGATTGTCACAATTGCAAAGACATTGGCAACTTTGTATTTGGAGTCATCCTCCTTGTGAAGTTATCGGTGGTCACAGAGACAGATAAACAACTGCATTCTATGTTTAGAGGAGATCGTCTGTGTATAAAGTGACGCAGTAGGACAAAAACGCTTATAACGACGCACTTATCTGTTCTACGACTGGTCTGAGGCGGTCTGTAAATAACGAGCGTTGTCATGTGCAACTTTAGTAACGATGGTTTTGCAAAACAGCTCAGAGATTTAATGATGCTCTTTCGAAGTTTCTAACAATGTACTTAGCCTTAAGATGCATTTGGGAAACCGGGCCCAGTCCGATATGGGATGTGGCCTAAAGCCCAAATCAAACGAAAAGCGTAATGTTTACGCGCATGAATGAGCGTGTACATGCTGGAATTAGAATGCACGGCGGTAAATGAGAGAAAACAGACGCTCCCCAAGCGTCAAGGCCATCAAGCGCTTTAAATTACAAAGCTATTTTTTTTCCTCGCATCTATGCGAAGCAAAGCTGATAAAGTGAGAATATAAATTGCCAGAAAATAGACTGTTTGTGCATTGTTATGTCTGGCATTGTGAAATGTAAAGTTAAGTGTCTGTTCAGTGTTGATATGTTTAGCTGCCAGTGCCAATAATACATATTTGAGAACACTAACTTTATGCTTACCTTTGTTGATTTCATGTCCTACAGCTGGGGAACTCCGTTCAAGAGAAAATAATGTTATGTAGAAAGACTAGCTAAATTGTTTATAAACTGCTAGGTGTATTAGCTACAACTCTCCTCACGTTCGTGAGCCAACATAACAGGAAGCAGGTACGGTGGCTCCAACAGGACATACCAGGTGAGTCAAAAGGAGCACACCCACAGCAAACATAACAAATACAACTTCTTATTATGGATTCTCATGACAATTAAGTTGGCATACGCTACGCAGTGTATGTGTATTGACGCTCTCTACTCCCGCATGCATATTGACGCCGTTTCGGGTTAACTGCTATTTTCAAACCCAGTACACCAGAAATTCTACCAAGGGTGTTTGTTATCAAAGACTTTGCATGACTTTGAGCTGTGGTGTTGTCATATGTTACAGGCCAGGGAGTAATCACACACGCACGGGACACTGGGGTTGAAGGGAGCAGACATAATAAAAAGGTCCAGCTGCCCCAAACCCCAGAGGACTGATCAGAACCAGTCAGGCAGCCTACATGTCTTTAACTGCTCTCCTCTCACTCAATTTCTTCCAACCACTTGCTTATTCCTTTCCTGCCATCTCCTCTCTTCAGTCTTCTTTTGCAATCTCCCCCCTTTCCTCCCTCAGAACATGTATAGTCCTCTCCCCTTACACATTCACTCTTCCTCCCCTTCCATCATGTAATCACTAACTAAAATATGTCCGAGAAAATTGCTTCATCGATAAATATATTTTCATATCAATTGGCCTCCTGATACTATTAGACCAATCCAGACTGAGGAAGAGGACTTCTTGATACACAGAGAGAAGATGAATTAACCTCGGCCCTACCCACTTCATATGTATATACCGTATTGTCTGGTCTAGGCCTATCCTATTTAACTATTTCTGTACATATACTATTCTACACTACGTATTCATAAACAGTTGAAGTCTGAAGTTTACATACACCTTAGCCAAATACATGTAAACTCAGTTTACAATGCCTTGACTTTGTTGTCCTTAAGCCATTTTGCCACAACTTGGAAGTATGCTTGGGGTCATTGTCCATTTGGAAGACCCATTTGCGACCAAGCTTTAACTTCCTGACTGATGTCTTGAGATGTTGCTTCAATATATCCGCATAATTTCCCTCCCTCATGATGCCATCTATTTTGTGAAGTGCACCAGTCCCTCCTGCAGCAAAGCACCCCCACAACATGATGCTGCCACCCCCGTTCATCCTTCGGCTTGCAAGCCCCCCTTTTTCCTCCAAACCTAACAATGGTCATTATAGCGAAACAGTTCTATTTTTGTTTCATCAGAACAGAGGACATTTCTCAAAATAGTACGACCTTTGTTCCCATGTGCAGTTGCAAACCGTAGTCTGGCTTTTTTATGGCGGTTTTGGAGCAGTGGCTTCTTCCTTGCCGAGCGGCCTTTCAGGTTATGTTGATATAGGACTCGTTTTACTGTGGATATAGACACTTTGTACCGGTTTCCTCCAGCATCTTCACAAGGTCCTTTGCTGTTGTTCTGGGATTGATTGGCACTTTTTTTGCACCAAAGTACGTTCATTTCTAGGAGACAGAACGCGTCTCCTTCCTGAGCGGTATGACGGCTGTGTGGTCCTATGGTGTTTATACTTGCGTACTATTGTTTGTACAGATGAACGTGGTACCTTCAGGCATTTGGAAATGGCTCCCAAGGATGAACTTGACTTGTGAAGTTCTACAACTTTTTTTCTGAGGTCTTGGCTGATTTCTTTTGATTTTCCCATGATGTCAAGCAAAGAGGCACTGAGTTTGAAAGGAGGACTTGAAATACATCCACAGATACACCTCCAATTGACTCAAATGATGTCAATTAGCCTATCAGAAGCTTCTAAAGCCATGACATAATTTTCTGGAATTTTTCAATCTGTTTAAAGGGCACAGTCAACTTAGTGTATGTAAACTTCTGACCCACTGGAATTGTGATACAGTGAATTATAAGTGAAATAATCTGTATGTAAACAACTGTTGGAAAAATTACTTGTGTCATGCACAAAGTAGATGTCCTAAGTGACTTGCCAAAGCTATAGTTTGTTAACAAGAAATTTGTGGAGTGGTTGAAAACAAGTTTTAATGACTCCAACCTAAGTGTATGTAAACTTCTGACTTCAACTGTATATACTAGGCAGTGTCAGAGGAAAGCCCATAAAATTGTTAGAGGCTCTAGTCACCAAAGTCATAGACTGTTTTCTCTGCTACCACACGGCAAGCTGTTCCGGAGCGCCACACTGACTCTGTTCCGGTATCCCCTGTATGTAGCCTCATTGTTATTTTGTGTTACTTTTTATAATTTTTAACTTCAGTTTATTTGGTAAATATTTTCTCAACTCTTCTTGAACTGCACTGTTAGTTAAGGGCTTGTAAGTAAGCATTTCACGGCGCATGTGACAAATAAAGTTTGATTTGAACATCAGTTCATCTTGCTCCAAAAAAAACAGTGAGGCGATGGGAGAGACAGGACTTGCAGCGCGTCACAAACAAAACCAAGTTCTATTTTATCACCTGGCCTCGCAGACGCTCACCGACGCACGCGAGCAGTGTGGGTGCAGTGATTGAATAACATGTATGTGTACATTTATATTGCAGCGCACGCGACACGTCCAGTCTGGTGAGCATTTTAGACCATGAGAAACCAGATTCTCTGGTCTGATGAAACCAAGATTGAACTCTTTGGCCTGAATGCCAAGCGTCATGTCTGGAGGAAACCTGGCACCATCCCTACGGTGAAGCATGGTGGTGGCAGCATCATGATGTGTGAATGTTTTTTAGCGGCAGGGACTGGGAGACTAGTCAGGATCGAGGCAAAACAGAAGGGAGCAAAGTACAGAGTGATCCATGATGAAAACCTGCTCCAGAGCAATCAGGACCTCAGACTGGGGCGAAGGTTCTCCTTCCAACAGGACAATAACCCTAAGCACACAGCCTAGACAACGCAGGAGTGGCTTTGGGACAAGTCTCTGAATGTCCTTGAGTGGACCAGCTAGAGCCCGGACTTGAACCTGATCGAACATCTCTGGAAAGACCTGAAAATAGCTGTGCAGCAATGCTCCCCATCCAACCTGACAGAGCTTGAGAATATCTGCAGAGAAGAATGGGAAAAACTCCCCAAATACAGATGTGCCAAGCTTGTAGCGTCATAGCCAAAAATACTTGAGGCTGTAATGGACTGGCAAAGGTGATTCAACAAAGTGCTTCGTAAAGGTCTGAATACTTATGTAAGTGTAATATTTCAGTTTTTTTATTTGTAAATCATCTGCAAAAAAATTGTAAAAACCTGCTTTTGCTTTGTCATTATGGGGTATTGTGTGTCGATTGATAAGGGGGGGGAAATGTTTTAATACATTTTAGAATAAGGCTGTAACCTAACAAAATGTGGAAAAAGTCAAGGGGTCTGAATACTTTCCGAAAGCACTGTATATTTATATTCCGGACTCTAATATTTCTATATTACTTAATACTTTTTAGATTTGTGTGTATTGTTGTGTACTGTTAGGAACACAGGATTTCGCTACACCCGCTATAACATCTGCTAAATATGTGTATGTAACCAATACAATTTGATTTGCGAAAACATACCCAGGACAGTGTGGGTTATATTAAACTTAGTTCAATATGTTCTCCATAATAAAGTGCTTAGCGTGATGGAGCTATGGGATTCATCAGAATCATCACCACATCAATGTGATTCACTATGCAGTCATAAAATCAAGTACAAACAATATTAAACTGGTGGGGGGGTGTGATTAACTGAAATTTGAAATACAAAGAAACGGCCTCCCGAGTGGCACAGTGGTTGAAGGTGATTGAGGCAGCACTACAGCCCCGGGTTCGATCCCAGCCTGTGTCACCGCTGGCCGTGACCAGGAAACCCATGAGGCAGCGCACAATTGGCCCAGCGTCATCCAGGTTTGGGGAAGGTTTGGCCAGCCAGGATTTCCTTGTCCCATTGCGCTCTGCGGCTCCTTGTTGCGGGCTGGGTGCCTGGTGTTTCCTCCGACACATTGGTGCAGCTGGCTTCCGGGTTAAGCGAGCAGTGTGTCAAGAAGCAGTGCTTGGCAGGGTTGTGTTTCAGAGGACGCATGGCTCTCGACCTTCGCCTCTCCCGAGTTCTATGGGAGTTACAGCGATGGGACAAGACTAACTACCAATTGGATATTACACATTTTTAAATGCTAAGAAACATCAGAAAAGAAAATTCAATCACTAGGCCTACTTATTGCCATGGATATGTCAACAATAGACACAATGTCTGTAAATGAGTTACAAGATATGGGGCTCGTAGATTTCATAGTTTTATGATAGTCAATAATCAAGCAAAGCATGACCTGAAACCTCCCTACCCAAAGATAATGGAATAGACCGCAGTTGACATTGACAACTTCACTATAGGACAGCAGACTTCACTATAAATAGGAGCAGGCTCATCCGAGGGGCCTTTGTTTTCAGCGAGATATCAAATCTTATCTGGCTGGCATTTGGGAGCCAGTCTGCCGATGACATTTAGAATTCTGTCACAATTACTGCTGGGTCGCATATCAGAGCACAACATGAGCAACAGCTGTAGAGGCACACTTTTTGCCATTTTGTCAGATGAATTGATTCATGTCAGCAGAACGATACACTGCAGGCAGCTTGTGTGTGTGTGTGTGTGTGTGTCTGTGTGTGTGTGTGTCTGTGTGTGTGTGTGTCTGTGTGTGTGTGTGTCTGTGTGTGTGTGTGAAATAGAGACAGAGAAAGTGACAGAGGGCGAGAGAGAGAGAGAGAGATGCCTGCCATAGCCTAGAGTTTCTTTAAAAAAGGAGTTCTCGGCATGTCGGTGAGGTCCTCACACATTCCAGCCCGCAAGGCGGCTGTTCTGACATGTTGTAAGTTAAGGTGTTCGTGGAAACTTGGATGACGAAAAAAAGCACTGGCCAAACCAATTACTGGTGGTCTGGCAGGGGGTGGGGGTGTAGCCTAAAAATGCTAACAATCCCAGCAAGGCACTTAATTGTTACCCAGAAACAAAAAGGCAACCCAGAAAATGGCTAAAAATAGCCAACATTAACATAAGTAGCCTGAGAAACAAGGTTCATGAAATTGATAAACTTGCACTGATTACATTCATATACTGGCTCTCTGAAATTTACTTAGATAATTCCTTTGATGATATAGTGGTAGCAATATATGGTTATAATGTCGACAGAAGAGACGGGAATGCTAATGGAGGTGATTTTATATATCAAACACTCTACCGGTCTAAAGTTTTAGAACACCTACTTATCTTCTACTTGGTCACAATCCCGGATCCGGGAGCACCCCCATCAGTAAAAAAGCTGACAAGCATGGCCTAGCATAGCGTCACAAGTAAATACTAGCATCTAAATATCATTAAATCCAAGAGTCCAAGACACCAGATGAAAGATACACATCTTGTGAATCCAGCCATCATTTCTGATTTTTAAAATGTTTTACAGGGAAGACACAATATGTAAATCTATTAGCTAACCATGATAGCAAAAGACAACTTTTTTTCCCACCATTTTTTCCCTGCATAGGTAGCTATCACAATTTCGACCAAATAAAGATATAAAAAGTCACTAACCAAGAAACAACTTCATCAGATGACAGTCTGATAACATATTTATTGTATAGCATATGTTTTGTTAGAAAAATGTGCATATTTCAGGTATAAATCATAGTTTACCATTGCAGCCACCATCACAACTCTCACCAAAGCAACTAGAATAACTACAGAGACCAACGTGAATTACCTAAATACTCATCATAAAACATTTCTGAAAGATACATTAATTCTTAATGCAACCACTGTGTTAGATTTTTAAAATTAACGTTACTACGACATACAGCGTGCGTTAAAGCGAGACCGCACCGAAATTAATGGCGGAATATGAGTATTACATTTTTCAACAGAACAACGAATTAACATCCTAAATAGTTCTTACTTTTTGATGAGCTCCCATCAGAATCTTGGGCAAGTTGTCCTTTGTCCAAAAGAATCGTTGCTCGGTTGTAGATTGTAGCCTTCAACTTTGGAATTAGCAGTAAACATTAGCCATGTGTCCCAGACGTGCCCAACTCACTAGAACGCAGCACAAATAAATATCCGAAAATCGCAATATAATGATATAAACTGATATAACTCGGTTTAAAATAACAGCATTATGATGTCTTTAACACCTATATCGAATAAAATCAGAGCCGGATATATCTAAGGGCTATAACGGGAGCTTTCTAGAACGCCATCCTGAGGTCTGTCTTGCGTCATGGCGAATGAAGGAAAGACTGAACCCCACGTTCCCAGTCCATTTATATGGCCTCAGAACTACCTAGCAACTCCATTCCAATTCTCACTATTTGCTGACATCCATGGGAAGGCGTATGCAGTGCATCTCAACCAATAGAAGACATGCAAATTAATAAACTGACCTCAGAACAACCTGGCTGATTTCAGATTTCTCACTTGCTGACAGGAAGATTGCTCCAACTCGAGTTCTGTTTTACTCACAGATATAATTCAAACGGTTTTAGAAACTAGAGAGTGTTTTCTATCCAATAGTAATAATAATAAGCATATTGTACAAGCAAGAATTGAGTACGAGGCAGTTTAATTTGGGAACGAAATTTTTACAAAATGCAAACAGCACCCCCTGTTGAGAAAAGGTTTTAATCAAGGGTTATTATTTATTTTTTACTATTTTCTAAATTGCATTTAAACTATGAAATAACACACATGGAATCATGTAGTAACCAAAAAAAGTGTAAAATAAATCCAAGTATATTTGAGATTTGAGATTCTTCAAATAGCCACTCTTTGCCTTGATGACAGCTTTGCACACTCTTGGCATTCTCTCAACCAGCTTCATGTGAAATGCTTTTCCAACAGTCTTGAAGGAGTTCCCACATTTGTTGATCATTTGTTGGCTGCTTTTCATTCACTCAACTTATCCCAAACCATCTCAATTGGGTTGAGGTCGGCTGATTGTGGAGACCAGGTTATCTTATGCAGCACTCCATCACTCTCCTTCCTGGTCAATTATAGTCCCTACACAGCCTGGAGGCGTGTTGGGTCATTGTCCTGTTGAAAAACAAATGATAGTCCTACTAAGCCGAAACCTGATGGGATGGTGTACCGCTGCAGAATGCTGTGGTAGCCAGGCTGGTTAAGTGTGCCTTGAATTCTAAATAAATCACAGAGTGTCACCAGCAAAGCACACCCACACCATATCACCTCCTCCATGCTTTATGGCGGGAAATACACACGTGGAGAGCATCCGTTCACCCACACCGTGTCTTACAAAGACACAGCAGTTGGAACCAAAAATCTCAAATTTGGACTCCAGACCAAACAACACATTTCCACTGGTCTAATGTCCATTGCTCGTGTTTCTTGGCCCAAGCAAGTATCTTGTTATTATTGGTGTCCTTTAGTACTGGTTTCTATGCAGCAATTTGACCATGAAGGCCTGATTCCCGCAGTCTCCTCTGAACCATTGATGTTGAGATGTGTCTGTTACTCGTGCTCTGTGAAACATTTATTTGGGCTGCAATTTCTGAGGCTGGTAACTCTAATGAACTTATTCTCTGCAGCAGATTAACTCTGGGTCTTTCATTCCTGTGGCGGCCCTCATGAGATCCAGTTTCATCATAGCGCTTGATGGTTTTGCGACTGCTCTTGAAGAAACTTTCAAAGTTTTCCATATTGACTGACCTTCATGTCTTAAAGTAATGATGTACTGTCGTTTCTCTATGCTTTTTTGAGCTGTTCTTGCCATACTATGGACTTGGTCTTTTAGCAAATAGGGCTATCTTCTGTATACCCCCCGTACCTTGTTTACAACACAACTGACTGGCTCGCATTAAACACTATTTTAGGCCCATCCTTTGGAACTTTGGTTTTCCAAGATATGGCTACTATATTATGATCACTACATCCGATGGGTGTGGATACTGCTTCAGAGCAGATTTCTGCAGCATTAGTAAAGATGTGATCAATACATGTGGCGCTCCGGTAAGGCAAGCGGTACCGGAGCGCCAAGTCTAGGACCAAAAGGCTTCTTAACTGCACCTGTTTGAACTCGTTACCTGTATACAAGACCCCTGTCCACACACTCAATCAAACAGACTCCAACCTCTCCACAATGGCCAAGACCAGAGAGCTGTGTAAGGACATCAGGGATAAAATTGTAGACCTACACAAGGCTGGGATGGGCTACAGGACAATAGGCAAGCAGCTTGGTGAGAAGGCAACAACTGTTGGCGCAATTATTAGAAAATGGAAGAACATCAAGATGACGGTCAATCACCCTTGGTCTGGGGCTCCATGCAAGACCTCACCTCGTGGGGCATCAATGATCATGAGGAAGGTGAGGGATCAGCCCAGAACTACACGGCAGGACCTGGTCAATGACCTGAAGAGAGCTGGGACCACAGTCTCAAAGAAAACCATTAGTAACACACTACGCCGTCATGGATTAAAATCCTGCAGCGCACGCAAGGTCCCCCTGCTCAAGCCAGCGCATGTCCAGGCCCATCTGAAGTTTGCCAATGACCATCTGGATGATCCAGAGAAGGAATGGGAGAAGGTCATGTGGTCTGATGAGACAAAAATAGAGCTTTTTGGTCTAAACTCCACTCGCCGTGTTTGGAGGAAGAAGAAGGATGAGTACAACCCCAAGAACACCATCCCAACCGTGAAGCATGGAGGTGGAAACATCATTCTTTGGGGATGCTTTTCTGCAAAGGGGACAGGACGACTGCACCGTATTGAGGGGAGGATGGATGGGGCCATGTATCGCGAGATCTTGGCCAACAACCTCCTTCCCTCAGTAAGAGCATTGAAGATGGGTCGTGGCTGGGTCTTCCAGCATGACAACGACCCGAAACACACAGCCAGGGAAACTAAGGAGTGGCTCCGTAAGAAGCATCTCAAGGTCCTGGAGTGGCCTAGCCAGTCTCCAGACCTGAACCCAATAGAAAATCTTTGGAGGGAGCTGAAAGTCCGTATTGTCCGTATTGATAGTTGATACAATGTTTCAAGTTCGTTGCAGACAGGCCATGCATAGCCAATGTGATTTATCAAATATGTATTCTTATCAAGATATGTTGAACCTGCAGGCTGCAATTTTTACATAGTTGGCAATGGCAATATTTTTTGTACCATTTTCATGTAGATTTAGATAGAATTTAGATTAACCACATGATAATGATTTTTGAGATACAAAGACTATAATAAATGTAAATGTTCCATGAAAATGTGCATACGAAAATAATAATTTAAACGCAAAATCAGTAGAAATGGTAAGACAAATTGGCACTCCCCCTGGTGCAGCCTATTTCCACACAGTAACGGCAGAATCTGCAAAGGTCGGCAGCAGCGGGAGGGAGTTGTTTTCTTCTGGTTAGGCTCTCTGGCTCCCTTGAGTCATTTCTGTGTCTTAATTATTTAATCAAACAGCATGCTTAAGCGTCAGACAATCTCAGTACATATAGTTTATTTCCTTAAAACACAAGGTGTGGCTATATGTTAAAATTCAGCTTTGAACATTTCGACCAATCGAATGGTTGAAAGAAAAGACGACTCGCAGTCTACAAATATTGTTGCTCTACCTAAACCTCAACTAAATATTGTAATGAATAATGTGGCAATTGAGCAAGTTGATACTAAACTGCTTGGTGTAACCCTACATTGTAAACTGACATGGTCAAAACATATTGATGAAAAGGTAGCTAAGATGGGGGGTTGGTCTGGCCGTGATAAAGCACTGCTCTGCTTTCTTGACATCACAATCAACAAAACAAGTCCTACAGGCCCTAGTTTTATCAGACCTGGACTACTGCCCAGTCATACTGCCACAAAGAAAGGCAAACAACAGCTGTCCCAGAACAGAGCAGCACGGCTGCCCCTTAAATGTACACGAAGAGCTAACATCAATGACATGCATGTATAGCTCTCCTGGCACCCAAAGCAGAGGAGAGATTGACTGCATCACTGCTTGACTTTGTGAGTGGTATTGACATGTTGAACACTTAACACACAGTTCAGACACCCATACATAACCCACAAGACATGGTCTCTTCACAGTCACCAAGTCCATAACAGACTCTGGGAAACACACAGAACTACATAGAGCCATGACAACATGGAACTCTTCCACATTAAGTAACACAAGCAAGCAGTAAAATCAGATTTTTTTTAAACAGATAAAACAAGACCTCATGGCACAACGTGGGCTGTGACACACACACATTGTAATATAGGTGTATTATAGTATTGTACATATTGTACATTTGTAATAATAGAGTAATAATGTAATAAATGTCTTGCATGATGAATATTTTTGCTTAGGATGTAGGCTGTTATGTTTCGTCGTGATGTAGGCCTACTTGTTTTAATCCTGTTTGGACCACAGGAACAGTAGCTGCCGCCTTGGCAGCAGCTAATGAGGATCCTAATAAATATAAATACATGATGTTCTGTAGAAGGTTAAATATGATACATTCTAAACATGTCCATCATTCAGACATCCACCGTCATATGATCGGTATGCGGCTGATTGCAGGTGTAGAAGGTATAAGCTTCTGCTGTTTTAAATAGCGTCTGTCCGAAATTGTAGGCAAATTGAAGACGTGCATACTATCGTTAAATTAAACGTGTGCCGAGGATGAGTAGGTCCGTGCCAAGGATTTAATTTGCTCAAGTATAGGCTAGCGGCAATGTGTAAACCGATAACAAAAACATTGACAGACTGTAAACAATGCGAGTGATGCAGAAAAAAAGTATGCAATAGCCTATAATAGCCTAGTTATTGGTCATTCAAAAACAAAGCAAGCAAATATCACTATTCCACCAGTGGCCTAAAATGTACGTATTTGCCTTAGGCTTCGCATTGTCAAGCAAAAGGCTAATGTGACGGACCTATCAGTCTTTGTGCAATGAGATCCATTATCATGGATCATGTCACATAAAAAAGTTATCCCCACTATTATTCTGTCTAAATTTATGCAAAACATTAACTTTTGTTGTTATGAAACTCATGCGTATTTCAAAGCAATGGACTAGAATTGAGGGCTGAAAGAAAAGAAAAAAAACGACACGGTTGTTTGGATATCATAACATTCACTCATCGAATCATCCTCCCGCAGACAAATATTAAACAGTGGATCCAAGATACAAGGACATTTTTTACAAGATGACATGTTAAAATGCAACTTACCTTGACTGCGAAGAAAGAAAGTTATCATGCTACACAGCACCACAGAGACCTGCATCTTTGATTCCCTTCTCTCGCTCGCTCTCGGTCAGTCTTTTTCTTTCTTATTTGCTGCAAATATTTCGGTATTATCGAAATATCAAAGAAGAGCCTTCAAATCAACAAAGACTGGACTCATAACTATATTCATAGCATGGCTGTATTTTGGTATTTAGTCCCCGCTGATACGACGAGCCAAAGTTAAAGTTTCGCTCTGCGCCCTGGAACATACGGTCTTCAACATGTTGTGCTGTGCTCCAGATCCGATACTGGAGTGATCAAAAGGAGCAGTGGACTGTACCAAACGCAACAAGGGGGAGGTTCGGCTAGAAAGCGCACCGTTTCGACAAGAAACAGACAAGCTAGTTCAATTTACTTTGATATAAGATATGCTTTCACATTAGCAACAGTATTTCGGTTTCTGAGTCCTCCTAAATGTAACTGTGTTCCCTAAGCGAACACTATATTGTTGCAAATCAACCCAGTGATTTGTAGTTTGCGTTGCCCTTGGTTTCTCCTCGGTGTGTCATTTCTAAAGTTACAATGTATTTTTAAAGGTTGGCGGTCAGCAAATCAAAGGGTGCTTTCAAGTAACCTAGAAAGGAACTGGACGCATGAGTAGCCTAACAGTGCGCCCCATTTGCAGCACATGTTTCTCTCGGTTGAAAATGCAGACGAAAACTTGAGGCTATGGGAAATCTGGTCAGCTGCCTCTTCGATGTTGCCAAAAGGATTGCAACCCCAAAATGGTCAGGAACCGGTAGGCTCTAGGAAGTTTGGAAGTCATATGCAGCGTGCTGCAATACCACGCACACAATGTTTAGTTTGAATGGAACTTAGCAGTTCACCCCGAAAGGCAAAAGCAACATGCTTTGGCTATAAAACTCAACTCCATGGTTAAGGAAGTTTACATGAACTCTTGAGTCGAGCAGTGGCGAGGGTTTGTGGAATTCATATGAAGCCAGATAGCTGCCAAAAGGTTGAACGTACATATCGTTAGGATCATAAGAAAAGCCAGGCATGAAACGTTAAATTAGATCTGTAAAATGTACAAACCCTAAGTTATGAACATTTACACTTTAAATTCTTACATCTCCCTTTACTCAGTTACAGATCTTTGTTTATATTTATTTGTTGTTTATTTTACTAGGCAAGTCAGTGAAGAACAAATTCTTATTTACAATGACGGACTACCCCAGCCAAACCCTCCCCTAACCTGGACAATTGTGCGCTGCCTTATGGGACTCCCGGTCACGGCCAGATGTGATACAGCCCGGGATCAAACCTGGGTCTGTAGTGATGCCTCTAGCACTGCAATGCGGTGCCTTAGACCGCTGCACCACTCGGTCCCCAAACTATGTACAAACTTTTGTCAGGAATGTGATGTAACCGATGTGAAATGGCTAGCTAGTTAGCGGTGGTGCGCGCTAATAGCGTTTCAATCGGTGACGTCACTCGCTTTGAGACCTTGAAGCTGCGGAAAAGGAGGAGGTCAAAAGGGGAGTGAGTGTGGCCGATGTGAAATGGCTAGCTAGTTAGCGGTGGTGGGCGCTAATAGTGTTTCAATCGGTGACGTCACTCGCTCTGAGACCTAGAAGTAGTTGTTCCCCTTGCTCTGCAAGAGCCGCAGCTTTTGTGGAGCGATCGGTAACGATGCTTCGTGGGTGACTGTTGTTGATGTGTGCCGAGGGTCCCTGGTTCGCGCCCGGGTCGGGGCGAGGGGATGGACTAAAGTTAAACTGTTACATTGATGCTGTTGACCCGGATCACTGGGTGCTGCGGAAAAGGAGGAGGTCAAAAGGGGAGTGAGTGTGGCCAATGTGAAATGGCTAGCTAGTTAGCGGTGGTGCGCGCTAATGGTGTTTCAATCGTGACGTCACTTGCTTTGAGACCTTGAAGTAGTGGTTCCCCTTGTTCTGCAAGAGCCGCGGCTTTTGTGGAGGGATGGGTAACGATGCTTCGTGGGTGACTGTTGTTGTGTGCAGAGGGTCCCTGGTTCGGTCGGGGCGAGGGGACGGACTAAAGTTAAACTGTTACAGTGGCATCTGCAAAGGACATGAACCGAACGTAGCTTGTCAAAGTTAGCTAGTCAATCAAGCAACTCAAGCCCAGACGTTAGAGTTGCTTTGCAGCTTCCGGTTTCGTTTCCAAAATAAATGTCTAGAGCTTGTTTCAGAATGGCATTCGATAACAACCTTATACCAGTAGATGGCATAGTATAGGCTTGGGCCAAATGACTTGTGTGAGAATGATACTATACAGACCCAGAAGAGCCTCGTCTAGAACAACCACCTGAGCTGCAAAATAGAAAGTAAATATGATTTAGGCTTATTCCACTATCTAAATATGCCATGCTGTTGTTATTTAATGGCAATATAATTGCATAATTTGTTTTTGTAGCAGCGTCGGGCTACTGTGGTGATCACGTAACCTAATGAATCACACTTTTCCCTGTATTTGGCAGCACGTACTGTAGGCTTTATATTTGGCATTTGGACTGTTGTATTTGCAAATTCCACTCTGTATGTAGGCTTGTCATAGCCAAATTAAACATTGAATTATTAAAGTGATAGACTAAAGAACTTTGGAGAATTTAGATCATTTCAAATACACATATGACTTTCAATAAGCAAATGGATAAGACTGTTCTATTCTCTTTGATTTAGTTCCTATTGCATCTCAGACAAATGACAGAATGTATGACATACTGACTAAATGAAGGATGAATTAAATGTTCAAATATGTTGGACTGATGAGTTGCACGCCTCATGCATGATCTGCACTTTATTTTGACTAGTAGGCAAATAGGTCTACACTAGGGTATAAAGACTATGGCTGTATGCCTCCAGAAGGGGATCTTCTGAAGCTGAGGGGTGCTTTTCCGAAGGTGTGTGGTGCTGCATGAAGATCACAAGCTCTTCAACTGGGCAGCAGTATCGCAATGGAAGGTATAGCCTATACGGAGACCACCTAAGACCACTGCAACAGAGTTATTGTAAAGCGTGAGAATAATCTTATGCCAGACTTAGCCTACGTTTAACCTCGCCCTTGTTAATTTCAAAGTCCATATGTTCATGACCCGATTCATATAAATCATGTCAAATCATTTTAAATTCATATTAACCCCCCTTACAGAATATGCTTTGGCAAGATTTTGAGTGATGAAATTAGTTGAGAAATATTCTATAAAAAAAATATTTTGAGTGGCAAAGACTCCAGTGGTCAAACATAATTCATAGATTCACCAAACATTGTTATTATGTTTCATAATTCCTGCTATATACTACTGGTTATGATTGCAGACAGAGCCCTGAGAATTGAATGGTGCAATATTGAATTAGTCATATTTTGATACGGTGCATGCATGGGGATGTCCACGTCACCCAGAGATATTCCCATGCTGTAGAGATGCACCTAGCAGACTGACACTTCACTGTTGTAGGCATAATACAGCGCGTGCTATCCAGACTTACACTGGCAAACAAATCAATTACTAGCTACCTAAATGTGAAGTAAACTCAACTGTGGAGTAATAGAGAATGGAGACTATTAACTTGGAAAAAGTACAGAATACCAATTTTCTGGTTTCTCTGACTTTCAGGTTTTTTATACTGTGTTATGCTTGTTTGTGTAGCACTCCTCACAGGGAATTTGGTGTACGTTTTTTTGTTGGTGAGATGACACTGCCAAAACTCTGAAAGGTATTATTGTACGTCAGAATTGCAACACAAGATTTGTTCAAGCCTAAAATGTTAGTCCGTAATCGTTCACAGATGAAATTTCACATTTACGTTTTATTTCAAGTATGGCTTTTATTGCGATCCTAACCATTTATGTATGGATTTTCTTATGATCCTAACGATACATGCGTTCAACCTTTTGGCAGCAATCTGGCTCCATAAATTCAGTTCTGACTACAGTTGTGGCCAAAAGTTTTGAGAATGACACAAATATTATTTTCACAAAGTCTGCTGCCTCAGTTTGTATGATGGAAATTTGCATATACTCCAGAATGTTATGAAGCGTGCTCAGATGAATTGCAATTTCCACTTTCCAACATTTCCACTGCATTTCAGCCCTGCCACAAAAAGAGCAGCTGACATCATGTCAGTGATTCTCTCGTTAACACAGGTGTGAGTGTTGATGAGGACAAGGCTGGAGATCACTCTGTCATGCTGATTGAGTTCGAATAACAGACTGGAAGCTTCAAAAGGAGGGTGGTGCTTGGATTCATTGTTCTTCCTCTGTCAACCATGGTTAACTGCAAGGAAACACGTGCCATCATCATTGCTTTGCACAAAAAGGGCTTCACAGGCAAGGATATTGCTGCCAGTAAGATTGCACCTAAATCAACCATTTATCGGATCATCAAGAACTTCAAGGAGAGCGGTTCAATTGTTGTGAAGAAGGCTTCAGGGCACCCAAGAAAGTCCAGCAAGCGCCAGTACCGTCTCCAAAAGTTGATTCAGCTGCGGGATAGGGGCACCACCAGGACAGAGCTTGCTCAGGAATGGCAGCAGGCAGGTGTGAGTGCATCTGCACGCACAGTGAGGCAAAGTCTTTTGGAGGATGGCCTGGTGTCAAGAAGGGCAGCAAAGAAGCCACTTCTCTCCAGGAAAAACATCAGGGACAGACTGATATTCTGCAAAAGGTACAGCGATTGGACTGCTGAGGACTGGGGTAAAGTCATTTTCTCTGATGAATCCGCTTTTTGATTGTTTGGGGCACACGGAAAAAAGCTTGTCCAGAGAAGACAAGGTGAGCGCTACCATCAGTCCTGTGTCCTGCCAACAGTAAAGCATCCTGAGACCATTCATGTGTGGGGTTGCTTCTCAGCCAAGGGAGTAGGCTCACTCACAATTTTGCCTAAGAAAACAGCCATGAATAAAGAATGGTACCAACACATCCTCCGAGACCTCCGAGAGCAACTTCTCCCAACCATCCAGGAACAGTTTGGTGATGAACAATGCCTTTTCCAGCCTGATGGAGCACCTTGCCATAAGGACACTGAAGCAGCAAATTTTGTGGAAGAGCATGCATTTAGTTTTACTTGCATGTAAGAGCAGTTGGAGGCCACGGAAGGAGAGTTGTATGGCATTGAAGCTCGTCTGGAGGTTAGTTAACACAGTGTCCAAAGAAGGGCCAGAAGTATACAGAATGGTGTCGTCTGCATAGAGGTGGATCAGAGAATCACCAGCGGCAAGAGCGACATCATTGATGTATACAGAGAAAAGAGTCGGCCCGAGAATTGAACCCTGTGGCACCCCCATAGAGACTTCCAGAGGTCCGGACAACAGGCCCTACAATTTGACACACTGAACTCTGCCGATAAGAATGTGGTGATTGACAGAGTCAAAAGCCTTGGTCAGGTCTATGAATACATCTGCACAGTATTGTCTCTTATCGATGGAAGTTATGATATTGTTTAGGACCTTGAGTGTGGCTGAGGTACACCCATGACCAGCTCGGAAACCAGATTGCATAGCGGAGAAGGTACGGTGGGATTCAAAATTGTCGGTGATCTGTTTGTTAACTTGGCTTTCGAAGACCTTAGAAAGGCAGGGTAGGATAGATATAGGTCTGTAGCAGTGTGGGTCTAGGATGTCTCCCCCTTTGAAGAGGGGGATGACCGCGGCAGCTTTCCAATCTTTAGAGATCTCAGACGGTACGAAAGAGAGGTTGAACAGGCTAATAGGGGTTGCAACAATTTCAGCTGATAATTTTAGGAAGAGAGGGTCCAGATTGTCTAGCCCTGCTGATTTGTAGGGGTCCAGATTTTGCAGCTCTTTCAGAACATCAGCTATCTGGATTTGGGGGATGGAGAAATGGGGGAGGCTTGGGCAAGTTGCTGTGGGTGGTGCAGGGCTGTTGACCAGGGTAGGGGTGACCAGGTGGAAAGCATGGCCAGCCATAGAAAAATGCTTATTGAAATTCTCAATTATTGTGGATCTATCGGTGGTGACAGTGTTTCCTAGCCTCAGTGCAGTGGGCAGCTGGGAGGAGATGCTCTTATTCTCCATGGGCTTTACAGTGTCCCAGAACTTTTTGGAGTTTATGCTGCAGGGTGAAAATTTCTGTTTGAAAAAGCTAGCCTTTGCTTTCCTAACTGCCTGTGTATATTGGTTCCAAACTTCCCTGAAAGTTGCATGTCGCGGGGGCTATTCGATACTAATTGTAACGGTTCTCCTCCTCCTCTACAACCGAAGAGGAGGAGTAGTGACTGAACCAAGGCGCAGCGGGTTGTGAATACATAATTTATTTAAAGAAAACACGAAAACACGAACTTCACTATAAACTAACAAAACAACAAACGGAGTAGACAGACCTGGACGACGAACTTACATTAAACACGAAGAACGCACGAACAGGGAAAATAGACTACACAAAATGACAATGTACAAAAACAAACCGAACAGTCCCGTATGGTGCGACAAACACTGACACAGGAGACAACCACCCACAACGAACACTGTGAAACAACCTACCTAAATATGACTCTCAATTAGAGGAAAACGCCAAACACCTGCCTCTAATTAAGAGCCATACCAGGCAACCCTTAAACCAACATAGAAACAGAAAACATAGAATGCCCACCCAAACTCACGTCCTGACCAACTAACACATACAAAAAACTAACAGAAATAGGTCAGGAACGTGACATAACCCCCCCCCCCCCCTTAAGGTGCGAACTCCGGGCGCACCAGCACAAAGTCTAGGGGAGGGTCTGGGTGGGCATCTGACCACGGTGGTGGCTCAGGCTCAGGGCGAGGTCCCCACCCCACCATAGTCAATCCCAGCTTACATCTCCCCCTACAAATGACCACCCTCATATTACACCCACTTAACATCGAGACAAGGGGCAGCACCGGGACAGAGGGATAGCTCAGGACAGAGGGATAGCTCAGGACAGAGGGATAACCCTGGACTGAAAGGCAGCTCCGGACAGAGAGACAGCTCTGGACTGAGGGGCAGTTCTGGATAAATAGCCGCTCTGGGCTGAGGGACAGCTCATGACTGGCTGACTGCTCTGGACGCTCATGGCTGGCTGACGGCTCTGGACGCTCATGGCTGGCTGACGGCTCTGGACGCTCATGGCTGGCTGACGGCTCTGGACGCTCATGGCTGGCTGACGGCTCTGGACGCTCATGGCTGGCTGACGGCTCTGGACGCTCATGGCTGGCTGACGGCTCTGGACGCTCATGGCTGGCTGACGGCTCTGGATGCTCATGGCTCGCTGACGACTCTGGCAGATCCTGTCTGGTTGGCGGCTCTGGCAGATCCTGTCTGGTTGGCGGCTCTGGCAGATCCTGTCTGGTTGGCGGCCCTGGCAGATCCTGTCTGGTTGGCGGCTCTGGCAGATCCTGACTGACGAATGGCTCTAACTGCTCGGGACAGACGGGCGGCTCAGACGGCGCTGGGGAGACGGATGGCTCAGATGGCGCTGGGGAGACGGATGGCTCAGATGGCGCTGAGGAGACGGATGGCTCAGATGGCGCTGCGGAGACTGATGGCTCAGACTGATCCTGTCTGGCGGAAGGCTTTGGCTGCTCCTGTCTGGCGGAAGGCTCTGTAGGCTCATGGCAGACGGGCAGTTCATGCGGCGCTTGGCAGACGGACAGTTCAGGCGCCATTAGGCAGACAGCAGACTCTGGCCGGCTGAGACGCGCTGTAGGCCTGGTGCGTGGTGCCGGAACTGGAGGCACCGGACTGGAGACACGCACTTCAAGCCTAGTGCGGGGAGCAGGGACAGGGCACACTGGACTCTCAAAGCGTACTATATGCCTGGTGCGTGGTACCGGCACTGGTGGCACCGGGCTGAGTGCACGCACATCAGGACGAGTACGGGGAGAAGGAACAGTGTGTACAGGGCTCTGGAGACGCACAGGTGGCTTAGTGCGTGGTGCCGGAACTGGAGGCACCGGACTGGAGACACGCACCATAGAGAGAATGCGTGGAGGAGGAACAGGGCTCTGGAAACGCACTGAAAGCCTGGTGCGTGGTGTAGGCACTGGTGGTACTGGGCTGGGGCGGGGAGGTAGCGCCGGAAATACCGGACCGGGCAGGCGTATTGGCTCCCTTGAGCACTGAGCCTGCCCAACCTTACCTGGCTGAATGCTCCCCGTCGCCCGACCAGTGCGGGGAGGTGGAATAACCCGCACCGGGCTATGTAGGCGAACCGGGGACACCATGCATAAGGCTGGTGCCATGTAAGCCGGCCCAAGGAGACGTACTGGTGGCCAGATATGTAGAGCCGGCTTCATGGCGCTTGGCTCAATGCTCCATCTAGCCCTACCAGTGCGGGGAGGTAGAATAACCCGCACTGGGCTATGCACACGTACAGGAGACACCGTGCGCTCTACTGCGTAACACGGTGTCTGCCCGTACTCCCGCTCTCCACGGTTAGCCTGGGAAGTGGGCGCAGGTCTCCTACCTGCCCTTGGCCCACTACCTCTTAACCCCCCCCAAGACATTTTTGGGTAGTACTCACGGGCTTTTCGGGCTTCCGTGCTAGACGCGTCCCCTCATAACGCCGGTTCCCTTCTCCTGTTGCCTCTGCTCTCCTCAGTGCCTCCAGCTGTTCCCATGGGAGGCGATCCCTTCCAGCCAGGATCTCCTCCCATGTGTAGCAACCTTTACCGTCCAAAACATCCTCCCATGTCCATTCCTCCTTCTTGCGCTGTCCCTTCCTCCGATTACACCGCTGCTTGGTTCTGGCCTCATTTAGGTGGGTGGTTCTGTAACGGTTCTCCTCCTCCTCTACAACCGAAGAGGAGGAGTAGTGACTGAACCAAGGCGCAGCGGGTTGTGAATACATAATTTATTTAAAGAAAACACGAAAACACGAACTTCACTATAAACTAACAAAACAACAAACGGAGTAGACAGACCTGGACGACGAACTTACATTAAACACGAAGAACGCACGAACAGGGAAAATAGACTACACAAAATGACAATGTACAAAAACAAACCGAACAGTCCCGTATGGTGCGACAAACACTGACACAGGAGACAACCACCCACAACGAACACTGTGAAACAACCTACCTAAATATGACTCTCAATTAGAGGAAAACGCCAAACACCTGCCTCTAATTAAGAGCCATACCAGGCAACCCTTAAACCAACATAGAAACAGAAAACATAGAATGCCCACCCAAACTCACGTCCTGACCAACTAACACATACAAAAAACTAACAGAAATAGGTCAGGAACGTGACACTAATGCAGTAAGCCACAGGATGTTTTTGTGCTGGTCAAGAGCAGTCAGGTATGGACTGAACCACAGGTTATATCTGTTCCTGGTTCAAAAAATTTTGAAAGCGGCATGCTTATTTAAGATTGTGAGGGAAGCACTTTTAAAGAATAACCAAGCATCTTCTACTGACGGAATGAGGTCAATCTCCTTCCAGGATACCCGGGCTAGGTCGATTAGAAAGGCCTGCTCGCTGAAATTGTTTTAGGGAGCGTTTGACAGATCTCGCTGAGATCCTGGTTGAAGACAGCACAGGTGTATTTGGAGGGCAGGTTGGTTAGGATGAAGTCTATGAGGGTGCCTGTGTTTACGGATTTGGGGTTAACCTGGTAGGTTCATTGATCATTTGTGTGAGATTGAGGGCATCAAGCTTAGATTGTAGGATGGCCGGGGTGTTAAGAATGTCCCAGTTTAGGTCACCTAACAACACAAGCTCTGAAGATAGATGGGGGCCAATCAATTCACATATGGTGTCCAGGGCACAGCTGGGGGCAGAAGGTGGTCTCTAGCAAGCGGCAACGGTGAGAGACTTGTTTCTGGAAAGGTGGATTTTTAAAAGTAGAAGCTCAAATTGTTTGGGCACAGACCTGGATAGTAAGACAGAACTCTGCAGGGTATCTCTGCAGTAGATTGCAACTCGGCCCCCTTTGGCATTTCTATCTTGTCAGAAAATGTTATACACTGCTCAAAAAAATAAAGGAACACTTAAACAACACAATGTAACTCCAAGTCAATCACACTTCTGTGAAATCAAACTGTCCACTTAGGAAGCAACACTGATTGACAATAAATTTCACATGCTGTTGTGCAAATGGAATAGACAAAAGGTGGAAATTATAGGCAATTAGCAAGACACCCCAAAAAAAGGAGTGATTCTGCAGGTGGTGACCACAGACCACTTCTCAGTTCCTATGCTTCCTGGCTGATGTTTTGGTCACTTTTGAAGGCAAAAGTGCTCTCACTCTAGTGGTAGCATGAGACGGAGTCTACAACCCACACAAGTGGCTCAGGTAGTGCAGTTCATCCAGGATGGCACATCAATGCGAGCTGTGGCAAAAAGGTTTGCTGTGTCTGTCAGCGTAGTGTCCAGAGCACGGAGGCGCTACCAGGAGACAGGCCAGTACATCAGGAGACGTGGAGGAGGCCGTAGGAGGGCAACAACCCAGCAGCAGGATCGCTACCTCCGCCTTAGTGCAAGGAGGTGCACTGCCAGCGCCCTGCAAAATGACCTCCAGCAGGCCACAAATGTGTTTACTTTACACTTTACATGTTGTGTTTTATATATATTTTTCAGTATATACAGTACCAGTCAAAAGTTTGGACACCTACTCATTCAAGGATTTTTCTTTATTTGTACTATTTTCTACATTGTAGATTTTTTAAACCTTTATTTAACTAGGCAAGTTAGTTAAGAACAAATTCTTATTTTCAATGACAGCCTTGGAACAGTGGGTTAACTGCCTTGTTCAGGGGCAGAACAACATATTTTTACCTTGTCAGCTCAGGATTTCGATCTTGCAACCTTTTAGTTACTAGTCCAACACTCTAACCACTAGGCTACCTGCCGTCCCAGAATAATAAAGAAGACAACAAAACTATGAAATAACACATATGGAATCATGTAGGAACCAAAAAGTGTTAAACAAATATAAATATATTTTATATTTGAGATTCTTCAAAGTAGCCACCCTTGCCTTGATGACAGCTTTGCACACTCTTGGCATTTTCTCAACCAGCTTCACTTGGAATGCGTTTCCAACAGTCTTGAAGGAGTTCCCTCATATGGCTGTTTTTCCTTCACTCTGCAGTCCAACTCATCCCAAATCATCTCAATTGGGTTGAGGTCAGGTGATTGTGGAGGCCAGGTCATCTGATGCAGCACTCCATCACTCTCCTTCTTGGTCAAATTGCCCTTACACAGCCTGGAGGCATGGATGGCATGGAGTATCACTGCAGAATGCTGTGTTAGCCATGCTGGTTCAGTGTATCACGTTTTAGGGAAGACCCCGATACAGACAGTGTCGAAGTTACAAAAGTTTATTACTAGAACAGCGGGCAAGCAAAACAACAGGTCAAGGGAAAGCAGAGGTCAGTAATCCAGTGTGGTGTGACAAGGTACAGAACGGCAGGGAGGGTCAGGGCAGGCAGAATGGTCAAAACCGGGAAAACTAGAAACAGACAGGACCAAGGGGAAAAAATGCTGGTAGGCTTGACGAACAAAATGAACTGGCAACAGACAAACAGAGAACACAGGTACAAATACACTGGGGATAATGGGGAAGATGAGCAACACCTGGAGGAGGGTGGAGACAAGCACAAAGACAGGTGAAACAGATCAGGGTGTGACAAAGTGTGCAATGAATTCTAAATAAATCACCAACAGTGTCAACAGCATAGCACCCCCACACCATATCACCTCCTCCTCCTTGCTGCATGTGTGGGAACCACACATGCGGAGATCATTTGTTCAACTACTCTGTGTATCATAAAGACATGGCAGTTGGAACCAAAAATCTAAAATTTGGACTCATCAGATCAAAGGACATATTTCCACCTGTCTAATGTCCATTGCTGGTGTTTCTTGGCCCAAGCAAGTATCTTCTTATTATTGGTGTCCTTTAGTAGGGGTTTCTTTGCAGCAGTTTGACCATGAAGGCCTGATTCACGCAGTCTCCTCTGAACAGTTGATGTTGAGATGTGTCTGTTACTTGATCTCTGTGAAGCATTTATTTGGGCTGCAATTTCTGAGGCTGGTAACTAATGAACGTATCCTCTGCAGCAGAGGTAACTGTGGGTCTTCCCTTCCTGTGGCGGTCCTCATGAGAGCCAGTTTCATCATAGCGCTTGATGGTTTTGCGACTGAACTTGAAGAAACTTTAAAAGTTCTTGAAATTGTACGCAGCTTCTGGTCTGTGTCCTGATGTAGCTAGCTATGGATGGAGATGGGGATCTAGCGTTTCTAGTTAAAAATGATGGAGTAAAATTGTCATTTGAGCAGCTGCTGAAAATCAAGGAGAATTGGAGGCGGACTCCAAAATTGTGCAGGGGAGAGTAGCCACAGGGTGGGTCACAATCTTTCAACACTGAGAATAGTGTGGCTAGCTGGGAGTAGTAAGTTAAAGATGCTGTTTTTCTGGCCATGCCTTCTATTTGACCAGAGCAAATATTTGCTCAACAACCCTGAAATTAAAGCTCTTTGGTCGAGTTCGGATCAACAAGGTGTTCGACCAGGCCGCAGACCAGGCACAACGAACAGGTGAAGAAACATTCTGTTTAGCTCACATAATATAATTGTAAAGTATGCAGTAAGGTCTGTAATTGTATTAACGTGGCAAAAACACATGTAGACATTAATAATTTCAATTCTATAGCTTCCCAAAACATTTTTACACTGGTGGGGGAGTGCCAAGATGGAGGCGCGGTGGCTTCAAAACAGCACGTGCCAAACATTTTCTAGGAATGTAAATAGAAAATATGAATTCATCACACGCATGAATCTGCTTCACTTTTCATAGGAGGTGCGTAATAGGCTCAGCCTAACCACCATGCAACATTTTCCATGAGCGTCGCTTCATCACCATTCAGATGAATGCCAATGTTCCGATTCTAGATCCAGATTACCCCGGCCCTGCGCCTAGCTTCAGATTATATGAATAACCGTAACAAAGACAGTACAGTATGAAGACAGGCAGAAATTACCTCTCCAATAGAAATCCTTGTTCACACTTTCCATGGCAACGTTGGCTAGCTAAGCTCATGCACAAAAACACGTCATTGGGTCTGTTATCTTACGTCAAACTGCACATGTGCAGGCTGTCAAATCTAAGGCACTCCTTCGATTTAACTTGGTTGTTAAACAAACAAACACTGAGCAACGTAATTACTCTTTGTGTCAAAAAAAACACTTCACATATCCCGAACCTCCCCCTATGATGGTGTCACACACACAAACACACACCACACCAAAATCAGTGTCACACCTTCCAGACCCACCATATAGAGCTCCTGTTAGACACCTTTTGGCTATAGAGACATATGGCCGGCGGCAGAGGAAATGTGTGTGTGTGTGTGTGTGTGTGTTACACTGCCTTCATAAAGTATTCATTCCCCTTGACTTATTCCACAGCCTGAATTTGTCACACCCTGATCTGTTTCACCTGTTCTCGTTATTGTCTCCACCCCCTCCAGGTGTCGCTTGTTTTCCCCAGTGTATTTATCCCTGTGTTTCCTGTCTCTCTGTGCCAGATGTTTCTAAGTCAACCAGTGGTTTTCCCCGTTCTCCTGCTTTTTACATTCTCCTTTTTCTAGTCCTCCCGCGTTTGACCATTGCCTGTTTCTGGACTTTGTACCCGCCTGCCTGACCATTCTGCCTGCCTTGACCACGAGCCAGTCTGCCACTCTGTACCTCCTGGACTCTGATCTGGTTTTTACCTTTTTGCCTGTCCACGACTATTCTCTTGCCTACCCCTTTGGCTTAATAAACATTGTAAGACTTCAACCATCTGCCTCCTGTGTCTGCATCTGAGTCTCGTCTTGTGCCTTGATAGAACAAACTGGCCATGACAGACCCAGCAGACTTGGACCAGCTCCACCACGCTGTCTCCCTGCAGGGGGGCCACCATTAGGAGACATGAGAAGTTGGTACAGGGCCTTTTGGAAGGGCTCAGGCTCTTGACGGAATGCCACAACCATGGGTTAAAGGCTATTATGGAGAAAATCAGGGAGTTAGCTCAGAGACTGCCTGCCACCTCTGAAAAATTCCAATCACCCCAGTAATTTTTCCCCTATCTGAGTTTGTACAGCCTATCCCGGCTCCCCAAGAAACCTGCTTACCACCGGAGTGATATTCGGGGAATCCTGGTACCTGCCAGGGTTTTCTTTCTCAATGCATGCTTATTTTTGAGCTATAGCTATCTTCGTTTCCTTCAGACCGATCGAAGATACGCTAATGTCGGGAAGGGCGCTCTTCTGGGCTACGGCAGTTTGGGAACAACAATCTGCTATTTGTGGTCATCTGGAGGAATTCATGGCAGAAGTGAGAAAGGTATTTGAATCTCTGGTTCCCGGGAGAAAGGCGGCCAGTAAACTGCTTGTTTTACATCAAAACTCCCGTAGTGTGGCAGACTATGCGGTGGATTTTCGCACGTTGGCCGCCGAGAGTGCCTGGAATCCGGAGTCTCTTTTCGATACTTTTATGCACAGATTATCTGAAGAGGTTATGGATGAGCTAGCTGCTCGGGAACTGCCGGTGGACCTCGACTCCCTTATCGCCTTAACCGTTAAAATTGATGGACGCCTAAGGAAACGCAAGAGTGAGAGGAGGTCTGGTCTCGGGCACACTCGTGCACCCGATATGGCGCATTCACCTCCTATGGAATCCGGAAGTTTCCGAAGGCAGCTCTTCCGAGATGAGTCGAAGCCACCTAAGCTCTCTCGTGAATCCACGACGGGTGAGTTGGATACTCCTGAGCCTAGGCAGTTGGGAAGTACTAGGCTATCAGTTTTGGGGCGCTCGCGGAGGATGAATAATAACTGTTGTGTGTACTGTGGAGGGGAAGGACATTTTATAGCTACCTGCCCTATTAGGAAACCCCTGTCTCTAGTGGGTACCAGTACTATGGTGAGTCAGACTGGGAGTTCCCTAATTCCCATCACACGCACACCACTTTTTGCTCTTGTGCTGTGGGGAGACCAATCTAAGTCTCTCCGAGTGCTCGTTGACTCTGCGGCTGATGAAAATCTTATGGATGCCACCATAGCTTCGGCGCTTGATATTCCCACTCAGCCTCGCTCCGTGCCCATGGATGCTAGGACACTGGATGTCCGCTCTACAGGGGAAGTCACCCATAGTACTGTGCCCATTCAATTACGGGTTTCTGGTAACCACAGTGAGACAATACAGTTCCTCCTCATTACCTCTCCCCATGTTCCGGTGGTTTTGGGATTTTCCTGGCTTCAAGAGCACAATCCGATGATTGGACCACAAGCTCCATCCTGGGTTGGAGCCCATTTTGCCATTCCCACTGCCTTCAAGCAGCACAGCCTTCCTCAAGTAATCTTCCTCAGGATGTTAGCAAGACTGTGGAGGTCTCTGCTATTCCCACAGAATAGCATGACCTCCTGGAAGTGTTCAGTAAGGCACGGGCTACTTCCCTTCCCCCGCACCATCCTTATGATTGTGCCATTTGATCCAGGTACTACACCACCTCGGGGTTAGTTGTATGCTCTGTCTGGACCAGAGACCAAAGCAATGGAGGAGTACATAGAGGAGTCTCTGGCCGCTGGGGCCGTCCGTCTGTATGCATCTCTTTGTGGAGAAGAAGGACAAGACCCTGCATCCGTGCATTGACTACCGGAGACTTAATGACATTACTGTCAAGAATCGTTACCCCCTACCTCTCCTCGGCGTTTGAACCTCTCCAGGGGGCCACCATATTTTCCAATTTGGCATTCGAAATGCCTACCACCTGGTTCGGATATGCGAGGGGGATGAGTGGAGGACAGCCTTCAACACAGCCAATGGACATTATGAGTACCAGGTCATGCCATTTGGACTCACCAAAACCCCCGCTGTTTTCCAGGCTTTGGTCATTGATGTGCTTCGGGACATGCTAAACCGGTTTGTGTTTGTGTACCTTGACGACATCCTGTTTTTTTGCCGATCTGCACGAGAACATGTTCTACAGGTCCTTCAGCACCTCCTGGAGAACCAACTGTTCGTGAAAGCCGAGAAGTGTGAGTTCCACCACTCTACTATCACCTTTCTGGGATATTTCATTGCTGAGGGCAATGTTCCGATGGATCCTGGAAAGGTGAAAGCAGTGGTGGATTGGCCTCGACCAACATCCAGGGTGCAGTTGCAACGGCTTCTTGGTTTTGCAAACTTTTACTGCCGTTTCATTCGGGACTACAGCACACTGGCCACCCCCCTCTCGGCACTCACCCCTCCCAAGGTACCATTCAAATGGTCTCCAGCTGTCTACAAAGCCTTAGTGGACCTGAAGCATCGGTTTACAGCAGCACCCATCCTCATCCATCCGGACCCCTCGCATCAATTTGAGGTGGAAGTGGATGCTTCGGATGTTGGAGTGGGGGCCATCCTGTCCCAGCGATCTGCCCAGGCCCAGAAGCTTCATCCCTGTGTCTTCCTGTCCCATTGTCTCAATCCTGCTGAAAGGAACTAGGATATTGGCAACTGAGAACTCATGGCGGTGAAGATGGCGTTGGAAGAGTGGAGGCACTGGCTGGAAGGAGCAGAACAGCCATTCCTGTTCTGGACCGACCATAAATAACTGGAATATCTCTGTACAGCCAAGCACCTCAAATCCAGGCAGGCCTGGTGGGCCCTCCTGTTCACCAGATTTAACTTCACCATCTCCTACTGCCCAGGGTCAAAGAATGTGAAGATCCTTGACCTCTGAAACCATGCCTTGCTGCCACTGTGGATTGGGGTACTGAGAATCTGGTCCGCGAGGCACAACGCTCCCAGCGTGGAATGGGCTCATTCCTCCAGGCTGACCTGTCATCCAGGGTCCCGTCGTACACTAGCCTTCGTTCATCAACGTTTCTGGTGGCCCACAATGGTCCCTGACATCTCTGCCTTCGTCACTGCATGCACTGTGTGTGGTCAAAACAAGACTCCGCTGCAAGCTCCTTCTGGCCTCCTGCAGCCACTACCGGTTCCTCATCGTCCCTGATCTCATATGTCACTGGGCTCCCTCCGTCTGATGGCAACACTGTCAGTCTGACAGTAGGCGACCGGTTCTTCAAGGCCATCCATTTCATCCCTCTCCCCAAACTACCTTCTGCCAAGAAGACAGCCCAGCTTATGGTGCAGCATGTCTTCCAGATCCATGGACTCCCGGTAGACATGGTCTCCGATTAGGGTCCTCAGTTCTGGAAGGCATTCTGTGCCCTTATTGTGTCGTCGGCCAGCCTGTCATCCGGATTCCATCCCCAAACTAACGGTCAGTCGGAGCGAGCCAACCAAGACCTGGAGACCACCTTAATGTGCCTGGTCTCAAACGACCCCACTACCTGGAGCTGTCAACTGGTCTGGGTGGAGTATGCCCGGGACACTCTTCTCAGTTCGGCCACGGGACTCACCCCATAGAGCACTCGAAGGGGGAATCAGCCTCCACTCTTGCCTGAACAAGAGCAGGAGGTCAGAGTACCCTCGGCCCAGATGTTTGTCCACCGCTGTCGACGTAGCTGGAGAAGTGCCAAAACCAACTTCAGGTATCGTTGACAAGCGGACCGTCGCCGGACCCCAGCTCCCAGCTACCGCATAGGGTATGGCTGTCCACATGGGACCTGCCCCTTTGGGTAGAGTCCCGCAAACTGTACCCTCGTTTCATTGGTCCTGAGTTCCACTGCTGTCTGTCTTGTGTTACCCCGTACCCTCCGTATTCACCCTACCTTCCATGTGTCTAAGATTAAGCCTTTGTCTCCCTGTTCTTTGTCTTCTGTCCCGAGCCCCCCCCCCCCCCCTCCCCGTGTCATTTACCGGCCTACACGGTAAAACGACCATGGGGCAGGGGTTTCCAGTACCTGGTTGACTGGGAGGGTTACGGCCCGGAGGAGAGGTGCTGGGTTCCTGCTAGAGACATCCTGGATCCAGCCCTTATCATTTTCTTCCACCGCCGACACCCAGGTAGGACGCCAGGTGGCATCAATGGGGGGGTGGGTACTGTCATACCCTGATCAGTTTCACTTGTTATTGTCTCCACCCCCTCCAGGTGTCGCTTGTTTTCCCAGGGTATTTATCCCTGTGTTTCCTGTCTCTCTGTGACAGTTTGTCTTGTATGTTTCCAAGTCATCCAGTGTTTTTTCCCGTTCTCCTGCTTTTTGCATTCTCCTTTTTCTAGTCCTCCCGGTTTTGACCCTTGCCTGTTTCTGGACTCTGTACTCACCTGCCTGACCTTGACCACGAGCCAGTCTGCCACTCTGTACCTCCTGGACTCTGATCTGGTTTTGACCTTTTTGCCTGTCCACAACTGTTCTCTTGCATACCCCTTTGGGATTAATAAACATTGAAAGGCTCCAACCATCTGCCTCCTGTGTCTGCATCTGGGTCTCGCCTTGTGCCTTGATAAGATTCAATATTTTTTTCTCACCCATCTACACACTACCCCATAATGACAAAGTGAAAACAGGTTTCTAGAATTGTTAGCAAAATGTACTGTAGTAGTAAGACAGCTGTGGGTTACAAAAGAAAGAAACAGGGAATTTAGTCTTATGACCACCAGTATTAGCATGCTCACGAAGTGAGCGGAGACAAGACACAGCATAATGAACGTTGGCCGTGCATAGTAGATCACCTGTTGGTGTAGATTCGTCAGGAAATGAAAATAAAATGAATGTTCTATGGTCAGAGGCGATAGGACAGCCATCCTCTGCTTTAAACTGTTCATCGGCACGTTCTGTTTTGTCCTTAACTTCCACAATCAGTCAGTGTACAGATGTAGGATCTTAATTTGATCACCCTGTTGCAGGAAAACACTAGGAGAAGAGCAGCCTGCTGGTGTTAGTGGGTGGAGAGGGACATTAACCTGATTAAGGAGGGATATCACACATGGCAAAAATTGTCTAGTCCAGTTTCTTCTGCAAGCAGGTGCCCTAAACCTGCCCCCGGAGGGGAGTAGTTCAAAGTCAAGGTGCAGGCGGTGGCTTGGGTCTGAAATGGTTTTGTGAGCCTTGCTGAGGGCCCTAACCTTGAAGATTTCATCCAAGTCTGTCTGTTTGACTCCAAGTACCTTGCTTGCTGTGGTGATAATCTTTCTCAACATGTTCTTTTGGCTGACAGTGGCATTACCAAACCAATGCAAAATGTAAAAATACTCTCAATTAAAGATTTGTAAAAGTCTGTATAGTTCAGTCAACATGAGATCCATGAAAAGAGACTGGTGCACAGAGCTTGTTATAGCTGTATGACTGCTTTGTCGTGTTTAGAGGGCTGGTGTGTAATAGAGATATGACCTTTTCTGCATCGACTTGCAAAAGTACATTCCTCCCTGGGGTTGGCTATTAACACAGGAGCTTTTTCATTTCCTGGGCCTGAGCAGAGAGGTAGCTAAAGTAAATAAGACTCCACACACACACATTGGAATTGCTGAAAGTTGATTAGCACTAAATTGTTTTCAATTCTCCCTAGTCTTGCTCAGTATAATAATGCCTTTATTGAATGATAGTTGAGAACATGTTCTAATTTGCCATGTACCTGATGAAAAAGAGTGCCACCAACTCGTGATCGACTCAGAGAGGTGCCAGTTTAGAATAGAAACAATCAACCCCAGTGTCCCTGCTCAGAGGGATAATGGCATAACGGGAGACATACTCAAGTCAGTCATTTATTGCCTTAAAACACACACACACACACACACACACACAGCATTGAACAGTAGATAGCAATGGTGATAATGGTAAAGGTGTAGTAGAAGTGGTTATGATAGTGGTATTATATTGATAAGAAAGCATAAGAATACACAGGCTGTACTTAGTGATTACTAAAGCAGTGTAGACTTGTATGCTAATGTATTAGCAGCAATGTACATAAGGTGCTATACAATGAGCAAAGCAATGGAACATAGCTGCTAATAAGGTGATTAGCATAGCATACACAGTTGATAAGGAAGGACAAATAATCAATAGCAGTGCAATTGTAACTGGTGTGAAATGGCTAGCTATTTAGCGGTGCACACAAGTAGCGTTTCAATCGGTGACGTCACTCGCTCTGAGACCTTGAAGTAGTTGTTCCCCTTGCTCTGCAAGGGCTGCAGCTTTTGTGGAGCGTTAGGTAACGATGCTTCGTGGGATGCAGTTGTTGATGTGTTCAGGCAGTCCCTGGTTCGAGCCCAGGTTGGGGCAAGGGTAGGGATAGAAGCAATACAATTACACAATGTTAACAGTAAGCAGCAGATAAATACCAATAAATAGAGTAGAAAGTACAGTAAGCAGCTAATAGCAAAGGCACACAAAGCTGCAGTAATAATATTTAGCAGACACTTTTATCCAAAGCGACATACAGACGTGTGCATAAAATGTACAAATGGGTGGTCCCGGGAATCAAATCCACTACCCTGGTGTTACAAGCGCCATGCTCTATAAAGGACCACAGTAAATAAGCACTATACAATACACACTATTTACAAAGGTGAGTTGGCATTCTAACAATGCTAGCCTGTAATTTACATGAGTTGACTGGTGCCCAATATCGGGGGCCAAACTTTATTTTTTATTTTATTTATTAAAAAAATAATTATCGATTAAAGCAAACAGTATACAGTACATCTGACTGCATCAAATAAGGTATCATTCGATAGGCCTCAGTCCTGTGCTTCAAATTAGTGAACTTGCTACACCCAACTTTACTACATAGCAAAATGACATCACCGTCCATGTTAAAGTTTATTTGGCTCATGAGATTTAAAGATCTCTATATGGACTTCCGCATTACTGTCTTAAACCCTTACGTTTGGTACCAATGTTTTCATCTTGAGCAGGGGATTATAAAAAAACTACATTCGGCACTGTAGGTCCTGACAACAGCTTACCAGACCTGAAAGCTAAAAATACAATACATTTTTAATAGATATGTGTGTGTTTGTCTGATTTAGACACAGATTATATCAAACAAAAAGGCTGATCAAAACATGTCTTTGGTGTATTGTTCGTCCGTGTCCAACAGAAGGGGCCACATAAGGGTCCCATGTAGTTCAGTTCAGTTAGAGCATGGTGCTTGCAACGCCAGGGTTATGGGTTCGATTACTGTGGGGGACCAGCATGAAAAAATATAAACATGTATGCACAGGATAAGACTGTCTGCTAAAATTAAAAAAATACAAAAATACAAAATGTAGGAGTAGTACTGCAATTTGCATATTTTGTTTTACCATTGCTCATAATTTCATGATACATTTGAACAGTATAAGACAAGTAAACCTTCTTGTGCTGTCATGCACCCTCTGTTTGAAACAATAGTTGGAAACGATTCACAGGGTGAAAAGACAAGTTCATTCACAAATTACATTTTCATAAACAAAATGATATGATTCAAAAGATTTTGTAAAGCAAAAATAATATTTGTATGATATATTTGAGCCTGTGCTATGACAATTGAGTAAGTCTGACATGGAAGTGAGGAACCGCTGCGACTATTTGTAGTCTTTTAGTGGTTCTAGAGGCAGAGGCCAGTTTAGCTCCAATAACATTATGGGGATACCAATGAAATGACTGAAAACTCTAAGATCATTAATGTAATGGGTAAACTAATAGAATCCGCTAACAATATGCAAAGCACAAAAGAGTGCCATATCAATAGTTTACTAGCACACATAGTTGTAACACAATAATAACATTGTAACACTATCATACAGTATAATAGTGAAAATATTTGCTACTTACACAAACATTGCAAGCATGACATGGTTGGCTGGAATAGGGCTCTTATATGTCATGCAATAGGACAACACCATGTTGGGGAAAAGTGTCCAGTTTATAGTCCAGTGTTGTACTCTTCGGCTGAAGTATAATCCACCTGTCTGAAGATCTTGGCCTGTGGCCAGGTGGGCCGGGTCAAAGGTGGTGACGGACGGGTCAAGAGTTCCAATGAGAGGTCACTGGGGAGACCTGCCCCATGGCAGGCCATCTCGTCGAGATGGAAAGAGGCCTCATCATTGTATCTGTGCCATTGTGGTGTCTGTAACAGCATGGGCAGCGCCATTGAGGCAGAAGTAGTCCATTTTCTTCTTCACGATTGGCTGATCCCTCCTGATGACAGGGACAACAGGAGGGTTCAGCTAATGAAGTTGTAAGTCCCACCCAGTTGACTACATTAAAATGATGGACGTCCTCAATGGCTCTGCCTATGCTAAACCGGCCTTTTGGCCACTAGAGGCCTCTATTTTTGTATTTGTATTTATTAGGGATCCCCATTACCTGCTGCCAAGGCTACACTACTGAACAGTAGTCTAGGTATGACAAAACTAGGGCCTGTAGGACTTGCCTTGTTGATAGTGTTGTTAAGAAGGCAGAGCAGCACTTTATTATGGACAGACTTCTCCCTATCTTAGCTACTGTTGTATCAATATGTTTTGACCATGATAATTTCCAATCCAGGGTTACTCCAAGCAGTTTAGTCACCTCAACTTGCTAAATTTCCACATTATTCACTATGAGATGTAGTTGAAGTATAGCGTTTAGTGAAGGATTTGTCCCAAATACAATGCTTTTAGTTTTGGAAATATTTAGGACTAGTTTATACCTTGCTACCCATTCTGAAACTAACGGCAGCTCTTTGTTAAGTGTTGCAGTCTTTTCAGTCGCTGTAGTAGCTGATGTGTATAGTGTTGAGTAATCTGCATACATTGACCCAGTGGCATGTCGTTAGTAAAGATTGAAAAAAGCAAGGGGCCTAAACAGCTACCCTGGGGAATTCCTGATTCTACCTGGATTATGTTTGAGAGGCTTCAATTTAAGAACACCCTCTCTGTTCTGTTAGACAAGTAACTCTTTATCCACATTATATTTTGATCCAAAGCCACGGATGAGTGAGTCACTCAGCTTTATGCTGACAAATATAGCTTTATGCTGCGAAATAGCCTACTAAATAGGACAAGCCTAAACAAATACAGTGAGGGAAAAAAGTATGCTGATTTTGTACGTTTGCCCACTGACAAAGAAATGATCAGTCTATAATTTTAATGGTAGGTTTATTTGAACAGTGAGAGACAGAATAACAACAACAAAAATCCATAAAAACGCATGTCAAAAATGTTATAAATTGATTTGCATTTTAACCTCTCTTGGGTACGTGAGACGTTAGCGTCCCACCTCTTCAACAGCCAGTGAAACTGCAGGGCACCAAATTCAAATACAGAAATACTCATTATAGAAATTCGGAAAACAAAACATATTTTACATAGGTTTAAAGATTAACTTCTTGTGAATCCAACCACGGTGTCAGATTTAAAAAATGCTTTACGGCGAAAGCATACCTTACGATTATTTTAGAACATAGCCCACTAGATACATTATTACAAACAGTAACCAGCCAAGTAGAACAGTTACACAAGTCAGAAATAGAGATAAAATTAATCCCTTACCTTTGATGACCTTCATATGGTTGCACTCAGCAGACATTCATTTACTCAATAAATGTTCCTTTTGTTCGATAAAGTCTCTTTATATCCAAAAACCTCCGTTTTGTTCGCGCGTTTTCTTCAGTAATCCACAGGCTCAAACACAGTCAAAACAGGAAGACAAAAAAATCCAAATTGTATCCGTAAAGTTCATAGAAACATGTCAAACGATGTTTATATTCAATCCTCAGGTTGTTTTTAGCCGAAATAATCGATAATATTTAAACCGGACAATAACGTTGTCAATTTAAAAGGTAAACAAGAAAGGCACTCTCTCGGTCTTGCGCATGAAAAAGCTCTGTAACACTTTAGGGTCCACTCATTCAGACTGCTCTTACTTCCTCATTTTTCAGAGTACAAGCCTCAAACAATTTCCAAAGACTGTTGACATCTAGTGGAAGGCATACAAACTGCAATTTGAGTCCTAAGTCAATGGATACTGTAATGGCATTGAATAGAAAACTACAAAAATAAAAACAAAACAACTTCCTGAATAGATTTTTCTCAGGTTTTCGCCTGCAAATCAGTTCTGTTATACTCACAGACACTATTTGAACAGTTTTGGAAACTTTAGAGTGTTTTCTATCCAAATCTACCAGTTATATGCATATCATATCTTCTGGGCGCGAGAAGCAGGCAGTTTAATTTGGGGATGCATTTCATCCCAAATTCCGAATGCTGCCCCCTACCCTAGAGAAGTTAATGAGGGAAATATGTATTTGACACCTCTCAATCAGAAAGATTTCTACCTCCCAGGTGTCTTTTATACAGGTAACGAGCTGAGATTAGTCTCAGTTTGTTACCTGTATAAAAGACACCTGTCCACAGAAGCAATCAATCAATCAGATTCCAAACTCTCCACCATGGCCAAGACCAAAGAGCTCTCCAAGGATGTCAGGGACAAGATTGTAGACCGACACAAGGCTGGAATGGGCTACAAGACCATCGCCAAGCAGCTTGGTGAGATTGTGACAACAGTTGGAGCGATTATTCGCAAATGGAAGAAACACAAAAGAACTGTCAATCTCCCTCGGCCTGGGGCTCCATGCAAGATCTCACCTCGTGGAGTTGTAATGATCATGAGAACGGTGAGGAATCAGCCCAGAACTACACGGGAGGATCTTGTCAATGATCTCAAGGCAGCTGGGACCATAGTCACCAAGAAAACAATTGGTAACACACTACGCCGTGAAGGACTGAAATCCTGCAGCGCCCGCAAGGTCCCCCTGCTCAAGAAAGCACATATACATGCCCGTCTGAAGTTTGCCAATGAACATCTGAATGATTCAGAGGACAACTGGGTGAAAGTGTTGTGGTCAGATGAGACTAAAATGGAGCTCTTTGGCATCAACTCAACTCGCCGTGTTTGGAGGAGGAGGAATGCTGCCTATGACCCCAAGAACACCATCCCCACCGTCAAACATGGGGGTGGAAACATTATGCTTTGGGGGTGTTTTTCTGCTAAGGGGACTTCACCGCATCAAAGGGACGATGGACGGGACCATGTACCGTCAAATCTTGGGTGAGAACCTCCTGCCCTCAGCCAGGGCATTGAAAATGGGTCGTGGATAGGTATTCCAGCATGACAATGACCCAAAACACACGGCCAAGGCAACAAAGGAGTGGCTCAAGAAGAAGCACATTAAGGTCCTGGAGTGGACTTGCCAGTGTCCAGACCTTAAAACCTGTTTGGGATAGGGGGCAGCATTTTCACGTTTGGAATAAAAGTGTACCCAGAGTAAACTGCCTGCTACTCAGTCCCAGTTGCTGATATCTGCATATTATTAGTAGATTTAGATAGAAAACACGATGAAGTTTCTAAAACTGTTTGAATGATGTCTGCGAATATAACAGAAATTATATGGCAGGCAAAAACCAGAGAAAAAATCCAAACAGGAAGTGGGAAATCTGAGGTTGTTAATTTTTCAACTTATTCCCTATTGAAGATACAGTGGGATATTGGTCATGTTGCACTTCCTAAGGCTTCCACAAGATGTCAGCAGTCTTTAGAACCTTGTTTGATGCTTCTACTGTGAAGGGGGGCCGAATGAGAGGGGAATGAGTCAGAGGTCTGCCAGAATGCCTTGAGCTCATGACGCTCGTTCACATGAGAGCGAGCTCTGTTCCATTGCTTTTCTACAGACAAAGGAATTCTCCGGTTGGAACATTATTGAAGATTTATGTTAAAAACATCCTAAAGATTGATTCTATACTTCGTTTGGCATGTTTCTACGAACTGTAATATAACTTTTCGTCTGAACTTTTGCCTGGACCTGCCCGTGCGTCGTGAGTTTAGATTGTGTACTGAACGCGCGAACCAAAAGGAGTTATTAGGACATAAATGATGGACTTTATGGAACAAATCAAACATTTATTGTGGAACTGGGATTCATCGGAGTGCATTCTGATGAAGATCATCAAAGGTAAGTGAATAATTCTAATGCTATTTCTGACTTATGTTGACTCCAACATGGCGGATATCTTTTTGGGTTGTGTTGGTCTCTGAGCGCCGTACTCAGATTATTGCATGGTTTGCTTTTTCCGTAAAGTTTTTTTGAAATCTGACACAGCGGTTGCATTGAGGAGAAGTATATCTTTAAATCTGTGAATAACACTTGTATCTTTTATAAATGTTTATTATGAGTATTTCTGTAAATTGATGTGGCTCTCTGCAAATTCACGGGATGTTTTGGAGGCAAAGCCAAATGTAAACTTAGGTTTTTGGATATAAATATGAACTTGATCGAACAAAACATACATGTATTGTGTAACATCTTGTCCTGGGAGTGTCATCTGATGAAGAATATCAAAGGTTAGTGCTTAATTTTATCTCTATTTCTGATTTTTGTGACTCCTCTCTTTGGTTGGAAAATCGCTGTATGCTTTCTGTGACTAGTTGCTGACCTAACATAATATGATCTGCTTTCGCCGAAAAGCTTTTTTGAAATCGGACACTGTGGTTGGATTAACGAGAATTTTATCTTTAAAATGGTGTCTAATACTTGTATGTTTGAGGAATTTGAATTATGAGATTTCTGTTGATTGAATTTGGCGTCCTGCAATTTCATTGGCTGTTGGCGAGGGGTTCCGCTAGCGGAACAAGGTTAACCCCATAGTAAATCTGTGGAGGGAGCTAAATGTCCGAGTTGCCAAACACCAGCCTCGAAACCTTAATGACTTGGAGAAGATCTACAAAGAGGAGTGGGACAAAATCCCTCCTGAGATGTGTGCAAACCTGGTGGCCAACTACAAGAAACGTCTGACCTCTGTGATTGCCAACAAGGGTTTTTTTCCACCAAGTCCTAAGTCATGTTTTGCATAGGGGTCAAATACTTATTTCCCTCATTAAAATGCAAATCATTTTATAACATTTTTGACATGCGTTTTTATGGATTTTGTTGTTGTTATTCTGTCTCTCACTGTTCAAATAAACCTACCATTAAAATTATAGACTGATCATTTCTTTGTCAGTGGGCAAACGTACAAAATCAGCAGGGGATCAAATACTTTTATCCCTCACTGTATATTAAATTGCCTAAATAAACTAGTACATTTTATAAATAAATGTCTTGAAAATGTTTTTCCCCTCCCTATCCTTGCTGGACTCTCTTTCATTCGGTTTCTTCTTCACATCAGCAAAGAAGGACTCCATGTTTCAGAAACTCACTTTATATAGAGGGGCTATCACTCTTTCACACTGTGGTAAATAAAGCCAGTTTGCTATTTATTATTTTTTTCTGTCAGTTTTTAGAGGGAGAGAAACCAAAAGCCCACGTGCCTATTTTTTTGAAAATCGCCAGTCCACATGTCAAGTGTAATCAACTCCGGGACCACCCATCAGTAATTTACCACAATCTGCCACCTCATCACAAATGGTCGTGGCATAAGCTCAAAACTTTTAATTGAGGAACCACTGTAAGTCAGAAGGATCTGTGTAGGGGCAGGACATGTGCCGCTTTCCAGATTGTAGGGATAACACAGGAAACAATTGTCAAGTTAAAAATACAGGTTAAAGATTCAACATTGAGGAGGGCAGAGAGCTGTAGTGTCATGTTCCAGACCTTATTTCCTTTGTTTAGTCTTGTTTAGTTGGTCAGGACGTGAGCTGGGTGGGCATTCTATGTTATGTGTTTCTATGTTAGGTTGTCAACTAGCCTGATATGGTTCTCAATCAGGGGCAGGTGTTTTACGTTTCTTCTGATTGAGAACCATATTAAGGTAGGCTGTTCTCACTGTTTGTTTGTGGGTGATTGTTGCTGTGTCTGTGTTTGTTCACCACACGGTACTGTTTCGTTTCGTTCGTTCGTTTGTTCCTGTTCGTGCGTTCATGTTTTATGTTCTCATGTTCAGGTCTGTTCACGTCGTTTTGTTGTTTTGTAGTTCATCAAGTTTTTTTCGTCTTCGTTATTATTATTTTTAAAAGTATGTATTCAAACCACGCTGCATTTTGGTCCGATCCTTGCTCATCCTCAGACGAGGAGGAAGACGAGCATTACATGTAGTAAGAAGGGATCAAGTGAATCAGCCCCTATGGATTTTTTTTTACATCGATCTTTAGCAAGGCACTTAGTACATCGTAGACATAAAACGGTTGGAATGAAAATAAAGAATGTGTGTCTAGGAGGATATAATTCTCTACAATATGTTTCAAGTTGAATAAAGGACTCCCTCTAGTGGAATTAGAGGAATTTTCAGAAACAATTATTTTCAAATAGGTGGCCAGCTGAGGCATAATGTTTATTAATTCTTGTCAATAGGGGGGCGCTGTTTTCACTTTGGAAAAAATCGTGCCCAATTTAAACGGCCTCGTACTCTATTCTAGATCATACAATATGCATATTATTATTACTATTGGATAGAAAACACTCTCAAGTTTCTAAAACTGTTTGAATTATATCTGTGAGTAAAACAGAACTCGTTTGGCAGCAAACTTCCAGGCAGGAAGTGAAAATTCTGAAAATGGGGCTCTGTTTCAGGGCTTGCCTATTCAACTGGCTTATATTTATTGATATACATGCACTTCATACGCCTTCCACTAGATGTCAACAGGCAGTGGAAGGTGGAATGGGGTGTCTAGCTTAATCTGAGGTCGAATGAGAGCTTTTGGAGTGGCAGGTCAGGAATTTCCTTTGTCTACCAAGGCTCGACATTAGCTTCTGAAAAGCTTTCGGTTTACACGGCGAATATCTCCGGCTCTGAGTTTATTTGATACATGTGATAATAACATCGTAAAGTAGGTTTTTTCAACCGAGTTTTATCAGTTTATTCAACGTTTATTGGGACTTTTGGAGTTTTCCATTCTTTGCGTCAAGAGAGGTTGGGAACGTTATCAACCTTGGCTAGCATTGAGGCGCGAATTCGACAGAAGAAAAGGACATTCTAAAACCAAACAACGATTTATTCTGGACCAAGGACTCCTTGTACAAGATTCTGATGGAAGCTCAGCAAAAGTAAAAACTATTTATGATGTTATTTTGTATTTCTGTGGAAAATGTTGATTCCTATTCTCCGCCGTTTTGGTGAGCGCTGTCTCGTAATAACGCAAGCTGTATGTTATGGTAAAGTTATTTTTAAAAATCTAACACGGCGGTTGCATTAAGAACCAGTGTATCTATCATTTGCCATACAACAAGTATTTTTATGTAAAGTTTATGATGAGTTCTTTGGTCAGATTAGGTGAGTGTCCAAAATAGCTCCGGACATTCTGGTGAATCGATGATACATATTCACAATGTATAACCACGGTTTGCAGCTCTAAATATGCACATTTTCGAACAAAACATAAGTGTATTATATAACCTGATGTTATAAGACTGTCATCTGATGAAGTTGTTCAAGGTTAGTGATTAATTTTATATCTTTTGCTGGTTTTTGCGATAGCTACCTTTTGTGGTGAATAAATGCATTTGTGTGTTTGGCTATTGTGGTAAGCTAATATAATTCTATATTGTGTTTTCGCTGTAAAACACTTAAAAAATCTGAAATATTGGCTGGATTCACAACATGTTTATCTTTCATTTGCTGTACACCATGTATTTTTCATAAATGTTTTATGATGAGTATTTATGTATTTCACGTTGCTCTCTGTAATTATTCTGTCCGCTTCGGTGCTATTTGTGATGGTAGCTGCAATGTAAAACTATGATTTATACTTCAAATATGCAAATTTTTCGAACAAAACATACATTTATTGTATAACATGTTTTAGACTGTCATCTGATGAAGTTGTTTCTTGGTTAGTGACTAATTATATCTCTATTTGGTCGGTTTTGTGATAGCTACCTATGCGGTAGAAACATGGTGAAAATATGCGGTTGAGTCTTTGGCTATTGTGGTTAGCTAATATAAATACATATTGTGTTTTCGCTGTAAAATATTTAAAAAATCGGAAATGATGGCTGGATTCACAAAATGTTTATCTTTCATTTGCTGTATTGGACTTGTGATTTCATGAAAATTATATTATATGATATCCCTGTCCCGTTAGGCTAGGCTATGCTAGTCAGCTTTTTAGATGACGATGCTCCCGGATCCGGGATGGGTATCACTGAATTAATTAAATGAGTCCCACTGTAACGCTAGCGCGTTTTGGACTTCTAACTCCTTTAAACATTGTGTCTTTGAGCTACAGACTTCTGTGTGGTTAACGGGGGCTGAGCTAGAGCGATGTTTGTGAGACAAGGGCGGATCCTTAAGGGGCCCTGGGAAGGGTCTTTTTACAAAAATGTCTGTAGAGTCTGGTTTGAGCTACAAACTATTAAACCAGGTAGGTTAGTTGAGAACAAGTTCTCAATTACAACTGCGACCTGGCCAAGATAAAGCAAAGCAGTTCGACACATAGTTACACATGGAATAAACAAACATACAGTCAATAATACAGTAGGAAAAAAAGCATATATACAGTGTGTGCAAATGAGGTAAGATAAAGGAGGTAAGGCAATAAAATAGGCAATAGTGGTGAGGTAATTCCGAATTAGCAATTAAACACTGGAGTGATAAATGTACAGAAGATGAATGTGAAAGTAGAGATACTGGGGTGCAAAGGAGCAAAATAAATAAATAATAAATAAATACAGTATGGGGATGAGGTAGTTGGATGGGCTATGTACAGGTGCAATGATCTGTGAGATGCTCTGACAGCTGGTGCTTGAAGTTAGTGAGGGAGATGAGAGTCTCCAGCTTCAGCGATTTTTGCATCTCGTTCCAGTCATTTGCAGCAGAGAACTGGAAGGAAAGGCGGCCAAAGGAAGAATTGGCTTTGGGGGTGACCAGTGAAATATACCTGCTGGAGCGCATGCTGTGGGTGCTGCTATGGTGACCAGTGAACTGAGATAAGGCGGGGCTTTACCTAGCAAAGACTTGTAGATGACCTGGAGACAGTGGGTTTGGCGACGAGTATGAAGCGAGGACCAGCCTACGAGAGTGTACAGGTCGCAGTGGTGGGGAGTATATGGGGCTTTGGATTCGAACCAGGGTGTCTGTAGTGACACCTCTAGCACTGGGATGCAGTGCCTTAGACCACTGCGCCACTCGTGATGAATGTGCCATCTGATTCAATGAATTATGGAGCCGAGTTGGCTTTTTGCTTACTTTTTAAATAGATATATTTATCTATGTAAATATTGGCATATTGAATTGTGTAAAAATGCAGGAAATTAGCTTTAGATGCCCAAAACAGTTTTAATTCTGTCAGAGCAGCTTACCAATCACTGTACCTGTACCACAGCCAATCTATAAATAGCATACCCAACTACCTCATCCCCATATTATTACTTACCCTCTTGCTCTTTTGAACCCCAGTATCTCTACTTGCACATCTATCACTCCAATATTAATGCTAAATTGTAACTATTTTGCCTCTATAGCCTATGTATTGCCTACCTCCCTACTCTTCTACATTTGCACACACTGTACATACATTTTTATATTTTTTTTTCTATTGTGTTATTGACTGTACGTTTGTTAATGTGTAACTCTGTGTTGTCGTTTTTGTCGCACTGCTTTGCTTTATCTTGGCCAGATCGCAGTTGTAAATGAGAACTTGTTCTCAACTGGTCTACCTGGTTAAATAAAGGTGAAATAAATCAAAAAGAAGCAAAGAGGCAAAATACAAGATTTTTTTTTCTCTGTTCTGCTGTTGTTGTTGTACTTTAACCATAGGAATTTTGTTTGCATAGAGTTTGCATAGACCCTGGCATTTTTAATGGGAAAATAGTAAGCTAGAATATCCATTCAGACTGTTCAGCTAATTGGGTCATTGTAGAATTAAGAGTTCACAGAGTCCATTTACACAACAGGTGTTGCAAATCACTCAACAGGTATGCACACAGACATTTTCACACATGCACGTGCACACAAACACAGCCACAGATAGTCACACACACACACTTAGGCACACACACACATGCAGAAGCATACCCACACATGTAAGACTTTTAAAAGAGAGTAATCATGCAAATCCAAAGAGCAAATACCATGTTCATTTTAGCCAGAAGCTGAACATAAATGGCTGTAGCCAAGGTTTGGAGGCTGCTTTATGACTGCACGGTAGCGTATTGACACAGCTGCAGGCCCCACCCTCTACAGATGTCCATATCGCTAACAAAAAGGAGGGTTGCATTAAAAGGAAACCTGCACAGCAACCAACCGGGGAGACATTATGGGGGCCCCTATAGAAAACAAGCAGGCCTCACACGATAGAATGTACTGGGCTATTGTGTGTATTGTTGTAATTTTACATGGTGGAAGAAAAATATAAATAAATGCCTTACTCTGTGTGTGTGTGTGTGTGTGTGTGTGTGTGTGTGTGTGTGTGTGTGTGTGTGTGTGTGTGTGTGTGTGTGTGTGTGTGTGTGTGTGTGTGTGTGTGTGTGTGTGTGTGTGTGTGTGTGTGTCACAGCTCTCTGGCTGTTGCCGGGCAGGGAGTGTCATTCCCTGGAAAGATGCATAGCAATTTCAAGTTATATTTTGGAGAATACAAAGAGTGAGAGACGGGTGGAGAGAAAAAGAGAGCAGAGGAGAGAGCAGAGAAATAAACATCTGCCTATTTATGGAAACTCGCTGTGAGAGACTGACTGGCTTTGTGTTTGAGATGGAACATGTGGATGATAGAAATTGTCACATTATGCCTTGTGAAGACTCTGGCTTGTCATTTTGTCATATTCAGACAGCAGTATTTTTTAAAGGAGAAAGCCTTGGGCTGAAGTCAAGCACACATCAATCAGTGGGTGATTCAGAGAGTAAACACTCAGGTTTGCACACATACACACACGGACAAACATACGCCCTTACACACACACACACACACACACACACACACACACACACACACACACACACACACACACACACACACACACACACACACACACACACACACACACACACACACACACACACACACACACACACACACACACACACACACACACACACACACATGCACCTACCTCTTAAAAGGTATTGATTTTCAAATCAAGAAGCAAAGTGTGTGGAGGGTTCACAGAGTGACCTTGATCCCTCTTTTCTTATTTTCTTTCAAATAAACAATTGAACGAGGGAGAGAGGGAGTATGTGAGGTAGAGAAAGAGAGGTATCCAGCAGAGAAAATTACAGATTATGTTTTGGAGAGACCAAATCGACAGTTAGACGTGGAACTAACGGCGCCGACAAAGATGTCAGTCTCGCTTCGCGTTCCTAGGAAACTATGCAGTATTTTGTTTTTTTACGTGTTATTTCTTACATTGGTACCCCAGGTAATCTTAGAGTCATAGAGTCGGGGGGAACTTTTGGATATAAGAGCAACGTCAACTCACCATCATTACGACCAGGAATACGACGTTCCCGAAGTGGATCCTCTGTTTTGCCCACCACCCAGGGCAATGGATTGGATCCCAGCCGGCGAACCAAAACAACAATGCAGTAAAAGAGGCAGACGAAGCGGTCTTCTGGTCATGCTCCGGAGACGGGCACACCGCTCCCGAGCATACTACTCGCCAATGTCCAGTCTCTTGACAACAATGTAGATGAAATCCAAGCACGGGTAGCATTCCAGAGAGATATAAGAGACTGTAACGTTTTTTGCTTCACGGAAACATGGCTCACTCGAGACACGCTATCGGAGTCGGTACAGCCAGCTGGTTTATTCACGCATCGCGCCGACAGAAACAAGCATCTTTCTGGTAAGAAGAAGGGCGGGGGGTATGCCTTATGATTAACGAGACGTGGTGTGATCATAACAACATACAGGAACTCAAGTCCTTCTGTTCACCTGACTTACTCAGAATTCTCTTCGATTATAATCACAGCCGCATATATTCCCCCACAAGCAGACACATCGATGGCCCTGAACGAACTTCATTTGACTCTATGTAAACTGGAAACCACATATCCTGAGGCTGCATTCATTGTAGCTGGGGATTTTGACAAGGCCAATCTGAAAACAAGACTCCCTAAATTCTATCAGAATATCGATTGTGCAACCAGGGCTGGTAAAACCCTGGATCATTGTTATTCTAACTTCCGTGACACATATAAGGCCCTCACCCGCCCTCCCTTCGGAAAAGCTGACCACGACTCCATTTAGTTGCTTCCAGCCTATAGACAGAAACTAAAACAGGAAGCTCCCGCGCTCAGGTCTGTTCAACGCTGGTCCGACCAATCTGATTCCACGCTTCAAGATTGCGTCGATCACGTGGACTGGGATATGTACCGCATTGCGTCAAACAACAACATTGACGAATACGCTGATTCGGTGAGCGAGTTTATTAGCAAGTGCATCGGCGATGTCGTACCCACAGCAACTATTAAAACATTCCCAAACCAGAAACCATTGATTGATGGCAGCATTCGCGAACTGAAAGCGCGAACCACTGCTTTTAATCAGGGCAAGGTGACCGGAAACATGACCGAATACAAACAGTGTAGCTACTCCCTCCGCAAGGCAATCAAACAAGCTAAGCGTCAGTATATCGACAAAGTAGAGTCACAATTCAACGGCTCAGACACAAGAGGTATGTAGCAGGGTCTACAGTCAATCCCAGATTACAAAGAGAAAACCAGCCCCGTCGCGAACCAGGATGTCTTGCTCCCAGACAGACTAAACAACTTCTTTGCCTGCTTTGAGGACAATACAGTGCCACCGACACGGCCCGCTACCAAAACCTGCGGACTCTCCTTCACTGCAGCCGACGTGAGTAAAACATTTAAACGTGTTAACCCTCGCAAGGCTGCAGGCCCAGACGGCATCCCCAGCCGCGTCGTCAGAGCATGTGCAGACCAGCTGGCTGGTGTGTTTACGGACATATTCAAACAATCCTTATCCCAGTCTCCTATCCCAACATGTTTCAAGAGGGCCACCATTGTTACTGTTTCCAAGAAAGCTAAGGTAACTGAGCTAAACGACTACCGCCCCGTAGCACTCACTTCCGTCATCATGAAGTGCTTTGAGAGACTAGTCAAGGACCATATCACCTCCACCCTACCTGACATCCTAGACCCACTCCAATTTGCTTACATCCCCAATAGGTCCACAGGCGATGCAATTGCAACAACACTGCACACTGCCCTAACCCATCTGGACAAGAGGAATACCTATGTGAGAATGCTGTTCATCGACTACAGCTCAGCATTTAACACCATAGTACCCTCCAAACTCGTCATCAAGCTTGAGACCCTGGGTCTCCACCCCGCCCTGTGCAACTGGGTACTGGACTTCCTGACGGGCCGCCCCCAGGTGGTGAGGGTAGGTAACAACATCTCCACTCCGCTGATCCTCAACACTGGGGCCCCACAAGGGTGCGTTCTGAGCCCTCTACTGTACTCCTGTTCACCCACGACTGCGTGGCAATGCACGCCTCCAACTCAATCATCAAGTTTGCAGACGACACTAAAGTGGTAGGCTTGATTACCAACAATGACGAGACGGCCTACAGGGAGGAGGTGAGGGCCCTCGGAGTGTGATGTCAGGAAAATAACCTCACACTCAACATCAACAAAACAAAGGAGATGATCGTGGACTTCAGGAAACAGCAGAGGGAGCACCCCCTATCCATATCGACGGGACAGTAGTGGAGAGGCTAGTATGTTTTAAGTTCCTCGGCGTACACATCACGGACAAACTGAATTGGTCCACCCACACAGACAGCGTGATGAAGAAGTCGCAGCAGCGCCTCTTCAACCTCAGGAGGCTGAAGAAATTCGGCTTGTCACCAAAAGCACTCACAAACTTTTACAGATGCACAATCGAGAGCATCCTGTCGGGCTGTATCACCGCCTGGTACGGCAACTGCTCCCCCCACAACCGTAAGGCTCTCCAGATGGTAGTGAGGTCTGCACAACACATCACTGGGGGCAAATTACCTGCCCTCCAGGACACCTACACCACCCGATGTCACAGGAAGGCCATAAAGATCATCAAGGACAACAACCACCCAAGCCACTGCCTGTTCACCCCGCTATCATCCAGAAGGCGAGGTCAGTACAGGTGCATCAAAGCAATGGCCGAGAGACTGAAAAACAGCTTCTATCTCAAGGCCATTAGACTGTTAAATCGCCATCACTAACATTGAGTGGCTGTTGCCAACATACTGACTCAACTCCAGCCACTTTAACAATGTAAAAATGTATTAAAAAAAATGTATCACTAGCCACTTTAAAAAATGCCACAGTAAATCGCTTTAAGGGTTTGGTAAACATGGCAGTGTTTCTAACTGGTGAGGCTGGAAGGAGTGGATGTCAATTTTTGTGGTCTGTGCTGTGACTCGTTCTAGCCAAGGAAGGGTTATAAACAACAGTTTTGGTGAAGGGCCTAAAATCAGATAAGTGTTCTATCCATAATCATGTAAACAACATAAGTGAGTTTTAAAAGCTCAAATATGGAGTGTCTCTCAAATGGTCGGATAGAGCGTTCCATAGGCGAAGGGCAAGGGAGCAGAACTCATAGGCGAAGGGCCATGGTCGGGTGATGTGTCTTGGGAACCTGAAGCAGGTTGGTCAGGTTGGTCGAGGTAATTTGTACATGTAGGTAGGGGTGGAGGGGGGGTGTCAATGTAAATAGTCCGGGTGGCCATTTTGATTAATTGTTCAGCAGTCTTATGGCTTGGGGGTAGAAGCTGTTCGGAGCCTATTGGACCTAGACTTGGCGCTCCGGTACCGCTTGCCGTGTGGCAGCATAAAGAACAGTCTATGACTTGGGTGACAGGAGTCTTTGACAATTTTTGGGGCCTTCCTCTGACACCGCCTAGTATATAGGTCCTGGACAGCAGAAAGCTTGGCCCCAGTGATGTACTGGGCCGTACGCATTACCCTCTGTAGCGCCTTATGGTCAGATGCCAAGCAGTTGCCATACCAGGCAGTGATGCAACCGGTCAGGATGCTCTCGATGGTGCAGCTGTTCAGCCCTCCTTTTCCTGTAGTCCACGATCATATCCTTTGTCTTGCTCACGTTGAGGGAGAGTTTGTTGTCCTGGCACCACACTGCCAGGCCCCTGACCTCCTCCCTATAGGCTGTCTCTTTGTTGTCGGTGATCAGGCCTACCACCATTGTGTCATCAGCAAACTTGATGGTGTTGGAGTTGTCCTTGGCCACCCAGTCGTGGGTAAACAAGGGGGTACAGGAGGGGAATAAGCACGCACCCCTGAGGGGCCCCCGTGTTGAGGCTCAGCATGGCAGATGATTTGTTGCCTATCCTTATCACCTTGGGGCAGCACATCAGGAAGTGCAGGATCCAGTTGGAGAGAGGGGTGTTTAGTCCCAGGGTCCTTAGCTTAGTGATGAGCTATGTGGGCGCTATGGTGTTGAACGCTGAAGTCAAAGAACAGGATTTTCACGTAGGTGTTCCTTTTGTCCAGGTGGGAAAGGACAGTGTGGAGTGCGATTGAGATTGCGTCATCTATGGATCTGTTGAGGCAGTATGCGAATTGGAGGGGTCTTGAGTTTCCGGGATGAAGGTGTTGATGTGAGCCATGACCAGCCTTTCAAACACTTCATGGCTACCGAAGTGAGTGCTACGGGACGGTAATCATTTAGGCAGATTACCTTCGCTTTCTTGGGCACAGAGACTATGGTGGTCTGCTTGAAACATGTAGGTATTACAGACTCGGTCAGGGACATGTTGAAAATGTCAGTGAAGACACTTGCCAGTTGGTTTGCGCATGCTCAGAGTACACGTCCTGGTAATCCGTCTGGCCCCATAGCCTTGTGAATGTTGACCTGTTTAAAGGTCTTGCTCACATCGGCTACGGAGAACATGATCAAACAGTCGTCCGGAACAGCCCTCATGCATGCTTCAGTGTGGCTTGCCTTGAATCGAGCATAAAAGGCATTTAGCCCGTCTGGTATCCTCGCGTCACTGGCAAGCTCGTGGCTGGGTTTCCCTTTATATGCCGTAATAGTTTTCAAGCCGACGAGCGTCAGAGTTGGTGTAGTAGGATTCAATCTTTGTCCTATGTTGATGCTTTGCCTGTTTGACGGTTCGTCTGAGGGCATAGCAGGATTTCGTATAAGCTTCCTGTTTAGTGTCCTTCTCCTTGAAAGCGGCAGCTCTAGCCTTTAGCTCGGTGCGTATGTTGCCTGTAACCCACGGCTTCTGGTTGGGATATGTACTTACATTAAGTATTTACTAGTTACACATTTTGTTATGTTACAGACTTTTTCTGAAATTTATTAAATCATTTTTTCCCTCATCAGTCTTCACACAATACCTCATAATGGCTAAGCAAAAACAGGTTTTTGCAATTTTTGCAAATGCATTAAAAATACATCACTGAAATATGACATTTACATAAGTATTCAGACCCTTTACTCAGTACTTTGTTGAAGCACCTTTAGCAGCGAATACAGCCTCGAGTCTTCTGGTGTACGACAAGCTTGGCACACTTGTATTTGGGGAGTTTCTCCCATTCTTCTATGCAGATCCTCTCAAGCTCTGTCAGGTTGGATGGGGAGCGCCGCTGCACAGCTATTTTGAAGTCTCTCCAGAGATGTTCGATCGGGTTGAAGTCCAGGCTCTGGCTGGATCACTCAAGCACATTCAGAGACTTGTCCCGAAGCCACTCCTGCGTTGTCTTGGCTGTGTGCTTAAAGTTGTTGTTCTGTTGGAAGGTGAACCTTCACCCCCGTCTGAGGTCTGGAGCAGGTTTTCATCAAGGATCTCTCCATACTTTGTTCAGCCTTCCCTCGATCCTCACTAGTTTCCCAGTCCCTGCCGCTGAAAAACATCCCCACAGCATGATACTGCCACACCATGCTTCACCATTTCCTGCGTACGTGATGCTTGGCATTCAGGCCAAAGAGTTCAGTCTTGGTTTCATCAGACCAGAGAATCTTGTTTCAAATTTTTTGCCAAACTCCAAGCGGAATGTCATGTGCCTTTTACTGAGGAGTGGTATCTGTCTGTCCACTCTACCATAAAGGCCTGATTGGAGGAGTGCTGCAGAGATGGTTGTCCTTCTGGAAGGTTCGCCCATTTCCACGGAGGAACTCTGGGGCTCTGTCAGAGTGACCATCAGCTTCTTGGTCATCTCCCTGACCAAGGTCTTTTTTCACCGATTGCTCAGTTTGGCCAGGCGGCCAGCTCTAGGAAGAGTCTTGGTGGTTCCAAACTTCTTCCATTTAAGAATGATATACGCCACTGTGTTCTTGGGGGCCTTCAATGCTGCAGCCATTTTTTGATACCCTTCCCCAGATCAGTGGCTCGACACAATCCTGTCTCGGAGCTCTACGGACAATTCCTTCAACCTCATGGCTTGGTTTTTTCTCTGACATGCTCTGTCAATTGTGGGACATTATATAGACAGGTGTGTGCCTTTCCAAATCATGCCCAATCAACTGAATTTCCCACAGAATTTCCCACGGACTCCAATCAAGTTGTAGAAACATTTCAAGGATGATCAATGGAAACAGGATGCACCTCGGCTCAATTTCGAGTCTCATAGCAAAGGGTTTGAATACTTATGTAAATGAGGTGTCTGATTTGTATTTTGAATACATTTGCAGAAATTTTTGAATCTTTTTCTTTGTCATTATAGGGTATTGTGTGTAGATTGATGAGGAAAATATTTTATTTAATAAATTTTAGAATAAAGCTGTAACGTAACAAAATGTGGAGAATGTCAAGGGGTCTAAATAATTTCCGAATGCACTGTACAGTCACTGTGGGGATGACGTCGTTGATGCACTTATATATGAAGCCGGTGACTGAGGTGGTATACTCCTCAATGCCATTGGATGAATCTCGGAACATATTCCAGTCTGTGCTAGCCTGTAGCATAGCATCCGCATCAACTGACCACTTCCATATTGAGCGAGTCACTGGTACTTCCTGCTTTAGTTTTCGCTTGAATCAGAATCAATAATCAGGTGGATAGAGTTATGGTCAGATTTGTCAAATGGAGGGCGAGGTATAGCTTTGTACGCGTCTCTGTGTGTGGAGTAAAGGTGGTCTAGAGTTTTTTTCCCTCTGCTAGAAATTAGACAAACGGATTTAAGTTTGCCTGCCTTAAAGTCCCCGGCCACTAGGAGCGCCGTTTCTGGATGAGCATTTTCTTGTTTGCGTATGGCCTTATACAGCTCGTTGATTGCGGTCTTAGTGCCAGTGTCCATTTGTGGTGGTAAATAGAAGGCCATGAAAAATATAGATGAAAACTCTCTTGGTAGATAGTGTGGTCTACAGCTTATCATGAAGTACTCTACCTCAGGTTAGCAATACCTTGAGACTACCTTAATATTAGACATCGCACACTAGATGTTATTGACAAATAGACACACACCCCCACCCTTTGTCTTAACGGACGTAGCTGTTCTGTCCTGCCGCTGCACTGAAAACCCAGCCAATTGTATATTATCTGTGTCGTCATTCAGCCACGACTCAGTGAGACATACTATATTACAGTTTTTAATGTCCCATTGGTAGGATAGTCTCGAACGGAGCTCATCCAGTTTATTCTCCAGTGATTGCACGTTGGTCAATAGAATGGATGGTAGAGGCGGGTTACCCACTCGCCAACAAATTCTCACAAGGCCCCCTGTATTTCCTTCTTTTCTTCATGTGAATGACGGGGATTTGGGTCTTGTCTGGGAGCAACAGTATATCCTTTGTGTCAGACTCTTCGTACAGTTTGAGGTGAGTAATCGCTGTTCTGATATCCAGAAGCTCTTTTCAGTCATAAGAGACGGTAGCATCAACATTATGTACAAAATAGCACAATTGGTTAGGAGCTCGTAAAACAGCAGCCATCCCCTCTGGCACCATTCTATTCGGATGTGCAAAACGCTCTCCACACTACATATTCCCAACACATTTTGATATGCCAGCCACATATTCAAATTACTGGGAAGGGAGCACTTTGTAGCACAATCACAAAAAAGCTTGCGATTTTACATGAACTACTTGTATTGTATGCTGGCAGTGGCAATGTCCCCAAACAACATGGTTATAATGAAGTTGATAGTGACAACCTATCTCACATTCCATATGACAACCCAACCAGCCCTAGCAACTGATCTCACTTTTAAATCTTAATCTCGCCCTGAGAGGTAATTCTACTCTACAAAGCCATATCAAAGGGTTTCTTCTGTATATACATTTCACTGGGATTTTACCAAGAGCACAACTCTCACCCCCACCCCGCCCCAACCAGAACCCTCAGAGCCAACCCAGCGCCTCGTGCTCTCTCTGGGTATGCTCTGGAAGTTGTGGCTCTCTGAGCAAGGAGCCTCTGGCGATGTGAGTCATGCAAGATCTAATGGCTTTCTCTCATCGGCTTCTCTCTCACGCCGTAAAGTTCAAAGACAAGATGCCAATGGGCCAGGTGCTGGAGTGTTTTTTTTAAAAGGAGTGAGTGGATATAGGTGTGTGTAAAGGAGCATAAGTATATGTGTATGGTGTGTGTGTGTGCCTACACTGTACCGTAAAGGTGAATGTTTTTGTCTGTTTGCAGTGTTGAACAAGTCCCGTGAAAGAGTAGTGTAAATGTTTGCGTGCGTGTGCGTGTGTGTGTGTGTGTGTGTGTGTGTGTGTGTGCGTGCGTGCGTGCGTGCGTGTCTCTTGAAAATACAATTGGAAACACTGGCTATTTTAGAACACTAAACACTGAAGTTATGTTTTGGACTGAAAAATACAATGTACAATTGCAGAGAAAGCCCTTCTCATTTTTAATGGAACAACCCTGCTATCAAAACCAGTCTTCAAACTTCAAACAGCATGCGACACAAGCAGAGACCCGGAGGCGGCAAAGCTGTGTTGTGTGTGTTTGATTGTGCGTGTGCATTTTTGTGTATGTGTGTCCATATGTAAATGAGGCCATTGTATGAGAAGAACATATAGAGCTGAACATCCACAAAATTAAACCCTAAATAGAAAAGCACTGTACTTAGCCAACCCACATGCCAGCCTCCCGGGCCCAGACACACACCACACCAGTGTGTGTGTGTGTGTGTGTGCGGAACAGCCCTGCACCAAGCTGCTGGGCCGAGATCCAGAACTAACCAGCACTAGAGAAACCGTAGAAGTAAAATAGTATAGAATATGTTGTTATAGCCCAGACTATGAGTTCTTCTGTTATTGCAACGCAATACAAAAACAGCATAGCTGTGGTAAGAAACTTATTTCTACAAAAACAGCCTATGTAGCATTGATAATGACTGAAACATTTATTCTAGTGTCAAAATTGACTACAAAGTGTAAATTGGATAATTTTGGTCATAAAGTCAGAATCGTCCAAAACTAAATTTTGTGAGATTTGTGAACAAGTTAAAGGAACATTTCACACTGGCTCGGCATATAGTCATTACTATATTAACAACATTATGTTTTTGTCATAAACATCAACATTATCCAAATCACAAGCTATTACGAGCGCATTTTCATTTCACTGGTAGAAGTGGGATGTTTCGACTTACTGTGTATTCTCCTGATCATAGTGAACCACAAAGTCCGGCATTCATAGCGAATGCAGATACCGCCCCGCTAGGTAGATGGGGCGTGCCCACAAACTTAGTTGGTGGCGTTTACTTCGATCGACCAACACATAGTAATCTCAGAATTTCTTTTTTTAATTTATGTTTGCTTTTCACTGGCTGTGCTAATTACAAAGAAGTGTGAAAATGATCTTTCACCGTTCTACTTACCAGAGATTTACCCCGATGCTGCCAGTGGCTTGCGGCTATCAAGAATGATGCTTACGGTGACCAAAGATCGTAGGGATTTTCAGGCTGACTAGATGGGGATTCCATTTAGACAACAGCTGAGAATTGATGCGAAACAACATTTTTTCCCCTTCAGAACAACACTGAAGATTCTCGATTAGAGGTAATGTACGTTAGCTAGCTTGCTAACCTAGTTGGACTAGGCAAGTTATTTCGCTAGCTAACATTACAGTCCTGTTTTGAACTCTGAAAGACATCAGCTAAATCATATAGCTAGCTAACTATCTTTTGGAGACACTGTCAATCAATTTTGCCTACGCCATGGTAGTGTTAAGCACCCAAGCTAACTGGCTAACGTTGACTAGCTTTCTAGCTACTTCCAGACACAAATGAGTGAACAGCTAACTCTGACCATTTTACTTGCCCTAGCAGTGCTGGTTAGACTGTTTTTATGTTATCAAGAGTGTTGGTGACTGCAACTGTGCTGCTGGAAACAATTTAATTACTCTTTTTTTGCCAACGTTTACTGACACCGGCCATATTCAACGGGTGTTGAGTGTTGCTAAATTCATCAGAGAGAAAAGCAGGCGTGAGAGAGAAGCCGATGAGAGAAAGCCAGTTAAAGTGAATTTACCAGCTACATCTATCAACAGTAGTCGCATTGGCATCATGAACATTCTATTGAAATGGTTACTTGCATAATAGAGTATTTTGTTGAGACATGGAGCTTGCTATTCATCTAAACAATGAACCATAATCCCAACTCATGACGTTACTACCGTGCATGAATCTGCAGGTAGCTAACCAACCTGGTTCAATGTTAGCTAACTAACATTAGGCTATAACTAGCAAAGCAAATGGCTCTGAGATACGAATAATAATACTACACAGATCATACACAAAACATTAGCTAGCGAGTCAGCCAGACAGCCAGCTAATGTTCGCTAGCTTAGTTAGTTGGCTGAAAATGGAAAAGATGGCGCTGAAGAACATGGCTGACGTTTTACATTCTCCCAACCAATTGTGCTATTTTGTTAGTTTTTTTTGCATTTTGTGTAACTTATTTTTTTTACTTATTTTGTACATAATGTTGCTGCTACCATCTCTTATGACCGAAAATAACTTCTGGACATCAGAACCACGATTACTCACCGCGGGCTGGAAGAAACGTTTTCCTTTAATGAGTCCGACGAGAAGGATACTGGAACAGGCCCAGAACCCCGTAATTTGCTTGAAGAAAATGTGCAGGAAAAGGAGCCGCAGATCAGGCTGCCTTCTGAGAATCCATAGGTGAGTGAGTAAACTCCCACTACCATCCATTCTTCTTGCTAACGTGCAATCATTGGAAAATAAAAATGATGACCTACGATTAAGATTATCCTACCAATGGGACATTAACAACTGTAATATCTTATGTTTCACCGAGACGTGACTGAACAACGATACGGATAATACAGAGCTGGTGGGATTTTCCATACACCGGCAGAACAGAAAAGCTACCTCTGGTAAGACGAGGGGTGGGGGTGTGTGTCTATTTGTCAATAACAGCTGGTGTGCGATGTCTAATATTAAAGAGGTCTCAAGGTATTGCTCACCTGAGGTAGAGTACCTTATGATAAGCTGTAGACCACACTATCTACCAAGAGAGTTCTCATCTACGTTATTCGTAGCCATCTATTTACCACCACAGAATGAAGCTGGCACTAAGACTGCTCTCAACCAACTCTATAAGGCCATAAGCAAAGAAGAAAATGCTCACCCACAAGCAGCGCTCCTAGTGGCTGGGGACTTTAATGCAGGGAAACTTAAATCAGTTTTACGAAATTCTACATGTCACATGTGCAACCAGAGGACAAAAAATCCTAGACCAACTTTACTCCACACACAGAGATGCATACAAAGCTCTCCCCCGCCCTCCATTTGGAAAATCTGGGCATAATTCTATCCTCCTGATTCCTGCTTACAAGCAAAAACTAAAGCAGGAAGTGCCAGTGACTCGCTCAATACGGAAGTGATCAGATGACGCGGATGCTACACTACAGGACTTTTTTGCTAGCACAGACTGGAATATGTTCCAGGATTCATCCAATGGCATTGAGGAGTACATGCACCTCAGTCATCGGCTTCATCAATAAGTGCATCGACGACGTTGTCCCCACAGTGACTGTACGTACATATCCCAACTAGAAGCCATGGATTACAGGCAACATCTGCATCGAGCTAAATAATAGAGCTTCTGCTTTCAAGGAGTGGGAGACTAACCCAGACGCTTATAAGACATCCCGCTATGCCCTCAAACGAACCATCAAACAAGCAAAGCATCAATAAAGGATTAAATAAGATTGAATCCTACCACACCGGCTTTGACGCTCGTCGGATGTGGCAGGGCTTGCAAACTATTACGGACTACAGAGGGAAATCCAGATGCGAGCTGCCCAATTGACGCAAGACTACCAGATGAGTTAAATGCCTTTTCTGCTCGCTTCGAGGCAAGCAAGACTGAAGCATGCACGAGAGCACCAGCTGTTCTGGATGACTGTGTGATAACGGTCTCGGTAGCCGATGTGAACAAAACCTTTAAGCAGGTCAACATTCACTAAGCCGCTGGGCCAGACTAATTCACATGACGTGTACTCAAAGCATGCGCGGACCAACTTTCAAGTGACTTTACTGACATGTTCAACCTCTACCTGACAGTCTGTAATACCTACATGTTTCAAGCAGACTACCATAGTCCCTGTGCCTAAGGAAGCGAAGGTAACCTGCCTAAATGAGTGCCGACCCGTAGAACTCAGGTCGGTAGCCATGAAGTGCTTTCAAAGGCTGGTCATGGCTCAAATCAACAGCATCCTCCCAAACACCCTAGACCCACTTCAATTCGCATACCGCTCCAACAGATCCACAGATGACGCAATCTCAATGGCACTCCACACTGCCCTTTCCCACCTGGACAAAAGGAACACCTATGTGAGACACAGAATGGTCCAAACATACCAAGACAGTCGTGAAGAGGGCATGACAAAACCTTTTCCCCCTCAGGAGACTGAAAAGATTTGGCATGGGTCCCCATATCCTCAAAAAGGAGGTGCATCATCGAAAGCATCCTGACCGGTTCCATCACCACCTGTTATGGCAACTGCTTTGCATCTGACCGCAAAGCGCTACAGATGGTAGTGTGTACGGCCCAGTACATCACCGAGGCCAAGCTTCCTGCCATCCAGGACCTAAATAATAGGCGGTGTCAGAGGAAAGCCCATAAAATTGTCAGAGACTCCAGTCATGTTTCTCTGCTACCGCGGTGCCGGAGCGCCAAGTCTTGGACCTAAAGGCTTCTCAACAGCTTCTACCCCCAAGCCATAAGACTGCTGAACAATGAATAAAATCTCCACCGGACTATTTACATTGACACCCCTTTTTTACATTGCTGCTTCTCACTGTTTATTAACTATGCATAGTCACTTCACCCCTACCTACATGTACAATTACCTCAACTAACCTGTACCCCCGCACACTGAGCTCGGATATTCTCTGTAAGGGGACAGTTTCTACATGTATCCAAACCGGACTTCAGAAATCTCCCTGCTACCGTATGAGTCCAGGGAGATATCTGGGGTGAGATCCCTTCAAGACACCCCTGATGCACTTACATATTTGTAGAATATTTTAACTCCAGAAAGGGTATGTGTCAACTTGCGGACATATCTAAGCCTTTATACTTAGGCATGAACGAATCCACGTACTTATATATATGTAGTCATTACCTGATCATTTCTGAATCCATATTTTTTTTTATTAAATACACAATTTCAATAGATATCCTTACATGATATGTAATATTCATCCTCATATGTCTGATCGAAAATGGACAAAATCATGATCGATGTCAAGCGTCCAAATTATTTTACATGTTCAGGCATCGAAAATCATCATGCTGCTTCTTCACATGAAGCGGACATATCCGAGCATATATTTGCACCATATTCAGTAATAGGTAATAGTAACAAGGCACGGAAAAGCAAACATCGTCATATTTAATCCAAAGCATATCTCTACTAGTTCTGTTTGAAAAAGCGCAGCATAGCAAATCCAGAGCTCGAATCACAACACCTGTTTTCTGTAAAGATGCAAACCTAGACCAAGCTTTGCTAAAAATGTATTGTATTTATTTAACAGAAACAATTTGCACACCCTAAATACCTCTGCCAGCCCTGTTTGTTATGGACGATGGATGCGATGGGTGCAGATTGGGTCGACAGCGGCGCCAGCAGCAGTCCCTCGCAGTCCAGACCCAACGTGGTTGTAGTGTTGGTCTGTGATCCAATCCAAACTGTCAATGGATAATGAATTGTGTCAATACTGCCAGAAAATATTGTAATTTCACATAACCATACCATAAGGTAGCTACTCTACCTGCTTTATTCTTGACAAGAAAACTAACTGTAACAAGTTGCTAGTTAGTTATCTTCCCAGCTAGCACAGTGGATCTGGGCCGCTTCCGGCTGAGAATCAGGCACTTGGCTGAGAGTCAGACTCGGCCGATGTCATGTGACCCAAATGTATTACTTGAGGCTTTGTCCGATTCCGGTGAGAGTTATCTGGCCCAAATGTATATATTACTTGAGGCTCGGGCCATTTCCGGTTTGAGTTATCTGGCCAAAATGTATTTCATTTTAAATTTTCCAAATTTTCTCATTGTTTCTGTGATAAAATTAACATTTAAATGAAATTCTTTAAGAGTCCTGTGTAGTATTTTTGTATTTTTATACTTTGTGCAATGCAATTGGTAAGCATTCAAAATGTTGAGGATGGAGCCTCCCGAGTGGCGCAGCGGTCTAAGACACTGCATCGCAGTGCAAATTGCGTTGCTACAGATGCTGGTTCGAGACCTGTGCCGACTGCGACCGGGAGACCCATGAGGCGACATCCGAGTTCGGGGAGGTTTTGGCCGGCTGGGATGTTTCTTGTCCCAACGCGCTGTGGCGGGCAATGCGCATGCACGCTGACAGTCACCAGGTGTTTCTTCTGATAAAATTTGTTTTTTTGAAGATGGGAATAATTGTATATATAAAATATATAATAGTAAATTAATAACGACTAAATCGGGTAATTTTGTATACATTTATATAAATTTGCATCGGGTCACGTCTGGGAGGATTTTGGTAAAATGTCGGAAAATTCAGCTGAATTCCAGTAGACAGAAAATTTATGTACTTGTGTCACGTTCCTGACCTGTTTTCTGTTGTTTTGTATGTGTTTAGTTGGTCAGGACGTGAGCTGGGTGGGAATTCTATGTTGTGTGTCTAGTTTGTCTGTTTCTATGTCCAGCCTAATATGGTTCTCAATCAGAGGCAGATGGTAATCGTTGTCCCTGATTGAGAATCATATATAGGAGGCTTGTTTTGTGTTGGGATTTTGTGGGTGTTTGTTTCCTGTCTCTGTGATTGTCTGCACCAGATAGGTCTGTGTCGGTTTTTGCACATTTGTTATTTTGTATTGTTGTTTGTAGTGTTTTACTTGTTCTTTATTAAACATGTTTAACACTAGCCGCGCTGCACTTTGGTCCTCTCCTTCACCCCTGGAAGAAAACCGTTACAACTTGGGCCGATTCTAGGCAGTCGTTCATTTTGATTCCGGGCCGAGTCCGACACCCGATTCCGGAATGATTCAATCAGTTCCGGCCCCTCGAAAGAGGGCCACTTCTGGGCCGATTCTCATTGCTAGCTGGGTTATATTAACCAGTAATACATAACCCGCCCAAACGTTTGAAAATGTTAGCTGTCACCTCCCTGAAGGGAAGGAAATATTGTTATTTGTTAGCTAGCTAGGCTACCAATTAGCTTTTACCCCTATAGCTAGCTAGCCCTACTGGCTGCTGGACAAATTAGCTAACGTTCTTGATTCTAGTTACAAAGATAAATAAAACATCTCAAATTAGCTACTAATTTAGCGTTAACTTCTTTGAGGTATTTTCCGAACAGCTTCTCACTTCTTTGTTTCTCCACTTGTCAGTTAGACCACACATTGTTTACTAACTCATTTGTGGCGCATAAATTCAAAAATAGCAGATGGAACTCCACAGCAGAAAAGACGTAATTTTTGTTGCTAGGCTACCAGTTACAGTGCTTTTAGCTAGCGTTTGCGCGTGCCTTTATGCAGATGGTAAAAGTTTAGCTAGTGTGTCACCATAGTTACGCGCACATGCTCATCGTCAGACTCACCTGGACTCCATCACTTCCTTGATTACCTGCCTTATATTTGTCACTCCCTCTGGTTCCTTCCCCAGGCGTGATTGTTTCTGTTTTTGTTTCATGTCTGTGCGTTGTTCGATGTTCTGGGTTTTCTATTATGTTCCGTTTATTTTATTAAAACACTCACAACCTGAACTTGCTTCCCGACTCTCAGGGCACATCGTTACATAGTGTCTGAAATAACTATATGGATTTAATGTTTGTGAAGTTATTGAACATGTCCTCAAAACTAAAATAAGCATCAGAAATTGTCCTTATTTAACATATCAAAAATCATATCAAGACCCTGATATGGACCTTAGCCAAGGGAAAGCATATCTGGAATCAATATACACTACATGACCAAAAGTATGTGGACACCTGCTCATCGAACATCTCATTCCAAAATCATGGGCATTAATATTGAGTTGGTCTTCCCTTTGTTGCTTTAACAGCCTCCACTCTTCTGGGAAGGCATTCCACTAGATGTTTGATCATTGCTACGGATCATTGCCATTCAACCACAAGAGCATTAGTGAGGTTGGGCACTGATGTTGGTCGATTAGGGCTGGCTCACAGTCGGTATTCCAATTCATCCCAAAGGTGTTTGATGGGGTTGAGGTCAGGGCTTTGTGCAGGCCAGTCAAGTTCTTCCACACCGACCTCTACAAATAATTTCTGTATGGACCTCGCTTTGTGCAATGGGGCATTGTCATACTGAAACAGGAAAGGGCCTTCCCCAAACTGTTCCCACAAAGATGGAAGCACAGAATCGTCTAGAATGTAATTGTATGCTGTAGCGTTAAGATTTCCCTTCACAGCCTCAGACGATTATTCCTCCTCCACCAAACTTTACAGTTGGCACTATGCATTGGGGCAGGTAGCGTTCTCCTGGCATCCTCCAAATCGCAACGAGCTTTACACCACTCCAGCCGATGCTTGGCATTGCACATGGTGATCTTAGGCTTGTGAGCAGCTGCTCGGCAATGGAAACCCATTTCATGAAGCTTTCGACGAACAGTTCTTGTGCTGATGTTGCTTCTAGGGGCAGTTTGAAACTCGGTAGTGAGTGTTGCAACCGAGGACAGCCGATTTTTACATGCTACACACTTCAGGATTCTTCCCATTCTGTGTGTGAGCTTGTGTGGCCTACCACTTCGCTGCTGAGCCGCTGTTGCTCCTAGACGTTTCCAATTCACAAATACAGCACTTTCAGTTGACTGGGGCACATCTAGCAGGGCATAAATTTGAAAAACTGACTTGTTGGAAAGGTGGCATCCGATGACAGTGCCACGTTCAAAGTCTCTGCGCTCTTCAGTAACGCCATTCTACTGCCAATGTTTGTCTATGGAGATTGCATGGCTGTGTGCTCGATTTTATACACCTGTCAGCAACGGGTATGAAAAAGCCGAATCCACTCATTTGTATATATAGTGTCGCTTATTATTTTTAATGTGCTGAAAAAACAAAGATATGTGATGTATACAGTCAGTATTTGTCAACACGAAGAGAGAAAATAGGATGTCCCATATCTCAGGATATTGAATGAGTCCATATCCGGCCATAGGAAATGTCCATGTGTGATATTCCGAGAAATCCCCATATCATATTCAGTACGTCTAAAAGACACATCTGGATTCAGAATTTGTCAGGATTTGGTGCAAATCCACAAAACTCTAAATGTGCATTGGAAATGGTCTGTCAAAAACATGTAATGTAAAGATATCCCCTGACATGGACCCTTTTCGCCCAGTGGTTGCCCTACGTCCCTTCCACAAAAAGTGTAAAATGGTAAAACCACAACCATGTCTTTCCAGGAGATGTGCAGTATCAGCAAATCTGCAAGAGGTCCAAACAGTTGGTGGTGAAGGTCTATGAGCCGTACACCACTTCCAGTTGGGTTATCCAGCTGGCCATACACCGCAGACAGGACAAGACCATTCGCCACAAGCACAAAGAGTCTCAGCTTCCACAGTCCAGCATGCCAAAAAACATTGCCAGTGTACTGAAGCTGGATAAAGGGCAGTGTGTCTCAGCATTAGACCATGTAGAACCAACATAAAATAAATATGTATGAACAGTTCAGTGTGTCTAAGTGTGTATCATCTACAGTGAATGTAGCTACAGATTGTTACACCAGATAATGTGATTTAACCAAAGATTTTTGGTATCCATTACTGGGAGTTGCAGGATAGGTACTGTTTGGTGTAGTACAGGTAGGGCTCCATCCCATAATGCCTCATGTCATGATGACAGTCACCTGTTTCAATCAATGAGATAATGGATTTTCTAAATTCAAACTGAACCTCTGCACCTGGACACAGACATTTTATGAGACTCCTGTTTCCAAGAATCGAGAATTCTTTGTGGTACTCATTACCTATCCTGTAATTCCCAGCAATGTATACAAAATAATCTTTGGTTAAATCAGATCATCTGGTGTAACAATCTGTTGCTAGGTGAACTGGTGGTCATGAAGAAATTGCCATTAACCCTTTCACATGTACCATCACACGGGTGTGATTGTTCTACAGTGGTCCCTGAAGCGACCGATCACACCCCTGTGATTAGAGCGCACATTTAGAACGCTTGTTTAGAATGGCCAGTTTCGAATGACGCAACAATCAGAAATTGAGCTGGCCACACTTTTTTTCAGAAACTACTTACACAAACACAGTCCTTACAAAGTTATGTCCAGAATGTGAGCAATTTATTTTTGGATGCAATGTTCAGATATTCACAGAAGTATCTATACCATAACACAATCACCTTAACCGGAAAAATGTAGGCTACATTTGTCCTAGCGCTAACTGAGGAAAGATTGACGCAACACAAGCGGTCATATTTTCTAACTCTCGGCTGACATAAACTACAATATGAACTAGCTAATAACAATTACTATATATAATTAATCACATCACGGGTGAGCTCACCGTTGATCAAGGTAATTGAGTAAAACACTTTCTAGAAATCGAAAGTAATCCAACGATTAGTTTCCCCGCACAGCCATGCTTTTTTCCTCACAGAAACCAAAGATAACAAGAGAAGACAACATGAGTTTGGTCTGTTTATAGTATGCATGTTAAAGGGGTGTGTCGTCTACCATCGTTTACATCCCACCATTCACTTCCTGAAGTTCTCAAAAAATGAGTGAACCTTTACTCACCTCATTTTGTTATAGCATCTTTGGTCCGACAGACGATCACGTGAAACCCAGAATTCATTGTATGTCAACAAACCTGTCTCCACACACATAGCTGAAATTAGCTTAGCTCATCAATCAGTACAACCTTCAAAAAAGTATTTTACACACATACTATGTGCCCATTACAATCTATGCAAAAATCGGAATGCATGATTTATCACCGGTAATTGAAAAACGTGAATAAAATAGTAAATATATCAATAATACCACACAAAACATTTTCCGATAGTGATATATTGATACAAATGGCGTGTGCAGGCAGTCAATCATGTAACCGCTCACTCCCACTCTGAGCCATTCAGTGTTGTTGTTAATGTATGTAGCTAATGAGCTAAGCTGTAGCATTAGCAATGTCTTTCAAAAGGAGACGACTCACAAATTGCGGAAATTCTGGAGATTTAAAAGAATTCTGACAATTAGTCTGAAAGTCAGGAATCAGATTCTGACAGTGAGGAGCTGCCCCCTGCCATCAAAAAGCCTGAATCTGAGGACCCCTTATCCAGTGACAAAGTCCTAGTTCCATTTGAAGATGCTGGTGGTGATGGAGGCAGACCAATAGTGGATGAAGTACAGGAGTTATGTGGTAGCTGGAAGGCTGCCAGCCATTTCACCCTCCTGGCCCTTCTGTTTGCTTGATGAGTCCCAGTCTGGAGTGCAACGCCCCTTTCCATCTGAGGCAGAGTGCTTCAAGTTGTTTCTGACAGAGGAGCTGGTGGGAGACATAGCAGAGACCAATCGCTATGCCTAGGAGCTACAGGAGAAGAGAGCCAGGAGTGGGGGGGGCAACCGCAATTTGTGAAATATATACCTTCCTGGTGACAGTCCTTCTCATGGGGATAGTAAAGAATTACTCCCTACTTTGCCACCCTCTTTTCCCAAGACTGCTTCCTAGTTCTGCTGCTATGACTGCATTTCATCAACAACGCTACTGGCATCCTAAATGACACTTTATACAAAATAAGAAACGTCAACAGCTGGCAGTAAAGTGGCATGACAAACGAGACAGTTTAAAATTGCCAGTATAACATCAACATTAGGGTAGACTAGTTTAACATGTGCACAGGCACATAGATTACATTTAGAATAACATCTAGCCTATTTGAAATAAATATGGCATAACCCTCAACTGTTGCACGTTGAACAGACCATATAAATGTACCTACAGCTGAAGTCGGACGTTTACATATACCTTAGCCAAATGCATTGGGTATCTGCTTCTACAAACCAATGAGGAGATGGGAGAGGCAGGACTTCTATTTTAGCCCTTGGCAACACAGACGCTCGTCGACACGCGCGACGAGTGTGGGTGGAATAATTGAATAACATAGATTATTACATTTATTTTGCGACGTGAGCGGTGTGGTCAGCGTATTAGGTCAGTTAGGATCACCACAGTATTTAAATAATGTGAAATGTCAGAATAATAGTAGAGAGAATTATTTATTTCAGCTTTTATTTATTTCATCACTTTCCCCGTGGGTCAGAAATGTACATACACTCAATTAGTATTTGGTTGCATTGCCTTTAAATTGTTTAACTTGGGTCAAACATTTCGGGTAGCCTTCCACAAGCTTCCCACAATAAGTAGGGTGAATTTTGGCCCATTCCTCCTCACAGAGCTGGTGTAACTGAGTCAGGTTTGTAGACCTCCTTGCTCGCACACACTTTTTCAGTTCTGCCAACAAATTTTCTATAGGATTGAGGTCAGTGCTTTGTGACGTCCACTCCAATACCTTGACTTTGTTGTCCTTAAGCCATTTTGCCACAACTTTGAAAGTATGTTTGGGGTCATTGTCCATTTGGAAGACCCATTTGCAACCAAGCTTTAACTTCCTGACTGATGTCTTGAGATGTTGCATCAATATGTCCACATAATTTCCCTCCCTCATGATGCCATCTATTTTGTGAAGTGCACCAGTCCCTCCTGCAGCAAAGCACCCCCACAACATGATGCTGCATATGATTCATGAATTACAGTGCTACCCTAATATTCTCTCAGTTCATCACAATTGCGGTGTCTCCTAACCAGCCTTGGGCCCCCAGTTGGCCCAAAGGTTATCTTAAGAGCGGGTGAGGTGGCGATGACGGGACTGGCTTCCTCTCTCACATCAAAACATACCTACAGACGAGAAAGCATGATTATGCCTTGTTTTTTTTATTCTAACTCGGTGAGTCATCTTAAATCAGGAGGTGAAATGCAAAACTGACCTTAGATCATCAACTCTGAGACTACTACATCTCTGTCTGTATTTCAATGTAAAGCATCTCTTTAATAATACTTCCTGTTGACCCGACCAAGTGACATCTCACCTATGATCATGATGTGCCCTCTTTGTCAGCCAGTTCAGATGCGGGAGGGGTTCACCGAAACAGCTGATATAACCTAGAGGATTTAGGGAGAAGGGGGAGAGGGATGAAGTGAAGAAGAGAGACTGTTATTGTGTGTGCGTGTGGTCTCACTTAGTGTCCACACTAAGGGGCTACAGAGTACTTTATGCTGAAGGACAGATACATGAGGACAAACAATAGAAGATAATGTCAATAGAAGATACTGTATGTGACGCAGAGACCTATCAGAGTGTACCTGAAACATTTAGATATAGAGGGCTATGTTTGTCACCACTTGGTTATTGCAAGGCTAACTCCCAGGGAAATCATGACTTGGCAGCAAAATATAATCCAGTGAAAATGGCTGTGTTTATGTGGTGTAAATCTGAAAATTAGCAGCTGCCATCTTAAGGGATATTTAATGCATGTGAGACAGGTTCCATGTACAATAAGACAGGCAGAGATGGAGAAAAATAACACAGAACAGGTTAATTACCTCTGGCTATTGACACTTTTGCCAGCAATAAAGCTTCCACGGCCTGTTCCTCGGGCAGTGAACATCTGGCCGTATCTACATTTTCGACCCCTTGGTCAGCTCGCTGTCTGAAAGTAAAGAAAACAGCATATTTTTTTTTATAGATATGAGATATGACCGTTCAATCTTCAGCAGCAGGGCTAATAGCTGAACAATAGACTATTCAACCTTTACTAAAGAATAGCCGAGCTAGGTGTGAAAACCCCCCTCCTATTACAGACCAGATTTGCCCTAACGACCAAGGGGTAGCTTGCTACTCAATGTAATAAAGTAATGACTTTTCAAATAAGTTACCTTACACGTTATGTTGGCTGACAATTTGTTTGCTACGCTGTCCTTACGAACCGGTATGTTAGCTAGCTACCTAACATTAGCAGTTATACATCAAAATTGCCAGTATATTAACTATAGGCTATCTAATTACCCAACGTTTATTGACTTGATTATTTTTGTCATTCTTAGCTAGCTAAATGATAGAGTCGTTGTGCCTTCTCAATGGACATTCGGGTGTTTTTGTAAATTCGCTCTGGCTATCTATAGACTAGACAATAGAACGAGTCAAAATTCACCCAAGGCTGAAAAACAGGCTTAAGAACGTTGGCTAAACTGGAACACTAGCGCGAGCCCATAGCAAATGAATGGAATCGAACGTTCGCAGTCTGTTTTGACTGGAGGGATGCTTTGAATTCCATTAAAAAAACATATTTTTATTTTACCACTACAATCTGTTCGTTGGGCGAAACTGGAAAAAAACTACTTGTGTAGAAAGTAAACATCCGCACCTCAATGGTGTCAACTGTGCTTATTATCTGCCTAATGAAGTAGGGAAAAAATGTAAACTTCAGACTATTTCTGTTCTAGAGATCGATGACAAACGAGCTCGCTACCCAGACTTACATAATTACAAAGAGGAGATTCTCCTGATTAAAATGGTGTCCGTGTAACAGTTTTGCTTCCGTCCCTCTCCTTGCCCCAACCTGGGCCCTCTGCACACAGACAATAGCCACCCTCAAAGCATCGTTACCCATCGTTCTACAAAAGCCGCGGCCCTTGCAGAGCAAGGGTAACTATTTCAAGGTCTCAGAGCGAGTGACGTCACCGATTGAAACGCTATTAGCACGCACCTCGCTAACTTGCTAGCCATTTCACACCGGCTACACCTGACTTGAAAAAAATCAAAACATACACATTGCGAGATATTTGGCCAAATAGACAGACATGCCTATATTTCCCCCATAGGAAACAATGGGAAGACCGCAGAGTTACAATATTATTTTTGTTGTTTACATTTTAACTATAAAACAACGTGAGCAGGTCTCAATGCCAACAATAGCAAAGCAGGCACTGTGACGTTGAACAATAAGCTGGGAATAGAACGTTCGGCCAAACTGGTGACACGGTGCTCAATAGAAATAATAGGAGCAGGCAGGGTGAAAAATGCAGGCAGGGTGAAAACATTTTAACTATAAAACAACGTGAGCAGGTCTCAATGCCAACAATAGCAAAGCAGGCACTGTGACGTTGAACAATAAGCTGGGAATAGAACGTTCGGCCGAACTGGTGACACGGTGCTCAATAGAAATAATAGGAGCAGGCAGGGTGAAAAATGCACTAAAATGAGGCCTGTTTTTTACGATTACTTCAAAATTACGGCAAGCAGCTGGAAAATATGGTCATATTATGAAACTGGGCTCCGCCGTGGACGCAATGAACTAGTTTTTATCAGAAAATAAAGTTGTTAAAAATGGAATGTGTCCAGCCTACTATCTACACGGATTTCATAGCACTCTCATCTGAGTGTACCAGAGCGTAGAATAATTACATTACGAGTGCTCAACACGCGTTGAATATGGCCGGTGTCAGTAAACGTCGGGGAAAAAGTGTGATTAAATTGTTTCCAGCAGCACAAACTGCCTTACCAGCTCTGCTTGAGCGAGTAAAATGATCAGAGGCACAAAAGTCTCATTTGTGTCTGGAAGTAGCTTGCCAACGTTAGATTGGGTGCTTGACTGCCGTTGTACGGCCAGAACGCTCAAATCAACCCTGCTCCTCGGCCCGAATGTCCAGTGTGCGTTCCGAGAGCGAAACGGTATGAATTTGCAAACTGACAATTTTTCTCTGAATAGAAACACCATAATATTAATCAAATTAATTAAGCAAAATTTCTTAAAATCAATCCCATATACTATGTTATTACAAAAAGGTTTTAAATTCTCTGGTAATGCCAATACTGAATACTATTAAATGTTCCTCAAAGATACCCTCTGGTGGTCAAACTAGCAATTACTTGCAGTAACAGAAGAAATGGCTGATTAAATGACGTACCACAGAATGCTGTGGATGAAAAGCGTGCCCAAAGTAAACTGCCTGCTACTCAGGCCCAGAAGCTAGGATATGCATATAATTGGTAGTTTGGATAGAAAACACTCTAAAGTTTCCAAAACTGTTAAAATAATCTGTGAGTATAACAGAACTGATATGGCAGGCAAAAACCTGAGGAAAATCCATCCAGGAAGTGCCATTATTTTGAAATGGCTGTTTTTCCAATGAAAGCCTATCCACCATTTAAAGGGATAGGACCCAGATTCCATTCCATATGGCTTCCACTAGTTGTGAATAGTCTTTAGACATTGTTTCAGGCTTTTATTCTGAAAAATTAGGGAGAATGACCACATTAAGTGAGTGGACCATGGGATTTCCCCAGAGCTCTCGTGACCGAGAGTGCGCCTTTCTTGTTTTTCAAGCTGAGAATTGATTATAAAAACAAGCTGAGAATTGATTATAAACATCATTTGACATGTTTCTACAAACTTTACGGATACTATTTGGAATTTTCGTCTGCCTCTTGTGACCGCATTTGAGCCATTGGATTACTGAACAAAATGCGCCAACAAAATTGAGGTTTTTGGATATAAAGAGGGACTTTATCAAACATTTATTTTGTAACTGGGTGTCACGTTCCTGACCTATTTATGTTAGTTTTGTGTGTTAGTTGGTCAGGACGTGAGGTTGGGTGGGCATTCTATGTTATCTGTTTCTATGTTGGTTTCGGTTTGCCTGGTATGGCTCTTGATTAGAGGCAGGTGGTTTGCGTTTGCCTCTAATTAAGAGTCATATTTAGGTAGGGCATTCTCACTGTTTGTTTGTGGGTGATTGTCTCCTGTGTTTGTGTCTGCGCACCACACGGGATTGTTTCGGTTGTATTTCGTTTTGATGTAGTCTGTTTCCTGCTCGTGTGTTCTTCCTGTCGTTATGTAAGTTCCATGTTCAGGTTTCGTCTACGTTGTCCGTTTGTTATTTTGTATCATTTCTAAAGTATAGTTCGTGTCAGTGTTCGTTTTGTTAAATAAATTCATTATGTCATCACACCTCGCTGCGCATTGGTCTACCGATCCTTCTCTCCTCACCTCATCCGAGGATGAGGAGAGCGTCATCCGTTACAGAATCACCCACCTACCGAGGACCAAGCGGCGGGGGAGAGCTCAACAGAGCAATCAGGACTCGTGGACTTGGGAACAGATCTTGGAGGGAAAAGGACACTGGGCGCACATTGGGGAATATCGCCGCGCTCGTGAGGAGATGGAGGCAGCGAGAGCCCAACAGCGGTGGTATGAGGAGGCAGCAAGGAGACGTGGCTGGAAGCCCGAAAAGCCATGGGAACAGGTGGAGGCACTGAGGAGAGCAGAGGCTACCGGAGAGAGGAACCGGAGCTATGAGGGAACGCGTCTGGCACGGAAGCCGAAAAAGCCCGTAAGTAATTCCCAAAAATTTCTTGGGGGGGGGCTAGGAGATAGTGGGCCAAGGGCAGGTAGGAGACCTGCGCCCACTTCCCAGGCTTACCGTGGAGAGCGGGAGTACGGGCAGGCGCCGTGTTACGCAGTAGAGCGCACGGTGTCTCCTGTACGAGTGCATAGCCCGGTGCGGGTTATTCCACCTCCCCGCACTGGGAGGGCTAGATTGGGTATTGAGCCAGGTGTCATGAGGCCGGCTCAACGCGTCTGGTCTCCAGTGCGTCTCCTCGGGCCGGCATACATGGCACCGGCCTTACGCATGGTTTCTCCGGTTCGTCTACATAGGCCGGTGCGGGTTATTCCACCTCCCCGCACTGGTCGGGCAACCGGGAGCATTCAACCAGGTAAGGTCGGGCAGGCTCAATGCTCAAGAGAGCCAGTACGCCTCCACGGTCCGGTATTTCCGGCACCACCTCCCCGCCCCAGCCTAGTACCTACAGTGTATACACTACGCACTAGGCTACCAGTGCGTATCCTGAGCCCTGTTCCTCCTCCACGCACTCTCCCTGTAGTGCGTGTATCTAGCCCGGTGCCTCCAGTTCCGGCCCCACGCACTAAGCTACCAGTGCGTCTCCAGAGCCCTGAACCCACTGTATCTTCTCCCCCTACTAATCCTGATGTGCTTGTCCTCAGCCCGGCGTCACCAGTGCCGGTACCACGCATCAGGGATAGAGTAGGCTTTGAGAATACAGTGTGCCCTGTCCCTGCTCCCCGCACTAGTAGGAAGGTGCTTGTCATTAGCACGGTGCCTCCAGTTCCGGCACCACGCACCAGGTCTACAGTGCGCCATATCCGGCCAGAGCCATCCGTCTCCCCAGCGCCATCTGAGCCATCCGTCTCCCCAGCGCCATCTGAGCCATCCGTCTCCCCAGCGCCATCTGAGCCATCTGTCTCCCCAGCGCCATCTGAGCCATCCGTCTCCCCAGCGCCATCTGAGCCATCCGTCTGCCAGGAGCCTGCAAAGCCGCCCGTCTGCCATGAGCCTGCAAAGCCGCCCGTCTGCCATGAGCCTACAGAGCCGTCAGCCAGACAGGAGCCGCTAGAGCCATCAGCCAGACAGGAGCCGCTAGAGCCGTCAGCCAGACAGGATCTGCCAGAGCCGCCAACCAGACAGGATCTGCCAGAGCCGCCAACCAGACAGGATCTGCCAGAGCCGCCAACCAGACAGGATCTGCCAGAGCCGCTAACCAGACAGGATCTGCCAGAGCCGCCAACCAGACAGGATCTGCCAGAGCCGCCAGCGAGCCATGAGCAGCCAGAGCCGCCAGTGAGCCATGAGCAGCCAGAGCCGTCAGAGAGCCATGAGCAGCCAGAGCCGTCAGAGCGCCATGAGCAGCCAGAGCCGTCAGAGCGCCATGAGCGTCGAGAGCCGTCAGAGCGCCATGAGCGTCGAGAGCCGTCAGCCTGCCATGAGCGTCGAGAGCCGTCAGCCTGCCATGAGCGTCGAGAGCCGTCAGCCTGCCATGAGCGTCGAGAGCCGTCAGCCTGCCATGAGCGTCGAGAGCCGTCAGCCTGCCATGAGCGTCGAGAGCTGTCAGCCTGCCATGAGCGTCGAGAGCCGTCAGCCAGCCATGAGCATCGAGAGTCGTCAGTCAGCCATGAGCTGCCCTTCAGCCTGAAAAGGCTGGATACCCAGAACTGCCCATCAGTCCAGAGCTGTCTCTCTGTCCGGAGCTGCCTTTCAGTCCGGAGTTGCCCCTCTATCCTAATCTCCCTCTCTATCTTCATCTATCTCTATAGTCTTATCTATCCCTCTATCTTGATTTATCTCTCTGTCCCGGTGTTATCCTTATTAAATATATTATTAAGAGAATTGTGTGGGGGAAAAAAGAGGGTGGACATTCTTGGAGGGAGGAAGTTAGGATGGATTATGGTGGGGTGGGAACCGCGCCCGGAGCCTGAGCCACCACCGTGGTTAGATGCCCACCCAGACCCTCCCCTAGACTTTGTGCTGGTGCGTCCGGAGTTCGCACCTTGTGGGGGGGGGTACTGTCACGTTCCTGACCTATTTATGTTAGTTTTGTGTGTTAGTTGGTCAGGACGTGAGGTTGGGTGGGCATTCTATGTTATCTGTTTCTATGTTGGTTTCGGTTTGCCTGGTATGGCTCTTGATTAGAGGCAGGTGGTTTGCGTTTGCCTCTATTTAAGAGTCATATTTAGGTAGGGCATTCTCACTGTTTGTTTGTGGGTGATTGTCTCCTGTGTTTGTGTCTGCGCACCACACGGGATTGTTTCGGTTGTATTTCGTTTTGATGTAGTCTGTTTCCTGCTCGTGTGTTCTTCCTGTCGTTATGTAAGTTCCATGTTCAGGTTTCGTCTACGTTGTCCGTTTGTTATTTTGTATCATTTCTAAAGTATAGTTCGTGTCAGTGTTCGTTTTGTTAAATAAATTCATTATGTCATCACACCTCGCTGCGCATTGGTCTACCGATCCTTCTCTCCTCACCTCATCCGAGGATGAGGAGAGCGTCACCCGTTACACTGGGGTCTTGTGAGTGCAACCATACGAAGATCATCAAAGGTAAGTGATTAATTTTATTGCTATTTCGGACTTTCGTGACTAATCTACTTGGCTGCTAGCTGTTTGTAATGTCTTGTGTGCTTAGTGCTGTCCTCAGATAATCGCATGGTTTGCTTTCGTCGTAAAGCCTTTTTGAAATCTGACATGGCGGCTGGATTAACAAGTTAAGCTTTATTTTGATGTATTGCACTTGTGATTTCATGAAAGTTAAATATTTATAGTAATTTAATTTGAATTTGGCGCTCTGCAATTTCACTGGAAGTTGTCGAGGTGGGACGCCCACTGATCCATAAGAATTTTTAAAGGAGGAACACGTGTAGCTAGCCAGCCAGCCCATAGAGAGAGCATTGCATTGTGGATTTTGTAGTGGACAGATTTCCACAATGATTTTCATGTTTCTACCAACCTTATTATAACCCCAAAATTCAAAATTTGTTCACAAAAAAACATTGTTCTCACATATTAGTGTTATTTGACACTGTAAATTAAAGGAATGAGTGGTTTTGGGTGTATTTTTCTTTTAAGTAAAATACTTTAACTTCTTATGGCTGCAGGGGCAGTATTGAGTAGCTTGGATGAAAGGTGCACAGAGGTGCCCAGAGTAAACGCCCTGCTCCTCAGTCATAGTTGCTAATATATGCATATTATTATTAGTATTGGATAGAAAACACTCTGAAGTTTCTAAAACTGTTCTGTTTGAATGATGTCTGTGAGTATAACAGAACTCATATGGCAGGCAAAAACCTGAGAAGTTCCACTTCCTGTTTGGATTTTTTCTGAGGGTGGTAGATTTTCAACAAAGCTCCCATTGAAATTACAGCGAGATATGGATGGGTTTTCACTTCCAACGGCTTCCACTAGATGTCAACAGTCAATCGAACTTTGTCTGATGACTCTAATTTGAAGGGGGGTCAAAGGAGACAGGAATGATTCACCACTGCCATGAGGTGACCACGCATTGAACACGCGCGTTCACGTGAGAGGCAGCTCCGTTCTAACGCTCAACTGAAGTCAATGTAATTCTCCGGTTGGAACGTTATTCAAGATGTATGTTAACAACATTCTAAAGATTGATTCAATACATCGTTTGACATGTTTCTACTGACTGTTACGGAACTTTTGGACATTTCGTCACGTTATAGTGGACGCGCTTTGTGACTTTGGAATTGTTTACCAAACGCGCTAACCAAAGTAGCTAATTGGACATAAATAACGGACATTATCGAACAAATCAAGCATTTATTGTGGACCTGGGATTCCTAGGACTGCATTCTGATGAAGTTCATCAAAGGTAAGGAAACATTTATCATGTATTTTCTGGTTTCTGTTGACTCCAACATGGCGGCTAATTTTACTATTGTTCTGAGCTCTGTCTCAGATTATTGCATGGTTTGCTTTTTCCGTAAAGTTTTTTTGCAATCTGACACAGCCGTTGCATTAAGGAGAGGTATATCTATAATTCCATGTGTATAACTTGTATTATCATCTACATTTATGATGAGTATTTCTGTTGAAACGATGTGGCTATGCACTATCACTGGATGTTTTTAGAACTAGTGAATGTAACGCGCCAATGTAAACTCATATTTTTTTATATAAATATGAACTTTATCTAACAAAACATGCATGTATTTTGTAACATGAAGTCCTGTGAGTGTCATCTGATGAAGATAATCAAAGGTTAGTGATTCATTTTAGCTATTTCTGCTTTTTGTGACTGCTATCTTTCGCTGGAAAAATGGCTGTGCTTATTGTGGTTTGGTGTGACCTAACATAATCGTTTGTTATGCTTTCACTGAAAAGCGTATTTGAAATCGGACACTTTGGTGGGATTAACAACAAGATTACCTTTAAAATGGTATAAGACACATGTATGTCTGAGGAACTTTAATTATGAGATTTCTGTTTTTTGAATTTGGCGCCCTGCACTTTCACTGGCTGTTGTCATATCATCCCTTTAGCGGGATTGCAGCCATAAGAAGTTTTAAAGTACTACTTCACTACATTCGTAAAGAAAATAATACACTTTTTACTCAATACATTTAAAAATTCAAAAGGCACACGTGCATCTGAGCTGTTTTTGTTGCAGGTGCATGGTAACAGTTGAATAAGATGAGAAAAAAGAAGAAACCCGCACACTGCTCTTCTGAGAGTCACTGCTCTTTATTAAGTTTACATATCGTCTTCAAGCTTAATAAAGAGCAGTGGTACTAGCAAAAGCTGTGTGTGGGTTTCTTCTTTTTTCTCTTCTCCATACATTTTACCTGACGCCCAAAAGTACTCGTTACATTTTGAATGTTTAGCAGGACAGGAAAATGGTCCAATTCACGCACTTATCAAGAGAACATCCCTGGCCATCCTACTGAACTCAACAAACACACGTTTCATTTGTAAATGATGTCTGAATGTTGGAGTGGGCCACTGGCTATGTGTAAATTAAAATAACAAGAAAATGGTGCTGTTTGGTTTGCTTAATATAAGGAATTTAAATTGATTTATACTTTTACTTTTGTTACAGTAGTTAAGTATATTTCAGCAATGACATTTATTTTTGATACTTAAGTATATTTAAAACCAAATACTTTTAGACTTTTAATCAAATAGTATTTTACTGGGTCACTTTCACTTTTACTTGAGTCATTTTCTATTAACCTCTTGACACTAGGGGGCAGATTTTTTTGATTTTTTAAAAATAACGTTCCCAGGGTAAACGGACTATTTCTCAGGTCCAGATCGTAGAATATGCATATAATTTACAGATTATGATAGAAAACACTCCAAAGTTTCCAAAACTGTCAAAAATTGTCTGTGAGTGTAACAAAACTGATTCTGCAGGCAAAAACCTGAGAAAATCTAACCCGGAAGTGATTTTTTAAATTTTAAATCTGTGTTTCCTGGCCCGTCTTTCTTCCATTTAAAGGGGTATCAACCATATTCATTTTCCATGGCTTCCTCAGACTGTGACCAGGCTTTCGACATAGTTTCAGGCTTTTATTTTGAAAAATTTGCGAGATTTTTCAAAACTAGTCAGGTGTCCTCTGATTAGTTCCTGCGCGCGAGAGGGGTAGCTCTCCATTTTCTTTCTCTCTTTTATTGAATAGGTTATGGTCCGGTTGAAATATTATTGATTATGTTTGTTAAAAACAACCTGAGGATTGATTATAAAAAACATTTGACATGTTTCTATGAACATTATGGATACTTTTTGTAATTTTCATCGAACGGAACGAGGCTTTGGTTTTCTGAACATAACGCGTAACCCAAATGGCGTTTTTGTGTTATAAAAATAATATTTATCGAACAAAAATAACATTTGTTGTGTAACTGGGAGTCTCGTGAATGCAAACATCCGAAGATTATCAAAGGTAAGCGATTAATTTCATTGCTTTTCTGACTTTCGTGACCATGCTAATTTGGGGCTAGCTGTTGTAGCATTGATTGATACACTCACAAAAGCTTAGATTGCTTTCGCTGCAAAGCATATTTTCAAAATCTGACACGATAGGTGGATTAACAACAAGCTAAGCTGTGTTTTGATATATTTCACTTGCGATTGCATGATTATAAATATTTTTAGTAATATTTTGCACCCTGCAATTCAGCGGTTGTTTAGGAAAATGATCCCGCTAAAGGGATCCGTAGCGCAGAGAAGTTAATCGAGCACGGCGTCTCCTCCTCTGTAGCTAGGCTGGATAATCCACAATCAAAGTGTAGCATCCACCTGGGTGATGCTTCGACGACTGTAAAACTTAGAGCCAGAAAAGACCACCACACCTCGACAGTAGTCTGGAACAGTCCCCTACGAGGAGAGCCTCTGCAATTCCCTCACACTGCAGTCCATATCTTTCCAGGAACCAGGACAGGTGGAACAAAAAGCCGGTGATGTGATGCATCCTTTCAAATACCAATTAGGCAGCTACCTAGCTAGGTAGCCAAGTCACATAAACTGACTTGCCGTCATCAGGTCTGCAACTCCGTGGGTTACCACCAGATATTTCAGATCTAACCTCAAGTTAACAAGACAAAAAAAGTTAACTTAAAATGCAATTAAAAACACTTTAAAATATGAACAATATTTACAGTGCTCTCTGCCTTGGCGACCTACCAGCACCATGGCAACCAAGGAAATGTCCTATTACAATATTTACTTTCACTCTTGCTTTTCTTATCCAGCTCTTGTTCCAAAGGATAATTATTCTCTTTTCATTGTGTGAATGAGCCTCACATTTGAACTCTTTGTATGTATCCTGAATTTTGGGGAAGGAGGAACTATGTGTGTTGTCACGGTCTTGATAATGGCCGGACCAAGGCTCAGCGTGTGTTGAGTTCCACATCTTTTATTTAAGTGAAACTTTCAAACAAAAACAATAAACACGCAACAAAACATGACTTACATGGTGCAACCATCCCAAACACAAACAATATCCCACAAAGCAGGTGAGCGAATGTGCTTCCTAAATATGATCCCCAATTAGAGGCAACGATTACCAGCTGCCTCTAATTGGGAACCATACAAAACCACCAACATAGAAATACAAATTCTAGAACACCCCCCCTAGTCATACCCTGACCTAAACCACTATAGAGAATCCAAGGGCTCTCTATGGCAGGGTGTGACATGTGTGCCCTGAAAAAAACACTGAGAAAAGGTTCATGGCAGCTCCTCCTGTTTGTCATTCCTACACACACATGAAGAGACACACACAAATGTACAGACACATGCATACACACACGTTGTGATATTGTTGTATGGTGGTATTGAACATTTTGTGTTGTGGATATGTGGTGGTGTAGGGATGTTATATGATGTACTGTTTTATCTTTAGCTCATTCAGTACAAACATAGTTCACTGTTTTATCTTTTGTTTTATATGTAATGTGGGTGCTTTGGTGTGTTTGGACCCCAGGAAGAGTAGCTGTTGCCTTGGCAGCAGCTAATAGGGATCCCTAATAAATACAAATATACACAATATACACAAATATATACAAATACAATATACACACACAGATTATTTTGTAATTCCTAACCTGAAGCCATTGCACTTCCCTCCTGTGACATGCCAAAAGTGTGTCCTGACTCGTGTACACACTACGTTCGACCGCATCTGTGTTGTTTGGTAACGTTAGAGTGTTTCTTAATGAATTTGGTGTGGACAGCCAAAACATTGCCCTGAGTTTTCTCTCTCTCTCTCTCTCTCTCTCTCTCTCTCTCTCTCTCTCTCTCTCTCTCTCTCTCTCTCTCTCTCTCTCTCTCTCCTCTCTCTCTCTCTCTCTCTCCTCTCTCTTCTCTCTCTCTCTCTCTCTCTCTCTCTCTCTCTCACTCACTCACTCACAAATGCAACAGAGCCCTGCAAGCAACTGAGCGTCCACTGCCAACAAATTTCTCGTCACAAATCTAACAGATGTAAAAGAGGTCTCGGATAACTTTCACGAGCAAACACATACATACATACATACATTTTTTTTAAACCAAAGAAGGCAGAAGCAGGCTGCAGCTTTCAAAACGAGTCAGGTATGGATGGACTTCGAAGTAAACTCATGATGGAACTACTAGGGCACTTTACCATAACAACAATAAATACAGACTTTGGCCAGTATTTAATGCAAATTAAATATATATATTTTTGTCACATGCGCCGAAAACAATACAACTTTGCCGTGAAATGCTTGCTTCCGGGCCCTTCCCAAAGATGCAGAGTTAAAAAATAGAAATAAAATAGTAACACAAGATAAATAAAATACCCAAGAATTAAGCTAGATACAGGGAGTACCAATACCAGATCAATGTGCAGCGGTACAAAGTATTTGACGTAGATATGTACATAAAGGCAGGATAAAGTGACTAGGCATCAGAATAGATTATAATAAGAGTAAAGTACAGAACAGAGTAGCAGCAGCAAATGATGAGTGTAAAAGTGAGTGTGTGTGTGTAATGTGTATGTAGGTGTGTTTGTGTTGTGTCAGTAAATCCGCCGTGCCTGTTGACAATGCGCCATTTCAAGGTAATTTCAGATTAAGCCGACACCTGCAGGGTTTTACCGTGACATTTGCAATGGGATTGAATCCCAGCCTAATTATTCTACAAACGTGAGTTGTTTCTGTCTATTGCTTTGTCATTTAGCCTTTAGCATCTAGTTAGGCACAGTTGCAAGCAGGTAAGCTAATAACTGCTGAAATATCAACAAGCAGGCTAGCTAAAGATCCGACTCTAGGTTCAGATTGTTCTCTTTGAGTCAGAGCAGGCTGTAGCCAAGATTAAGCCAGTGCTGAGTCGGTGCAGAATAGGGATTGAAAACGTACCACAATACAGGGATGCAATATGGCACTGTACTCCGAAGGGCCACAGTATCCCAACTGACAAATCGAAGAAAGAAAGATACTGCTCATTTTTAATTAAAGGGCCATTTTTGTCCTCATGCTAGCTAGTAGAAGCCACCACAGCCATTTTGGAATGACACGTTGCGTTGAACAACGAAGGATAGTCAGCCAATCAGCTCGTTTGTTGTTCAACACGAAGTGTCATTCCAAATGTCTAACCTCTGTGCAACAAAGTTTTGATAAATAATGTGGGAAAAAACATCCATATGAACATCAAAAGCTGCTATTTATTGCTGACCAGTAATGAGCATTGTGTTAAAAGCTCTGAGTAATGGGACTCCCGGGTGGCGCAGTGGTCTAGGCTGTGCCACCAGAGATTCTGGATTCGAGTCCAGGCTCTGTCGCAGCCGGCCGGGAACGGGAGGCCCATGGGGCGGCGTACAATTGGCCCAGCGTCGTCCGGGTTAGGAAGGGTTGGCCGGCAGAGATATCCTTGTCTCATCGAGCACTAGCGACTCCTGTGGCAGACCAGGCGCAGTGCACGCTGAACAGGTCGCCAGGTGTATGGTGTTTCCTCCGACACATTGGTGCGGCTGGCTCCCCGGGTTGGATGGGCATTGTGTCAAGAAGCAGTGCGGCTTGGTTGGGTTGTGTTTCGGAGGACGCATGGCTCTCGACCTTCGCCTCTCCCGAGTCCATACGGGAGTTGCAGCGATGAGACAAGACTGTAACTACGAATAATTGAATACCACGAAATTGTGGAGAAAAATAGCCCCAAATGCCTCAGAAAAGCCCCAAATGCCTCTGAAAGTCTTGTTTCCCCATCACTAGTTATGCAAAGATTTTGTCAGTTTAGCTAACACCAGCTTTCTGGATTGCTTACATTGCTCTTGCAAGTAGGTACTGGATGCTTGTTTTGCAAAGTGTGCAGTGTGCATTACCAAGCCGTGTTATCTCCCCATCTGAGAATTTGTGAGAAAAAAGCTTCATGTTAAAACCGCCGAGAATCAATGTCCGAGCCCCCGTGGAATTCTAATTATAATAATTAAAAAATTCCCATCAAAATCGGTCTGTTTTATTATTTTCTCTTATTTTGAAAGTCAAAGTCATTCTTTCATGTCACTGGAAAAGTTCAAGTTTCACTTCAAATCAAATTTCATTTGTTACATGCTTCATAAATAACCGGTTATAGACTAACAGTGAAATGCTTACTAACGGGTCCTTCTCAACAATGCAGAGGGAAAACATTTGAAATAGTAGAAAAATTATGCAGCGAGGAATAAATACACAATGAGTAACGATAACTTGGCTATATACTGTATACTGTGAATCCTTTCCACCTGCTGAGGGGGAAGAGGCGTTGTCGTGCTGTTGTGGAAATTCAACACAGGGGACACTCAAAGTTAATCTTCAATGAATCATTGTTTATTTAACAGCAAGCTGGAGAGGTCACAGTCAAACTTAGATGCATAAAGTACCGGTCTGAAGTGAGCTCCACTGGGACAGTCCTGTAAGTTCTCTTATATACTGCTTACACAGACAAGTTATTTTACATTATTCATCATTAACTTTATTTTACCTTGTTAACCTTTATTTACCTAGGCAAGTCAGTTAAGAACAAATTCTTCTTTACAATGACGGCTTACCGAGGCCAAACCCGGACGACGCTGGGCCAATTGTGCGCCGCCCTAGGGGACTTCCAATCACGTCTGGTTGCGATACAGCCAGGAATCGAACCAGGGTCTGTAGTGACGCCTCTAGCTGTTCTAGCAGGGACTGAACACCTCCCTCTGCTACTGGATCCTGGCAATGAAAATGCGCCTTGATATACCGTCGGGCCCCGCGGCCTTGCGGAAAGGATTTCTACCTCCCCAGATAGCCTAGTGGTTACCTTACATGGGTCTCTGAGAACGAGATCACACAATCCTCATGCGTGGCAGGGGCATCACGTGTCGTAATGGCGCTGAATGAAAATCGCAGGCATCCAGAAAAGCAGTTTTCCTGCCTGTTTATAGCCTCGTACAGTGAGTTAATTATTGTTATTATTGTGTTATTACCATGTCATAACTTTTACCCACTTTTAATCCGCTGCTTAAACCCCTGCTTATATTTATTTTATTCTTACCTACTTATGGAGGAGTAGAGAGGCTGCTTTAAATAATTTATTGAAAATTAAATACTAAATACTTAAATAATATTAAATAATTTGCAGTATTACTTTAGTGCCTTGTTGCAAACAGGATGCATGTTTTGGAATATTTTTCACCCTCTTAATTAGGTTAGAATTGTGGAATAACTACAATGTTGCTCTTCCATCCTCAGTTTTCTTCTATCACAGCCATTAAACTCTGTAACTGTTTCAAAGTCACCATTGGCCTCATGGTGATATCCCTGAGTGTTTTCCTTCCTCTCTAGCAGCTGAGTTAGGAAGGACGCCTATATCTTTGTAGTGACTGGGTGTATTGATACACCATCTATAGTGTAATTAATAACTTCACCATACTCAAGGGGATATTCTTTAAAAAAAAAAAATGTATCCCCTTTTCTCTCCAATTTTCGTGGTATCCAATCGCTAGTAATTACTATCTTGTCTCATCGCTACAACTCCCGTACGGGCTCGGGAGAGACGAAGGTCGAAAGCCACGCGTCCTCCGAAGCACAACCCAACCAACTGCTTCTTAACACAGCGCGCCTCCAACCCGGAAGCCAGCCGCACCAATGTGTCGGAGGAAACACCGTGCACCTGGCCCCCTTGGTTAGCGCGCACTGCGCCCGGCCCGCCACAGGAGTCGCTGGAGCGCGATGAGACAAGGATATCCCTACCGGCCAAACCCTCCCTAACCCGGACGACGCTAGCCCAATTGCGCGTCGCCCCACGGACCTCCCGGTCGCGGCCGGCTGCGACAGAGCCTGGGCGCGAACCCAGAGACTCTGGTGGCGCAGCTAGCACTGCGATGCAGTGCCCTAGACCACTGCGCCACCCGGGAGGCTCAAAGGGATATTCAATGTCTGCTTTTTTTTTACCCATATAACAATAAGTGCCCTTCTTTGCGAGGCATTGGAACACCTCCCTTCTCTTTCTGGTTGAAATTCACTTGTATGTGTGAGGTAGTCAATCAAACATCAGCAAATTTTTACTCCTGAACTTATTTTGGCTTGCCATAACAAAGGGGTTGAATACTTATTGACTCAAGACACTTACACTTTTCATACCACTTTGACATTTTGGGGTAATGTGACACAAAATCTCAATGTAATCCATTTTAAATTCAGGCTGTAGCACAACACAATGTGGAAAAAGTCAGGGGGTGTGACTACTTTCTGAAGGCACTGTACTGTCACAAGCAGTGCCCAATCCAAATTTACACATAGACCCTCTGCACTTCTGTAGATCTGACACGATTTGATTGGTAAAAGCAATACGGTGAAACTTCCACAGGGCAGACTGAAGCTATCATCATATTCTTCAAATACCACCACAGTCCAATCTCTAACACAACGGGGTGGTAGCCCTGTCTTGCAGTCAAATTACCTAGTGGCCTCATGGTTGAAATGTTATTAATATTTTTCACAATTGCCTAATTAATAAACATATATATTTTTAACACCGAATTTCAGTGTTTCTATGTCAAACCTTTAAAAAAATATATTTGTTAGTCTTCTGTGATGTACTGTATATAAAGTGTAATAAACAAAATGTAATACATTTCAACTTTGACATGGTACATAACCATGTTGTCACGGATAGCTAGGAGTGGTGGGTGTGGAGTCAGGCGCAGAGAGGGTTTATTAAGCTGGGTCTAGCCAACAAACAGGCAAAATGACCAATAAAAAGGTATGTCCCCAAAACCAGGGAAAAATAACAGACAGCAAAATACGTATAAGCAAAACAATTTTACCACTGACAGTTAGAATAAGCCCGCACAAAAGCAGGCGGGCCCTGGAAGTTTAAATAGGCCATAATTAACAACAAATAAGTAATAGGTGAAAACAATCAAGACAAAACTAACAGAAAAGAAAAAGGAATCGGTTTGCAGCTAGTAGACCGGTGACGACGACCGCCGAGCGCCGCCCGAACAGGGAGAGGAGCCACCTTCGGTGGAAGTCGTGACACATGTGTTTGAGGTGTATACTTTTGTTTCAAAGTAGATTTGTTTAAGACTATCAAGAAACACTCTGTGTGACACTGATTTAGCACACTGCAGTAAAAGGTTTTAAGACAGGCCACACAACAACCACAAAGCAATGGGGACTGGGGAAAATTCAACTGGGACACATTTCAAAGTATGTCACGATCGTGTGGGAGTGAGACGGACCAAAACGCAGCATGTGGAAAATAAGCCATCTTCTTTTATTATTGAAGAAGGCAAAACGAAACAAAACACTTACAAACTAACAAAACAACAAACGACCGTGAAGCTACAAAACGAAAGTGCACACACAAGCTACTAACGTTTAGACATAGACAATTCCCCACCAACAGCTAAAGCCTATGGTTACCTTAAATATGGCTCCCAATCAGAGACAACAATATCCAGCTGTCTCTAATTGAGACCCAATTCAGGCAACCATAGACTTTCCTAAACACCTACACTCAACCATAGACACACCTAGACAACTACACTAAACATAAACCCAACTACTCTAAATAAACCTCCTAAACCTTACAACCACCCTAGACACTACAAAACCCACATAAATAACCCATGTCACACCCTGACCTAACTAAAATAATTAAGAAAACAAAGAATACTAATGCCAGGGCGTGACAAAGTATTACAATACAGTTCACATTTTCAAATATTTCGGCCAATGGCTATTTTTTATCGTATTTTCTTGCCAAGGTAATGATAGAATAAAATTGGAATGTGAAGTTTTATTTACCCTGTACCTATTTCTTTAACTTTAATTCCACCTTGATTTCTGCTCTTATTATTTCATTCCCTCTTGAATAAAACAGGATGATTTTGCTCAGCTTTGCATCAGTTCAGTGTCGGACACTCTGATTGGTTCATGATGTGGGTAGTTGTGGAGTGTCAGGTGGGTGCGACGTAGTCCACTGACATCCACGCACTTCAGAAAGAGAGAGAACAATTGACAGACTGGGTAAGGGAAGGTGAGGAAGGGGTAAAGGGGAGGGGAAGAAGGGGGAGTCATTCTTTGAAAGCCCAGCCACAAAGTCATTTTTTTCTTCAATTCAATTCTTTTTATAAACCCATATCTCAGAAGTTAAAAATCTACCCGTGCTGGAAGGATCTGGAGGGAAAACAGAGGGTGAAGCCCTGAGCTCAAATTAAAATAGCACTTAGTTAAAATCTCTGTGTTTCATCCTGTGGTTACACATACCTCTTTGCTCTATCACATCCCTGACCTTCTCATCCCAACCAGCCTCTCTACAGCTCTAAGCAGGGTCAAGGGGAGTGGATGTCCCCAGTACTCCTCCTGGAAATTCATTAATGAGCATTTATGTACTGCATATACTGTGTGACCTCCAACATAACTGCAAATGCCTCTTAACCTCAAATATCCCCTTTGATGTTTGTTAAAAAACACAGTTCTGTCACATTCATATGTAGTTTAATGTATAATGCATACAACATGAATAATGTAAACCCCATGACATATGTAGCATTGTGTTTTGTGGTAGGCAGTATTCCATTATCTGACAGGTATACTCGTGTGTATATGTTTAACCAGCTGACTTATTCCTAATTACTTTAATTATCAATAGGAGGGAAGTGAGATCAACCCTTTCTTTTTGGAGGATTATCCATGACATCCATTAACAATAGCATCCTGACACTACAGGCCATCTGATTGTGCATCCTATCTTGACAGGTGAATTAAAGGAAGCCAGAATGTGTGTGTGTGTGTGTGTGTGTGTGTGTGTGTGTGTGTGTGTGTGTGTGTGTGTGTGTGTGTGTGTGTGTGTGTGTGTGTGTGTGTGTGTGTGTGTGTGTGTGTGTGTGTGTGTGTGTGTGTGTGTGTGTGTGTGGGCGTGCGCATGCCGGTGCATGTGACGTTGCCTGAGGCTAAATAGTTTGATTGACACATACTGCAGCTCAGCACACCCTAATCAGTCCAGAGGTAGCATATCTCCTGAGTAATGTTTGACAGGACTGTTTTCATCAACATCAGTTTAGACTCGATGCTGATTCCTGATATTGTATAGTATTGTTCCATTTGGTTTGCAGTAAAGCCTTTGTTGAAACACAACCTGGTGTTTACATCCAAGTCAAAAACATGATAAATATTAAAGAGGCTAGCCAGGATATTGAAAACTATGTTGACATTTTTAAACCTGTTTTGGAAGGTTTAAAAATATGTATGGCTAATATATGCATATTAAACCATCTGTATTTGTATTTGTATTTATTATGAATCCCCATTACCTGTTGCCAAGGCCCATACTCCACTAACACAGAGTGCGGTTAACTTCTTATGGCTCGGGGCAGTATTGAGTAGCTTGGATGAATAAGGTGCCCAGAGTAAACTGCCTGCTACTCAGTCCCAGAAGCTAAGATATGCATATTATTAGTGTATTTGGGTAGAAAACACTCTGAAGTTTCTAAAACTGTTTGAATGATGTCTGTGAGTATAACAGAACTCATATGGCAGGCAAAAACCTGAGAAAAAATCCAACCAGGAAGTAGGAAATCTGAGGTTTGTAGTTTTTCAACTCATCGCCTATTGAATATACAGTGGGATATTGGTCATATTGCACTTCCTAAGGCTTCCACTAGATATCAACAGTCGTTAGAACCTTGTTTGATGCTTCTACTGTGAAGGAGGGGGGAATGAGGGCTCTTTGAGTCAGGGGTCTGGCAGAGTGCCATGAGCTGACCATGCGCGTTCACGTGAGAGTTAGCTTGCGTTCCATTGCATTTCTGAAGACAATGGAATTCTCCGGTTGAAACATTCTTGAAGATTTATGTTAAAAACATCCTAAAGATTGATTATATACATCGTTTGACATGTTTCTATGTACTGTAACGGAACTTTTTAACTTTGATGTGTATAATGTTGAGTCTACTCAAAGCTTTACTCAAGCCAGTGGCATGTCACTCGTAAAGATTGAAAAAAGTAATGGGCCTAAACAGCTGCCCTGGGGAATTCCTGATTCTACCTGGATTATGTTGGAGAGGCTTCCATTAAAGGACACCCTCTGTATTCTGTTAAACAGGTAACTTTTTATCCACAACATAGCAGGGGATGTAAAGCCATAACAGATCAGTTTTTCCAGCAGCAGATCATGATCGATAATGTGAAAAGCTGCACTGAAATCTAACAAAAGAGCCCCCACAATCTTTTTATCATCAATTTCTCTCAGCCAGTCATCAGTCATTTGTGTAAGTGCTGTGTTTGCCTTGAGTAGAACAGACTATATGGGATTGATTTTTAGGAATGTAGCTCAATTAATTTGATAATACAGTATATTGGACAACAGATACAGGTTTCTAAATGAAAATACTTGCAGATCTGTAACGATTCTCGTTAGTGGAAGGAGAGGAGGACCAAAATGCAGCGTGGTAAGTGTTCGTCATATTTTAATTTCAAACTGAACACTACACAAAATAACAACGATAAGAAAAAAACTAAACAGTTCTGTAAGGTGAACAGACACTAGACAGAAAATAAACACCCACAACCCATAGTGGGAAAACAGGCTACTTAAATATGATTCTCAATCAGAGACAACTATCGACAGCTGCCTCTGATTGAGAACCATATCAGGCCAGACATAGAGATACAACAACATTGAAAACAGAACATAGACTACCCACCCAAACTCACGCCCTGACCAACGTAACACAAAGACATAAAAAGAAACTAAGGTCAGAATCAATACATTTTCCTTGTAGATCTAATTAAATTTAGAGGATTGGAGGATTCTAAATTAATATCTAAGGGGCATTTTTTGTTAGGGAAAATCTGGTCTGTGATATTGAGTCAAAAATGTAAAACCTTACAGAGAATATTTAAGGGGCTTTTATAGAAATATAATGCAGGGTTAATAATAATAATAATCATTGGCTAACAGTTTTGCTCTCGGAACTCATTAAGAGGTGGCTTGTATATTCAATATAATCATTAATTCTGAAGGTTAAACTCATACGTTTTAGGCCTGCAGTAGGTTGTAATAATCTATGCCTCCTGGGAATGTTAAAAAGTCCATAAGTTATAGGTGGAGTCAGAAGTATTAAAATCGACCAATGTTAGCCTTTAAATGCTTTATTATCCAAATGTTTAAAGTGTGTGTGGGCGGCGGAGAGAAACAAAATGGTGCAGTTTGAGGCCATGAGGCGGAGAGTGATGCGGGCGCTGGAGATGGGGGGGGGGGGGGTTGAGCAGGTGCGTCTTGGCAGGTGTGATGTAGTTGTTATTTATATGTATATGTTTTGTATTGTCAAAAAATATCAAATAAATTTGTACAAAAAAGAATAAGGAAAAATAAAGCACATAACACACATCTGATTATTCATTATGTATAGGATTTGTTTTGTTTACATTCTTCATTGTAACCACAGTGTCACAAGTAATTGAACACAGACAACATGAGGAAATTAACTTGGTCAAAACATTTCTTTATTAATGACTATCAGAAATTATGTTGGTTCTTATTTATTTCATTCTGTTTCTTCTTCACATCAGCAAAGAAGAACTGTGTTTCAGAAACTCACTTTATATAGAGGGGCTATCACGCTTTCATGCTGTGTTAAATAAAGTCAGTTTGTTATTTAGAATGATTTATTTCTGTTTTTAAAGGGAGAGAAACCAAAAGCCCACCGTGCCTATTTTTTTCAAAAATCGTCAGTCCACATATCAAGTGTAATTCCCACATTGTATTTACCTAAGTTCTCTCCAGGACCACCGACAGTTTTTTGTTGTTTTTGCCCGATGCAGGACTAGTGCCAGAGAAGAGAGACTCTCAGACTGAAAACACCTCCATTAATTTACGAAAAGATAGTCAATTTGTGCCAGAGTTTAGACTAATGATAGATTAGCGTTCTAACTCCCACTTGTGATAGTGTGGTGCAATGACAGAATGCCACCATCTAAAACTAATGGTCGCTTCATAAGCTCAAAACCTTTTTAAAGGAAGAACCACTGTACATTCGGCAGCAGCGTAGTAACATCATTTACTCAAGCTCCAGGATAGGAACAGTCACATTTCTTAGAATGGAGCTGCCCAAAATCACGGCTGGTGAGAAGGACGAGGAAATCCGCCCACTCCCATGCTTCACAGGATTCTAAGAACCCTTTAAGCACGGGTGAAAGGCAGGATAACTTGAGCCTGGTGCAGGCTTCCGACAAATGGAGAAGCCCCGCTCGATCCAGAGCAGGGACGGAAGGTTGCCGACGTCGACTTCGAAATCGTAGGGGAAGGAGTAGGCACAGCGGCCGCAGACAAAGGTACCCCCAGCAACGGAGGTGCAGTAAGATCCAGGGCGGCGAAACTATTCATTGTTTGTATCCCTCTGGGCGTCTCGTTGGGAGTGTAGACTGCTTTGCGGGAGGCCTCTGTCTTCGGCCTCTGTCTTCCACGGCTCGTGACATGCGACCATCGTTGATTGCAATGCTCCTCTTGCTGTGCTCCTTCGATTCTGCCAGCAGGTGATGAGAGGCAGCAGATGGCTCCCCTGGCGAACAACCTCCGGGAAACACCGACCAATCGGATAACAAAGTATCAGGTATGGGGTTCTTTTCTGCTCATGCGTTCTCATTTCAACGCCAAACCCACCACTGGTGTGATTGGCCAAAGAGCTCTATTTTCATGTCATCTGACCAAGACACCGGTTCAAATCCAAGAGCCAATGCTGTTTAGAAAACTTAAGGTATTTACATTTGTTGGATAGCATGAAAACAGAGCTCTTTGGCCATGTACACCAGTTGTTGGTTTGGTGTCGAAATGGAACCTACTGGAAAATATGGTGGTGGAGCTTTGATGTTATGGGGCTATTTTGCATCCACTTGTCCTGGGGCCCTTGTTAACAACATTATGAATTTTACCCAGTACCATACATACAGTATCTAATCAAGATATATTATGTTTTATGTTCCATAAATAAATTCATTAAAATTATTTTTACCCACTTTGACTTTAGAGTATTTTGTAACACAAAATGTGAAGAAGGTCAATGGGTTGAAGAGGTGTTCACGAGTCCAAAATTTGAACCCGGACCCAAACGGAATAAATAATAATAATAATAATAATATTAAATTCCCCTTATTAGCGTAAAATAATACTGAATTCAATCTTCCATAAAACAAGAGGCTAATGATGCAAAATGTAAAAAGAAGTGAGTCAGTCTGCATCTGGCACACTGTACCTTGAGGTGCCTAAACACATCACAGAGTGAGAACTATAGTGTTGTCCAGAAAGGTCCTGTTTATAACCAACAAAACCCCCCAATCCATGGCAGCGCTAGGTCCAGACCCTGGGAGCCCTCTGAGGCTCTTCTGGTGAAAAAACTGAACTCTGGAAACTGAACAACAAACTACATAATCTGTTCAGCGTTACAGCCTGACACAGATCAATATTTTCACTGTAATTCACTCAACTGTGTTATCACTGCTTCAACACTAGAGAGGGAGAGGAAGGAGGGAGAGAGAGAGAGTGGGAGGGAGAGAGGTGTTAGAGTGTCACGCCCTGACCTTAGTATTCTATGTTTTCTGTATTATTTTGGTCAGGTCAGGGTGTGACGAGGGTGGATATGATTGTTTTGTATTGTCTAGGATTTTTGTATGTCTAGGTGTGTGTGTGTAGTCTAGGCATATGTAGGTCTATGGTGGCCTAGATTGGTTCCCAATCAGAGGCAGCTGTTTATCGTTGTCTCTGATTGGGGATCCTATTTAGGTTGCCATTTTCCAGTTTGGTTTGTGGGTTATTGTCTATGTGATGTTGCATGTCTGCACTCGTGTCATTTAGCGTTCACGTTCGTTTTGTTATTTTGTATAGTTTGTTCAGTCTTCTTAATTATTAAAAGGAAGATGTATATTAATCACGCTGCACCTTGGTCTCCTCTCTACGACGTTCGTGACAGAATAACCCACCATAACAGGACCAAGCAGCGTGAAAAACATGAAAATCACTAATGGGGAAATGGACCTGGGAGGAGATATTAGATGGAGCAGGACCCTGGATACAGCCGGGGGAGTATCGCTGTCCTAAGGAGGAGTTAGAGGCAGCGAAAGCGGAACAGCGATACTACGAGGAAAAATACCAGAGTATAGAGGAACGGCAACGATATGTAGGTACACGGCTAGCACGGAACATTTCTTTTGGGGGGGAGGCAGACGAAGAGATTGGCTGAGTCAGGTAGGAGACCTGAGCCAACTCCTCGTGCTTACTGTGGGGAGCGTGTAACTGGTCAGGCACCGTGTTATGCAGAGATGCGCACGGTGTCTCCAGTTCGCATTCTTAGCCCGGTGCGCTCTATTCCATCTCCTCGCGTTTGCCGGGCTAGAATGGGCATCCAGCCAGGACATATTGAGCCAGCTCTATGTTCTGGATCTCCAATGCGTCTCCACGGTCCAGTATGTCCTATTCCTTCTCCCCGCACTCGCCCTGAGGTGCGTGTCCTCAGCCCGGTACCACCAGTTCCGGCTCCACGCACCAGGCCTCCAGTGCACCTCCAGAGTCCAGTACGTCCTGTTCCTCCTCCCCGCACTCGCCCTGAGGTGCGTGTCCCCAGCCCGGTACCTCCAGTGATGATCCATGGCACGAAGCCTCCAGTGATGATCCATGGCACGAAGCCTCCTGTGATGATCCATGGCACGAAGCCTCCAGTGATGATCCATGGCACGAAGCCTCCAGTGATGATCCATGGCACGAAGCCTCCAGTCATAATCCATGGCACGAAGCCTCCAGTGATGATCCATGGCAAGAAGCCTCCAGTGATGATCCATGGCAAGAATCATCCAGTGATGATCCATGGCAAGAATCATCCAGTGATGATCCATGGCACGAAGCCTCCAGTGATGATCAATGGCAAGAAGCCTCCAGTGATGATCCATGGCACGAAGCCTCCAACAAAGGCTGCCAGTCCGGAGCCTCCAACGACGCCCTCCAGTACGGAGCCTCCAGCGACGCCCTCCAGACCGGAGCCTCCAACGGCACCCTCCAGTCCGCAGCCTCCAGCGACGCCCTCCAGTTCGGAGCCTCCAGCGACGCCCTTCAGTCCGGAGCCTCCAGCGACGCCCTCCTGTCCGGAGCCTCCAGAGACGCCCTCCAGTCCGGAGCCTCCAGCGACGCCCTTCTGTCCGGAGCCTCCAGCGACGCCCTCCTGTCCGGAGCTGCCAGAGTCGCCCTCCTGTCCGGGGTCTCCAGCGGCGGTCCCCAGCCCGGGATCTCCAGCAACGGTCTCCAGTCCAGAACATCCGCCGATGATCCACGCAGCGAGGGTCCCCAGCCCGGGGCCTACGCCGAGGATACGCAGTCCAGAGCCTCCGGCGATGATCCACGGGTCAGTGCTACAATTGAGGACTCAGTGTAAAGAAGGGGGGCGGCGTCCAGATCCAGAGCCGCCACCGAGGGTAGATGCACACCCGGAACCTCCCCTATAAGTTCAGGTTTGCGGTCGGGAGTCCGCACCTTTGGGGGGGGGGGTACTGTCACCCCTTGACCTTAGTATTCTATGTTTTCTGTATTATTTTGGTCAGGTCAGGGTGTGACGAGGGTGGATATGATTGTTTTGTATTGTCTAGGGTTTTGTATGTCTAGGTGTGTGTGTGTAGTCTAGGCATATGTTGGTCTATGGTGGCCTAGATTGGTTCCTAATCAGAGGCAGCTGTTTATCGCTGTCTCTGATTGGGGATCCTATTTAGGTTGCCATTTTCCAGTTTGGTTTGTGGGTTATTGTCTATGTGATGTTGCATGTCTGCACTCGTGTCATTTAGCGTTCACGTTCGTTTTGTTATTTTGTATAGTTTGTTCAGTCTTCTTAATTATTAAAAGGGAAGATGTATATTAATCACGCTGCACCTTGGTCTCCTCTCTACGACGTTCGTGACATAGAGAGAGAAGAAGATGAGGGGAGGGTGAGAGAGGGAGGTTGAAGAGACACCTATGAGAGAGATGAATAGAGGAGACGAACGCCAGATTGTGAAAAAAGTGTTAAAGAAAAGTTTGTAATACTGTTATTTTTCAGTTATTTTTCTGCTCAAGAGGAGAGTTTGTGGGAAGTGTTGTTCCCACTGCGCTCATTTGCAGCCCATCTAAAAAGTAAAATGCCTCATGCATTGTTTGTTTTTATTTGGAAACTGCGTGGGCCGCTGGTAAAGAAATCTCACCTTTGCTGTTTTGGCAGTACACAGTACGATTTCTGAAGCAGCCCTTATGGCTTATAAAAGGGTGAATAAAGAGACTGGGATGGCAATGAAAACACTCGCATGTTAGTAATATATACAGTACTCATAACACACAACATCTGGCTCTGATCTGTGTGGCCTGGCTGATAAAGAAGGAAAAGGGGGTGAGAACAGAAGCAGAATGAGAGAATAATTTACACTGAGTGTACAAAACATTAGGAAAACCTTCCTAATATTGAGTTGCACCCCCTTTTCCCCTAAGAACAGCCTTAATTTGTTGCGCCGTGGACACTACAAGGTGTCGAAAGCGTTCCACAGGGATATTGGCCCATCTTGACTCCAATGCTTCCCAAAGTTGTGTCAAGTTGGCTGAATGTCCTTTGGGTGGTGGACCATTCGTGATACACACAGGAAACTGTTGAGCTTGAGAAACCCAGCAGCGTGGCACTTCTTGACACACTCAAACCGGTGCACCTGGCACCTACTACCATACCCCGTTCAAAGGCACTTAAATATTTTTTCTTTCCCATTCACCCTCTGAATGGCACACATACACAATATGTCTCAAGGCTTAAAAATCCTTCTTTAGCCTGTCTCCTCCCCTTGATCTACACTGATTGAAGTGGATTTAACAAGTGACATCAATAAGCAATCATAGCTTTCACCTGGATTCACCTGATCAGTCTACAGTATGTCATGAAAAGAGCAGGTGTTTCTAATGTTTTGTACACTCAGTGTATGTAGCCTCTTTGAAATCACAGGGAAAAAGAAAAGGGTGAGAAAGAGAGAGAGAGAGTGAGTGTACATTGTATGTGAGAGAAAGAGATTAGGAGAGACCTGGGAGAGCGAAAGAAAGAGCGAGAGAAGGAGAGGACTTTGTATTTACCCTCTGGTCTCTAGTATGTGGGCTTGATAGGACAGTGTGCAGAAAAACATAAAGCTTCACCCTCACTCTTTGGAGCAGTCTAGGCACGCACACACAGGTATGCATGCACATGTGTTAAAACACACAGACACAGACACACTCACATGCATGCACACTGGCACTACTCATGCAGAGCTACGCACTTTATAATTTCAGTGCATAACCCAACCCACCCCTTGAGTGTTACCCCTATGATTTACAGCTAACACACAAGCGGGCACGCACGCATGCATGCACACCCACACACACTCCACCACTAGTATAATTGACTACAGTCTGATGGGGTGTATGCATTCATTCTCCCTGTCCTGCTCCATGGCACACTTTTGCTGTCCTCCTAGGCCTTGCTTAATTTACTGCCGTGGGCTAAACCAGAGTCGCACAGTGTTTCTTGGTAGTCTTAAACACATCTACTTTGAAACAAAAGTATACACCTCACACACATGGTTGAGGCTTAAAAAAAGAGGACACCTGTACCATGTCAGATATAGAGTTGACATGAATTCAATTTGGGTTTGCATTCCAATGTTACACTTATATATATCACAGAAGACTGAACTATAACAAAACCGCTTGACAAAGAAGCACTGGATTTTCAGCTAGGTTTTTAAAATAGTGTATTAATTATGAAAAATATTAATTGCATTCCAGTTGCAGTTGTGTGACAATGGGTGTTTTTGATGAGTGTGTCCACATGAAAACGGTTGTATGTTAAATGTGTCCGGTTAAAATGTTTTCAGCAGGGTTTAGAACCGGTTCAGGGAACAGAAGCGAAAATAGGAAAATAATGAAATTTTCTGAGACAGGAAACAGAACCGGTGAACGAAAGTATTCTCTAGTGTTACGGAACAGAACAATATTTATTTTTTCAAATCTTGAGAACCGATTAATAATGTTATTTTTTGTTGCAAAAATATTCTCAAGATGTAGAATATCATTATTTCTAAGATGTAGAATATCATTATTTCTACCACAGTATTGTTGAATACTAATTTCTGATTGGCTAGAAGAGCATTCTAGAATGGACATTAAAACCAGATAACGGGACAGTTGGAAAAGACATTGGGACACCTTGCAATCATGACACAATATGCACCTATACATGCAGACCGCAATTGCTACAAAGTTACAGAAAGCTAAACCAACAACTACACAAACTGAAATTGTATACATTGTAAACGCAGGTCCAACGATGAAAAAACTTAGCTAGCTATCTATCTAGCTAGCTAGCATTGATTTGTTTTTTTCAGATTTTTTTTTTTTTTAGCATCTGATGACCTAACGTGGTAATGAACATCAATTTCTCTGGTCCCCTCTGCCGCTAAGCTGTCAAATCCTCCAACGTTTCTAGTTTGACCAGGTGTTTCAGAAACTGATATTTTTGAATTCGGTTGTCATACTGTATTGGCAGGTTTGCTAGCAATTAACATTTTAGCTAGCTTCTAGCCTAGTTTTTGATATGCAATGTGATGTCCTCGTAATGAACAGTCAGTGTTGATGAGTTTCCTGATGAGAAGCAAACTTTTCTAGCTATGCCAGGCAAAATCGGCAATATCAGCATATTGTCATGGATATATGTCAATAGAAAACAGCTACTTTACTGTTATTCTGGCTACAGAGGTCGTGACTGTGTTAGCCATAGCTAGCTGGCTAGTTAGCAAGCAAGGGATAAGAACGGAACATAAAGAACGAACGACTGGGTCACGTCAGTAAATATTGAACTAATGACTGGGTCACGTCTCTATTGTATTTTTTTATTTAACCAGGTAAGTTGACTGAGAACACATTCTCATTTACAGCAAAAACCTGCGGAATAGTTACAGGGGAAAAGAGGTGGGAAGAATAAGACAATTGGAAGCTGGGGTGGCCATGGGGGATAGATTGGGAATTTAGCCAGGAAACCAGCGTTGTGTCATGGAATCTTTAGTGACCACAGAGAGTCCGGACTCCCATTTAACATCCCATCTGAAAAACAGCACCCTACACAGAGCAATGTCCCCAATCACTGCCCTCGGTCATTGGGATATTTTTTGAAAGAGTTCCTCGGACTGGCCCGCCAACACCACGTTCAGCAGCATCTGGTCTCCCATCTAGGACCAACCCTGCTTAGCTTCAAAGGCAAGCCAGCGTTGCTTGCAACCAAAAGAAAAGAAAGTATGAATTTGCCTATAGAAATTAAAATATCAATGAAGAAAATGCTAAATGTGCGCTTTCATATTGTTTTCTTTGGCAACTGTGGTATAAGAGGGATAAACGCCTCCGTTCTGTACATAGCCTTGGATAAATTAACACCGCCTCGTCCCGCTGTGTCGTCCATTATTTCCAAGGTAATGTACATACATTGGCGTATGCAAAACACCAGTCTCAACGTCAACAGTGAAGAGGCAACTCCGGGATTCTAGCCTTTGGATGTACACACCGAGCTATGTGTTTGAACTACTAGCACAGCTCGGACACCCATGCATACCACACAAGATATGCCACAAGAGATCTCTTCACAGTCCGCAAGTCCAGAACAGACTATGGGAGGTGTATACTATACTGTATACTGGCTCTACTACATAGAGCCACGACTACATGGAACTCTATTCCACATCAAGTAACAGATGCAAGCAGTAAAATTAGTTTTAAAAAACAGATAAAAAACACCTTATGGAACAGCGGGGACTGTGAAGCATCATAAACATAGTCACAGACACATGCATACACAAACACTATAACATATGCACTATACACACACGTACACATGGATTTTGTACTGTAGATATGTGGTAGTGGTGGAGTAGGGGCCTGAGGGCACAGTGTGTTCTGAATCTTTTTTTTAAATTGTATAAACTGCCTTAATTTTGCTGGATCCCAGGAAAAGTAGGTGCTGGGGATCCATAATTAATACAATTACAAATCATAATAATTGTTTGCCAAAATAACAATTTCTTGTCAAAACTATACATTTTGTAATGCCAATCCTGGTAACAATCTAGGTAGCAATCCTTTGTATGAACAGCCAACATTATTATGTGTATTATACGTTAATTGTGGAAATAAATTGTGACTAGTTTCAGGAAACTAGGCGTATGTCGCATGTCACTACTTCACAGGAGCAGCATTTGAACATAATAATTTACATTTTTTGTTTTTTGGCCAGAAAGGCCTTCTGGAACATGTGAACATTCATGTGACTTAATAACAAACTTGTATTGCATCCATAAATAAATTAAAGCAGACATCAAGGCTAAGGGTGGCTATTTTGAAGAATCTCAAATATAAAATATGTTTTGATTTGTTTAACACTTTTGGTCAAATGTAGAGACTCAGAGCTACAAAATCGTATATCACACACTGCATTTTTGAGGAACAATGGGAAAGTAATTCTGCTTTGAAAGTTGATACACATGTAAACTCACTTTTGAGAAAAGGGCCTTTGAATGTTTTGGTACCTACTGAAGAGCTCTCCTTTGTCTATATCCATGTGCTAAACAGTAAGTAGTGTAGTAAAGATTAAGACTAAAAGTGGTAGTAGCCTACAATAATGAAAAATTCCAGGTAAACAGAAAGTGTCCAGATGTCACCCAGTAAAATACTACTTGTGTCACGCCCTGGCCTTAGTATTCTTTGTTTTCTTTATGTTTTTTAGTTAGGTCAGGGTGTGACATGGGGAAGGTATGTGTTTTGTAATGTCTAGGGGTGTTGTATGTGTATGGGGCAGAGTTAGAGTAGTGTTGTCTAGTTATGTCTATGGCTGCCTAGATTGGTTCTCAATCAGAGACAGCTGTCATTCATTGTCTCTGATTGGGAGCCATATTTAAGGCAGTCATAGGCAGTAGGCTTTTGTGGGGTGTTGTCTATGTTGAACGTTTGTTGCTTGTCTGTGCACTTACGTTATTTAGCTTCAAGGTTGTTTTGTTAGTTTGTGTATAGTGTTCGTTTTCGTGTTTTTCTCTCTTCCAAAATAAAGATGTATTTTGCACACGCTGCGCCTTGGTCCTCTCTCTCTCACGAAGACGATCGTGACAACTTGAGTAAAAGTCTAAAACTATTTGGTTTTATACTTAAGTATCAAAAGTAAATGGAATTATGTATCGAAAGTAAAAATATAAATAATTTCAAATTCCTTAAACCAGCAGACCCAATTAAAATATATACTGTATATATATATTATTGATGGATAGCCAGTGGCACACTCCAACACTCAGACATAATTTACAAACGAAGCATTTGTGTTTAGTGAGTGTGTGGTATGTCACAAAATCATGTTACGACCACACATATCAATATTCATTTTACATATCAATATTTTGCTAAGTGGATGGATCTCTACAGAAGGTGTAAACTGTACAGCCAAAGGGTTATTTGCATAGTAGCAATATCAGAAATAGATAGTGTCAATATAAATAAAATAATATACAGCATGTACACGAACAATATCAATAACGATAGTGATAGATGAGGTAATTGTATGCATACAATCAGGGGTAAAGTGGCTGAGCAGCAGGATAACAAAAAAAAATAGTAGCAGCAACGTATGGCGTGTGTGTTAGGAGAGAGTCATTTGAATAGAGGCACTGTAGATGCTGATGGCTGGTCCATCAGAACCACGCATGAACAAGCGAGTCTATTTTCGGAGAGCCTGTTTCTGTCCTGCCCTTTACTTTGGTGCAGGGCATGTGATGTTCATAGCCTCTGTCGCAAAACTCCCCGATCTTCTCAAAAATATATGTTTGTCTAGCTGTGTTCAGTCGCGCATCAGCTGAAACCTAGCCCCGACTGAGTTCGAACGTTCCTTGGCGACAACAACACCAGGCTCCAGAGCATCGAAGCTGTAAAACAGGAAATAACAAACAAAAAAATAGAAGACATTACAACCTTGCACAACAGAAATTCACCTCTCAAGTTTAGATAAGAAGAATAACCTCATACAATGCAATGAAAATGATATTCACCTAAAGTGCTGTTACTGCTTGATCTGTGGCAGCGGCCTGAAGTATGGAGTCGGGTGTTGTTGCCAGCCATAGCTTTCCACCAGCACCGTACCATCCTCCAGTCCAACCAGCTGTGGCATGTTGACCCCCGTCACAGTGCTGTCCTTCACAGCACCAGCAATCTCAGACAAAGTGTTCACTTTGGTCATTCTGAAGCGCTGCTTTATGAGGTCAAAGCACCAGTCAGGGGCAAACTTGGTGTGGCCTGTGATCAGGAAGGGAAGGTCTAGAATGTGGTGGAGATTGTGCATGGTCCGCCAGGCACAATACCAGAGGACAAACTTGTTCTTGTTTTGGCCACTGCAGTTATCACAATTCGGGCCCATACGTGTTTCCCCCAACTCCGTAGTTGAAGAAATGAGGCGTTGTAGTTGATAACTGCACTGCTGCCTTTGCTGGATGACATGTCTTCATCAATCAAGTAGTTGACTTGTTGTGGTATTCCTTCATAGCAGACCCCAAACAAGCCACAATCCATAGAGTAACGTTAGCAAGTCAGCCACTGAACTCCAGCAGGCCAGCTAACAACAAGCTTTAACAAGAAATACAAACCGATAGTCATAGCTAGCTAAAGTTAACCAAACAGGTTCATTGTCAGCTAGCAAGCCAGCCATCTAACTTCGTTAGATGCTCAGCCCCCTCCTGTACTCCCTGTTCACCCATGATTGCGTGGCCACGCACGCATCGAACTCAATCATCAAGTTTGCAGATGACACAACAGTAGTTGGCTTGATTACCAACAAAGACGAGACAGCCTACAGGGAGGAGGTGAGGGCTCAACATAAACGAAACAAATGAGATGATCGTGGACTTCAGTCAACAGCAGAGGGAGCACGCCCCTAGCCACATCGACAGGACCTCAGTGGAGAAGGTGGAAAGCTTCAAGTTCCTCGCCGTATACATCACTAACAAACTGAAATGGTCCACCCACACAGACAGTGTAGTGAAAAAGGCGCAACAGGAGGCTGAAGAAATTTATCTTGGCACCTAAAACCCTCACAAATTTCTCAGATGCACAATGGAAAGCACACGCAATAACATCTGCTAAACACGTGTATGCGACCAATAATTTGATTTGATATACAAAAGTATGTGGACACCCCTTCAAATTAGGGGATTCAGCTATTTCAGCCACACTCTATGCTGACAGGTGTGTAAAATCTAGCACACAGCCATGCAGTCTCCATAGACAAACATTGGCAGTACAGTGGCTTTACTGAAGAGCTCATTGGCTTTCAACGTGGCACAGTTAGGATGCCACCTTTCCAACAAGTCACTTCGTCAAATTTCTACCCTGCTAGAGATGCCATGGTCAACTGTTAGTGCTGTTATTGTGAAGTGGAAATGTCTAGGAGCAACAACAGCTCAGCCGCGAAGTGGTAGGCCAAACAAGCTCACAGAACGGGGCAACTGAGTGCGAAAGCGTGTAACGTGTAAAAACCGTCTGCCCTCGGTTGCAACACTCACTACTGAGTTCCAAACTGCATCTCGATGCAACGTCAGCACAAGAACTGTTTGTCAGGAGCTTCATGAAATCGGTTTCCATGGCCAAGCAGCCGCACACAGCCTAAGATCGCCATGCGCAATTCCAAGTGTCAGTTGGAGTGGTGTAAAGCTCACCACCAATGGACTCTGGAGCAGTGGAAACGCGTTCCCTGGAGTGATGAATCACCCTTCACTATCTGGCAGTCCAACGGACAAACCTGGGTTTGGCTGATGCCAGGAGAACGCTACCTGCCCCAATGCATAGTGCCAACTGTAAAGTTTGGTGGAGGAGGAATAATGATCTGGTGCTGTTTTTTGTCGTTTGGGCTAGGCCCCTTAGTTCCGGTGAAGGGAAATCAACGCTACAGCATACAATGACATTCTAGATTATTCTGTGCTTCCAACTTTGTGGCAACAGTTTGGGGAAGGCCCTTTCCTGTTTCAGCAGGACAATGCCAACATGCACAAAGCGAGGTCCATACAGAAATGGTTTGTCGAGATTGGTGTGGAAGAACTTGACTGGCCTGCACAGAGCCCTGACCTCAACCCTATCGGACACCTTTGGGATGAATTGGAACGCCGACCGTAAGCCAGGCTTAATCGCCCAATATCAGTGCCCGACCTCACTAATGCTCTTGTGGCTGAATGGATGAAAGTCCCCGCAGCAATGCTCCAACGTCTAGTGGAAAGCCTTCCCAGAAGTGTGGAGGCTGTTATAGCAGTGGATGCGGGACCATCTCCATATTAATGCCTATGATTTTGGAATGAGATGTTCGGCGAGCAGCTGTCCATGTACTTTTGGTCATGTAGTGTATATTATTATAGCAAAGACATACTGTATGAATGTAAACGCTAGATTTCCACAATGTTTGCCGCAATGAGAGAATTCACTTGTACTCATTCTTTATACTCTCCAGTTTTTATTAAGTTCTGTCTGGGATTTCTAGGATTGTAAACTCAAATGTACTTTTAGTTTAGAATCATTACTGGCATGCTTTGTTGAAGCAGTAGCAAACAGATACATAATTGACACACACACACTCTCTCTCTCTTTCTAGGACATGTGAATGTTATGAATAACGATTACCATATGTGAAACAGGTGGTTGGGAGGCTTGCATCTGGCTATATCTGTCTCTGTTACATGTCCCTGTTATCCCTCCTTGCTCCACGTTCCCAATCCCACTGGGGGGAAGCATCCCGATTCTGTCAGGGTACCTGGCTGACAGTAGGATTCAAGCCGCCACTGGAGAGAGTTCAAAAGACAGAACCATGAGGGAAGGAGAGAGAGAGAGAGAGAGAGAGAGAGAGAGAGAGAGAGAGAGGGGAAGTGGCATAGATAAAGTGAGATGGAGGGGGAGAGAAAGTAAAGGGGAAAATGGAGAGTGAGGCTAAAGAGGGGGGGCAGGGAGAAAGAAAGCAACAGAGGGAGACAGAGGTAAAGACAATATTATAAACAGTGTTAAATGTAAAGTCATCTTCCAGTTAGTATTTTAGATGTCCAAAATGACCAATGAAATGGGATGTAGCTAACAACATATCTGCGTCCTAAATTGACTGATTTTCTCTGGAACAGTTACTGCATGCCTGATTCTGAAGATGCTACACCAAGGAAACACGTGTCAGAGAGGGATTCCAATGGCAAACAAATCCCTTTTAGTCTCTTTTGGGTCCAAACACTCATTTTTTAAGAATAACACTGCCTTATAAAGCCATGGCTGTCTGTGTAGTGGACAGCATAGTGCAGTATCTTCACTGCTGTTCGTAATTTATTGACTTACTGACAAGCCAGCGTGTTTGTGGAATAAGTGAAAGAGTGCGAGAACTCAGTAAACAATTAATTAAAAAGGGTAATAAAAGAGAGAGACAGAGAGTAAAAGGTGTGTGTGTGCGTGTGCTTGCATGTGTGTGTGTGTGTGTGTGTTTGCAGTCTGTCTATCTTTCTGCAAGTCTATCTGTGCATGAATGTGTCTGCCTACCCATGTTACATGCCCTGAAGTAGCTGTCTCAACCTGACCTTAAAAGCTAGCTTAGATGTACAACACTAGTCAAAAGTTTGGACACACCTACTCATTCAAGGGTTTTTCTTTATTTTTACTATTTTCTACAATTTAGAATAAGAATGAAGACATCAAAACTATGAAATAACACATATGGAATCATCTAGAAACCAAAAAAGTGTTACACAAATCAACAAAGGGCTATTTGACCAAGAATGAGAGTGATGGAGTGCTGCATCAGATGACCTGGCCTCCACAATCACCCGACCTCAACCCAATTGAAATGGTTTGGGATGAGTTGGACTGCAGAGTGAAGGAAAAGCAGCCAACAATTGCTCAGCATATGTGGGAACTCCACAGTTGGAAAAACATTCCAGGTGAAGCTGGTTACTACATGATTCCATATGCGTTATTTCATAGTTTTGATATCTTCACTATTATTTTACAATGCAGAAAATAGTAAAATAAAGAAAAGTCCTTGAATGAGTAGGTGTGTCAACTTTTTCCTGGCACTGTAAGTTTCATGATTAACTACTCATGGTGTGATTGTGATTGTCACGATCGTTTATAGGTGAAAGAGAGGACCAAGGCGCAACGTGAGAGAAATACATTCTTTTTTTTAATAACGAAGAACACTTAACAAACAATACAAAATAACCAAACGAACGTGACCGCTATAATACTGAGTGCAAACATGCAACATCACATAGACAATTACCCACAATAGCCTAATGCCTATGGCTGCCTTAAATATGGCTCCCAATCAGAGACAACAATAAACAGCTGTCTCTGATTGAGAACCAAACCAGGCAACCACAGACTTCCCTAAACATCTATACTGAACACAACCCCATACACTCAACAAAACCCCCTATACAATACAACCACCCAAGACGAGACAAATACACACAAACACCCCTCCCCTGTCACACCCTGACCTAACTAAAATAATACAGAAAACAAAGAAAACTAAGGCCAGGGCGTGACAGTGATAAGTTACAGAAACTGAAGTTATTTTGTTCACCCGACCTAGAATACCTCACAATGAAATGCCGACCGTCTAACCTTCCAAGATAATTCTGTTTGGTTATAGTCATTGAATCAGATGGCTCATTCATTACAAAACCGACTGATATTGAAAACTACTTCAATGATTCTTTCCATGATTAGCAAACTTAGGCATGACATGCCAGCAACAAACACTGACACTACCCATCCAAGTATATCTGACCAAATTATGAAAGACAAGAATTGTAATTTTGAATTCCATAAAGTGAGTGTGGAAGAGGTGAAAAATGTATTGTTTTCTATCAACAATGACAAGACACCGGGGTCTGACATCTGCGATTGGAAAATTACTGAGGATAAAAGCGGACGATATTGCCACTCCTATTTGCCATATCTTCAATTAAAGCCTATTAGAAAGTGTGTGCCCTCAGTTATTCCGCTACAAAAATAGCCGACCAATCAGCCTGTTACCAACCCTTAGTTAAGTTTTGGGAAAAATTGTGTTTGACCAGACACAATGCTATTTTACAGTAAACAAATTTACAACAGACTTTCAGGACGCTTATAGGGAAGGACATTCAACAAGCACAGCACTTACACAAATGACTGATGATTGGCTGATAGAAATTGATGATAAAAAGATTGTGGAATCTGTTTTGTTAGACTTCAGTGCGGCTTTTGACAGTATCGATCATAGTCTGCTGCTGGAAAAACGTATGTGTTATGGCTTTACACCCACTGCTAAATTGTTGATAGAGTTACTTATGTAACAGAACACAAATGTTGTTCTTCAATGAAAGCCTCTCCAACATAATCCAGGTATAATCAGGAATTCCCCAGGGCAGCTGTCCAGGCCCCTTACTTTTTTCAATCTTTCCTAATGACATGCCACTGGCTTTCGTTAAGGAAAGTGTGTTTATGTATGCGGATGACTCAACACTATACAAGTCCGCTACTACAGCAACGGAGAGGAATGCAAAAACTAAAAGCTTTGTATTTTGGACAAACCATTCACTAAACCATAAACCTCAACTAAATCTTGTAGTAAATAATGTGGAAATTGAGCAAGTTGAGGTGATTGTCACGGTCAAAAACATATTGATAAAACAGTAGCTAAGACGGTGCAAAGTCTGTCCACAATAAAGCACTGCTCTACCTTCTTAACAGCACTATCAACAAGATAGGTCCTACAGGCTCTAGTTTTGTTGCACCTGGACTACTGTTCAGTCATATGGCCAGGTGCCACAAAGAGGGACTTAGGAAAATTGCAATTGGCTCAGAACAGGGCAGCACGGCTGGCCCTTGGAGTGTACACAGAGAGCAAACATCAATAATAATCATGTCAATCTCTCCTGGCTCATCACTACTTTTTTAAACTCCTCCACTCTTCAGAGGACAAATATATTTTAGTTTTTTCCAGCTTTCTGCTACATATACAGTGGGGAGAACAAGTATTTGATACACTGCTGATTTTGCAGGTTTTCCTACTTACAAAGCATGTAGAGGTCTGTCATTTTTATCATAGGTACACGTCAACTGTGAGAGACGGAATCTAAAACAAAAATCCAGAAAATCACATTGTATGATTTGTAAGTAATTCATTTGAATTTTATTGCATGACATAAGTATTTGATCACCTACCAACCAGAAAGAATTCCGGCTCTCACAGACCTGTTCGTTTTTCTTTAAGGAGCCCTCCTGTTCTCCACTCATTACCTGTATTAATTGCACCTGTTTGAACTCGTTACCTCTATAAAAGACACCTGTCCACACACTCAATCAAACAGACTCCAACCTCTCCACAATAGCCAAGACCAGAGAGCTGTGTAAGGACATCAGGGATAACATTGTAGACCTGCACAAGGCTGGGAAGGGCTACAGGACAATAGGCAAGCAGCTTGGTGAGAAGGTAACAACTGTTGGCTCAATTATTAGAAAATAAAAGAAGTTCAAGAACATTGCTATTTGTAAGGTTAAGTTTAAGGGTATGTTGCGATTTTTTAACCATTCCTGAACCTGTGACCAGAAACAAGCTACATAGGGGCAATACCAGAATAAATTATCTATTGATTCTGTCTCTTCGCAGCAAAATGTACAGAGCTGAGATTGTTCTATGCTCCATATATATAGCATTCTGTTGGTGGCAAACAATTTTATATAATAATTTAAATTGAATAACTCAGTGTTGAATCAAGTGTAGTGTTTTGTACCAGTTCATAAACCGTGTGCCATGGAATTGGTACATCGCAAATCTCTTCCCAATTATTTTGTCAACATTTTTGTCCTCAAATGAAACTGATATATTTTTATATTTATGCAAGTTCCTTTCAGCCAATTTGTATCTTTAATATATGGCAGGCAAACAAGTTCCCTGTCCCTTTTCCAATTTGGATTGAGCAGATATTCCCATATATTTCCGATAGCTGCATATGTGACAACTCCTCCATTTCTATTCAAAATATAAATAATACATATAATACAAATTTTTTACCTTTTTTACATAAAGAATGTTTTTTTATTAATTAGTATATTTGAGTTTAACATTTGTTGTATTATTTGTTCTATCTTTTCTGGAGGATAAAACTGAAATTGTAACCAGCTTTGTGTGGCTTGTTTAAGAAAGGGTGATACTTTAAACAAATTTCATTTTCAATTAGATGGAAATTAAAAGTTGCAATCTGTATGAAGGCAAAAAGGCAATTTTTGAACAAAGAATGAGCCTTTCATAATAATCTACTAGAGTATAACTTATGTATGAGTGATGCTTTTAGTGAGAGGTTTAAAGCTTTAATATTTAATCATTTTAGCCCCCCAAACTCCTATTCATTATATAAATATGCACGTTTAATTTTGTTTAAATTTGTCAAATAAACAATACAATTCATGATGGAGAATTATTATTGTCTTTACCGGAGATAAACAAAAAGAACCCGCTATCTCGGCCTGAGTAGCAGGCAGCTTACTTTTTACACTCTTTTCATCCAGACGTCAAAATACCGCCCTTTTTCCAAAGAAGTTTTAACCCCCTAGATTCTAAATCTAAGTAACGTAATAAAACATAAAAATGTTTCTAAACACTTCTACATTAATGTGGATGGTACCATGAGTAATTGATTGGTGGGTCCCCTGCGGGACTGTTGAGCTATCATAGGCTAATATGATTAGCTAGCATGAGGTTGTAAGTAACAAGAACATTTGCCAGGACATAGACATATCTGATATTGGCAGAAAGATTGACTTTAAGAATTTAAGCTAACTGCACTGTCCAATTTACAGTAGCTATTACAGTGAAAGAACACCATGCTATTGTTTGAGGAGAGTGCACAGTTTTGAACATGAAAAGTTATTAATAAACAAATTAAGCACCTTTGGGCAGTCTTGATACAAAATTTAAACAGAAATGCAATGGCTCATTGGATCAGTCTAAAACGTTGCACATACACTGCTGCCATCTAGTGGCCCAAATCTAAATTGCACCTGGGCTGGAATAATACATTATGGCCTTTCTCTTGCATTTCAAAGATGATGGTACAAAAAAAATACAAAAAAAGGTCGTTTTTTTCTTTGTATTATCTTTTACCAGAACTAATCTGTTATATTCTCCAACATTCCTTTCACATTTCCACAACTGTCAAAGTGTTTCCTTTCAAATGGTACCAAGAATATGCATATCCTTGCTTCAGGGCCTGAGCGACAGGCAGTTAGATTTGGGTGTCATTTTAGGTGAAAATTGAAAAAAAGTGTCCGATCCTTAAGAGGAATGAATCATGAACATTGATGATTCAGAAAGTTACATGCTAACCTTTCAACATTACAATAACAACATGTCTTGTTGGTATGGTCTTTTACCCTCTATAACTGCGCTCAGATCATTCTGCAGGCAGCATAGAGAAGAAAAATACATGATTAGAATTGATAATTGATCGCATGATGCAAAGATGAATGCAATTAATTGATTATTGAATTTTATTGATGGACACACAGCTTTGTAGAACCAAGGTTACCAAGAACCAAGGCGAACCAATAACCAAGGCTACACAGCCTGCCTCTGCTCAACACGCGTGAAAAAATTGTTTATGGGAGATCCTGCAGTTCAGAATGATATGGTCTTATCTCCCTCGCGGCAGTCAAGTTATCCTGCTGAGTTGTTCACAATGCTCCCAAGTGGTGCAGTGGTCTACGGCACTGCATCTCAGTGCAAGAGGTGTCACTACAGTCCCTGGTTCATATCCAGGTTGTATCACATCCAGCTGTGATTGGCGCACAATTGGCCCAGCGTATTCTGGGTTTGGCCGGGGCAGGCCATCATTATAAGTAAGAATTTGTTCTGACTTGCCTAGTTAAATAAAGGTTAAATAAAAAAATATATCAATAAAAGGTATCAATAAATCTTATTTGTATTGCTAGAAATTACAAATGTACATTGTTTGAAGCACACTTTTATAAGTGTCAGTCCCAAATGACAGCTCCAATAAGCCTGCGGGGAATGAGATTCGTAACTCTTTTGAGTTTTCAGTTCATCGTTTGCTGGGAGGGGATCCTGCGTGCTCTGGCCATTACTCAGTCCCTTGCAACCAAAAATGCTTGATTTTGCGGCAGCTTTTCTGAAATTGTGCGATACAATTTGCAATGTTTTTTTCATGATAATTCCCTAAAAAGCAATGCAAATCATATGTGCTTAGTTTTAGAATGATTTTAATTAATCAGAATACATCATACAAAAACAATTAGAAACATTTGAAGTGCTACATTTTGTTTATTTTCTGAACAAAAAAGGGGGTGGAAGCTAGCTCAAAGTCCCAACATAAAAGAAATGCATGCCCCCATAATCTGTAGGTATTAAACAAGTTTAAACTGGGACAAAAGAAACACCTGGCGTCCAATCTGCAATTAAGACATATTATATCTCAAGTTAATCTTCCATGAAAACAATTAGAGACAAAGTGCTCTTTTGGGCTGTTTCTTTTTTGGAACAAACACAGCTCTTTTTCTGAACATAACAAGAGGTGCGAGGTGATCTAGCTCATCTAGACCTATATCTCAATGTAATCATCCATTTCATCCTCCATTTCATCATCCCTATCCTCCTCCATATCAATTGCTCCACTGCGGAGTCGTTGGTTGTGGTACATTACATTTGAAAGAGTTTCAAATGGCAAAGCTGACAAATTGCACTCAGTGCTTTGAGCAGTGCTCTCCATAGACAGACTCAGGAGAGCAGAGTGCCGACCACCCTACTAAAGCCAAGGTTAGCGGAGTAGAAGTTTGAGTGAAATGCTACTCGCCTTGATTCTTTCAGCGCTTGCCACAGTCTTCCCTGCTACCTCTTCAGTCAGGGTGATCTGCCGCTGCTGTGGGAACTGTTCTGACATTCTCATATGCTTTGTTGATTCAAAGTGAATGTTGATTGTCAACTTTCTCTTGTGACCCAGCACAAAGTTGCACGTGCAAAACAGTTGAGTGCAAAACAATTTCCCCCCACTTTCATGTAAAACATTTTGCATGGTCTTTAGCTGTTATTTTTGTTGGCAAATGATTTCTGATCATTATACTGCCTATCAGCCATCAACAATCAGCCATCATCTCGCACGTGAATACGCTGACAGGCCAGGGGGGAAAAACTTTGTTGATGTGTGGTTGGATTGGTAAAAATTATGAACCCGCTATTGATTGGACCCTTTTATGCGCTAAAAGTGCAGGGATTTGTCAAAATTGCGAGCTCTCGCATAATATGCGCTGATTGGTTGATTTTGCATTAAATTATGCGATTGCAGATGCACGGAGGGACTGATTACTGAATCAAATTAATGAAATTATTTGAAAGATTAATTATTTTTACTGAATTTTTACTGAATTAGGTGTCCTAATTAGTGCTCTTAAATAAATGCGGGTCCTGATGCACTGGCCATATGCATGCATGAATATTCATGATGATTCTGAACAAGCCCTGCCTGCTCTGGCCTAAACACTGCCTTTCTTCTGCCCTCATTATTCTGATGCGCTGAAAAAGAGCAACTAGGCAAAGAACAAGAGGGGAGTGCAAAGTCACACTACAGCAGAGAAACTTCAGACTCCCTGCGACCAAAAAGGCAACACAAGCACAACGAACTTAAGGGCATAAAAGTATACACTGCAACATATTTTAATGAATATCAGACCTACTGAAACTAATTGCAGAATGGAAGAGGGACAGAGGTAAAGCTTTAAAAATTAGCATTTCAAACAAGGAAGTTGAGGAAGTTCTAACGCATACTATGGCAGGAGTCCAAAAACAGGAGGGCTTTGTCACTCATCAAATGAATCAATGTGTGTGTGTGTTGTGCGTGCGTGCGTGCATTCTTGCTTGTCTGCTTGTGCGTTCATCCGTGTGTGTGTGTGTGTGCGCACAAACAGTCTGACTATGTGTGTAACCAGGTTTCGCTACGTGTGTGTGGCAGACATATTTGCCAGGGAGATGAACTGTGATACAGTATGGTCACAATGTAAGCACTTTTCTGTGCCTTGTTTTTTAGTGTGTCGTTATCATGACATGTCACTGAACATCACTAATCTCTCAGACTGAATAAACCACAGCATGTCCTGTGAAACCAGCTCTTCCAGTCTAGCATACCAGAGAGACATCAAGGGAATCAGCCTGAGGCTGCAGCTATAGACCCCTGTGCATACATACACAACACATATAGCTACGCTGCTCAACAAGTTCCCCTTTTATGGCAGCAAACGCAATTGATTTTCTTGTTACACTGCAAGACAATGGAGTGACAAAGTCAAATGAGCATCAACGGGTAACCATTACAGCAGTGCTGTTATACACAGTGTGCCTGAGTAGATCTGTTGCGGTGACCGTATTACAGCAACACTGGCGGTCACAGTCATGAAGGCAGTCAAATTCCACGTGACCGCTTAGTCACTGTAATTAAGCTTCTCCAAGCTCTGATGGTGCTGATAGTCATTAGTAGCCTACCAAAATTACCAACTACCTGGTACTCAGCACTCTATTGTCCCACTAATCACTCTGACATCAATGCAAATGTAATCGAAAATCTAATCAAACACTTCACGAGAACCCATGAACTTATGTTGCCCAACATTTCAATAGGCTATGCAATTGCGTGAGAAAACAGAGTGATGGCCTCTATAAAAAAGAGAAGGCTCCCATCAGTGTTTTTATAGGCTAGGCCTACTATATTTATTTCTGAACATTCCTAATATTAAGCACATTGCTTCTCTTTACAACAGGAGTATAGCCTACCTGGCTGGCATGAAAATGAACCATGGGAAAAGCGTCCTCTATTCACTATTTAAGTGCAGAGATTACATTTATTTTTAACAGCTGTTTCGAGACAGGTGTATATTCTAAATAAAAACAAATTCCACACATATATTATTAAATCAAGAGAAGTCTGATGGGTGACAATATTAGCCTATCACTTGTGAATGATATATTATCACTTATGAATACTGATGCCCGGCGTAATTGTACCGATCATAGTCTGCTGCTGGAAAAACATATGTTATCACTTTACATCCCCTGCTATATTGTAGATCGAGAGTTACTTGTATATCAGTCCACAAAGTGTGTTCTTTAACCTGTTTGGGCTGCAGGGGCAGTATTGAGTAGCCAGATAAAAGGTGCCCATTTCAAACGGCCTCGTACTCAATTCTTGCTCGTACAATATGCATATTATTATTACTATTGGATAGAAAACACTCTCTAGTTTCTAAAACCGTTTGAATTATATCTGTGAGTCAAACAGAACTCATTTGGCACAAACTTCCTGACCAGGAAGTGGAAAGTCTGAAATCGAGGCTCTGTTCTACTTCCTGCCTATAAATGGGCATGATACGTATTAGTATGCCGTTATAGGCGACTACTATGCCGTTATAGGCGACTACTATCTCCGGCTTTGATTTTATTTGATACATGTGACCATAAAGTATGTTTTTTCAATATAGTTTAATCAGATTATTGAATTTTTTTCGGGAGTTTTGCCGTGTTCCGTTCTCTGACTTTGTTGACGATGGAGAGATTCGCGCCACTTGGCTAGTGTGCTTGCTAATTCAAGGGGGAAAGAGGCCGTTCTAAATCCAAACAACGATTGTTCCCGACAAAGGACCCCTTGTCCAACATTCTGATGAAAGATCAGCAAAAGTAAGAAACATTTTTGATGCTATTTCATATATCATCGTACATGTGAACTAGTCGTCGGCGCCCAACTTTTGGGTACTCTAGCTATACCGAAGCTGGATGTCGTAATGAAGTTATTTTTTTAGAATTCTAACACTGCGATTTGATTAAGAACTAATGGATCTATCATTTCCTATACAACATGTATTTTTTAGTTATGTTTATGAATAGCTATTTGGTCAGAATATGTGTGTCAGAAAAAGTGTCAGAAAAATATCCGGACGTTGTGGAAAAAGTAGCTACGATAGCACAATGTATAACCACTGATTTCAGCTCTAACTATGCACATTTTCGAACAAAACATAAGTGTATGTATAACCTGATGTTATAGGACTGTCATCTGATGAAGAATATCAAGGTTAGTCAAAAATTATATATCTTTTACTGGTTTGTTACGATCGCTAACTTTTACTGCTGGGAAATGGCTTGTGTTTCTGGCTATTGTGGTAAGCTAATATAACGCTATATTGTGTTTTTTGCTGTAAAACACTTAATAAATCGGAAATTTTGGCTGGAATCACAAGATGCCTGTCTTTCATTTGCTGTACACTATGTATTTTTCAGAAATGTTTTATGATGGGTAATTAGGTATTTGACGTTGGTGTCTGTAATTATTCTGGCTGCTTTCGGTGCAATTTCTGATTGTAGCTGCAATGTAAACTATGATTTATAACTGAAATATGCACATTTTTCGAACAAAACATAGATTTATTGTATAACATGTTATAAGACTGTCATCTGATGAAGTTGTTTCTTGGTTAGTTTGGTTGGTTCTGGGTTAGTTAGGTTGGCTTTGTGCATGCTACCTGTGCTGTGAAAAATGTCTGTCCTTTTTTGTATTTGGTGGTGAGCTAACATAAATATACGTGCTGTTTTCACTGTAAAACATTTGATAAATCGGACATGTTGGCTGGATTCACAAGATGTGTACCTTTCATTTGTTGTATTGGACTTGTTAATGTGTGAAAGTTAAATATTTGTAAAAAAATATATTTTGAATTTCGCGCCCTGCACTTGAGCTGGCTGTTGTCATAAGTGTACCGACGTCGGGCTTGCAGCCAGAAGAAGTTAACAAAGAAATCGGTATTCCTATGTACTTAACCTGTTGGGGATGGGGGCGCTGTTTAGACTATTTATGCTAATGTGGCTAATTTTTTAAACGGCTTCCCACAAAATCCTTGATCGTACAATATGCATATTATTATTATTATTGGATAGAAAACAGTCTATAGTTTCTATAGGAGTTGAAATTTTGTCTCTAAGTGGAACAGAGCCCATTCTACAGCAATTTCCCTGACATGGAGTCAGATTTGAGAAACGTTGGCCACTTTTCTGAAGTCATTTAAACGGGCACTGTCGTTGCTATGACTATACGGACACTTCTTACGTCTTCCCCTGGATGCCTTTACGTGATGACGATTCCAACGGGCTCGATTGCTCGTTCACAGGCCCTACAAATGAAAAAAACCTTTAGCTAGCAAGTCTTTTCTTGCTGCGTAACGCGCGTGGAAGACACCGACCCTCTCCTGTTCCAAGCATTAGTTTAGCCTGTTATATTTCTCCGGTCATCTTTTCACTCGTTATAGGAGTTACAAACATCACAAAGTAGTTAATTTAAAGCGTTTTATAGCAATTTATATCCGTTTAGTGCGATTTTGGGACATTTATTTTTGCAACGATGTGAAAAGTTGGGAACGCTTTTCAGTTCATCCCGAACGTAGTTGACATTTCCACATGGCAAGAGGACAGCTTTCCACCAAAAGACGATTTCTCCCAAGAAAGGATCCTTTGCCCAAGATACTGATGGAAGAACAGCTCAAGGTAGGACATTTTTATTATGATAAATCGTGTTTCTGTCGAAACATTTTAGTGGCTTAGGACGCCATGTTTTTTGACGTAGCTTCGCTTGGCGCAAACTGTATTGAAAAGTAAGGATAAATTAAAAAATGTAATAACGCAATTGTATTAAGAATTAAATTGTCTATCAATCCCTGTCCACCCTATATTTTTTAGTCACGTTTATGAGTATTTATGTATAAGAGTAGATCACTGTCTAAGTGGCGCAAGGACGTTTTCTTTACCAGCTTGTCTACATTTCACATTGTCTAACCATGATTTTGGTGGCTAAATATAAACATTTTCGATCAAACTGTATATGCATGTTGTAATGTGATGTTACAGGAGTGTCATCGGAAGAATTCTGAGAAGGTTAGTGAAAAAATTAATATCTTTTGGCGATGTTGACTTTTATCGCTCACTTTGGCTAGAATCAATGCTGGGCTGCTAATTGCTATGTGCTAAGCTAATATAACGATTTATTGTGTTTTCGCTGTAAGACACTTAGAAAATCTGAAATATTGTCTGTATTCACAGGATCTGTGTCTTTCGATTCGTGTATGCTGTGTATTTTTACGAAATGTTTGATGATTAGTAGTTAGGTAAACACGTTGCTCATTGTAATTATTCTAGTCCATTTGTGATGGTGGGTGCAATTGTAAACTATGCCATATACCTGAAATATGCACTTTTTTCTAACAAAACCTATCCCATACCATAAATATGTTATCAGACTGTCATCTAATGAGTTTTTTTGTTGGTTAGGGGCTATAAATATCTTAGTTTAGCCGAATTGGTGATGGCTACTGGTGTTGGTGGACAAATAAAAGATGGTGGATTATGCTAATGTGTTTTTAGGTAATAGATGTACATCTTTACATATTGTGTCTTCCCTGTAAAACATTTTAAAAATCGGAAATGTTGACTGGATTCATAAGATCTGTGTCTTTCATTAGCTGTATTGGACTTTAATGTGTGAAAGTTAAATATTTTAAAAAAATATTTTTTTTGAATTTCGCGGCACTGGTTTTTCAGTGGGGGGGGGGGGGTGTGCCGCTAGCGCCACGCTGATCCTAGACAGGTTAATTTAGAATTATTAATGTAACTTTAGTTGTTCTATAAACATTGGGCTAGATTTTTAGATTTTTCAGACATTGTAAGGCTGCATGATGCGACTCTAATGATGATTTGAAAAAAGTCGCTTGAAAGGCATGAGCTCTGCTTTGTTTTTTTTTGCGCAGGCTTTACACACTTCATCAGTCTCTCATTCACAATTTCACAAGCACTCGATAATGCCTTGAATTTCCCGGCGGCATCCCCTTTGTGTGGCTGTAATGCCCCCTAAAAAAATCCATGCATTTTGCAGTCAGTGGACATCGTTCCCTTCAACCTGATTGCTGCGCGCTCCATCACACAGGTCTTTCTCACATGCTCCAAGTGAAGACAAACACATCGGGGACACATCTGCATGCATCCTCATCCAATTCTGAGATGCATGTTGAAGATATTGGAAGAACTGTCCACATTTACTTTTCGTCAGCCAAAAAGATGATTAGGCCTAACGAACAGCAAAAACACTAGCCCATGTCAATCTACTATTCCACATAGTACAAAGGTCAACCCATTCTATTCTGTTCGAGAAATAAATATTCCAAACATAGCCTAGGACAGTTGTGGGATGCGATAGATCCCAAATTAATACAACGACTAGCATAAAAAAAACTATTTTAAGAACTTATTTGGCCACTATAGGCTAGGCTACATAACCTGTCTAGCCCAGGAGTTCCACTGAAAAGGCAGAGAGCGAAATTCAAAAGATATTTTTTAGAAATATTTAACTTTCACACATTAACAAGTCCAATACAGCAAATGAAAGATAAACATCTTGTGAATCCAGCCAACATGTCCGATTTTTTAAAATGTTTTACAGTGAAAACACCACGTATATTTATGTTAGCTCACCACCAAATAGAAAAAAGCACAGACATTTTTCACAGCACAGGTAGCATGCACAAAACCAACCTAACTAACCAAGAAACAACTTCATCAGATGACAGTCTTATAACATGTTATACAATAAATCTATGTTTTGTTCGAAAAATGTGCATATTTGAGGTATAAATCATAGTTTTACATTGCAGCTACAATCGGAAATAGTACCGAAGCAGCTAGAACAATTACAGAGACCAAATTGAAATACCTAAATACTCATCATAAAACATTTATGAAAAATACATGGTGTACAGCAAATGAAAGACAAACATCTTGTGAATCCAGACAATATTTCCGATTCTTTAAGTGTTTTACAGCGAAAACACAATATAGCATTATATTAGCTTACCACAATAGCCAAAAACACAACCCATTTATCAGCAGCAAAAGTTAGCGATCGCAAGAAAACAGCAAAAGATATATAATTTTTCACTAACCTGGATAAACTTCATCAGATGACAGTCCTATAACATCAGGTTATACAATACACTTATGTTTTATTCGAAAATGTGCATATTCAGAGCTGAAATCCGTGGTTATACATTGTGAAAACTTAGCATCTTTTTCCCAGAATGTCCAGATATATTTCTGACACTCACCTATTCTGACCAAATAACTAATCATAAACGTTACTAAAAAATACTTGTTGTACATCAAATGATAGATACACTAGTTCTTAATGCATTCGCCGTGTTAGAATTCTAAAAATAACTTTATTACGACATACAGCTTACATTATAGCGACACAGCGCCAAAACTCAAGGTGGAAAAAACAACAACACATTTTCGACAGAAACACATTTTCGACATAAATGGGTCCTACTTTGGTTGAGATTCCATCAGAATCTTGTACAAGTGGTCCTTTGTCCAGAACAATCGTTGTTTGGATTTAGAATGTCCTTTTTCCCTCTCGAATTTTCAAGCAAAACTTGCCAAGTGGCGCGAACCTGTCCATCGTCAACAAACGCAGAGAACGGAACACGCCAAAACTTCCGAAAAAATTTCAATAATCTGATTAACTTCTTGTCAATAGGGGGAGCTGTTAGCACTTTTTTTTCTTGATGTTCCCAAATTAAACTGCCTCATACTCAATTGTTGCTTGTACAATATGCATATTATTATTACTATTGGATAGAAAACACTCTCTAGTTTCTAAAACCGTTTGAATTATGTCTGTGCGTGAAACAGAACTGGACTTAGAGCAATTTCCCTGTGTGGAGTTGAGAATGCAGATTTTTCCAACCTGTTGTCAGACCTGTGTATAACTCTGCCTGTCTTCTATTAGTTGAGATGCACTGCATACGCCTTCCCCTGGGTGTCAGCGAATAGAGGGCCTTGAAATGGAGTCTCTACGCAGATCAGAAAGTCTATAAATTGATTGGAATCGATGTGTCCCTCCTTTTGATTCTTCGCGCTGACGCACTGAGGACCTTGGCATGTCGTTTTAGAAGCTCCCGTTTTAGCTCCTAGATATATCCGGCTGTTTTTATTCGATATAGGCTTTAAAGACATCATAGTATTGTTATTTTAAAGCGACTTATATCAATTTATGTCAGTATATTGCAATTTTCGGGTATTTCATTTTCTGGCGTTGTAGGAAGTTGGGTATCTCTCTCTCGCATGCCATTGTTTACTGCTAATTGCAACGTGGAAGATGACTTTCTCCAACCCAGCAACGATTCTTTTGGACAAAGGACACCTATCCCAAGATTCTGATGGGAGGTCATCAAAAAGTAAGAACTATTTATGCTGATAATTCATTGTTCTGTTGAAAAAAGTCAAATGCATAAGACGCCATTACTTTCAGTGTAGCCTTGCTTTATCGCACCCTGTATTGCACAGTAACGTTAATTTTAAAAATGTAATTCAACGATTGCATTAAGAACTAATTTGTCTTTCAATTGCTGTCCAACCTGTATTTTTTTAGTCAAGTTTATGAATAGTTTTCGATAAGAATAGGTGCCTTTCCAAGATGGCGCCGGACAGATTGCTTGAGTATTTGGACACTATTCTCATTGTATAAGCACGATTTGTGCCGCTAAATATGCACGTTTTCAAACAAACTTTATATGCAATGTGTAATATGATGTTACAGGACTGTCATCTGAAGAATTCTGAGAAGGTTAGTGAAAAAATGTATACATTTTGGTGGTTTATACGTTATCGCTCTTTTTGCCTTGAATCAATGCTGGGGTGATGTTTGCACATGTGGTAAGCTAATATAACGCTATATTGTGTTTTCACTGTAAAACACTTAGAAAATCTGAAATATTGGCTGAATTCACACGATCTGTGTCTTTCATCTGCTGTACGCTGTGTATTTTTCAGAAATGTTTTATGATGAGTAATTAGCTAATACACGATGGTCTCTGTAGTTATTCTAGTCGCTTTGGTGAGAGTTGGGATGGTGGCTGCAATGGTAAACTATGATTTAAACCTGATAAATGCACATTTTTCTAACAAAACATATGCTATACAATAAATATGTTATCAGACTGTCATCTAATGAGGTTGTTTCTTGCTTAGTGGCTATTTATATCTTTATTTGGTCGAATTTGTGATAGCTACTGATGGAGTAAAAAAAATGGTGGCGTATAGAAGTGGTGTCTTTTGCTAACGTGGTTAGCTAATAGATTTACGTATTGTGTCTTCCCTGTAAAACATTTTAAAAATCAGAAATGATGGCTTGATTCACAAGATGTGTATCTTTCATTTGGTGTCTTGGACTTGTGATTTAATATTATTTAGATGCTACTATTTACTTGTGACGCTATGCTAGCCTATACTAGTCAGCTTTTTTACTGGTGGGGGTGCTCACGGACCCGGGTTTCTGAGGAATTAGAGGTTAAACTATATTGAAAAAACATACTTTACGATGATATTGTCACATTTATCAAATAAAATCAAAGCCGGAGATATTTGCTGTCTATAACAAAAGCTTTTCAGAAGCCAATGCGAAAGTCCTTTCCACGTCTTCCTGAGCAAAGGAAATTGGGGTCCTGTCATTCCAAGCTCTCTCTTTTGACCATAGAACAATCTAGAGACCCCATTTCACCTCTCACAGCCTATTGACATCTAGTGGAAGGCGTATGAAGTGCGTGTATACTAATAGATTTCAAGCAAACGATTAGGGAGGCCCTGGAACAGAGCCTCGATTTCAGATTTTTCACTTTCTGACAGGAAGTTTGCTGCAAAATGAGTTCTGTTTTACTCACAGATATAATTCAAACGGTTTTAGAAACTTGAGAGTGTTTTCTATCCAATAGTAATAATAATATGCATATTGTACGAGCAAGAATTGAGTACGAGGCCGTTTGAAATGGGCACCTTTTGTCCAAGCTACTCAATACTGCCCCTGCAGCCATAAGAAGTTAACCCTAATTTGCTCCAGGGGTGCCGTACTACTATGGCTGACCCTGTAGAACAATGTAGGCCGTCATTGTAATTAAGAATTTGTTCTTAACTGACTTGCCTGGTTAAATAATAAAAATATATTTAAAAAACTTTAAACTGACTATACAACAATGCATCAAATCAGGTCATCTCAGCAAGGTGTTACCTGTGGTCGTGGAACTTGGGGGAAGTGCAACTAGAATGTAGCTGAGATGTGGAGTTCTTAAGCATCGAATACATTGCAAATTGGGAGGGATTTTCACACCTACAGTAGAAGGGCTATTAACCCTGCTAATCGATTAGCCTGGATTGTGACTATTTGCAGGACATCTCGTTCCTTGCCCTCTTCAACGTGTCATTCTCCACCTGAGCTCACTTGTGGGTGTGCTGGCAGGATATGGGGGAAGTGCATCAAGAATTCAGCATAGCAAGTTTGTAGTGTATGAAGGTTTGGTTATTCACTGGCAAATAGTAATAATCTCTAAACCGCTCTGGTGACAAACTTTGCTGCCCTGTTTCCAATCGTCCACATGGCTGGGAGAACCTATTCAAGTAAGTAAATACATTTCGAAAATGTAAAAAAAAAAGATGTATTATTAGCTAACTAGCTACATTGCATTTGAACTCAAATGAGCTGCTAACGTAGCTAGCTAGTTTACATACTGTATTGTTGGAATTGGCTAAACTTTGATCATTGAGATAGTAAATGAATGAAAGGAAATGAAAGTGACTGTTTTATGTCTCTGTAGAAGGACAGATAGCTGTGGAATGTGTTGGGGGTACGGGAGCAGAGCACCGTGTTGATACAGGAAAGACAGACGGACATCTGTAGATTAGATGGAGGGGTTGAGGTCAGGAGGTGAGGACAGTTCACCTGAAGGGAGTAATAAGGGTTTGGGATCTTGTTACTCTTTTCCTGTTAAACCATAAACTAAGGATTGGAGAGAGGGAGTGTCTTAAGTAGGAGGTATATAACTGTGATTTGAGAAATGTTTTGCTGTCTGATTACAGCTGTACAGAACCTTTGGGAATAATTAAACTTGGTTAAGAGGTCCCAATGAAGAGCAGCGGTTGCCAGTCCTGGTCCTGGGACTCAAAGGGGTATCAAGCTTCAAGTGTTTTTTAAGTATTCATTTGTGACGCTATTCTTGATATGAGCCTCCTATTGTCACATGCTACACATGCACATGTATCTATCTATCAAATGTTATCATGATTTGTTATAAGGAATATTATACTTTAGTAATTCACAATTATCTGGAAATGTAAAAGTCTAATAATGACATTGTCTTCTATTGTTTGTCCACATGTGTCTGTTTTTCAGCATAAAGTACTCTGTAGCCACTTAGTGTGGACACCAGGTGAGGCCACACACACACAGATTCCTGTTGAACACAGTCTCTTTAAAGAGATGCTTTACATTGAAATACAGAGAGACGTAGTAGTCCCAGAGTTAATGATCCAAGGTCAGTTTTGCATTTCACCTCTTGATAATTATGATGACTGACTGTGTTAGAATAAAAAAAAACAAGGTTTAATCATGCTCTCTCTCTCTATCCATCTGTCTCTCGTCTGCAGGTATGTTTTGATGTGAGAGAGGAAGCAAATCCCGTCATTGCCACATCACCTGCTCTTAAAATAACCTTCGGGCCAACTGGGGGCCCAAGGCTGGTTAGGAGACACCGCTATAGAATATTAGGGTAGCACTGTAATACATTAATCATATGCTGTCTTCCCTGCTCCTCTGTTCTTACAGTGGTTCCTCCTTCAAAAGTTGTGTCATACTGCGGCACACCTTGCGTGCTGCCGCAGCACGTCATTTAATTCTCAGGCATTTTTTCTGTTACGGCAAGTTATTGCTATCTTTGAGAAGCATTTGATAATATTCCGTATTGCCATTACCAGAGAATTTAAAAACTTTTTTTGTAATAACATAGTATATGGGATTGATTTTAAGAAATTTGGCTTAATTAATTTGATTAATATTATGGTGTTTCTATTCAGAGAAACTAAAATGAAACTCTTGGGGTTTCTATGGCGCTGTACAACGTAACGTCGGGAGTAGGCTACAGGATCGGAGGATTCTAAATTGTTTTCCTTCATTAGACAACTTTCTTCCAATATTTCTGTAAATGAGTGAAAGTTATTCCAATAGTAATTCATTATGGATCCATAACTAAATCAACATCTGTAGAGTATTTTTTATCATTATTTTATTAACGAAATGTGTTTATTTGTTTATTAGGCTATTGTGTAGTCTACAATACATACTGTAGTAAACATGGGAAAGTGCCTAATTCCTTACATAAGGGAGAACAGGCCATGTCTGTACTACAGAATGCAGGGCACGTGGGAGATCAGTGTTTTTTCATAGTTGTGATATCCTCACTATTATTCTACAATATAGAAAATAGTAAAAAATAAAAACAATCCTGGAATGACTTTTGACTGGTACTTGCTTAATTAATTAGATTAATATTATAGGGTTTTTATTCCATGAAAAACAAAAAACCCTCTGGGTTTCTGTTAGAATTGAACGGAAAATATGGCGATGTACAACATGACGGTAGGCAGTACAGTACTGGGCTATTTAGCTAAAGAATCCCTGTGTCATGTGAACTGGAGACCAAGGTTCAATCTCTCGACATGGAGGAAGGAGTAGGCTGTCTTTGTTATTAATAATACTTCCTGTTGACCCGACCAAGTGACCTCTCATCTATGATCATGATGTGCCCTCTGTGTCAGCCAGTTCAGATGAGGGAGGGGTTCACCAACACAGCTGATTTAACTGATTTCATATGTGTTATTTCATAGTTGTGATGTCTTCACTATTGTTCAACAATGTAGAAAATAGTGAAAATATAGAATAATCCTGTAATGAGTAGGTGTGTCCAAACTTTTGACTGGTACTTGCTTAATTAATTTGAATAATATTATTGTGTTTCGATTCCACGGAAAAACGAAACCCTCAGGGTTTCCGTTAGGTTGGTATGGAAAATATGGCGCTTTGTTTCAATATTTCTGTATCTCAGTGATATTTATTTCCATAGTAATTTGTGATGGATCCATAACTAAATCAACATCTGCATTTTGAAAGAGTATTTTCTATAATTATTGTATTAACAAAATGTGTTCATTTGTTGATTAGGCTACTGTGCAGTCTACAAATACATACTGCAGTAAACATGGGAACGTGCCTAATTCCTTACATAAGGGACAGCAAGCCATGTCTTTACTACATAATGCAGGGCAAGTGGGAGACCGGGGTTCAAATCCCTGTTGGGGAGAAAGGAGTAGGCTGTCCTTGTAAATAAGAATTTGTTCTTAACTGATTTCATATGTGTTATTTCATAGTTGTGATGTCTTCACTATTATTCTACAATGTATAAAATAGTAAAAATAAAGACAAATCCTGGAATGAGTAGGTGTGTCCAAACGTTTGACTGGTACTTGCTTAATTAATTGGAGGATTCTAAATTGTTTGCCTTCATTAGACATTACTCAACACAAGTGGGACCCATTTCGCCTATGGTAGGCCTACAGTATATCAAGATGGAAAAAAAATTAATGACGTGACTCTCCGCCAAAAATTACATTGAGAGGATTGGAATGCTCTAAATTAATATCTAAGGGGCATTTTCCGTTGGGATCTGTGAGAATATCTGAGAATATCTTAGGGGCTTTTATATCATTCTAAAATGTATTAATTAATAATAATAATCACTTTGTTTAAAAAGTAATGATATTTTGGAGATTTAGTTTTAATTTAACCTGTTGGGGATGGGGGCGCTGTTTAGACTATTTATGCTAATTTGGCTAATTTTTTAAACGGCTTCCCACAAAATCCTTGATCGTACAATATGCATATTATTATTATTATTGGATAGAAAACAGTCTATAGTTTCTATAGGAGTTGAAATTTTGTCTCTAAGTGGAACAGAGCCCATTCTACAGCAATTTCCCTGACATGGAGTCAGATTTGAGAAATGTTGGCCACTTTTCTGAAGTCAGTTAAAAGGGCACTGTCGTTGCTATGACTATACGGACACTTCTTACGTCTTCCCCTGGATGCCTTTACGTGATGACGATTCCAACGGGGTCGATTGCGCGTTCACAGGCCCTACAAATGAAAAAACCCTGAAGCTAGTCATTCTTTGGGAGCTGCGTCATGAGCCTAGAGGACACCGGCGCGCACCTGTTCCAAGCGTTAGTTTAGCCTGTTATATTTCTCCGGTCATCTTTTCACTCGTTATAGGAGTTAAAAACATCATAAAGTAGTTAATTTAAAGCGTTTTATAGCAATTTATATCCGTTTAGTGCGATTTTGGGACATTTATTTTTGCAACGATGTGAAAAAGTTGGGCACGCTTTTCAGTTCATCCCGAACGCAGTTGACATTTCCACATGGCAAGAGGACAGCTTTCCACCAAAAGACGATTTCTCCCAAGAAAGGATCCTTTGCCCAAGATACTGATGGAAGAACAGCTCAAGGTAGGACATTTTTATTATGATAAATCGTGTTTCTGTCGAAACATTTTAGTGGCTTAGGACGCCATGTTTTTTGACGTAGCTTCGCTTGGCGCAAACTGTATTGAAAAGTAAGGATAAATTAAAAAATGTAATAACGCAATTGTATTAAGAATTAAATTGTCTATCAATCCCTGTCCACCCTATATTTTTTAGTCACGTTTATGAGTATTTATGTATAAGAGTAGATCACTGTCTAAGTGGCGCAAGGACATTTTCTGACCAGCTGAGCTACATTTCACATTGTCTAACCATGATTTTGGTGGCTAAATATAAACATTTTCGATCAAACTCTATATGGATTGTGTAATATGATGTTACAGGAGTGTCATCGGAAGAATTCTGAGAAGGTTAGTGAAAAAATTAATATCTTTTGGCGATGTTGACTTTTATCGCTCACTTTGGCTAGAATCAATGCTGGGCTGCTAATTGCTATGTGCTAAGCTAATATAACGATTTATTGTGTTTTCGCTGTAAGACACTTAGAAAATCTGAAATATTGTCTGTATTCACAGGATCTGTGTCTTTCGATTCGTGTATGCTGTGTATTTTTACGAAATGTTTGATGATTAGTAGTTAGGTAAACACGTTGCTCTATGTAGTTTTTCTTGTCCATTTGTGACGGTGGGTGCAATTGTAACCTATGCCATCTACCTGAAATATGCACTTTTTTCTAACAAAACCTATCCCATACCATAAATATGTTATCAGACTGTCATCTGATGAGTTTTTTTCTTGGTTAGGGGCTATAAATATCTTAGTTTAGCCGAATTGGTGATAGCTACTGGTGTTGGTGGACAAATAAAAGATGGTGGATTATGCTAATGTGTTTTTAGGTAATAGATGTACATCTTTACATATTGTGTCTTCCCTGTAAAACATTTTAAAAATCGGACATGTTGGCTGGATTCACAAGATCTGTGTCTTTCATTAGCTGTATTGGACTTTAATGTGTGAAAGTTAAATATTTTAAAAAAATATTTTTTTTGAATTTCGCGGCACTGGTTTTTCAGTGGGGGTGGGGGGGGAGTGCCGCTAGCGGCACCCTCATCCTAGACAGGATAACTTCCAAATTTACGAACGCTCAACACCCATTGAATATGGCCGGTGTCAGTAAACGTTGGGAAAGAAACGTACATTTTTGCCAGTAGCACAGTTGCAGTCCCCAACGCTCTGGATAGCAGCTCTGCTAGGGCGAGTAACATGGCCAGAGTGAGCTGCTGTCTCATTTGTGTCTGGAAGTAGCTAGCAAGCTAGTTAACGTTAGCCAGTTAACTTGGGTGCTAGACTGCTGTTCTTAGGACAGAACCCTCGGATCAACCCTTAAAGAGATGGGTGGGGCTAAAGCTTAATAGGGTGTGAACGATGCTGAATGGGTGTAGACCAAGAAAAGGCAATATTCTCAAAAGTGAGGTTACAAGTTTACCAACTTTCAAAGCAGAATTACTTTCTCATTGTTCCTCAACTGCATTTTCTAGCTCTGAGTCTCTACTTTTATCCAATGTAAAAAACACAATTTCAAATGTTGCTACATAAGACCGAATCGAGCCGGTCGGTCACATATGCAGTATGTTCCCTATGTCCATATATGTGACTCACCACCTGGATTCAAATTTGAAATGGTGTTTTTTACATTTGATAAAAGCTGAGATTTTAGAGCTACAAAATGGTATATCATACTGCATTTTTGAGGAACAATGGGAAAGTAATTCTGCTTTGAAAGTTGATAAACTTGTAAACTCACTTTTTTGAAAATGGCCATTGAATGTTTTGGTATCTAGTGAAGAGCTCTTCTTTGTCTACACCCATTCAGAATCGTTCACACCCTCTTAAGTTTTAGTCCCACCCATCTTGTTTCGCCCTCGGGGCGTTCAGAGCACACACATGAGTTAGCTAACATTGCTAACTAATGAAGCAAACGGCTGTGGGATACCAATAATAACATCAGCCAGTTAGCTAACAGTACACTTTAGCTTGTGTTCCTGTTAGGAGAGAATACCTTTTTATATACCGGCTTTGTTGAGTTGAACAAACTACCACAACAACTCAAAGATATACCAACCATAACCACTATGTTTTGAAATAAATTACCTTTTTTTGGCCCGCAAATAGATTTGGCTGACAAATCAGCCCAAAACTAAATATGTGCGGCCCTCTGTTGAATTTTGAAAAATCGTGACGTGGCCCTTGAGCAAAAACTATTTCCCTCTCTTAAAATTATGCATAAAATGACATTAAAAAAGAAAAGAGAAGCAAGGAGGTGTCAGCAAAAGAAACTGAGCCTGGATTATGCCCCCGGGCTATTAATGTGCTGGGCTTTCTAGTTCCTCTTCCTCTTTCCCTAATTCCTAACAAATTAAGGTAAATTCCAACTCGTTTTGCTGACAGTTCGTGACATGCCTATGTTTCCCAGTGTGTGTGTGTCTGTTTGTCTGTGTCTTATATGATTATCTCTCCTTGCTTCTCTTCTCTTTTTAATGTACTTTTATGCTTAATTTATAGAGATTGGGGTAATCTCTGGATTTCAGATTAGCTCACCACCGTGCCAGTGCTAAACAATATGATCCTGTCCACCATGGCTCAGGGCAGCCAAGTTGTCAAAAACTCCTGAATAATTCATGAATAAATGAGGTGTCGGAATTTACACCGCAAGCTAAGATGTTAGTATAGGCCATGACAAAAGCCTGGGGGCACAGTGGAGGGCTAGCCTCCTCTCGCTTCTCCTAATCAGCTGCTGTCCATCACATTGTCCCCTGATCTGGGGGATCAGCTCAACCGGTGAACAGGTGGGCACCCATCAGCCCCCACTCACACTAAACAGACACAAATTAGCTGCTTTAGCTAGGCTACCTCCAGGGTACCATTTAATTGGTAGTCACTAGCAGACACCCTCAACATTGTTCTTCTGCAAACAATTCTGAGACAGAGATGGAGCTTCTGGAAGTCACCTTCCCCCAAACTCGGGTGTTTGCAGCAAGTTTCCCACGGATTAGTTAATCCACACATGCACGCATATACACAAATACACACACACACTGCCCTCCACACAAAACCTGTCGTTTAGCAGGGCGAGTGTTGAGAAGTCTGTCACTCCTAGATAAGATAAATAAGCGGTAGTTAGCTAATTGTAGGACACAGACCCCAGGGTGAGGCAGATTGGGGATTGCTGTGTGTGTGTGTGTGTGTGTGTGTGTGTGTGTGTGTGTGTGTGTGTGTGTGTGTGTGTGTGTGTGTGTGTGTGTGTGTGTGTGTGTGATGTTGCAGTGCTGGTGATCTGTTTCCAATTAGGCTCCTCTCTCTCTGGTAGCGTGACCAATGTCCCTGTCGGCCAGAGCAGACACAATGTGCTGGACCTTGGTGCCCTGAGACAGTAGACACTGGAGACAGGGAATCGGTGACGGAATCGGCTACACTGGAAACCGGGAATCGGCTACAAAGAACACTATAGGGTTAAAATAGGGAATGGGGACAAACGCTATTAATGATAACTGATGCTGGGGGCGACCATCAGAAATGGTTCATGAATAATTCTATGGGGGTCCCATCAGGCAAAAACATTCTCATTCTCACACAAACATCCACAGATGTACACACAAACCCATACACAGATGCATGCACACCAGTTCAGGCTCTTCAAAGGAGGAAGGGGAGGATCCTCCTCCTAAGTGAGTTTCATAAAAATAGTAAAACGTTTTTAAAAAGTTATCCTTTTTAGGTAAAACTATACTAATGATATGTCGCCAAATAATTTATTAAAACACTGTTTTTCAATGAAGGTCTACAGTAGCCTCAACAGGACTCTGTAGAGTAGCACCATGTGGTAGCCGGAGGACAGCTAGTTTCCATCCTCTGGGTATATTGACTTCAAATACAGAACCTAGGAGGCTCATGGTTCTCACCCCCTTCCATAGCCTTTCACAGTAATTATAACTTCCGGAGAAAGTAGCTCCAACCTATCAGAGCTCTTGCAGCATGAACTGACAAGTTGTCCACCCAATCAAAGGATCAGAGAACTAATCTAGTACTGAAAGCATAAGCTACAGCTAGCTAGCTCTGGAGTGCATAAAATGTGGTGAGTAGTTGACTCAAAGAAAAAGACAATAGTTGAACAATTTTACACAAGTTAATTTCTTCAAAAATTAAGGTGAGGCAAGAGAGGGAGCTGGATATTTGATATTTTTTTCACTTAGTGACTAATGATTACACCCTTGTTCAGCTAGTGGACTAATGATTACACCCTTGTTCAGCTAGATACAGGCAAGAGTGTGCAAGGCGGTATTGAATGTTCACTGTCGGTCACCTTAATTACTCAAATTTCTCTCAACCTGTGCACCTATGTTGTAAACTTTCATTCATTGGCAGGTTGTCACAACCTCATGATGGGTATAGAGAAAAATGTTGTATCATGTAGTAGCCTAAACCTATCAATGTTACATTTAGCTGGGTGAATGGAATATGAATGACAGTCATCCAATATGCTGTAATAGAAATAAGGCCCTGCTCATTAAAAAAAGTCAATTGTTCTGCCATTTTAAATGGCACCAACCATCACTGATGCACACACATTAAAAACACATGCAAACACTGAAGCAAACTGTTACGCACGCCTCTTGGAGGGAAAGCAACACCCTGCTACACTCAATTACCCGGGGAGTGAAAGAGGTATGGGATTGCAGTTGCAGGTAGAGATGACAGAGGCAGAGAATTTAACTGTTAACAGGGAATTTATTTCCTTTACACAGTAAGGTGGGGAAAAGGGGCTGGACGGAACCAAAGCAAAGAAAGTAAAAGTTGGAGCCCCCTCTCCTATCTATCTCAGCACCACCTGGCATATTAACCAAAATACAGGGGATGGTCCACCCAGGTCTTATCTAGTCTGCATAGACATAGTAAATACTACCCGCAGGCCTCTTGCCTAAGCACTCCCAAGGTGCCTTCCCCTTCCCCCCCTGGGAACAAAAAAATGTAATAATTACCAATGTAATTAAACAATTTCAATAAACCAAAAAAATAAATAATAATAATAATTGTCCTATACACAAACCTCTGCAGGACCGGCTACAAAATACTAGCCACAAATTATACAAACCAACAACAGGACATACCAAGAAGCTCTCTCTCCTAACAAAGGAACACTGGCTTATAAAGCTGCAGAAGGAGTCTGTAATTGAAGACAGCTGTATCCCCTGACGAGGGGGCGGGGTCAGAGTTCCAATTAGCAATGGGGCCGACCAATCAGCTGCTTTGGACTTCAGGAAGCCATTTCCTGAAATACACACATAAACACATACAAACCCACAATGACACAGAAACTGGGGAACGTAACACAGACGATACAAGCGCCCGCAGTTTCAATGGGCCTGATGCCACTGATGTTCACCTTGCCTAGGAGATTTTTAATGTGTAAGTATAATTGGTCTTCAGTGAAGAATTCCTTCTGTAGTTAAGTAACATGTGTTGTTATTTTTCTGCATGTCTATATACAGTACAGAATCTCTGTTCCCACAACACTCTAGAACGACACAGGAGGCAGATGGTTAGAGTCTCTGATATTTATTAGAATACAAGGGGCAGGCAATAGGCAGGTCGAGGACAGATAGAAGTTCATTAACCAGGTCAGAGTCCGAAAGGTACAGGGGGGCAGGCAGGCTTGAGGTCAGGGCAGGATGAATGGAAAGGCAGGCGGGCTCAGAGTCAGGGCAGGCAGAACAAGTCAGAACCGAGAGGGCTAGAAAACAGAGACTAGGAAAAACAGAAGCACAGAAAAACACGCTGGTAGGCTTGACATGACAAGGCGAACTGGCAACAGAGAACACAGTTCTCACACTGGGGATAATGGGGAAGATGGGCGACACCTGGAGGGGGGGTGGCGACAAGCACAAAGACAGGTGAAACAGATCAGGGTGTGACACACTATGTTTCTAAGCAATTAGCGAGAGAAAAAACACTTTTTTCCATTCAACCCTTAGGAGAGGAACTGAGGCAAGAATGTGATCCTGCTCGGGATGAAGAGCCGTTGGGACTCACTACCTGCCACAAAAGGGGAGATTGATGTCCATCTGATCTGTGTATTTGTATTTATTAGAGATCCCCAGATCCCCCAGCTACTATTCCTTGGGTCCGGTAAAATGAAGGCAGTTATACCATTTTTAAAAAGTTACAATACATTCATTACAGATTTCACAACAAACTAAGTGTGTGCCCACAGGCCCCTACTCCACTACCACTCATCTACATCACAAAATCCATGTGTACGTGTGTGTGTAGTGCGTATGTTATCATGTATGTGTCTGCCTATGTTTGTGTTGCTTCACATTCCCCGCTGTTCCAGGTGTATTTTATCTGTTTTTTAAATCTGATTCTACTGCATCCATCAATTACCTGATGTGGAATAGAGTTACATGTATTCATGGCTTTATGTAGTACTGTGCGCATCCCATAGTCTGTTCTGGACTTGTGGACTGTGAAGAGACCTCTGGTGGCATGCCTTGTGGGGTATACATATGTGTCTGAGCTGTGTGCGAGTCGTTTAAACAGACAGCTTGGTGCTTTCAACATGTCAATGCCTCTCACATTATACAAGTAGTGATGAAGTCAGATTCTCCTCCACGTTGAGCCATGAGAGATTGACATGCATATTATTAATGTTTGCTCTCGGTGTACACCCAAGGGCAGCTGAGCTGCCCTGTTCTGAGCCAAGTGCAATTTTCCTAAGTCCCTCTTTGTGGCACCTGACCACGCGACTGAACAGTAGTCCAGGTGCGACAAAACTAGAGCATGTAGGACCTGCCTTGTTGATTGATTGTGCTGTTAAGAAAGTAGAGCAACGCTTTATTATGGACAAACATCTCCCCATCCAACAACCCAACATTATTAATCAACAAGGTTGCCCAGAGGCCTACTAGGCTTTCATGGCAACGGCCGTTAGAGCTCACTTTGCCACGTATGTGCCCTGGTTAGAGTCCCTGTTGCAGCATTCACTTTCTTCCGCTACGTTGGTGGCATCGTTGGGATCACGTCCAGCTCACGTCTAGTTATGTGATCTAGTGGTGGGAAGCATTCTGTTTTTCAACATTGTGTTGGGTGTAATTAGATTTGATATATCTTGAGAACAATGGATATGCAACAATGGGTGTGAAGGATAGAAGTAGTTTTGCCCTGACCAGTTATACAGAAGAAAATCCTCTGTGATTGTCTAATTATATAAGTTAACTTACCAGTGTAGACCCAAACAAACACATTATACACATTTACAAATGACCCATGTTAAAGTGTTATTACAACTACAGTGTTTGTTTGAAAATGAAATGTTTATATCTATTAACCTGACAATGATCCACATCAAATAATATAAGAGTATTATGCAGCAAACCACAAATATAATTTTTGGGGGTACGCAAACCAGTAATATGAATCACTGTTGATCCATCCTGTTCTGATCTAATGAGATGGATGTAGGATTTTCTACAGCCTAGAATCAAGGCCTTTCCCAGTCATGAAGGCCCCGCTTGGTTCTCATTGGCGTAGACTGAACTCAAATTAGGGGTTGGGTGTCAGACTCTCCAACACCACTTTGCCCAACATGTTATACCCCAGATGTTGTAAATAAATTATGTTTAAGGTGATATAATTTGTATCATTATTTTAGGGCTGTGAAACATATATCTGAAAAGCTTTAGACTGAGCATTTCTCACTGGAAATTGCTGATGACATTTAGCATAGCTTAGGGCTAGGATATTTAATTATTAATCTTTTCAGTTAATTAAACTCTGTTATACCACTATTCCTAACATCTTATACCCCATAAATTGTAAATACACCCTTTTTAAGCTGATATAACTTGTATCGTTATTAAAGGGCTGTGAAACCCATAGCCGAATGGCTTCAGACTGAGCATTTCTCACCATTTATTTACGAAGAGCAATTTCCATTTTATAACATGTAGTGTCCATTTATTTACAGTAGTTTGTTGATTTAATTATTGCTTTCTTCAGTGGAAATACAGAATACAGTGCCTTCGGAAAGTATTCAGACCCCATGACTTTTTCCACATTTTGTTAGGTTACAGCCTTATTCTAAAATTGATTAAATCGTTTTTTCCCCTCATCAATCTACACACAATACCCCATAATGACAAAGCAAAAATTGTTTTATAAATTGTTGCTAATTTATTTATTTTTTTAAATGAATTCAGACCCTTTACTCAGTACTTTGTTGAATCATCTTTGGCAGCGATTACAGCCTTGAGTCTTATTGGGTATGACACTAAAAGCTTGGCACACCTGTATTTGGGGAGTTTCTCCCATTCTTCTCTGCAGATACTTTCAAGCTCTGTCAGATTGGATGGGGAGAGTTGCTGCACAGCTATTTTCATGTCTCTCCGGAGATGTTCGATTGGGTTCCAATCTGGGCTCTGGCTGGGCCAATCAAGGACACTCCGAGACATTTCTCAAAGCCACTCCTGCATTGTCTTGGCTGTGTGCTTAGGGTCGTTGTCCTGTTGGAAGGTGAACCTTTGCCCCAGTCTGAGATCCTGAGCGCTCTGGGGCAGGTTTTCATCAAGGATCTCTCTGTGCTTTGCTCCCTTCTGCTTTGCCTCGATCCTGACTAGTCTCGCAGTCCCTGCCGCTGAAAAACATCCACATAGCATGATACTGCCACCACCATGCTTCACCGTAGGGATGGTGCCACATTTCCTCCAGACGTGACGCATGACATTCATGTCAAAGAGTTCATCTTGGTTTCATCAGACCAGAGAATCTTGCTTCTCATGGTCTGAGAGTCTTTAGTTGCTTTTTGGCAAACTCCAAACGGACTGTCATGTGCCTTTTACTGAGAAGTGGCATCCGTCTGGCCACTCTTCCATAAAGGCCTGATTGGTGGAGTGCTGCAGAGATGGTTGTCCTTCTGGAAGGTTCTCCCAACTCCACAAAGGAACTCTAGAGCTCTGTCAGAGTGACCATTGGGTTCTTGGTCACCTTCCTGACCAAGACCCTTCTCCCCCAATTGCTCCGTTTGGCCGGGGCGGCCAGCTCTAGAAAAAGTCTTGGTGGTTCCAAACTTCTTCTATTTATTAAGAATGATGGAGGCCACTGTGTTCTTGGGGACCTTCAATGCTGCAGAAATGGTTTTGTAATCTTCCCCAGATCTGTGCCTCGACACAATCCTGTCTCGGTGTTCTACGGACAATTAATTCGACCTCACAGCTTGGTTTTTGCTCTGATATGCACTGTCAAATGTTGGCCCTTTATATAGACAGGTGTGAGCCTTTCCAAATCATGTCCAGTCAATTGAGTTTACCACAGGTGAACTCCAATCAAGTTGTAGAAACATCTCAAGGATGATCAATGGAAACAGGATACACCTGAGCTCAATTTCGAGTCTCATAGCAAAGGGTCTGAATACTTATGTAAATAAGGTATCTGTTTTTTGTTTTTAATGAATGTGCAAAAATGTCTAAACCTGTTTTTGCTTTGTCATTATGGGGTATTGTGTTTAGATTGCTGAGGAAATTGTTATATTTAATCAATTTTATAATAAGGCTGTAACGTTTTAAAAAATGTGGAAAAAGTCACTGTATGTGTAAAAATTCCAATTATACCAAAAGCTAAATAAAGCAGAGATTTAGGACTGTTGAACCATGTTAATCATTACTTAAACATGCAAACTGCAAATATCTAGCCAGGTAACGATAATGAATACATGACAACTGTCACCCTGATCTCTTTCACCTGTCTTGTGCTTGTCTCCACCCCTCTTCAGATGTCGCCCATTTTCCCCATTATCCCCTGTGCATTTATACCTGTTTTCTGTTTGTCTGTTGCCATTTCGTTTTGTCTTGTCAAGCCTACCATCGTTTTTTCCCATGCTCCTGTTTCTCGTTAGTTCCTGTTTTCTAGTTCTCCCGGTTCTTGACCATTCTGCATGCCATGACCCTGAACTGCCTGCTGTTCTGCACCTATCAGACTCTGTCCTGGATTACTGACCTCTGCCTGCCCTTGACCTGTCATTTGCTTGCCCCCTGTTTTGTAACTACACTTTTGTTATTTCGAACTGTCTGCATCTGAGTCTTATCCTGAGGTCTGATAGTACGAACTGGCCATGACTGACCCAGCAGACTCAAACCAGCTCCACAACACCGTCTGGGAGGCATGAGGAGTTACTTCGAGGTCTTATGGAACGATTCCAGACCTTGACAGAACGCGATGACTGTGCCTTGAATGCATTGCTGGAGCAATTCAGTGGATTATCTGTGAGGCAGCTGGCCACGACAGTAACCGCCCAGCCCCTCAGTAACACTGCTGTCAGCAGTGCGTCTCTCCAGACCACCCCGGCTTCCCGAGAACCATGATTACCTCCCCCGGAACGCTTCGCTGGAGGGTCAGGAACCTGTCGGGCGTGTTCCCTCATCTTAGTGCTGCGGCCTTCGTACTTCCCCTTGGACCACTCGAAGTGCATCTCATAACGCTAATGTCCGGGAGGGCTCTCGCCTGGGCTACGGTGGTGTGGGAACAACAATCTGCCATGTGTTTCAGCCTGGAGGAGTTCGTGGCTGAGGTAAAAAAGGGTTTGCAATTCTGTTCGTGAGAAAGGCTGCCAGGAAGTTACTCCAGCTTTGCCAAAACTTCCGCAGTGTGGCGGACTATGCGGTTGATTTCCGCACGTTGGCTTCCGAGAGTGCCTGGAACCTTGAATCCCTGTTCGACACATTCCTTCGTGGATAATCGGAAGAGGTTAAGGATGAGCTCACAGTCCGGGAGCTGCCTACGGATCTCGACTTGCTCATCGCCTTGACCATCCAGATTGATGGGCGGCTACGGGAATGTAGGAGGGAGAGGAGGTCTGATTCCGGTCCCAATCACTCGTCCAAGGATCCCATCTTGCCTCCGAATAACCCCGGAAGTTCCCGATGTCTATGTCACTGGGAGAATCTGAGCATACCAGCGTTCCCCGAAGAATCTCCAAGGTCTGCAGACTCTGGAGCCGATGTAACTCGACAGAGCTAGGCTGAACGCTTACAGACTTAACACCCAGAGTTGTCTGTATTGCAGAACTGCCGGTCATTAAAATACCAGGCTCATCAGTAGGTAAGAGTACTCTGGTGGGTCATACATAATTTTTCTTCTCCCCTTACTCACACCCCTCTTCATGCCATCCTACTGTGGGGTGACAGTTAATCTCTCTGGGTTCTCATTGACTCTGGGGCCGACAAATGTTTCATGGACACCACCCTGGTGTCTGAGCTGGGCATACCCACTCAGCCCCTCTCCATTCCCATGGACGTTAGAGCACTGGATGGGCGCTCTATAGGTAGGGCCACCCACAATACTACTCCTATCCACCTGCGTGCGGGAACCACAGTGAGTCTTTACAGTTTATGCTCATCAAGTCTGCTCAGGTTCCCGTGGTACTAGGGTTTTCTTGGCTCCAGCTCCATAATCCCCTTATCAACTGGACTGCTGGTACTATCATGGGCTGGAGCCCGTTCTGCCATGCCCATTGCCTGTAGTCGGCACAGCCTGCCCCGGGACGTCTTCCTGTGGGCTCGGAAGAAGCCTCTGAACTCTGACGTTCTCGCGGAGTACCAGGACCTCTGGGAGGTTTTCAGCAAGGCCCGGGCCACTTTGCCTCCTCCTCATCGACCCTATGACTGCAGGATCAATCTTCTCCTGGGCACTACACCACCCCAGGGGGACGGCTGTATTCACTGTCGGGTCCGGAGACCAAGGCTATGGAGACGTACATCGAGGACTCCCTGGCTGCAGCGAGTATCCATCCTTCTGCCTCCCCCACTGGCGACTACCAGGGACTCAATGACATCACAGTTAAGAACCGCTACCCGCTATCACTCATCTTCTCGGCTTTTGAGACGCTCCAGGGGGCAACTATCTTCTCTAAGTTGGACCTGTGGAATACCTACCAACTGGTACAGATACGGGAAGGTGATGAGTGGAAGACAGGATTCAACACTGCAAGCGTACACTATGAATACCTGGTGATGCCATTCGGCCTGATCAATGCTCCTGCTGTGTTCCAGGCCCTGGTTAATGACGTTCTCTGCGACATGTTGAACCGGTTCGTGTTTGTTTACGTCAACAACATCCTCGTTCTTTCCCCGCTCGGTACAAGAACACGTTCTCCACCTGGAGAACACACTTTTTGTCAAAGCCAAAAAATGCAAATTCCATCACATCACCATCTCCTTCCGTGGATCCATAATCGCTGCCGGGAATGTGCAGATGAATCCCGGACAGGTGAGAGCGGTGGTGGATTGGCCCCAACCCACGTCGAGTGCAGCTGCAACGCTTCTTAGGATTTGCCCATTTCTATCGCAGTTTTATCCGGGGTTACAGCACCCAGGCTTCCCCCATGTCAGCACTCACCTCTCCCAAGGTCCCATTCACATGGTCCCCAGCTTCTGACCGGGCATTCCTGGACCTTAAGCACCGCTTCACCACAGCTCCCATATTGATCCATCCGGACCCATCCCATCAGTTTGTGGTGGAGGTAGATACATTGGATGTCGGAGTGGGGGCTGTCCTCTCCTAGCATTCTGCCCTGGACCTTAAGCTGCATCCCTGCACCTTCTTTTCCCATTGTCTTAACGCCACGGAGAGAAATTATGATGTATGGAATCGAGAACTACTCACGGTGAAGAGGGCATTAGAGAAGTGGAGACACTGGTTAGAGGGGGCGGAACTTCCATTCATAGTGTGGATGGACCCCAAAAACCTGGAATATCTCCACACCGCCAAGTGTCTCAACTCCAGACAAGCTCGATGAGCCCTGTTGTTCACATCGCCCTGGGTCAAAGAATCACCTCCGCTATAGCCCTGCATCTACACCCTCTGAGCCCAAAACCATCCTTCCTACCTCGTGCCTAGTGGCTACCCTCATCTGGGGAATAGAGAACCAGGTCCGTGAGGCACAGCTTCCCAGAAAGACCCGGGGAGGGGGGGGGTATTTTATTAAAAGTGCATTGTTTGTTAAGGGCTTGTAAGTGAGCATTTCACGATAAGGGCTACACGTGTTGTATTCGGCGCATGTGACAAATAAAATCTGATTGGATCTAAGCAAAGAGAAATGACAGTCCATCATTACTTTTAGACATGAAGGTCAGTCAATGCGGAAAATGACAAGAACGCTTCTTCTAGTGCAAATACCATCCAGTGCAATGATGAAACTGGTTCTCATGAGGGCCGCTACATGAAAAGTAAAGACACTGAGTTACCTCTGCTGCAGAGGATAAGTTCATTAGAGTTACCAGCCTCAGAAATTGCAGCCCAAAAAAATGCTTCACAGAGTTCAAGTGACAGACAAATCACACCATCAACTGTTGAGTTGTGTGAATCAGGCCTTCATGGTCGAATTGTTGCAAAGAAACCACTACTAAAGGACACCAATAAGAAAAAGAGACTTGCTTGGGCCAAGAAAGATGAGCAATGGACATTAGAGCAGTGGAAATACGTCCTTTGGTCTGAGTCCAAAGGTGAGATTTTTGGTTCCAAACGCTGTGTCTTTGTGAGACGCAGAGTAGGTGAGCAGATGATCTCTGCATGTCTGGTTCCCACCGTGAAGCATGCAGGAGTAGGTGTGATGGTGTGGGGGTGATTTGCTGGTGACAATGTTATTGAATTATTTAGAATTCAAATTTTATTGGTCATATGCACGTGTTTAGCAGATGTTTAGCAGGTGTAGCGTATTGCTTTTGTTTCAAATCAAACTTTGTCACATGCACGGAATACAACAGGTGAATACTTGCTAAGAAGCCCTTAACCAACAGTGCAGTTTTAGAAAGAGTTAATAAAATATTAACCAAATAAACTAAAGTAAAAAATTATAAAAATGAACACAATAAAATAACAATGAGGCTGTATACAGGGGGTACCGAGTCAATGTGCGGTGACTATGCATAAATAATGAACAGCGAGTAGCAGCAGTGTAAAAAACAAATGGGGGGGTGGGGGGTCAATGTAAATAGTCCGGTGGCTATTTGATTCATTGTTCTTATTGCTTGGGTGGTAGAATCTGTTAAGGAGCCTTTTGGTCCTAGACTTGGCGCTCCCGTACCGCTTGCCATGCGGTAGCAGAGAGAACAGTCTATGACTTGGGTGACTGGAGTCTTTGACAATTTTTGGTGTTTTCCTCTGACACCGCCTAGTATATAGGTCCTGGATGGCAGGAAGCTTGGTCCCATTGTACTGGGCCGTACACACTACCCTCTGTAGCGCCTCACGGTCAGATGCCGAGCAGTTGCCATACCAGGCCGTGATGAAACCGGTCAAGATACTCTCGATGGTGCAGCTGTATTACTTTTTCAGGATCTGGGGACCCATGCCAAATCTTTTGCATCGTCGGTGGATCTATTGGTGGTAAGCAAATTGAAGTGGGTCTAGGGTGTCAGGTAAGGTAGAGGTGATATGAACCTCTCTCAAAGAACTTCATTATGACAGAAGTGAGTGCTACGGGGCTATAGCAAATTAGTTCAGTTACTTTTGCTTTCTTGTGTACAGGAACAATGGTGGCCATCTTGAAACATGTGGGGACAGCAGACTGGGATGGGGAGAGTGAATATGTCTGTAAACACACCAGCCAGGTAGTCTGCGCATGCTCTGAGGACGCGGCTAGGGATGCCGTCTGGGCCTGCAGCCTTGCGAGGGTTAACACGCTTAAACGTCTTACTCACGTCGGCTACGGAGAAGGAGAGCCCACAGTCCTTGGCAGCGGCCCTCATTGGTGGCACTGTTATCCTCATAGCGGGTGATGAAGATATTTAGCTTGTCCGGAAGCAAGACGTCGGTGTCCGCGGCATGGCTGGTTTTCCATTTGTAGTCGGGGAATGTCTGTAGACCCTGCCACATGTATCTTGTGTCTGAGCCGTTAAATTGCGACTCCACTTTATCTTTATACTTACGTTTTGCCTATCTGATTGCCTTTCGGACGGAATAACTGCACTGTTTGTATTCTGCCATATTCCCAGTCACCATGCCATGGTTAAATGCGGTGATTCACGCGTTCAGTTTTGTGCGAATGCTGTCATCTATCCACGGTTTCTGGTGAAAGTAGGTGTCACTAGTCACAGTGGGTACAACATCTCCTTTACACTTCCTGATAAACTCAGTCACCGTGTCAGTATATTCATCAATGTTAATCTTGGAGGCTACCCGGAGCATATCCCAGTCCTCGTAATCAAAACCATCTGTGTGGATTCCGATTGGACAGACCAGCGTTGAATAGCTCTTAGCACAGGGACCTCCTGTTTGAGTTTCTGCCTATGGGAAGGGAGGAGCAAAATGGAGTCGTGATCAGTTTTGCAAAGAGAATTCAGTGGAGGGCCTTATAGGCATCCCGGAAGTTGGAGTAGCCGTGGTCGAGTGTTTTAGCAGCGCGAGTGCTGCAGTCAAATTGTTGATAGAACTTCAGTAGCGTTTTCCTCAAATTTGCTTTGTTAAAATCCCCAGCTACAATAAACGCGACGTAAGGATATGTGGTTTCCAGTTTTCATAACATCCAGTGAAGTTCTTTGAGGGCCGTCATGGTTTGATTGTGAGGTATTCTAGGTTGTTTGAACAAAAGGACTTGAGTTCCTGTATGTTATCACAATCACACCATGAGTGATTGTCAGAGAGTCAGCATGGCATGATCATCCTCCAGAGCATTTTCTCACTGACCTTTGTGCATAGCGCTATTAACTTCGGGGCAGCAATGTTGAGAGCAGTAGCAAAACGTTTTAAGTTTTTCATGATACCTTTAAAAATAAAAAGCTGTGGTAGACAGGATTATCTACACCTACTTAGCAGTTCATGTTATAGACAGAAGCATTCTACATGGCAGACCAATCTGTACTCATCTCTCGGCCAATCATGGCTAGTGGGAAGGTTCCTGTATTTTCCCGTGGCTAAACCAAATATGCTCGTTATGTAACAATTTTATTCGTATTTACAGATGGCATAAAAGTTAACATGTTCCAGAAGGCATTTCTACCAAAAATGCATTGTGATCTACATTTATTTTTAAATACGTTCAAATGCCTCCCCTGCGAAGTAGAGACGTGCCACATACGCCTAGTTTTTTTTTAACGGGTCACACATTCCCATATACACCCCTTTGTATCATGTGCATATGCCAAATAAACATTGATTTTGATTTGATTACATAATATAGATGGAATATGTGGTGTTGTGCTTCTGTAACCAGTGTAACATGTTAATGTAACCATCCTATGACTTGATGGCCCATAGTTCACCAATATGTCATGTAGATGAGCCATTGTTTACTTTCCTGACCACGCTGGGTATTCAATCGTTCTGGTGAGTAGTTCACACTAGGTAGCAATCAAAATTACTGAGGATAATATCGGACAAGTTATTTTGAGCCAGGAGAGATTGACATGCATATTATTAATGTTTGCTCTCTGTGTACATCCAAGGGCCAGCCACAATGCCCTGTTCTGAGCGAATTGAACAGTATTCCAGGTTGCGACAAAACTAGAGCCTGTAGGACCTGCCTTGTTGTTAGTGCTGTTAAAGCAGCTCTTTATTATGGACAGACTTCTCCCCATTTTAGTTATTGTTATAACAATATGTTTTGACCATGACAATTTATAATCCAGGGTTACTCCCAGCAGTTTAGGCACCTCAATTTCCACATTATTTATTGCTAGATTTAGTTGAGGTTTAGGGTTTAGTGAATGATTTGTCCCAAATACAATGCTTTTAGTTTAGGAAATATTTAAGACTAATTCGTTCCTTGCCACCCATTCTGAAATTAACTACAGCGCTTTGTTAAGTGTTGTAGTCATTTCAGTGGCTTTCGTAGCTGACATGTATAGTGTTGAGTCATCCGCATACATAGACACACTGGCTTTACTCAAACCCAGTGGCATGTCGTTAGTAAAGATTACTTTTTTTCAATCTACCTGGATTGTTGGAGAGGCTTTCATTCAACACCCTCTGTGTTCTGTTAGACAGGCAACTCTTTATCCACAATATAGCATGGGGTGTGAATCCATAACACATACATCTTTCCAACAGCAGACTATGATCGATAATGTCAAAAGCCACACTGAAGTCTAACAAACAGCCCCAACAATATTTTTATCATAAGATTCTCTCAGCCAATCATCAGTCATTTGTGTAAATGCTGTGCTTTTTTAATGTCCTTCCCTAAAAGCGTGCTGAAAACTTTACTAAGGGTTGGTAACAGTCTGATTGGTCATTATTTGAGCCAGTAAAGGGGGCATAGGTATTCTTAGGTAGTGGAATTACTTTTGCTTCCCTCCAGGCTTGACGGCACACACTTTCTAGTCAGCTTAATTTCAATATATGGCAAATAGGAGTGGCAATATCGTTTGCTATTATCCTTAGTAATTTTGCATTCAAGTTGTCAGACCCCGGTGGTTTGTCAATGTTGAATGACAACAATAATTTTTTACCTCTTCCACACTGACTTTACAGAATTCAAAAGTACAATTCTTGTCTTGAATAATTTGGTCAGATATACTTGGAAGTGTAGTGTCAGCATTTGTTGCTGTCATGCCTAAATTAGCTAATCTTGCGAATGAAAAAAATCATTAAAGTAGTTGATGATATCAGTCGGTTATGTAATGAATGAGCCATCTGATTCAATGAATGATGGAATCTGAGTTTGCTTTTTTTCCCCAAAATTTCATTGAAGGTGCTCCAAAGCTTTTTACTATCATTCTTGGTCATTTATCTTTGTTTCATAGTGCCGTTTCTTCTTTTTTATTCAGTTTAGTCGCACAATTTCTCAATTGTCATTTTACAACCAAGTAAAGGAATTACAAAAGTCAGAAATAGTGATAAAATTAATCACTTACCTTTGAAGATCTCCATATGGTTGCAGTCACAAGAGTCCCTGCTACACAACAAATGTTTGTTTTGTTTGATAAAATCCCTCTTTATATCCTAAAAACTCCGTTTTGTTGGCGCATTTTGTTCTGTAATCCACTGGCTCAAAGGCGGTCAAAACATGCAGACGAATACATCCTAATAGTACCGGTAAAGTTCGTCGAAACATGTCAAACGATGTTATAATTAATCTTCATTTTGTCAATTGTCTAAATAATGATAATATTTCAACCTAAGAACAGCATATTCAATAGAAAGGAAAAACAATGACGGACGCGCACCAGCTCTGCATTCTTCCTCAGTCCACTGACAGAAAGGTCTCATTCTTCTTAATCTTTTCAGAAAACAAGCCTGAAGCGATGTCTAAAGACGGTTGACATCTAGTGGAAGCCATAGGAACTGCAATATGGGTCCTAACCCATTAGTTACTCCATAGGCATTCAATTGAAAATACCCACATAAAAAAAATCCCACTTCCTGGATGGATTTTCCTCAGATTTTTGCCTGTCATATCAATTATGTAATACTCATATACATTATTCTAACAGTTTTGGAAACTTTAGAGTTTTCTATCCAAATCTACCAATTATATGCATATCCTAGCTTCTGGGTCTGAGTAACAGGCCGTTTACTTTGGGCACACTTCTCATCCAGATGTCGAAATACTGCCCCCAAGCCAAAAGAAGTTTTAACCCTCTGAATGGCACACACACAATCCATGTCTCAATGCTTAAAAATCCTTCTTAAACCTGTCTCCTCCCATTCATCTACACTGAGTGAAGTGGAATTAACAACATCAATAAGGGATCATAGCTTTCACCTAGATTTGCCTGGTTAGTCTATTTCATGATAAGAACAGGTGTTCCTAATGTTTTGTACACAGTGTATATGTTATGGAGGTGTGATAGCATGCTGTGTTTGTGTTACTTTGCATGTTTTTGGCAGCATAAATGTCTGAGTTTGTGTATATGTCTTACTGTGTCTGTTATGTTTGATGTAGAGGTGTGTGTGTGTGTGTGTGTGTGTGTGTGTGTGTGTGTGTGTGTGTGTGTGTGTGTGTTTCCAGAGAGAGTCTGGCTGAGGGTTTATTGAAAATGTGAGGTCTACTAACACACTGAAATATTTTGGGTAGCTCATCCAGGCCATCACACACATTCCTGACTGAAAGGCTCACAAAGGAGCATTGTGCCTCAAAGGTGGATCTGAGTCATATCCTCACAAAAAGTAACCTACGCACGCACACACACACACACAATTGGCCTGAAGCCATACATTGTGAAGCTTAATGAATGACAGGTTTAATACCAGCTGTAAATGCTTCTAGACTATATATCCAGAGAGGGGGTTGTAGAGATAAATGACTGACTCTCACAATGGACAGGTGTGAACTTCAAAAGGATGAGATGAGAGAGGTGAGAAAGAAGGGTGCTGTGGAAGTTCTCCACTGTTATGTGACGCTAGTTGTGGCTATATGGGGCAGGTGTGTGTGCGTGTGCGCACACGCGCACATATTCGAGCGTATACATCCGTGTGCGAGTCACACTCCAAACCTGTCAACTCTTCACACAGCCACTACATCTCTGAATGTCTTCAAAAGCATTGAGGATACGTGCTACCTACAGTTGAAGTCGGAAGTTTACATACAATTAGTTTGGAGTCATTAAAACTCGTTTTTCAACCACTCCACACATTTCTTGTTACAAACTATAGTTTTGGCAAGTCAGTTAGGACATCTACTTTGTACATGACACAAGTGAATTTTCCAACAATTGTTTACAGACAGATTATTTCCCTTAATTCACTGTATCACAGTTCCAGTGGGTCAGAAGTTTACATGCACTAAGTTGACTGTGCCTTTAAACAGCTTGGAAAATTCCAAGCTTAAGAAGCTATAGTTGCTTTGCTTGACATCATGGGAAAATCAAAAGAAATTAGCCAAGACCTCAGAAAAAAAATTGTAGTCCTTCACAAGTCTGGTTCATCCTTGGGAGCAATTTCCAAATGCCTGAAGGTACCACATTCATCTGCACAAACAACAGTACACAAGTATAAACACCATGGGATCACATAGCCATCATACCGCTCAGGAAGCATACGCGTTCTGTCTCCTAGAGATGAATGTACTTTGGTGCGAAAAGTGCAAATCAATCCCGGAACAGCAAAGGATCTTGTGAAGATGCTGGAGGAAACATGTACAACAGTATCTATATCCACAGTAAAATGAGTCCTATATCGACATAACCTGAAAGGCCGCTCAGCAAGGAGGAAGCCACTTCTCCAAAACCGCCATAAAAAAGCAAGACTGCGTTTTGCAACTGCACATGGGGACAAATATCGTACTTTTTGGAGAAATGTCCTCTGGTCTGATGAATCAAAAATATAACTGTTTGGCTATAATGACCATCATTATGTTTGGAAGAAAAAGGGGGCTTGCAAGCGTTTGCAAGCCGAAGAACACCATTCCAACCGTGGAGCACGGGGATGGCAGCATCATGTTGTGGGGATGCGTTGCTGCAGGAGGGACTGGTGCACTTCACAAAATAGTTTTACCTCCTCATGATGCCATCTATGTGGATATTTTGAAGCAATATCTCAAGACATCAGTCAAGAAGTTAAAGCTTGGTCGCAAATGGGTCTCCCAAATGGACAAGGAAAGTTGTGGCAAAATGGCTTCTACGGACAACAAAGTCAAGGTACTGGAGTGGCCATCACAAAGCCCTGACCTCAATCCTATAGAACATTTGTGGGCAGAACTGAAAAAGCATGTGCGAACAATGAGGCCTACAAACCTGATTCAGTTACAACGGCTCTGTCAGGAGGAATGGGCCAAAATACACCCAACTTATTGTGTGAAGCTTGTGGAAGGCTACCCAAAACGTTTGACCCAAGTTAAACAATTTAAAGGCAATGCTACCAGATACTAATTGAGTGTATGTAAACTTCTGACCCACTGGGAATGTGATGAAAGAAATAAAAGCTGAAATAAATAATTCTCTCTACTATTATTCTGACATTTCACATTCTTAAAATCAAGTGGTGATCCTAACTGACCTAAAACAGGGAATTTTACTATGATTAAATATCAGGAATTGTGAAAAACTGAGTTGAATTTTTTTGTCTGAGGTGTATGTAAACTTCAGACTTCAACTGTACATTAGGTGTCACGTTCTTCGTCCTCCTCGTCAGACGGAACAGTCCCGAAATGGTGAACAGTAAACACAGGAACACACGAACAGGAACAATCACCCACAACCCACAATGACAAAACAGACTACCTAAATAAGGCTCCCAATCAGAGACAACAACTGACACCTGCCTCTGATTGAGAACCATATCAGGCCAAACACATAGAAACAGACAAACTAGACATACAACATAGAATGCCCACTCACATCACACCCTATCCAAAAAAAACATAGAAACATACAAAGCAAACTATGGTCAGGGCGTGACAGTACCCCCCCCCCCCCCCCCCCCCCCCGGTCGCTAAACCTAAACCTATCGGGGAGGGTCTGGGTGGGCATCTGTCCGCGGTGGCGGCTCTGGCGCAGGACGTGGACCCCACTCCACCATAGTCTTAGCCCGCTTCAGTGGCCTCTTTGGAGCGGCAACCCTCGCCGCTGACCTTGGACTAGGGACCCTAATAAAGGGCCCCACTGGACTGAGAGGCGCCTCTGGACTGAGGGGTAGCTCCGGACTGAGGGGCGCCTCTGGACTGAGGGGTAGCTCCGGACTGAGGAGCGCCTCTGAACTGAGGGGCAGCTCCGGACTGGCGTGCGGCTCTGGCGGCTCTGGACTGGCGTGCGGCTCTGGTGGCTCTTGACTGGCGTGCGGCTCTGGCGGCTCCTGACTGACTGGCGGAAGGCTCTGGCGGCTCCTGACTGGCGAGCGGCTCTGGCGCCTCCTGACTGGAGGGCGGCTCTGGCGGCTCAGGACAGACGGGCTGCTCTGGCTGCTCCGGACAGACGGGCGGCTCTGGCGGCTCCGGACAGACCGGCGGCTCTGGCGGCTCAGGACAGACGGGCGGCTCTGGCGGCTCAGGACAGACGGGCGGCTCTGGCGGCGCTGGACAGGCGGGAGGCTCTGGCGGCGCTGGACAGACGGACGGCTCAGGCGGCGCTGGACAGACGGACGGCTCAGGCGGCGCTGGACTGGAGGAAGACTCAGGCGACGTTGGACTGGAGGAAGACTCAGGCGACGCTGAGCATGCGGGAGCACCTGTAGTGCGGAGACGGAGAGACAGCCTGGTGTGGGGGGCTGCCACCGGAGGGCTGGTGCGTGGAGGTGGCACCGGATAGACCGGACCGTGAAGGCGCACTACAGCTCTCGAGCACCGAGCCTGCCCAACCCTACCTGGCTGAATGCTCCCCGTAGCCAGGCCAGTGCGGCGAGGTGGAATAGCCCGCACTGGGCTGTGCTGGCGAACCGGGGACACCATGCGTAGGGCTGGTGCCATGTACCCCGGCCCGAGGAGACGCACTGGAGACCAGATGCGCTGAGCCGGCTTCATGGCACCTGGCTCGATGCCCACTCTAGCCCGGCCGATATGAGGCGCTGTTATGTACCGCACCGGGCTAAGCACACGTACAAGAGACACCGTGCGCTTTTCCGCATACCACGGTATCTGCCCGTACTCTCGCTCTCCACGGTAAGCCCGGGAAGTTGGCGCAGGTCTCCTACCTGACTTCGCCACACTCCCCTTTAGCCCCCCACAAGACATTTTTGGGGCTGACTCTCAGGGTTCCGTGCTAGCCGCGTACCTTGATAACGTCTCCGTTCCTCCATTCTCCTGTATCCCTCCTCGCACTGCTCCATTGAATCCCAGGCGGGCTCCGGCACTCTCTCTGGATCGATCGACCAGTGCTCTATTTCCTCCCAGGTTGTATAGCCCAGATCCTTCTCCCAAGTCCATGAGTCCTGCGTAATGGGCCGCTGCTGCTGCTGTCGCTGCTGCCCGTTACCACGCTGCTTGGTCCAATGTTGGTGGGTGATTCTGTAACGACCGTCGTTAGGTGGAAGAGAGGAGGACCAAATCGCAGCATGGTACGTTTCCATATTTATTGGAACACTTCATAAACACAAACAAAACAATAAACAGAATGAAACCAACGACGCTACAGACCTGAACATGTGAACCTAGTGAAAACAAAGAACGCAATGAACAGGAACCATCACCCAAAAAACAAACAGTGAACACAGCCTACCTAAATATGGTTCCCAATCAGAGACAACGTAAAACACCTGCCTCTGATTGAGAACCATATCAGGCCAGTCAGACACACCTAAACAAATGAGACACAAAACATAGAATATACCCACCCAGCTCACGTCCTAACCAACTAAACAAAGACTAAACAAAGGAAATAAGGTCAGGAACGTGACACTGCAGTAGATGTCAACAGTCTTTAGAAAGAGTTTCAGGCATGTTTTTTGAAAAATGAGCTAGAATTTGTAGTTTTTCTAAGTGGCTCCCATTTTGGCTGTAGTGTTCGGTGAGGGCACGCACTTCGTTATTTATCTCTGGTAATACTATTAACATACTATTCTCCGTCTTAAATTTGATCATTTATTTACATTTTAGGGTACCTGAGGATTGATTAGAAACGTTGTTTGACTTATTTTGGGCGACGTTTATTGGTAACCTCTGGCATTCATTTCTATGCATTTTGAACGAGGGGAAACCGGTGGATTACTGAATCAAGCGGGCCAACTAAACTGACTTTTTTGGGATATAAGGGACTTTATCGAACAAAATGACCATTTGTTATGTAGCTGGGACCCTTGGGATTGGAAAAAGAGGAAGATCTTCAAAGGTAAGTGATTTATTTTATTGCTATTTCTGACTTTCGTGACGCCTCTGCTTGGTTGGAAAATGTTTGGAATGCTTTTGCATGCGGGGCGCTGTCCTCAGATAATCACATGGTGTGCTTTCGCCGTAAAGCTTTTTAGAAATCTGACAAAGTGGCTGGATTAACAAGACATTAAACTATATTGAAAAAACATACTTTACGATGATATTGTCACATTTATCAAATAAAATCAAAGCCGGGGATATTAGCCGTCTATAACAAAAGCTTTTCAGAAGCCAATGCGGAAGTCCTTTCCGCGTCTTCCTGAACAAAGGAATTTGGGATCCTGTCATTCCAAGCTCTCTCTTTTGACCATAGAAAGAGCTAGAGACCCCATTTCACCTCTCACAGCCTATTGACATCTAGTGGAAGGCGTATGAAGTGCATGTATACTAATAGATTTCAAGCAAAAGATTAGGTAGGCCCTGGAACAGAGCCTCGATCTCAGATTTTTCACTTTCTGACAGGAAGTTTGCTGCAAAATGAGTTCTGTTTTACTCACAGATATAATTCAAACGGTTTTAGAAACTTGAGAGTGTTTTCTATCCAATAGTAATAATAATATGCATATTGTACGAGCAAGAATTGAGTACGAGGCCGTTTGAAATGGGCACATTTTATCCAAGCTCCTCAATACTGCCCCTGCAGCCATAAGAAGATAACATGTTATAAGACTGTCATCTGATGAAGTTGTTTCTTGGTTAGTTTGGTTGGTTTTGTGCAAGCCACCTGTGCTGTGAAAAATGTCTGTGCTTTTTTGTATTTGGTGGTGAGCTAACATAAATATACGTGTTGTTTTCGCTGTAAAACATTTTAAAAATCGGACATGTTGGCTGGATTCACAAGATGTTTATCTTTCATTTGCTGTATTGGACTTGTTAATGTGTGAAAGTAAAATATTTCTAAAAAATATATTTTGAATTTCGCGCCCTGCACTTGAGCTGGCTGTTGTCATAAGTGTACCGACATCGGGCTTGCAGCCATAAGAAGTTTGTGTGAAAGTTAAATATTTCTAAAAAATATATTTTGAATTTCGCGCCCTCACTTGAAGTGGCTGTTGTCATATTGTGCCCGGCTTCGGGCTTGCAGCCCAAAGAAGTTAAAACCTGTTATGGCTGCACGCTGAATATTGAAAAAACTGGAAAATGTGTGCACATTTTCAAACGGCCTCCTAAGAAACTTTTTATTTTCCAATATGCATATATTTACTACTGTTGGATAGATAACAGTCTGTAGTTTCTAAAAAGGTTTGAATTGTTTCTCTAAGTCGAACAGAAATATTTTTACAGCCATTTTCCCAGCCGAATTGAGTTTCCCAAAATGCGATGTGTCTCTTTAAGACCTTCTCTATAAAAGGCCATTTGACTTGGGACCATATAAACACGTCAGAGGCGTTCTTCAGACTGTAATGCGGAAGTGAGAATTGAAAGGGGTCGAATATCTCGTCCCTGGACTGAATAACACAACTTCTTGTGAGACCTGCGCAGTTAAAATAAAAATCCGGGCGCGAAGGATAATTTGATCTCGGCTTCTGGAACAAGGTAGATAACGTTGAATATGATGCCTGACTACGATATTATTTGCTACATGTCACAAAATCATCCTAAAGTATGTTTTTTCAATATACTTTAATTATATTATTGCAATTTATTCTGGACTTTAGATGTGAAACGAAGGAAGAATTTTTTGAAGAAACGCTTTCTGGCGCAGCAATGCTACCGTGCTAGCTAACCAAAGAGGGAAATCATTCGTTCTGGAACCCAACTAAAGACTCTACTGGACATTGGACCCCGTTACAACATTCTGATGGAGTACCAAGAAAGATAAGACCCAATTTGGGATGCTTTTTCATATATATGTCGAACTGTTGAATGCTAACTCTGCTAACTATGCTAGGCTAGCGCTTGACTAGAATCAATGCTGCCTTATGCTAGCTTATGATGTTAGCTAATATAACGATATATTGTGTTTTCGCTGTAAAACACTTCAAAAATCGGAAATGTTGTCTGTATTCACAAGATATCTGTCTTTCATTAGTTATCCACCATATGTTTTTCTGAAATGTTTTATGAGGTGTAATTAGTAGCCGACGTTGGTGTATGTATTTTCTCTGGCTACTCCCGGCTGGATTCAGACTGTAGCTATGTATTAGCATTTTTGGGTAGCATCAATGTAAAACTGATTTATAGCTAAAATATGCACTTTTTATGAACAAAACATAGATTTATTGTGTAACATGTTATATGACTGTCATCTGAGGTCGTTTTTTCTGGGCTCTTTAGGTTGGTTTTAGTTTATTTCGGTTGGTTGTGCATGCTACTTCAATCATAATTCATACTTCATAATCATAATTCATACGTGTCTGTCCACTTTTGTATTTGGTGGTGAGCTAACATAAATATATGTGGTGTTTTCTCTGTAAAACATTTAAAAAATCGGACATGTTGGCTGGATTGACAAGATGTTTATCTTTCAAATGCTGTATTGGACTTGTTAATGTGTAAAAGTTAAATATTTTTAAAAAATAGATTTTGAATTTCGCGCTCTGCAGGGGTGTCATTTTCGGTCCGAGGTCGGGCTTGCACCCCAAACAGGTTAATCAGATTATTGAATTTTTTGGGGAGTTTTGGCGTGTTCCGTTCTCTGCGTTTGTTGACGATGGACAGCTTCGCGCCACTTGGCAAGTTTTGCTTGCTAATTCGAGAGGGAAAAAGGACATTCTAAATCCAAACAACGATTGTTCTGGACAAAGGACCACTTGTACAAGATTCTGATGGAAGCTCAACCAAAGTAGGACCCATTTATGATGTTATTTCCTATTTCTGTCGAATGTCTTGTTGTGTTTTCCGCCTTGAGTTTTGGCGCTGTCTCGCTATAACGTAAGCTGCATGTCGTACTAAAGTTATTTTTAGAATTCTAACACAGCGATTGCATTAAGAACTAGTGTATCTATCATTTGCTGTACAACAAGTATTTTTTAGTAACGTTTAGGATTAGTTATTTGGTCAGAATAGGTGAGTGTCAGAAATATATCCGGAGATTCTGGAAAATATTTGCTACGTTTTCACAATGTATAACCACGGATTTCAGAGGTCACTGGGATGTGTGTGGGATCAAACTGGACTTCACAACAAAAGAATGGGAGTGTACAGCCAAATGGGTATGGAATAGTGTACCATTAGATAATACATGTGTTGATTCTCGTTTGTGCATGTACGAGCGCTTGCTTTCTTGGGACTGAAACAACCAATGCCAGACAGTTGACATAACTTGTACTAATTAATGACATTGTCTTTTTATTGCCAAAGTCATCAAGGAAATGAATGATGGATGAACCAACCGCCACCTAACTGTATGTGTATATTTCATGGGTCGTTCCACAAATTAAGTGCCTTTTTTGAGAAGTGTAACTTAGTTTAAAAAAAAGGAAGTTTGATTTCTTGAACAAAACATAAGTGTATTGTATAACCTGATGTTATAGGACTGTCATCTGATGAAGTTTGTCCAGGTTAGTGAAAAATTGTATATCTTTTGCTGTTTTTTTGTGATCGCTAACTTTTGCTGCTGATAAATGGGTTGTGTTTTTGGCTATTGTGGTAAGCTAATATAATGCTATATTGTGTTTTCGCTGTAAAACACTTAAAGAATCGGAAATATTGGCTGGATTCACAAGATGATTGTCTTTCATTTGCTGTACACCATGTATTTTTCATAAATGTTTCATGATGAGTATTTAGGTATTTCAATTTGGTCTCTGTAATTGTTCTAGCTGCTTCGGTGCTATTTCCGATTGTAGCTGCAATGTAAAACTAGGCATACGCCTTTCACAGCCATTATTTTTTTACTGAATCACAGCTCAAGACTAAATAAGACTCCTATTAGGCATATCCTATGTCCTACAGCATTTTTGTGTTCTTGCATATCAAATGATATAGGCTTAATCAACATAATTAGCTCCTCAAATACCAACTCAAGCTGGTTTGAAAGGGTCAGTCTCAGTTATCATATAATAAGGGTTAGTTGTAGAGGTAGTGGGAATAGCTCTGAGTGCTTCCATTGCATCAACACTTGTTAATAGCCCATTTAGCACCTGGATTCCCAGGCTCTGTGACATAAACAGAATAGGAGAGTGAATGAGACAGAAAACCAACATGTCAATTTACCCTTAAAGCAGTTTCGGTACCATTAGTTAAGTGTAACAGAAAGACAATCTCAATTGTTTTGTTTTAAGTGACCACTGAGTGTTGAAATGTCCCGATAAGGCTGTTTGTAGATTTGAGATGTCTGTATTTGGTGGTGGGAAAGAGCAAATAAACCTTTGGGGAATATGCACACACTTATTCATAATATACACAAATTATAAATAAAAAAGTGTGCATTGTGTGCATTTTTTGCATTGTTCTATCTGACTGCACCTTGCTCAACACTTAGCGCCTTTAAAATTATAAGAGTGTGGAATTCAATGACACTAAATTAGGTCCTTGGCTAATAAACTCTTTCAATAAACAGTACCAGTCAAACGTTTGGACACACCTACTCATTCAATGTTTTTTCTTCATTTTTACTATTTTCTACGTTGTAGAAAAATGGTGAACATATCAAAACTATGAAATAACACATATCCAATTAAGTAGTAACCAAAAAAGTGTTTAAAAAATCAAACTATATTTAAGATTTTAAATTCTTCAAAGTAGCCAGGGACTTAAACTAAATAAAAATATGAATGTACTGGAAAAAACATTGAGGTGGCTAGGCTTTTTTTATTTTATTTCACCTTTATTTAACCAGGTAGGCTAGTTGAGAACAAGTTCTCATTTGCAACTGCGACCTGGCCAAGATAAAGCATAGCAGTGTGAACAGACAACAACACAGAGTTACACATGGAGTAAACAATAAACAAGTCAATAACATGGTAGAAAAAAGAGAATCTATATACAATGTGTGCAAAAGGCATGAGGTAGGCAATAAATCGAATAATTACAATTTAGCAGATTAACACTGGAGTGATAAATCATCAGATGAGCATGTGCAAGAAGAGATACTGGTGTGCAAAAGAGCAGAAAAGTAAATAAATAAAAGCAGTATGGGGGTGAGGTAGGTAAATTGGGTGGGTAGTTTACAGATGGACTATGTACAGCTGCAGCGATCGGTTAGCTGCTCGGTTATACACTGGAGGGTACTATGTTAAATAATCTATATGAACGCAGCGTCCACTAGTCTGGATGCAGTTTGTCATAGCACGCTCCACTTTATTACAGGTGTCCGTTTTCGCAAGCATTGATCTGTATCAGAAAGTGAGCTTGTCGTCCCTGGCAACTCGGAGAACACAGCATTGCCTTCTGTTAATTTACAAAGCACTCGTGCATAAACAACCACGTTACCTCACATTGCTCCTGACATACAGAAGTATGAAATACCTCACTGGCTCCCAGGAATAGCTAATTCTTCAAATTGCTTTTGTCACTATTGATCTAGATAAAATAGCCTTTAGTTATGCGCAACATATACTGAACAAAAAATATAAACGCAACATGTAAAATAAAAGATCCCAGAAATGTTCCATATGCACAAAAAGCTATTTCGCTCAGATTCTGTACCCAAATTTATTTACATCCCTATTAGTGAGCATTTCTCTTTTGCCAAGATAATCCATCAACCTGACATGTGTGGTATATCAAGAAGATGATTAAACAGCATGATCATTACACAGGTGCACCCGTGCTGGGGGCAATAAAACTCTAAAATGTGCTTTGTCACACAACACAATGCCACAGATGTCTCAAGTTTTGAGGGAGCATGCTGACAGCAGGAATGTCCACCAGAGCTGTTGCCACGCCAGCCCAGGACCTCCATCTGACTTCTTCACCCGCGGGATCATCTGCGTCCAGCCACCCTGACAGCTGATGAAACTGAGAAGTATTTTTGTCTGTAATAAATTGTTTTGTGGGAAAAAACTCATTTTTATTGACTGGGCCTTGCTCCCCAGTGGGAGCATTCATTAGGCCCGAATCTATGGATTTCACATGACTGGGCAGGGGCGCAGCCATGGGTGGGCCTGGGAGGGCATGTTGCGTTTCTATTTTTGCTCAGTACATTGTATGAATTTCAGGATATTCTGAGACAGTGCCTCTCGGTCACTTCGGGGCATTGGTGGGAGACCTGTTCAAATTTGAGTGTATGTGTTTTTTGTAATTGACTTCTGATGTCTTGATGGGATGGGGTAAAACTGTTGGGGATACTATTTGATTGTATTCTTATTGATTGATTGCATTTCATATTTAATGTGTATTTTGTGCATGCAGGGCTAATTTGTAAAAGAGACCTGGGGCTCAATATGACGGCCTGTTCAAATACAGGTTAAATTAATATGATAGATATGTTGTAGAATATTACCTTTTGATTGAGGGGAAAGAGTGGACAGTAGAACGCTGGCTTGTATACTTGACTAAGGGGACTAGTGTCCTCAAGTGGTGAAAGAGTGATGTGATCCTCTTGTGTGGATTTTAAACATGGAACACACTTATTAAAATCCCCCCCCCAAGAATTGATCAAACATTCTTTATACCTTGGTATAAAATACATGTTTTGGCCATAGTTTCATATGTCATAAGAGTCCTTTTAGTCAAGTTGATTTGGGTCCATATTACACACCATCTGCTGGGTTGATGTATGCATCAGACAAACTTGATTTTGGGGTGAAATACTATATTTAAGTGGCTGCTCAGATAAGAAACCTCAGTGTCTGCCTCATACATAGGTAAAGCAGTAATGGTGAGATGGCAGCCTGCTCTGATAGGACCAGATGGTGAAGGTGTATGAATAATGCAAGACTGTCTACATTCAGACAGGACCTGGCTGATCCGAGGTCAGATGAAAGACACAGCTGGCTGCTGCTGAGTGTTAAACGTTGTGTGGTGTGGTTCCCGGGGGTGAGCTATGATTATTGGCGCTCTGCCCTCAACCTGTCTCCCCCATTTTGTCTCCTCCCTGTCTTCACCCCCTGTTGTGTCATCACTCAGTACCACACACTGAGGGCCTGACAGGGATACCTGGAGGTGAGGGGCGGAGTAAATTAAGATACATTTCAAGCTCTATCTCTGACTCTGGAGGTGACCCTTCAACTCTCGTGGACAGACTGCGTAAACATAAAGGGTACTGTAGATCTGTCATGATACAACGGGATGCATGAGATAACAAGCAGCATTAGTGCTGATGCTTTTGACAAATGATTTCTCGGGTGTTAGCAAAAAATATAAGAATCCTTGATAAATTCTCAGCTACGATCTTTCTTATCTACAACCTGTGTTCAAAATGTTCATCAGTCTAGTTTTAGACCAGGACATCTCTGCTGCATGTTATAGTAAATTATGTAGTACATTTTAATGGATAAGAAACGGGTTGGAACTGAAATTAATTTTCCATTCATTTCGTTGTGTACAGAACAATTCATTTTTTTGTTCAGTTCCACTTTTCCGACCTGCAAAATAAAGTTCTGAACTGGTTCTAACCCTAAAAAAGTACCGGTTTCTATTGCGGAACTTTGAATGTCTGAACTTCTGAGAGTTGGAGCAGAGCGAAGCTTGTGTGTGCAGAGCGGCACTAGAATTTTAAAACATGTCCGTTTTGTAGTTAATAAATCCAATGTGAAATACGATATCTATAGTATCTGTTACTAGCATTGAAAAAGTGTATCCATTCTTCTTTAATAAAATAATTTCTGAATCATGCTTGTAATGTCGGTAAGCTACAGTAGCCTAAGCTTCGGGAAGGGGAGGGGCACGTTGCGCACACACACTGGCAAAGATTTTAGTTAGCTAGCTAGGTGGTCTTGTTATGTTAGCTTCCAAGTCAGCTTGCTATCTATGCAGGTTATTAGCATGCATAACTTGTGTGTATAATTATAAGGGATAATTTTGTCGAAATAGTTACGTTTACAGAATGGGTAATTCCGGACAGGCTGATCAGATTCAACAGCAGCCTCCGAGGCTGATAAAATCAGGATGCTGCCTTTTAGGCTGTTTCATAGGCAAAGCTCTTTGCTAGACAGTTTAGCAGTCAGTGCCTTATAAGCTGATGCATATATGATCCAGTGAGTTTAGCTTAATTCCCGGCAGGCTGATCAGATTCAATAGCAGCCTCAGACATTGATAATTCAGGATGCTGCCTTCTAGGCTGTTTCATAAAGCTCATTGCAAGCATGTCCACATCCCCATCTACCATGTCCACCTCACCAGCTACCATGTCCACCTCCCCAAAGTGAACCGAACTGAGACCATCTCTAGAGGTGGTCTGAGTCTGGTTGGCTTGAATTCCGTGGTCTGGTTTCTTTTTTACCGCAACGTAAACACAAAGCTCCACAGGTTCACTTGTCATTATTACTGCACCACACACTAGAGTACTTCAACACCGTTTCCCTTGCGATAACCCCTCACGCTGGTGCCACAAAAGAGAGATGAGGATGTGCAGGTTCGGAAAAAACATGTTCTGTTTTTGCACATTGATTAGCCATTGACAAGTATGGTTTTTAGTTCAATATTATTTGTTTGCTATATGTGATCTATACTGTAGGCTAAGAGGGCTTCATAAGCTGTTTATTCGATTGTGGGGTTTAAACACTGTGAGAAGAAAACATATTTTGTGAGAATTGCAACTTAAGGTAGAAAATCAATTATAGCTCTTAAAGGGTCAGTAGCCTACATTGGGTGTACAATTTTCAATTACAACATTATTTAATCAGCAGTTATTGTTCTATTTATTCTGTTACCAATAATATTTACATGTTAATATTATCTTTTGATTACAAGTATTATGTCTCATATTTTAACTAAATGCAATCTATTAGCTTCCAAAATACAAGTAGATATATCTAGCTGTCCAATAACACATTCTGATGGAATGGCTTGTCCTGCACTTTGTAAAAACCCAGAGTGCATTGAGTGACTGTTGGGAAAAAGATTTTGTTCCTTTCTAAACATAGCAATGTGAATGCAAAAATGACTTGAACCACAAAATAGGTGAAGTGAGATGGCAAAAGAGTTGAGTCCACATTCAAAGGTTCCTTTTAAAGAGGACTACAGTTCCCTCCGTAATTATTGGGACAGTGACCCATTTTTGCTGTTTTGGCTCTGTACTACAGCACTTTGGATGTGAAATGATACAATGACTATGAGGTGATGTTTAATTTGAGGATATTTTCATCCATATCGAGCGAACCATTTAGAAATTACAGCGCTTTTTGTACATAGTCCCCCCATTTTAGGGTATCAAAAGTATTGGGACAAATTCATTTACATGAGTATTAAAATAGTCAAAGGTTTAGTATTTGGTCTCAAATTCCTGGCACGCAATGATTACAACAAGTTTGTGACTCTATAAACCTGTTGGATGCATTTGCTGTTTGTTTTAGTTGTGATTCATATAATTTTGTGCCAAATAGAAATCCATATCAAATAATGTATTGTGTCATTTTAGAGTCACTTTTATTCTAAATAAGAATATAATATGTTACTTATCACTTGTACATTAATGTGGATGCTACCATGATTACGGATAGTCCTGAATAAATTGTGAATAATGACGAGTCAAAGTTACAGACATGGAAATGTCATACCCCCAAGACGTGCTAACCTTTCACCATTACAATAACAGGGGAGGTTAGCATTTTGGTGATGGTATGATATTTGTGCGTCTAACTTTCTCACTCATCATTATTCACGATTCATTCAGGACTATCCGTAATCATGGATCATCCACATTAATATAGAAGTGTTTAGAAACACATTCTATTCTTATTTAAAATAAAAGTGACTCTAAAATGGCACAATGCATTATTATAAAGTGCTGTACTTTCTAAATGGTTCATACATTTACATTTAAGTCATTTAGCAGACGCTCTTATCCAGAGCGACTTACAAATTGGTGCATTCACCTTATGACATCACCCAATAGGGATGAAAATACCTTCAAATTAAAGCTCACTGTCTGCACTTTAAATCCAGAGTGCGTGAGTACAGAGCCAAAAGAAGAAAACATGTGGGTAATACGCAAGCAGGAGTATATATATGGAGTAATTGCTAACATTAATCATGTTACAGTGTTCTACAATGTTTTCCATGTATGTAATGAGGCACATGAGTGTCAAAATAAGACCTAATAAACTTTGTTTACACATTGGAATTAGCTGAAGCTGTTGATCTAGGGGCCAACATGGAGAAGTTTGCTGCCACCCACATCCCCTCCAACTTCATGCTGTTGGACAACAGCAACAAAGAGGTTGCCATCAGCAGACCTGCCGATTTCAAGTAAATATACAAGATGTAGAATGATGGGTAGACAGTAGAGCATGAATAATTACCTTTATTGATCACGTATATTAAAGTTCTTTCTGCAAGGAATTTGACTTGGTGTCTTTGATGCCACATACAGTTACATAACAATACACATGGTACACATGGTACATTGGACGAACAGGACCTCGTAGTGCAGATGAACAACAAGTGCAACAACATAGATAATAGACTGTACACACAGTATTTGCAGCAGTTCGTGGTGGAGGTAAGTTGCAGTGAGTGTCCAAGAAAGTAGTTTCTAGAGGTATCATGATATGAGAGGAGTGAGTGTGTAGCAAGCATTAAAATACTACATATACTGTAGGTGGGGTAGGTGTAGACCAGGAGGAAATGTCATATTTTAGGGGTGCAGGGTGTTTCGTCTATGTGGTTGTGTAGAACGACTCTGCCAACGAAGTTGTTGGGTGGTTCTGATAGACTGGTGTTGGTCTCCTGAGTAATTGCAACAACAACAAAAAACATTTATGAGTACCACCAATACACTGAGGCAGCTGACCGTGGCGCCGGCCTGGTGTGCTCTGTCTGCAAGTGAGCAGTAATACACACACAAACACACATACCAAGCCTGGTTTTAATGTTGCACACAGACCAGGCTGTGCAACTTTTGATTTGAGATCTCTAAACTGGATGTGCTACGTTGTCCTGGACTCACTCACACTCTCGCCTTGGCCTGCAAATGTTCAAGGTCTGCTGCTCGATTCTTGAAATGGCGGCAGACTCTGAAATATAAAAATGTAGTGGATCAGCACAGGGGAATCCGTAACAATCTGAGCGATGGGACTGGAGAAATGTAAGCAGTGTTGGTTTACTGTACATATACTTTGTTTACAAACAATGGAGTTAAACAGGTGTATATTTTGGGTTCTGATGTGAGGTATGACAGTTGAACTACGCCCATGAGGCATTTAAGTTATATTCTTCAAGAATCAATACATACCATTAATTTGTAAGTGTTCAGAACGGAGCTAATGTGCATCTTCCTTCTTAAATATTCTGTTCTTTGTTCTTAAAAGAAACATTTTTGATCAAGTTAATCTTCTCATGTTTTGTGTGGTAAACTGCTAGCCTATGCCTATATACTGTATCTAATGAAAATATTCCAGCATAATGTTGAAATGCTGCCGATGTATTGATTTTAATGCATTTGATGAACCATTTAGCACTAGCCTGCCCAGCCCTGTAACATTTGCTTCATTGATGACTTATTTTAGTGATATGCAGGTAGTCAATGGGAAAACCTCAATTGCATACTCCTCACAAATCAGAATAATTCAGTGTGCAGTGTCACTTTTCCATGCCTGATATTTACCTGAGGGAGTCAGGAGGAGTGTAACCTTCCTGAGGGGAGGCTCTATTGTGTTGACACAGTCCGGGAAATAGTGCAGTTGGCTGTGGGAGGTTGGGAAACGGGCTCCGATCCATGTTCACTCATGAATTTAAAATAAAACTTACCTTGCGCATACTTAACTGTCCTGGTCTTCTGTGTTGGGGTTGTGTGCTTAACATTAAATCCTGTGTTGGTTGGAGTTAAAAGGGGTTCACACTAAACTGTGACAGCTCCTCAAAGAACCAAATTGAAAACAACACTCCTTCAGGCACTGTATGATTAGACTTAGCAGCTAAACTATGTAATTCAACTGTATTATTCTTATAGACTGCATGTTGTAAGTTTTATTGGAAAATGGACCGACTATTGTCACGCTCCTCTTCCTGGAAATGACTGGACCAAAGCGCAGCGTGGTACGTGTTCATGATATTTTATTAAATCAGAACACTAGAACAAAAATAACAAAGAGAAAAACTAACAGTTCTGTAAGGTAACTAAAACTATACAGAAAACAACTTCCCACAAACACAGGTGGGGAAAAGGCTGCCTAAGTATGATTCCCAATCAGAGACAACGATAGACAGCTGCCTCTGATTGAGAACCACACCCGGCCAAACACAAAGAAATAGAAAACATAGAAATAAAGAAACTAGAATGCCCACCCAAGTGTCACGCCCTGGCCTTAGTTATCTTTGTTTTCGTTATTATTTTAGTTAGGTCAGGGTGTGACATGGGGGATGTATGTGTTTTGTATTGTCTAGGGGTTTTGTATGTTTATGGGGCAGGTGTATGTATGTCTATGGTTGCCTAGATTGGTTCTCAATTAGAGACAGCTGTCTATCGTTGTCTCTGATTGGGAACCATATTTACGCAGCCATACTCATTAAGTAGTTCGTGGGTGATTGTCTATGTGTAGTGTTTAGTGTCAGCACTATTTGTTCTATAGCTTCACGTTCGTTGGTTTATTGTTTTGTATAGTGTTCTTTATTTTTCGTCTTCAATAAAAGAAGATGTATTGTTATCACGCTGCGCCTTGGTCCTCCTCTCTTCCACAATACGACGATCGTGACAGAATCGCCCACCAACAAAGGACCAAGCAGCGTGATGAAAGGCAGCAGCAGCGATCGCAGAACTCATGGACTTGGGAGGAAATTCTGGACGGCGGAGGACCCTGGGCACAATCTGGAGAATATCGCCGCTCTCGTGAAGAGCTGGAAGCAGCTAAAGCCGAGAGGTGGTGGTATGAGGAGGCAGCACGGAAGCGTGGCTAGAAGCCAGAGAGACAGCCCCAAAAATTTCTTGGGTGGGGGCTAAAGGGGAGTGTGGCGAAGTCAGGTAGGAAACCTGCGCCAACTCCCCGTGCTTGCCGTAGAGAGCGAGAGTACGGGCAGACACCGTGTTATGCGGAAGAGCGCACGGTGTCTCCTGTACGTGTGCATAGCCCGGTGCGGTACATCCCAGCTCCTCGTATCGGCCGGGCTAGAGTGGGCATCGAGCCAGGTGCCATGAAGCCGGCTCAACGCATCTGGTCTCCAGTGCGTCTCCTCGGGCCGGTGTACATGGCGCCAGCCTTACGCATGATGTCCCCGGTTCGCAAGCACAGCCCAGTGTGGGTTATTCCACCTCCCTGCACTGGCCTGGCTACGGGGAGCATTCAACCAGGTAAGGTTGGGCAGGCTCGGTGCTCAAGAGCTCCAGTACGCCTTCACGGTCCGGTCTATCCGGTGCCACCTCCTCCCCCCAGCCCAGTACCACCAGTGTCAACACCATGCACCAGGCTTCCAGTGCGTCTCCAAAGCCCTGTTCCTCCTCCACGCACTCGCCCTGTGGTGCGTGTCTCCAGCCCGGTACCACCAGTTCCGCCACCACGCACCAGGCCTACTGTGCGCCTCAGCAGGCCAGAATCTGCCGTCTGCCCGTCTGCCCCGCGCCGCCTGCGCTGCACGTCTGCCTGAGCCGCCCGCCAGTCAGAAGCTGCCTGAGCCGCCCGCCAGTCAGGAGCTGCCGGAGCCGCCCGCCAGTCAGGAGCTGCCGGAGCCGCCCGCCAGTCAGGAGCTGCCGGAGCCGCCCGCCAGTCAGGAGCGTCCGGAGCCGCCCCTCAGTCCGGAGCCGCCCCTCAGTCCGGCGCTGCCCCTCAGTCCGGCGCTGCCCCTCAGTCCGGAGCTGCCCCTCAGTCCGGAGCTGCCCCTCAGTCAGGAGCTGCCGGAGCCGCCCGCCAGTCAGGAGCTGCCGGAGCCGCCCGCCAGTCAGGAGCCAGTCAGGAGCTGCCGGAGCCGCCTGCCAGTCAGGAGCTGCCGGAGCCGCCGAGACCTCAGAAAAAAAGGTAGATCTCCACAAGTCTGGTTCATCCTTGGAAGCAATTTCCAAACGCCTGAAGGTACCACGTTCATCTGTACAAACAATAGTACCCAAGTATAAACACCATGGGACCACGCAGCCGTCATACCGCTCAGGAAGGAGACGCGTTCTGTCTCCTAGAGATGAACGTGCTTTGGTGCGAAAAGTGAAAATCAATCCCAGAACAACAGCAAAGGACCTTGTGACGAGGCTGGAGGAAACAGGTACAAAAGTATCTACATCCACAGTAAAACGAGTCCTATATCGACATAACCTGAAAGGCCACTCAGCAAGGAAGAAGCCACTTCTCCAACACCACCATTAAAAAGCCAGACTACGGTTTGCAACTGCACGTGGGGACAAATATTTTTCTTTTTGGAGAAATGTCCTCTGGTATGATGAAACAGAAATAGAACTGTTTGACCATAGTTATGTTTGGAGGAAAAAGGGGGATACTTGCAAGAACACCATCCCAACCGTGAAGCACGGGTGTGGCAACATCATGTTGTGGGGGTGATTTGCAGCAGGAGGGACTGGTGAACTTCACAAAATAGATGGCAACATGAGGCAGGAAAATTGTGGATATATTGAAGCAACATCTCAAGTCATCAGTCAGGAAGTTAAATCTTGGTCGCAAATGTGTCTTGCAAATGGACAATGACCCCAAGCGTACTTCCAAGTTGTGGCAAAATGGCTTAAGGACAACAAAATCAAGGTATTGGAGTGACCATCACAAAGCCCTGACCTCAATCCTATAGAAAATGTGTGGGCAGAACTGAAAAAGCGTGTGTGAGCAAGGAGTTCTGCAAACCTGACTCAGTTACACCAGCTCTGTCAGGAGGAATGGGCCAAATTTCACCCAATTTATTGTGTGAAGCTTGTGGAAGGCTACCCGAAACGTTTGACCCAAGTTAAACAATTTAAAGGCAATGCTACCAAATACTAATTGAGTGTATGTAAACTTCTGACCCACTGAGAATGTGATGAAAGAAATAAAAGCTGAAATAAATAATTCTCTCAACTATTATTCTGACATTTCACATTCTTAAAATAAAGTGGTGATCCTATCTGGCCTAAAACAGGGAATTTTTACTAGGATTAAATGTCAGGAATTGTGAAAAACTGAGTTTAAATGTATTTGGCTAAGCTGTATGTAGACTTCAACTGTATATAAGGTAGTTGTTGTGGAATTGTTTGATTACTTCTTAGATATTACTGCACTGTCGGAACTAGAAGCACAAGCATTTTGCTACACTCGCTTTAACATCTGCTAACCATGTGTATACGTGACCAATGCAATTGTATTTTATTTGAATTTTATTTGAATTTGGTCCCAGGACCAAAATTGGTAAACACTGTTGAAGTGTATAATTCCAATACATACATGCAGACACAGCATAATTCAAAGACTGGAATTTGATACTCTTGGTATTGGATATGACTGAAAATGTATCTAAGATATTCATACCTAAACTGCACCTTTATTTGCCAAGGCAGAATACATGGTCAGTGAATATATTACATGTACAGGCTACAATGTGGGGATCCCATGCATAATAACTACATGTATATATGACTTGCATCCTTGGCACAAAGTTATATTATACTCTACTCAACCATTGGTTTCATTAATGTCATTCAGACTGTTTTGAAGTTGATACAACTGGCTATGATAGCTGATGTTCATAGCTAGGTTCTGAAATAATATGTATACCAAATGTTTTAGGGTCCATACACAGATCGGCTACATAGCTAGCTACACATCCATTGGCATACAGGTATTTGTATCCTCCACTGCACAATAAGCAATAAATAGTTAGCTAGCTAAGTAACTTCATCTGCATTGTATGGCAAATATCAGCAAGGCAAGCTTACAAAATTGTACATTTAATTTGCAGTAAATGCTTTAGCTAGCTAGATTCTTTACATCCACTGTTTCACAAGACGACCGCCTGGTTGTTTCACGAGTTCCTAAACCATTGAACAACCCAAGGCTGGAGACTTTCTTCAGCAAAGATGGCTGACAAAAATACTAGGATGGAAGCAAATGTAAGTGATTATAACGTCATAACAAATCATGCAAAAAAATTAACAGTTAAGAGGAATATGTTAGTTAATGTAGAGACAAACAATTCTGCATTTTTTCTATCATAAAGTTAATTTACAAAAATTGCCATTTAGCAAGTTAGCTGACTAGCTAACATTAGCCAACATTACCTTTATGGGTGTTGTGACATGAGTATGAAATTGTAATTCTGGTCGTTTAGTGTTTTAGGGCAGGGGTGCCCAACAAGTCGATCTACTGGTTGATCGCTGAGTGCTTGCCAGTCGATCGTGAGATGATTATACATCTACTAAAATTCAGCCACACAAATCAATGTCTATAATCTCTTTCTATTTTAATGTTTGCCAGTGTTCCATTCACAGCAATGTCTGAATTCATGTGATTTACATAAAATATGACCAGTCCCTGCCCACTTATTGACGTATCCCTAGGATGCACGGTCAGATGCCGCCCGCCAACTCAAACTGACATACAGGATAAAAATACCTGTATGTCAATGGATGTGTAGTTAGCTATGTAGCCGGTCTGTGTATGGACCCTAAAACATTTGGTATACATATTAGTTCAGAACCTAGCTATGAACCTCAGCTATCATAGCCAGTTGTATCAAGCTTAAAACAGTCTGAAGGACATTAATTAAGCCTATGGTTGAGTAGAATATAATATAACTTTGTGCCAAGGATGCAAGTTGTATATACTGTACATGTAGATATTACCATGCATGAGATCCCCACATTGTAGCCTATACATTTAATATATACGATTACCAATTTTGGTCCTGGGACATCGGTGGTTACACATTGTTACTATGCAATAGACTAGAAACATGATTTAACTAGTTAAAGGCTGATTTGTAATTTATATATACAGAAATAGAATATAAAAAACAGTACACTACACTTCCTATGCATCATGTAAATACTCTAAAACACGTTCATCTCAATATCTAATTTCCTTCATATGCATTGATGTAAGGGGTGCGTAACTGGTGACAGTACAGTCAGACGCAGGAGAGCAGAACTAATAGCCGGAGCAGTTTAATTTCAAAACCTACGGCATAAAGAAAATACCAACATGGGTACAAAACCCGACGCGCACCAGCAACCATGTGCACAAAGACATGGGGGGAACAGCGGGTTAAATACACAACACTTAATGAGGGAAATGAGAACCAGGTGTGTAGAAAAACAAGACAAAACAAATGGAAAATGAAAAGTGGATCGACGATGGCTAGAACACCGGTGACGCCGACCGCTGAACGCCACCCGAACAAGGAGAGGAACCGACTTCGGTGGAAGTCGTGACAATTGATCTGATAAACACAGGATCGGTGTAGTATTTCATCAAATGAGACTTAATTTCAACCAGTAGAGAATGTGAAATGCTTTATTGAAAGAAGTTCATTATCCAAGTGTTATAAATACATGCATTATAATTGCAATATATTATGAATGCAAGTTCAATCTTTACTTCAATGCACAGCTGTTGTGCATTATAAAAACAGAGGAAGAAAGAGGCGGCGAGAGAGGTGTAAGACAGAAAGGGAAAGAACAGAGGAGCAGGGAAGGCAGAATATGATTAATGAGTCACAGTGCTACCCTAATATTCTCTCAGTTCATCACAGTTACATAATAGTGTCTCTAGTCAGCCCGAAGGTTATCTTAAGAGCGGGTAAGGTGGCGATGACGGGACTGGGGGTTGGCATCCTCTCTTACATCAAAACATTCCTGCAGACGAGAGACAGATGGAGAGAGAGAGAGAGCATGTTTAAGCCTTGTGTTTAAAAAATATATATAACACTGTCAGTCATCATAATCAGGAGGTGAAATGCAAAACTTACCTTGGATCATTAACTCGGGGACTACTGCATTTCTATCTGTATTTCAATGTAAAGCATTTCTTTAATAATACTTCCTGTTGACCTGACCAAGTGACCTCTCACCTTTGATCATGCTGTGCACTCTATGTAGCCAGTTCAGATGCGGGGTTTCACCGACACAGCTGATAACCTTAGAGGACATAGGGAGGCGGGGAGAGAGGAATGAAGTGAAGGAGAGAGACCGTTATTGAGAAAAAAGGAATCTGTGCGTTCAACAGGAATCTGTGTGTGGCCTCACCTGGTGTCCAAACAAAGGGACTGGAGGGTACTTTATACTAAAATACATGCACAGACGCACAAGGACAAACAATATAGCATAGTTATAGAAATAATGAAGTGTTTTACTATTCTCCATGGTTGGCCCTTTTGCCTATTCTTTGAAGGTGGAAGTAGCCACAGTTATACACCTGAGCCTGCTTACTGCAGAACACAATCCATCAATCAGAATGATACATGAGTGTGTAGGTGTGGGTTATAGGGTGTCTAATTATTCAATTTTTTTCATAATGGGTGACTTAAAATAGCCTTTTTTGTTTTTGTGCAGACATCACACCCTTACCTAAACAGCACCCTCACCTGAGAAGTAGAAAAAAAGGGAGAGAAAAGGGAGAGAAACTGGGAATTGAATAACTGCAGTTGACATAGCTAAGTAAATGGAAGAATACTCTAATTGCAATGTGGATGGCTCTTAAAAAAGCCTTTGGTTGTGCATAGTGTAGTCTAAGGTGTTGCCAGGGAACAGCACCCTCTTCAAAGAAGTAGGAGGTGAAGATCTCACGCACACGGATTGCCTCTCTTGCTGCGTTGTTGGACCCCATCCTTGACACATCCTGCTGAGCACCAGACTTTCTCCTCTGGCACACTGCGAGCTGCACATCCCCTCCTGTTCCTCATGTCCATCCTCATGAAGTTATGCAGGACACAAGTAGCCTTCACACGCCTGAATTCCTCCAGGAGGCAGTCCCAGATGGCCCTGGTCACCCAACCTTGCAGTGCCCTACACGATAACTGTAGCCAATCGTTTTTTGAAAGAATCTCCAGTTACAAGGTAGGAATATGGAAGATAGTGTCATTATTAGACTTTTACGTCACCAGGTAATTGTGGATTACTAAAGTATAATATCCTTTCTAACAAATCATGATAACATTGGATTGATAGATGCATGCATGCGTGCATGTGTAGCACGCATGCACGTGTCAATAACAGGATCATATCAAGGATAGCATCACAAATGAATACATAAATATTAAATCAGCTGTTTGAATCAGCTGTGCAGTGCTAAGGCAAAAACAAAAATGTGCACCCCTTTGAGTCCCCAGGACCGAGAACCACTGCTCTTCATTGGGACCTCTTCATCTGTAGACAGGCTTTCATAGCGCTCTTTATCTGAGGACAGAAAACCTCACAAGAAACAGACTTCATTATACTCAAATTACACTGCACTGAATATTATGTTACTATTATCTCAGTCCTCACTTCTAGGGACTGGAACTACGCAAAAGTTCCTGCCCTATCCAAAATAGTCTACTCTCTCACTTTGACAGTTGGAGCTGCTAACATTATCCTTTCACCCTCCTCCATGGCTGTTAGCTAGCTACCTACAAATGCATTTGGAGTTTGTTTTTTACAGTGATAAATATATCAATATTGCTAGCTAATTGGTATATTCATTTAGCAGCTCATTTGAGTTAGCCTGCACTGTAGCAAGTTAGCTAATAACACATAATTAATTTACATTTTCAAGATGTATTTCCTTACTTGAATAAGTTCTTCCAGCCATGTGGACAATTGTGAACAGGGCAGCAACGTTTGTTTGTCACCAGAGTGTTTTCGAGCATATTACTAATTACCAATTTAATAACCAGGCCTACATACAAATAAACTTGGTATGCTGAATTCTTGCAGCACAATCGAACGTGCTGCTATATGCTGCCAGCACGCCCACAAAGGAGTTACAATTGGCGGCCTTAGCAGCACGCAGCAATTTACCGCTTGCTACCAACCACGTTTGCACCGCCCTCTCCGCTTCTCACCGCTTTCCTTCCATTGAAAATGAATGGGAAGCTAGTGTACACGGGGCAAGGGAAATGGAGTCCCTAGAGAAAACAAGAGCAAGATAGGTGTCAGGAGTGGGGCAATAGTATTATCATAAGGATATTTATACTTGGAAAATGGAGGAGGAATGGAGGGAAAAAGAGAGTGAGAAGAGGTCTAAGGGAGAGAGGGAAGAAGAGGGTGAGCTTGAGTCAGGTAAAAATGGTGGAAAAAGGGGAGATGGTTTGTTAAAGAAGAATGGTGGAAAGTGTAAGCAGAGGGAGCTGAAGACAGGAGGAGAAATGGTAGTGAATGAGGGTGAAGTATCGGAGGTGGTAGGTGCGCTGAAGTTATCGGAGACCTAGGTATGCACCAAGGATCAGGAAAAAGAAGAGTCTATGACAGTAGGAGTAAAGTTTATGTAAAAAGTGGACTCTTGCCTTTTGGCTGATCCATTTGTGGTTTCATGGTGGGTGAAAAAAGAGTTGGATCATGTGGAATTGGGGGGGGGGGGTAACCAGAAGTGGTCTAGTGATAATTGTTTGTGTTTCTGTTGGGCAGAGGGGGAATGTGCTCTGAGTAAAATGAATGGGGCAAGAAAAGTTAATTGTTTCGTTCTCAAGAAAAGGGCACCAATGAAAGGAGTGATAACTGGGGTAGCAGTAAATATAAAAGTTGACCAGCTGAGGGGAAAGATTCCCGTTGTATGTGATGCTTGTCGTTTGATGCGACGCAGACAGGGTGGCGGGAGTGGGGAAACAGAAGAGTTAGGATGTATAGAACAGAACAGTTAGGATATATAAGTTATCCTGTACGAGCGTATTTGCTGAATACATTACGGTGTTACAGGTGTCAAGCTTATGGGTATGTGGCAGCAGTGTGTAGGAGGGAGGGTCCAAGGTGTGAGAAATGTGCAGAAGGGCATGAGACAAAGGAATGTGTACAGTGGTTCCTCCTTTAAAAGTTGCGTCGTACCGCAGCACACCTTGCGGGCTGCTGCAGCATTCTATGGCACGTTAGTGCTAGTCTGACCACCAGAGGGCATCTTTGAGAAGCATTTGATAGTCTTCCATATTGGTATTACCAGAGAATTTAAAACCTTTTTTGTAATAACATAGTATATGGCTTAATTAATTTGATTAATATTATGGTGTTTCTATTCCGAGAAAAACGAAAATGAAACCCTCAGGGTTTCCATTAGGATGGAATAGAAAATATGCCGCTGTACAACGTGACGGTCGGGAGTAGGCTACAGCATACGAGGATTGGAGGATTCTAAATTAATATCTATGGGGCATAACATTTCCACACCCTAATTGTAGTATAACCGAATTTTCAGTTGAGCGTACTTGCTCTTAGCCTTCTCTACTTCTCTCCTGGAAGTTGATGCTGTTGCTATGCAACTTCTTGCTAGCTAGTTAGCATAACAAATGACTAGTTAGACATTTTTGGACTTTGGGTGTGTTCTTAAATTCAATCTGGAGTGCCTGTGCTCATAAATTCAGAGCGTTGTCAGATTGTCAGTTTGTAAATTCAGACCGTTACGCTCTCGGAGCGCACACTGGACGTTTGGGCCGAGGAGTAGGGTTGATTTGAGTGTTCTGGCCTCACAACGGCTGTTAAGTATCCAAGCTAACATTGGCTAGCTTGATGGCTACTTCCAGACACAAATGAGACCACTCTGACCATTTTACTTGCCCTAGCAGAGCTGGTAAGGCAGTTTTAGTGTTAACCAGAGCGTTGGTGACTAACTGTGCTGCTGGAAACCATTTAATTATGCTTTTTTGCAGACGTTTACTGACGCCGGCCATATTTAACGGGTGTTGAGCATTCAAAAATGAATCAGTTATTCTGCGCTCTGGCACACTAAGACGAGAGTGCTCTGAAATCGGGAGTAGATAGCGAAGTGTGAATTTACGATAGCACCTGAATGTCCATTGAGTACGCACAACGACTATACCATTTAGTTAAGCTAAGAATGACGGGAATAATCTAGTCAGTAAACATTGGGTAGTTAGATAGCCTATAGTTTATATACTGGCAAGATTGATGTATAACTGCTAATGTTAACTGCTAACGTAGATAGCTAACAAACCGGTACAGACTGCTGTAATGATATGCTATGTGGTTCGTAAGGACAGCGTAGCTAACACATTTTCAGCCAACATAACGTGTAAGGTAACTTATTTGAGAAGCCATTACTTTATTACATTGAGTAACAAGCTACCGCGAGGACGTACTCTATCGACTCTGCGGCTTGAGCATGCTTTTGGTGCACAGTCGATTACAGGCTGGACTTCGGGCAAGAAGGTTAAGGGTTCGAAACCTTGTACCTGCTTGTTTCATTTGAAGTCATGCACAATTATCAGTTTATTATTTAGTTTATACTGCCCATTCATTGTCTGTTAGAGACACAGAGTGCATTGGGACCCAAAAGCATAATCAGTGCTTTAACTCCCACTTGGTCGTTAGGGCAAATCTGGTCTGTGATAGAAGGAGGGTTTTCACACCCAGCTCGGCTATGAGACTATTCTTTAGTGAAGGTTGAATAGTCTATTGTTCAGCTATTAGCTATTATCCCCCTCCCCAACTTGCAACAAATTGTTCCATCTCGTTCCTCGCCCTCTTCCACTCATCATTCTCCGCCTGAGTGGCTCGCTTGTGGGCGTGCTGGCAGGATATGGCATCACTTTCGGTTGTATGAAGGTCTAGTTATTCACTGGCAAATTGTTATATGCTATGGAGGTACATTTGTGTCTTTTTGTCGAGAGCAAAACTTTTTTCTTTTCAATCAAAAATAATTGTTCTGAAAGCAAAAACGAGGCTTCAAAGTAATAAAAAAATTGCAATCAAATGTTTTGTAATAGAGCACAAAACTTTATGCATTTTATTCCCCAAAAATATTTTGAGAACAAAAATCAATCAATCAATCAATCAAGTTTATTTTATATAGCCCTTCGTACATCAGCTAATATCTCGAAGTGCTGTACAGAAACCCAGCCTAAAACCCCAAACAGCTAGTAATGCAGGTGTAGAAGCATGGTGGCTAGGAAAAACTCCCTAGAAAGGCCAAAACCTAGGAAGAAACCTAGAGAGGAATCAGGCTATGAGGGGTGGCCAGTCCTCTTCTGGCTGTGCCGGGTGGAGATTATAACAGAACTATGCCAAGATGTTCAAAAATGTTCATAAGTGACAAGCATGGTCAAATAATAATCATGAATAATTTTCAGTTGGCTTTTCATAGCCGATCATTAAGAGTTGAAAAACAACAGGTCTGGGACAGGTGGCGGTTCCATAACCGCAGGCAGAATAGTTGAAACTGGAATAGCAGCAAGGCCAGGCGGACTGGGGACAGCAAGGAGTCACCACGGGCGGCAGTCCCGACGTATGGTCCTAGGGCTCAGGTCCTCCGAGAGAAAGAAAGAGAGAAGGAGAAAATTAGAGAGAGCCAAGATTTTCAAAATGTTCATAAATGACAAGCATGGTCAAATAATAATCTGGAATAAATCTCAGTTGGCTTTTCATAGCCGATCATTAAGAGTTGAAAACAGCAGGTCTGGGACAGGTAGGGGTTCCATAACCGCAGGCAGAAGAGTTGAAACTGGAATAGCAGCAAGGCCAGGCGGACTGGGGGCAGCAAGGAGTCACCACGGCCGGTAGTCCCGACGTATGGTCCTAGGGCTCAGGTCCTCCGAGAGAAAGAGAGGAGAAAATTAGAGAGAGCCAAGATTTTCAAAATGTTCATAAATGACAAGCATGGTCAAATAATAATCAGGAATAAATCTCAGTTGGCTTTTCATAGCCGATCATTAAGAGTTGAAAACAGCAGGTCTGGGACAGGTAGGGGTTTCGTAACCGCAGGCAGAAACAGTTGAAACTGGAATAACAGCAAGGCCGGGCGGACTGGGGACAGCAAGGTGTCAGCATGCCCGGTAGTCCTGACGTATGGTCCTAGGGCTCAGGTTCTCAGAGAGAAAGAGAGAACGAGAGAATTAGAGAGAGCATACTTAAATTCACACAGGACACTGGATAAGACAGGAGAAGTATTCCAGGTATAACCAACAGACCCTAGCCCCCCGACACATAAACTACTGCAGCATAAATACTGGAGGCTGAGACAGGAGCGGTCAGGAGACACTGTGGCCCCATCCGAAGAAACCCCCGGACAGGGCCAAACAGGAAGGATATAACCCCACCCACTCTGCCAAAGCACAGCCCCCACACCACTAGAGGGATATCCTCAACCACCAACTTACAATCCTGAGACAAGGCCGAGTATAGCCCACAAAGGTCTCCATCACAGCACAACCAAGGGGGGGCGCCAACCCAGACAGGAAGTTCACGTCAGTAACTCAACCCACTCGTGACGCACCCCTCCTAGGGACGGCATGAAAGAGCACCAGCAAGCCAGTGACTCAGCCCCAGTAACAGGGTTAGAGGCAGAGAATCCCAGTGGAGAGAGGGGAACCGGCCCTGGAGAGACAGCAAGGGCGGTTCGTTGCTCCAGAGCCTTTCCGTTCACCTTCACACTCCTGGGCCAGACTACACTCAATCATATGACCTACTGAAGAGATAAGTCTTCAGTAAAGACTTAAAGGTTGAGACTGAGTCTGCGTCTCTCACATGGGTAGGCAGACTGTTCCATAAAAATGGAGATCTATAGGAGAAAGCCCTGCCTCCAGCTGTTTGCTTAGAAATTTTAGGGACAATTAGGAGGCCTGCGTCTTGTGACCGTAGCGTACGTATAGGTATGTACGGCAGGACCAACTCGGAAAGATAGGTAGGAGCAAGCCCATGTAATGCTTTAAAGGTTAACAGTAAAACCTTGAAATCAGCCCTTGCCTTAACGGGAAGCCAGTGTAGGGAAGCTAGCACTGGAGTAATATGATCAAATTTCTTGGTTCTAGTCAGGATTCTAGCAGCCGTATTTAGCACTAACTGAAGTTTATTTAGTGCTTTATCCGGGTAGCCGGAAAGTAGAGCATTGCAGTAGTCTAACCTAGAAGTAACAAATGCATGGATTAATTTTTCTGCATCATTTTTGGACAGAAAATTTCTGATTTTTGCAATGTTACGTAGATGGAAAAAAGCTGTCCTTGAAACAGTCTTGATATGTTCGTCAAAAGAGAGATCAGGGTCAAGAGTAACGCCGAGGTCCTTCACAGTTTTATTTGAGACGACTTTACAACCATCAAGATGAATTGTCAGATTTAACAGAAGATCTCTTTGTTTCTTGGGACCTAGAACAAGCATCTCTGTTTTGTCCGAGTTTAAAAGTAGAAAGTTTTCAGCCATCCACTTCCTTATGTCTGAAACACAGGCTTCTAGCGAGGGCAATTTTGGGGCTTCACCATGTTTCATTGAAATGTACAGCTGTGTGTCATCCGCATAGCAGTGAAAGTTAACATTATGTTTTCGAATAACATCCCCAAGAGGTAAAATATATAGTGAAAACAATAGTGGTCCTAAAACGGAACCTTGAGGAACACCGAAATGTACAGTTGATTTGTCAGAGGACAGACCATTCACAGAGACAAACTGATATCTTTCCGACAGGTAAGATCTAAACCAGGCCAGAACTTGTCCGTGTAGACCAATTTGGGTTTCCAGTCTCTCCAAAAGAATGTGGTGATCGATGGTGTCAAAGGCAGCACTAAGGTCTAGTAGCACGAGGACAGATGCAGAGCCTCGGTCTGACGCCATTAAAAGGTCATTTACCACCTTCACAAGTGCAGTCTCAGTGCTATGATGGGGTCTAAAACCAGACTGAAGCATTTCGTATACATTGTTTGTCTTCAGAAAGGCAGTGAGTTGCTGCGCAACAGCTTTTTCTAAAATTTTTGAGAGGAATGGAAGATTCGATATAGGCCGATAGTTTTTTATATTTTCCGGGTCAAGGTTTGGCTTTTTCAAGAGAGGCTTTATCACTGCCACTTTTAGTGAGTTTGGTACACATCCGGTGGATAGAGAGCTGTTTATTATGTTCAACATAGGAGGGCCAAGCACAGGAAGCAGCTCCTTCAGCAGTTTAGTAGGAATAGGATCCAGTATGCAGCTTGAAGGTTTAGAGGCCATGATTATTTTCATCATTGTGTCAAGAGATATAGTACTAAAACACTTAAGTGTCTCTCCCGATCCCAGGCCCTCGCAGAGCTGTGCAGATCCAGGACAGCTAAGCCCTGGAGGAATACGCAGATTCAAAGAGGAGTCCGTAATTTGCTTTCTAATGGTCATGATCTTTTCCTCAAAGAAGTTCATGAATTTATTACTGCTGAAGTGAAAGCCATCCTCTCTTGGGGAATGCTGCTTTTTAGTTAGCTTTGCAACAGTATCAAAAAGACATTTTGGATTGTTCTTATTTTCCTCGATTAAGTTGGAAAAGTAGGATGATCGAGCAGCAGTGAGGGCTCTTCGGTACTGCACGGTACTGTCTTTCCAAGCTAGTCGGAAGACTTCCAGTTTTGTGTGGCGCCATTTCCGTTCCAATTTCCTGGAAGCTTGCTTCAAAGCTCGGGTATTTTCTGTATACCAGGGAGCTAGTTTCTTATGACAAATGTTTTTCGTTTTTAGGGGTGCAACTGCATCTAGGGTATTGCGCAAGGTTAAATTGAGTTCCTCAGTTAAGTGGTTAACTGATTTTTGTCCTCTGACGTCCTTGGGTAGGCAGAAGGAGTCTGGAAGGGCATCAAGGAATTTTTGTGTTGTCTGAGAATTTATAGCACGACTTTTGATGCTCCTTGGTTGGGGTCTGAGCAGATTATTTGTTGCGATTGCAAACGTAATAAAATGGTGGTCCGATAGTCCAGGATTATGTGGAAAAACATTAAGATCTACAACATTTATTCCATGGGACAAAACTAGGTCCAGAGTATGACTTAGGCAGTGAGTAGGTCCAGAGACATGTTGGACAAAACCCACTGAGTCGATGATGGCTCCGAAAGACTTTTGGAGTGGGTCTGTGGACTTCTCCATGTGAATATTAAAATCACCAAAAATTAGAATATGATCTGCTATGACTACAAGGTCTGATAGGAATTCAGGAAACTCAGAGAGGAACGCTGTATATGGCCCAGGAGGCCTGTAAACAGTAGCTATAAAAAGTGATTGAGTAGGCTGCATAGATTTCATGACTAGAAGCTCAAAAGACGAAAACGCCATTTTTTTTTTTGTAAATTGAAATTTGCTATTGTAGATGTTAGCAACACCTCCGCCTTTGCGGGATGCACGGGGGATATGGTCACTAGTGTAACCAGGAGGTGAGGCCTCATTTAACACAGTAAATTCATCAGGCTTAAGCCATGTTTCAGTCAGGCCAATCACATCAAGATTATGATCAGTGATTAGTTCATTGACTATGACTGCCTTTGAAGTGAGGGATCTAACATTAAGTAACCCTATTTTGAGATGTGAGGTATCACGATCTCTTTCAATAATGGCAGGAATGGAGGAGGTCTTTATCCTAATAAGATTGCTAAGGCGAACACCGCCATGTTTAGTTTTGCCCAACCTAGGTCGAGGCACAGACACAGTCTCAATGGGTATGGCTGAGCTGACTACACTGACTGTGCTATTGGCAGACTCCACTAAGCTGGCAGGTTGGCTAACAGCCTGCTGCCTGGCCTGCACCCTATTTCATTGTGGGGCTAAAGGAGTTAGACCCCTATCTATGTTGGTAGATAAGATGAGAGCACCCCTCCAGGTAGGATGGAGTCCGTCACTCCTTAGCAGGTCAGGCTTGGTCCTGTTTGTGGGTGAGTCCCAGAAAGAGGGCCAATTATCTACAAATTCTATCTTTTGGGAGGGGCAGAAAACAGTTTTCAACCAGCGATTGAGTGCTGAGACTCTGCTGTAGAGCTCGTCACTCCCCCTAACTGGGAGGGGGCCAGAGACAATTACTCGATGCCGACACATCTTTCTAGCTGATTTACACGCTGAAGCTATGTTGCACTTGGTGACCTCTGACTGTTTCATCCTAACATCGTTGGTGCCGACGTGGATAACAATATCTCTATACTCTCTACACTCGCCAGATTTAGCTTTAGCCAGCACCATCTTAAGATTAGCCTTAACGTCGGTAGCCCTGCCCCCTGGTAAACAGTGTATGATCGCTGGGTGATTCGTTTTAAGTCTAATACTGCGGGTAATGGAGTCGCCAATGACTAGGGTTTTCAATTTGTCAGAGCTAACGGTGGGAGCCTTCGGCGTCTCAGACCCCGTAACGGGAGGAGTAGAGACAAGAGAAGACTCAGACTCAGACTCCGACTCGCTACATAATGGGGAAAACCGGTTGAAAGTTTCTGTCGGCTGAATGAGCGACACCGGTTGAGCATTCCAACAGCATTTCCCTCCAGAAGCCATGAGAAAGTTGTCCGGCTGCGGGGACTGTGCGGGGGGATTTATACTAACGTTACTATCTGTACTTACTGGTGGCACAGACGCTGTTTCTTCCTTTCCTACACTGAAAATACCCTTGCCTAACGATTGCGTCTGAAGATGGGCTTGCAGCACAGCTATTTTCGCCGTAAGGCGATCGTTCTCCTGTATATTATGAGTACAGCGACTGCAATTAGAAGACATCATGTTAATGTTACTACTTAGCTTCGGCTGTTGAAGGTGTTGACGAACCATGTCCAGATAAAGCGTCCGGAGTGAAAAGGTTGAATGAGGGAAAAAAGTTGCGATGGAAAAACTAAAAATATAAACGGTAATTATAAACAGAAACAAAACAAAAAACGTAAAGTTGTCAGCTAGCAAAGTAAAGTAAAGTTCGCAGCAAATCGCACAGCAACAAAACGCACAGCAGCACGTCTGCAGATTCAACAGGAAGTATAAGTGATAAGTGTTACAGTAGGCAACATACGTTTCTTGGAGAGGCAAGATCAAATCAAATCAAAGTTTATTTGTCACGTGTGCCGAATACAAAAGGTTTAGATCTTACAGTGAAATGCTTACATACAGGCTCTAACCAATAGTTCGAAATAGGTATTAGGTGAACAATAGATAGGTAAAGAAATAAAACAAAAGTAAAAAGACAGGCTATATTCAGTAGCGAGGCTATAAAAGTAGCGAGGCTACATACAGACACCGGTTAGTCAAGCTGATTGAGGTAGTATGTACATGTAGATATGGTTAAAGTGACTATGCATATATGATGAACAGAGAGTAGCAGTAGCGTAAAAGAGGGGTTGGCGGGTGGTGGGTTGCGGGTGGCGGGACACAATGCAGATAGCCCGGTTAGCCAATGTGCGGGAGCACTGGTTGGTCGGCCCAATTGAGGTAGTATGTGCATGAATGTATAGTTAAAGTGACTATGCATATATAATAAACAGAGAGTAGCAGCAGCGTAGAAAGAGGGGTTGGAGGGGCACACAATGCAAATAGTCCAGGTAGCCATTTGATTACCGGTTCAGGAGTCTTATGGCTTGGGGGTAAAAACTGTTGAGAAGCCTTTTTGTCCTAGACTTGGCATTCCGGTACCGCAGGCAGCTTAGCCCCAGAGATGTACTGGGCCGTACGCACTACCCTCTGTAGTGCCTTGCGGTCAGAGGCTGAGCAATTGCCATACCAGGCAGTGGTGCAACCAGCCAGGATGCTCTCGATGTTGCAGCTGTAGAACCTTTTGAGGATCTCAGGACCCATGCCAAATCTTTTTAGATTCCTGAAGGGGAATAGGCTTTGTCGTGTTTGTTGTTGATGTGGACACCAAGGAACTTGAAGCTCTCAACCTGCTCCACTACAGCCCTGTCGATGAGAATGGGGCATGCTCGGTCTTGGTTACGTTGAGGGATAGATTGTTATTTTGGCACCACCCGGCCAGGTCTCTGAACTCCTCCCTATAGGCTGTCTCGTCGTTGTCGTTGATCAGGCCTATCACTGTTGTGTCGTCTGCAAACTTAATGGTGTTGGAGTCGTGCCTGGCCATGCAGTCGTGGGTGAACAGGGAGTACAGCACGCACCCCTGGGGAGCTCCAGTGTTGAGGATCAGCGTGGCAGATGTGTTGCTACCTACCCTCACCACCCGGGGGCGGCCCGTCAAGAAGTCCAGGATGCAGTTGCAGAGGGAGGTGTTTAGTCCCAGGATCCTTAGCTTAGTGATGAGCTTTGAGGGTACTATGGTGTTGAACGCTGAGCTGTAGTCAATGAATAGCATTCTCACACAAGAGTTCCTTTTGTCCAGGTGGGAAAGGGCAGTGTGGAGTGCAATAGAGATTGCATCATCTGTGGATCTGTTTGGGCGGTATGCAAATTGGAGTGGGTCTAGGGTTTCTGGGATAATGGTGTTGATGTGAGCCATTACCAACCTTTCAAAGCATGGCTACGGATGTGCTATGGGTCTGTAGTCATTTAGGCAGGTTGCCTTTGTGTTCTTGGGCACAGGGACTATGGTGGTCTGCTTGAAACATGTTGGTATTACAGAGTCAATCAGGGACATGTTGAAAATATCAGTGAAGACACCTGCCAGTTGGTCAGCACATGCCCAGAGCACACGCCCTGGTAATCCATCTGGCCCCGTAGCCTTGTGTATGTTGACCTGTTTAAAGGTCTTACTCACGTCGGCTACGGAGAGCGTTATCACACAGTCATCCGGAACAGCTGATCTCTCGTGCGTGCCTCAGTGTTGCTTGCCTCGAAGCGAGCATAGAAGTGATTTAGCTAGTCTGGTAGGCTCGTGTCACTTGGCAGCTAGCGGCTGTGCTTCCCTTTGTAGTCTGTAATAGTTTGCAAGCCCTGCCACATAAGACGAGCGTCGGAGCCGGTGTAGTATGATTCAATCTTAGCCCTGTATTGACGCTTTGCCTGTTTGATGGTTCGTCGCAGGGCATAGCAGGATTTCTTGTAATCTTCCGGGTTAGAGTCCCGCACCTTGAAAGCGGCAGCTCTACCCTTTAGCTCAGTGCGGATGTTGCCTGTAATCCATGTCTTCTGGTTTGGATATGTACGTACAGTCACTGTGGGAACGACATCCTCAATGCACTTATTGATAAAGCCAGTGGCTGATATGGTGTACTCCTCAATGCCATCGGAGGAATCCTGGAACATGTTCCAGTCTGTGATAGCAAAACAGTCCTGTAGTTTAGCATCTGCTTCATCTGACCACTTTTTTATACACCGAGTCACTGGTGCTTCCTGCTTTCATTTTAGCTTGTAAGCAGGAATCAGGAGGATAGAGTTGTGGTCGGATTTACCAAATGGAGGGCGAGGGAGAGCTTTGTACGCGTGTGTGTGGAGTACAGGTGATCTAGAATTTTTTTCCCTCTTGTTGCACATTTAACATGTTGATGGAAATTTGGTAGAACTGATCTAAGTTTCCTTGCATTAAAGTCTTCGGCCACTCTGGGTGAGTGGTTTCCTGTTTGCTTATTTCCTTATACAGCTGAGTGCGGTCTTAGTGCCGGCATCTGTCTGTGGTGGTAAATAAATAGCCACAAATGTATAGCTGAAAACTCTCTCGGCAAGTTGTGTGGCCTGCAATTTATCACAATATACTCTACTTCAGGCGAGCAAAATCTAGAGACTTCCTTAGATTTTGAAGACCAGTTGTTGTTTACAAATATGCACAGACCGCCCCCCCCTAATCTTACCTGAGTGTGCTGTTATATCTTGCCTGTGCAGCGTATATCCCGCTAGCTGAATATCCATGTCGTCATTCAGCCACGATTCCTTGAAACATGGGATATTACAGTTTTTGATGTCCCGTTGGTAGGATATTTGTGATCGTACCTCGTCTAATTTATTGTCCAATGATTGCACATTGGCGAGTAGTATTGACGGTAACGGCAGCTCTCCCACTCGCCTTTTCCAGGTCCTGACCAGGCATCCAGCTCTTTGTCCTCTGTACCTGCGTTGCTTCCTCTTGCAAATAACAAGGATGTCGGCCCTGTGGGGTGTTTGGAGAATTGGAGAATGTCTTGTGCATTCTCCTTGTTAGCCTTGCAATAACCAAGTGATGAGACACATAGCCCTCTATATTTAAATGTTTCAGGTACACTCAGATAGGTGTCTGCGTCACATACAGTCAGAAACCACTCACAGAGGCACACACAACTTGCATTTCTATGACCATCGGACCCACCTCCGTGTTCACCATTCATGGAGGAAGACCACAGAACCACAGACATTAGGTTCCTCCCTGCCACAAAACCTTTTCTTTCTCTCTGTTAGAGTGGAACGCTTATGGAGAGATGTTTTGAGTGCTGTGACATGTCAGTACTACACCTTGCTGCACAGTTTGGAGGAAGAAGGCTACCTTGACCTGTCGAATTCTATCCACCTCTGTGTGGTATATGTTTTCCTACCTCGTCTGTGAGCAGATCTGCAGCATTTCACAGAGAGTTGGAATAATCACCCTTTAAGTACAGAGGCGAACCTGACACCTCACCAGCTGTTGCCTTAGCACTACACAACTGATTCAAATGATCAACTCATCATCAAACTTCAAGTGGTATTTATGTATCCATTTGTGATCTGGTAATGTAAAAGTCTAATAGTGACATTATCTTCTATTGTTTGTCCTCAAGTGTCTGTTTTTCAGCATAAAGTACTCTGTAGCCTCCAGGTGAGACTACACACACACATATTCCTGTTGAACACAGTCTCTTTAACTACCTTATTTTCTCAATAACAGTCTCTCTCCTTCACTTCATCCTTCTGCCCCTTCTCCCTAAATCCTCTAGGTTATATCAGCTGTGTTGGTGAACCCCTCCCGCATCTGAACTGGCTGACACAGAGGGCACAGCATGGTCATAGGTGAGAGTATTATTAAAGAGATGCTTTACATTGACATACAGATAGAGATGTAGTAGTCCCAGAGTTAATGATCCAAGGTCAGTTTTACATTTCACCTCCTGATGATTATGATGACTGACCGTGTTAGAATAAAAAAAACAAAGCTTAATCACGCTCTCTCTCTATCCACCTGTCTCTCATCTGCAGGTATGTATTGTTGTGAAAGAGGAAGCCAGTCCCATCATCGCCACCTCAACCGCTCTTAAGATAACCTTCGGGCCAACTGGGAGCCCAAGGCTGGTTAGAAGACACTGCAAGATACATTATTTAATTGTGATGAACTGAGAGAAAATTTGGGTAGCACTGTAATTCATTAATCACATGTTGTCTTCCCTGCTCCTCTATTTTATCTCTTTCCTTTTCTGTATTCTACACCTCTCTCCTCACCTCCTCTTTCTTCCTCTTTTTTTTTATAATGCACACCATATGTGCATTGTAGAGATTGAACTTGTATTTATAATATAATATTACAATTATAATATCTATAATGCATGTATTATGTATTTATAACACCTGGATAATGAACTTTCAATAAAGCATTTCACATTCTTCACTGGTTGAAATTAAGTATGTCATTGAAATACTACACCTACACCTATTAGATATGCATAGGAAGTGTAGTGTTTGACTTTTTTTCTGTTTATATGAATTACAAATCAGCCTTTACTTAAATCATGTTTCTAGTCTATTGCATAGTTACAATGTGCAATCATTGATGTCCCAGGAGCAGGAGTGGTAAACACTGTTGAAGTGTATAACTGTAATACATACATGCAGAAACAGCATCATTAAAATGATGTAGTTTGATACACCTGATATTGGATATGACTGAAAAAGAATGTCTCACAGAGATTCATACCTGATCCGCACCTTTACTTGCCAAGGAAGAGTACATGATCAGTAAATATATTCAATGTACAGGCTACAATGTGGGGATCTCATGCGTGTTGTTAGGTTCTAATTTTCAGAGTAAATGACTCAACGGACACGAGAAAAGCTTAACCAACTTTAATTTTACCCAAAGTATTGATACAGCTGGATTCAGATAACACATGTGTCCACCACAAGTATATATACTCCAATTTAGACACTCCTTCTCTCCAATCCTTACATCTTTTATGGTCCAACAGGAAGAAGAAGTAATAAACCGTTCTGTCTTCCTTAAGGTGACCTGACCTCAACCACCCTTGATGTCTATTCCAAAGCTCTACACCCATATCACCTATAGCACTCCAGTGACTTCCTCCCGTCCACCCAGCACATTCCAAGGCCATCTGTCTCCTACAGATAACCATTAACTTCTGATGTAACAACCATTCTCTATCACCCCTCAGATACTATAGTATTACTTCTGATCTATCATGTCTCTGATCTATCAGCATACCACTGCTGGCTTGCTTCTGAAGCTAAGCAGGGTTGGTCCTGGTCAGTCCCTGGATGGGAGACCAGATGCTGCTGGAAGTGGTGTTGGAGGGCCAGTAGGAGGCACTCTTTCCTCTGGTCTAAAAAAATATCCCAATGCCCCAGGGCAGTGATTGGGGACACTGCCCTGTGTAGGGTGCCGTCTTTCGGATGGGACGTTAAACGGGTGTCCTGACTCTCTGAGGTCATTAAAGATCCCATGGCACTTATCGTAAGAGTAGGGGTGTTAACCCCGGTGTCCTGGCTAAATTCCCAATCTGGCCTTCAAACCATCATGGTCACCTAATAATCCCCAGTTTACAATTGGCTCATTCATCCCCCTCCTCTCCCCTGTAACTATTCCCCAGGTCGTTGCTGCAAATGAGAACGTGTTCTCAGTCAACTTACCTGGTAAAATAACGGTAAAATAAAATAAATAAATAAAATAGTACAGCAATGTTCAAAGTTGAACCCAGAATCCAACAGTGGTAATAACTACAGTACATGTACAGTTGAAGTCTGAAGTTTACATACACCTTAGCCAAATACATTTAAACTCAGTTTTTCACAATTCCTGACATTTAAGATATCCCTCTAGTGGTGTGGGGGCAGTACTTTGGCAAAGTTGGTGGGGTTATATCCTGCCTTTTTGGCCCTGTCCGGGGGTATCATCGGATGGGGCCACAGTGTCTCCTGACCCCTCCTGTCTCAGCCTCCAGTATTTATGCTGCAGTAGTTTATGTGTCGGGGGGCTAGGGTCAGTTTGTTATATCTGGAGTACTTCTCCTGTCTTATCCAGTGTCCTGTGTGAATTTAAGTATGCTCTCTCTAATTCTCTCTTTCTTTCTCTCTCTCGGAGGACATGAGCCCTAGGACTATGCCTCAGGACTACCTGGCCTGATGACTCCTTGCTGTCCCCATTCCACCTGGCCGTGCTGCTGCTCCAGTTTCAACTGTTCTGCTTGCGGCTATGGAACCCTGACCTGTTCACCGGACGTGCTACCTGGCCCAGACCTGCTGTTTTCAACTCTCTAGAGACAGCAGGAACGGTAGAGATACTCTTAATGATCGGCTATGAAAGCCAACTGACATTTACTCCTGAGGTGCTGACTTGCTGCACCCTCGACAACTACTGTGATTATTATTATTTGACCATGCTGGTCATTTATGAACATTTTTGAACATCTTGGCCATGTTCTGTTATAATCTCCACCCGGCACAGCCAGAAGAGGACTGGCCACCCCTCATAGCCTGGTTCCTCTCTAGGTTTCTTCCTAGGTTTTGGCCTTTCTAGGGAGTTTTTCCTAGCCACCGTGCTTCTACACCTGCATTGCTTGCTGTTTGGGGTTTTAGGCTGGGTTTCTGTACAGCACTTTGAGATATCAGCTGATGTACGAAGGGCTATATGAATAAATTTGATTTGATTTGATTGAATCCTAGTAAAAATTCCCTGTCTTAGGTCAGTTAGGATCACCACTTTTTTTTAAAAATATGAAATGTCTGAATAATAGTAGAGAGAATTATTTAATTCAGCTTTTATTTCTTTTATCACATTCCTGACAGAGCTGGTGTAACTGAGTCAGGTTTGTAGACCTCCTTGCTCGCACACACTTTTTCAGTTGTGCCCACACATTTTCTATGGGATTGAGGTCAGGGCTTTGTGATGGCCACTAATACCTTGACTTTGTTGTCCTTAAGCCATTTTGCCACAACTTTGGAAGTATGCTTGGGGTCATTGTCCATTTGGAAGACCCATTGGGGTGGCAGGGTAGCCTAGTGGTTAGAGTGTTGGGCTAATAACCGCAAGTTTGCAAGTTCAAATCCCTGAGCTGACAAGGTACAAATCTGTCGTTCTGCCCCTGAACAAGGCAGTTAACCCACTGTTCGTAGGCTGTCACTGAAAATAAGAATTTGTTCTTAGCTGACTTGCCAAGGTAAAATAAAAATAATTTTGCGATCAAGCGTTAACTTCCTGACTGATGTCTTGAGATGTTGCTTCAATATATCCGCACAATTTTCCTGCCTCATGATGCCATCTATTTTGTGAAGTGCACCAGTCCCTCCTGTAGCAAAGCACCCCCACAACATGATGCCGCCACCCCCGTGCTTCACAGTTGGGATGGGGGTGTTCTTCGGTCTGCAAGCCTCCCCCTTTTTCCTCCAAACATAACGATGGTCATTATGGCCAAACAGTTATATTTTTGTTTCATCAGACCAGAGGACATTTCTCCAAAAAGTATGATCTTTGTCCCCACGTGCAGTTGCAAACCATAGTCTGGCTTTTTTATTGTAACGGCTGTCAATGTCGTTCTCCTCCTCAGACGAGGAGGAGCATGGATCGGACCAAAATGCGGAGTAGGAGGTATTCATGATTTTAATGGCAAACCAACAAACACTACAAATTAACAAAACAACAAACGTGACTAACCTGCAACAGTCCTGTGTGGCCCAAACGCTAACACAGGAAACAAACACCCACAAAACACCAGTGAAACCCTGGCTGCCTTAGTATGACTCTCAATCAGAGACAAACGATACACACCTGTCTCTAATTGAGAATCATACCAGGCCGAACACAAAACCCCACATAGAAATAGAAAACATAGAGTGCCCACCCAACACTCACGCCCTGACCAATAAAGACATATAAAACAAGAGAAAACAGGTCAGGAACGTGACATTTATGGCGGTTTTGGAGCAATGGCTTCTTCCTTGCTGAGTGGCCTTTCAGGTTATGTTGATATAGGACTCATTTTACTGTGGTTGTAGATACTTGTGTACCTGTTTCCTCCAGCATCTTCACATGGTCCTTTTCTGTTGGTCTGGGATTGATCTGCACTTTTCGCACCAAAGCACGTTCATCTCTAGGAGACATAACGTGTCTCCTTCCAGAGCGGTATGATGGCTGCGTGGTCCCATGGTGTTTATACTTGCGTACTATTGTTTTTACAGATGAACGTGGTACCTTCAGGCATTTGGAAATTGCTCCCAAGAATGAACCAGACTTGCGGAGGTCTACAATTATTTTTTGATGTCAAGCAAAGAGGGACTAAGTTTGAAGGTAGTCCTTGAAATACATCCACAGGTACAACTCCAATTGACTCAAATTATTTCTATTAGCCTATCAGAAGCTTCTAAAGCCATGACATAATTTTTCTGGAATTTTCCAAGCAGTTTAAAGGCACAGTGAACTTAGTGTATGTAAACTTCTGACCCACTGGAATTGTGAATAAGTGAAATAATCTGTCTGTAATCAATTGTTGGAAAACCCACTTGTGTTATGCACAAGGTATATGTCCTAACCGACTTGCCAAAACTATAATTTGTTAACAAGAAATCTGTGGAGTGGTTGAAAGACGAGTTTTGATGACTCCAATCCAAGTGTATGTAAACTTCCTTCCGACTTCAACTGTATATACGACTTGCATCCTTGGCACAATAAAGTTATTACATTCTACTCAGTCCATAGGCTTCATTCATGCCATTCAGACTTGAAGTCGATACAACAACTATGATAGCTGAGGTTCATAGATAGGTTCTGAACTAATATTCATACCCAGCGTTTTAGAGTCCATACATAGATCGGCTACATACTGTAGCTAGCTGCACATCCATAGGCATACAGGTATTTTTATCCTCCACTACACAACAAGCAAATAAATAGTTAGCTAGCTATGTTACTTCAGCTGCATTGCATGGCAAAATAAGCAAGGCAAGCTTACACAATTGTACATTCAATTCACAGTAAATGCTTTAGCTATCTAGATTCTTTACATCCACTGTTTCACAAGACGACAGCCTGGTTTGCTGGTTTTCTCAGGAGTCCCTAAAACATTAAACAGCACGAATTCCAATTTCATACTCATATCATAACACTAGTTAGCTAGCTGGCTAATGTGAGCTAGTCAGCTAACTTGCTAAATAGCAATTTTTGTAAATTAACTTCATGACAAAAAAGTATGCACAATCTCTACATTAACATATTCCTCTCAATTGTAATTTTTTTGCTTGATTCGTTTTAACGTTATAATTACTTACATTTGCTTCCACCATAATATTTTGTCAGCCATCTTTGCAAAGAAAGTCACCAGCAACGGATGGCTTGCGTCACATTCATCATTGGAACCACTCGATTTGATTGATCATATAAAAACCTTGGGACCCAAATGCATAATAAGTGCTCTAACTCCCCCTTGCGGTGGTCTGGAGCAATGAAGCCATAGCGCTGGGTACCTCTAAGTCCCCGGGTATAAGATCACAACTTTTAAAGGAGAAACCACTGTAGTATTGGGGAAAGTACTGGAATGTTTTAATTGTAGGGGTGCCCATGGAGCTGGAGATCAGCAATGTCCCGTGCGAGAGAGGCAGGTTGAGGTTTCCAGGGTTAGAGTAGTGCAGAAGTTGTCATATGCTGAGGCAGTGAAGAAAGTAGAGGAAGATGGGTTAAGGGGGAGGAGTGGTGAGAGTAGTAGAGACATACCAGTAGAGAGGAATAGGCCAAAAAGTGATATAAGTTGCAGTAAGATTGGATTTTTAGCATTTGTAGCAATGGTTATCAATTGTACTGCATGGATGGATCTGAAGTCTCAGAAAATTGAGGTTGTGGTGGCAGCTGCAGAGAGGTATTTGAGTGTGCGAGACTTGACATCAGAAGAGTTACAGGGTGATGGCATGAGGTAGAGTAAATACATTTAATTAGTGGAGTAGGGTGGTGTTCATTTTATTTTAAGTAATTTTGATATGAGTGAGTGTAGTGTTAGATGGTAGGGCATTTATTTTGTACATTGTACACATGTCAGAAAGGGAGTTGTACTCCAGTCTTAGTAGGTGTCGGTAATGCAACAAATTGGATGCCAACCGCCTTTAAATCTCATCGAATAAGAAGTACACGGGGCAATAAATAACGTGAGCCAGTTGCACAGACCCGCATAAAAGCGCGTTTAAATCAACCAATAATCGAGCGCGTTCCACGTTTGCACTTTCACAACCAATCACGGGTAAGCTTTGTGAAACTGACATTTTCAAATTAGATATTTTGTCTGCACTGTGGTTGTGTCGAGCAGAGAAATAATATTTGTTTTCCCCCATTGCCTTTCATTTCGGAAACGATTAGCTACATATTGCAGAGACGAGTGAGGTAAGATTGGCATTGCTTGAATTAACGTCCCTAGTTTTAGGTTGGTGTTTCATTATGCGTTTAACTAGCCTGGTAAAGTCGAGCCGATAGTTTACGTTAGCTAACAGTAGCTAGGTTATAAGACCAGCTGTGAAGTGTCGTGATGTTACAATACACAACTTGCGAGCTAACACCTGCTGCCTAACGTTAGTAGGTTACCTAAGGTAATTAGTTACCTAACTAACGTTACGTTAGATAACAGCAGCACAGTTACGGTTCACTAAAGTTCTGAACGCCGGTGTTGTACCGAAAATCTCCCCCCGTCAGAACCCCACCCCCACCTTTTCGCGTTCTTCATTGCTTCGTCTTGCTTGCTAGTTGAGATTTCTGCTCTTAACTCCGCTGTCAGTTTAGCCTACATTTCACTGATCTTAGAAAGCGTTTTTGTCGGTTTGGCCAATTGTTTCAAGTGTATGTGGCGGTTCTAGCTTGCCGCTGACCATGTCGCCCGTACCTAAATCCAACACTGATTTTTGTATACATCTATAAATAAATCTCTCCCATTACTTATTCGACTAGTGTTTTTGAAAGTGTAAGGATAAAAATTCAGCCATAGTAGTAATGAAATGTGTATTGCTTGCCAACATGTTACTCCCTCTATGTTTTAATTTAAAACGCATACATTAATTATTAATTTCGTTTGCCTATCATGACGTGAAGTTTGTTCTAATATAAAGTATTTGACTGATGGGTGCCACGAAGTACTTGACTCTAGCCACAAAATTAAGGAAATTAGAGGGGGGGATAATTCTGGCAGGGGTGGAGATCTTCGGCACAACACCAAGGTCCTCTACTCTGACAATTATTCTTCTGAATTACTAGACACGACCTCTGTTTAATCTTATCTAGTCAGTATTGTAAATTAAGCTATGTTTATTAAGCAGGGCAATCCCGTTGGCTATGTTTATTAAGCAGGGCAATCCCGTTGGCTATGTTTATTAAGCAGGGCAAACCCGTTGGCTATGTTTATTAAGCAGGGCAAACCCGTTGGCTATGTTTATTAAGCAGGGCAAACCCGTTGGCAACTTTTATTAAGCAATCAAACCTGTTGGCAATTTATAGCAGGGCAAACCGGTTTTGGTGATTTTTACATATCAAAATGAATCAATCGCAGGACGTCTTGTCACTCATCTCTTTTTTGCCAGATCAAGTACAATGCCAATGGAAATTACTCTGAACATACATTGCATTTGGAAAGTTTACAGACTCCTTGACTTTTTCAAAATGTTTCCTTTACAGTCTTATCCTAAAATTGATTTGAAATAATTCCCCCCTTCAATCTAAACACACTATCCCATAATGACAAAGCAAAAACAGGTTCAGAAAATTTTACAAATGCACTCAATTACAAGCTGGACAACGCAGGAGTGGCTGTGTTCTTAGGGTCATTGTCCTGTTAAAAGGTGAACCTTTGCCCCATTCTGAAAACCTGCTCCAGAGCACTCAGGACTTCATAAGGATCTCTTTACTTAGCTCCATTCATCTTTGCCTCTATCCTGACTAGTCTCCCAGTCCCTGTCGCAGAAAAGCATGCTTCACAATTTGTCTCGTTCACTTTAGCTTGTAAATATCCACACTCACCGAAAATTACATTCGGTAGCTACTAACTCTGCTTGTATTATAAGCTGTGTTTCCCGGTCTTTGCATTTAGTTTGTCAACATTTATCTAAGCTTGTTAACATTTAGCTAAGTGTGATAGTTATTTTCACACTTTTTTTTTTTTTTTCATTGTGGTAATAGCCCCTATGAGCTTTTCCTTAGTGCCACCTTGTGTGATATGCTGGTAATACTGTAAATCCTGGGATGCGAGAATAATGGTATAACAACGTGAAAATCTGCTTACCACCCAAGCCTACTTTAAACATTAGTTTACAATGGCGTTGTACTTAATCAGGCAACTGCTGAATGACTCAATGTGATTTGACTTTGATCTACCAGAAATCATCAAAACGGTTTTGCCCTGTCTACAACTGTTGGCCAGTGTTGGAATCTGGCTTGTTTTTGTCAAATGACAAAATGCATGCAAACTAGTCTATGTCTTCATACTAGCTGTCAGAGAAATTAATATTTCTGACTAACTATTCTAGCTAAGACCCTTACAATTTTTTGTTGTTGCAATGAATATGTGCAAGTGTTCTCCTTTCCAACAGTATCAACTAGGTTATCATTTTGAAGTGAATCCACACAAATCATCATGGGAGACGACAGTGACTGGATGAAGTTACCAGTCGATCAGAAATGTGAACACAAGGTGACTAATCAGTTATTCTTAGGCATATTCTGCTCCTTTATGGTCCCTTTTGTGATACAGGTTGAAGGTTGGATTTCAGTTGGTTGTGGGTAATGCACCATAAAAGCAAATTCACAACATTAGCTTGGCTTTATAGCTAACGTTACTCTAGCACCGTTCCACTTTTAACCCCTTATTGGCCCTTCTTGCTGTCCCAGGTATGGAAAGCCAGGCTGAATGGGTATGAAGAGGCCCTGAAGCTCTTCCAGAGGATTGATGATAAGAGTCCAGAATGGGCCAAGTACCAAGGAATCATCAAGAAGTTTGTGACGGACTCAAACTCAGTGGCCCAGCTCAAAGGACTGGAGGCTGTTCTGGCGTATGTAGAGAATGCACACGTGGCTTCTAGGTAAGGGGATGGAAAAATACGAAGTATTGTGTAGGACTAGATTATTATGAATTAATAATACAGAAATATCAACTCCACTTTCAACAACTCCAACGAAATTGCCTGTCTATGGTGTGGGAAGCGCTGACTCGCTGCCCTTTTCTATTAAGACATCTGCTGGTTACTAACTGGTTTATCTGTCGACTAGAACTCATGACTAAAGAGGCTTAATGCATAGCTTTTATTTTTACCCATAAGACTAGGAGTAAAATGTCCCTAGGGACCAATATTCTACTCAGAGATGTTTTGTGGATACGGCCCAGGGAGTTTTTCCTGACCAACTAGGCCTATGACCTGGATTATTTCCTTCTGGTCAGGTAGAACTCCTGGATCCTAGTTCTTGTGAAATAGATTTACTATTTTTGTTTTAACTTATCTATTGTTGCTCTACAGGACGGTGGGTGAGGTGTTGTCAGGTGTGGTGTGTAAGGTATTCAACCAGCCTAAGGCGCGGGCCAAAGAGCTGGCCTCAGACATCTGCCTCATGTACATAGAGATTGAGAAAGCCGACATTGTACAGGAGGAGCTCATCAAAGGATTAGAGAACAAGAACCCTAAAGTAGTCGTCGCTTGTGTGGAGACCATACGCAGGACACTCTGGTGAGACGCAGTAGAGAATGAATGTGTTCTTCTCCCTTATCCTGGATAAGCACTAAATAATGGTGCTTTTAAATACTGGTGATGATTGAGGAGACGTGACATGTTGGATCTTTTACCAAAGACTACACACGCCCAATTTTGGGATTAAGACCTGGTTATGTTTTGCATGTACCACCTGCTTTGATTAAATGTAACCCAAAACAACAATGAAACTTCATGAATGTGCTTGTCTGCTTCCTTAGTGAATTTGGATCGAAGACTGTGACCCTAAAGCCCATAGTTAAAGTGTTGCCAAAGCTGTTTGAGTCCAGAGAAAAGGCAGTCCGAGATGAGGCCAAACTGCTGGCTGTGGAGGTCTACAGGTGGATCAGGGACTCACTACGACCTTCTCTCCAAAACATCAACTCTGTACAGGTGAGGGTTAAGGGTTGATCCAAACATGGTATTTCATCATTACCTGAATGAGAAGAGCGGATCAGCGTTGTTGCTGTGCATTGGAAAGTCTTCCATGAAGATGTCTTTGAACAGTGTTTTGGACAGATTCTCCCAGGAGATCTTTGCTGTGGTGCAGGCTTTCCCAAACTCAGCCCTGGGGCCCCTCCTAGGCGCATCCACTCTGCCTGTGTATATCTAAGCCAGTGTCTCTCTCCCCGTATGTCCCCAGTTGAAGGAGCTGGAGGAGGAGTGGGTGAAGGTGCCGTCGTCGGCCCCCAGACAAAGTCGTTTCCTACGCTCCCAGCAGGACCTGAGGGCCAAGTTCGAGGAACAGCAGGCCGTGGCAGGGTCCGACGGAGACTGTGAGGACGTAGCAGACTCTGCTCCTCAGGTGGACCCCTATGAGCTTCAGGACCCAGTGGAGATCCTCTCCAAACTGCCCAAAGACTTCTACGTGAAGATTGTAAGCACACACCTTACTGAGCATGGCCGTTAGTTGGGCGGTATCCAGATTCTCATATCGTCATACCGTCCTTATCCTGGCATTTATGGTTTTATTGGTTTAGTACACATGGGTGCGCCAATGCACTACACTAGAATATACACAGCGTAGTCATTTGCTAATACAACGCCTTCAAGTAAGCATTTTACATCACATCCATTTCTGAGGTGTCTTTTTTCCATCTTTCATGAGTGCTAGGATTGGCTTTATTCATACGGCAGTGGATAACTCAACATAATTACCTCCTGAAAGTATGCTAGCCATTTACTTATATGAAGGTCATGTGGTGGCAACCAGCGCTGAGAGTTTATTATTTTTTGGCAGGAGTCAACCCAGCCAGCCAAACTTTTCGCTCTTTCTCATTCAGCTGCATACCTGTATCATCGTTATGCAACAGCATAATTGGTTCTAGGGGTACAGTCACGTCCGAGAGAATATACAACACTTTCCTCCAATTTATAATCCTCAGGACAATCCCATAGCATATATTTGTATATGCTAAGTGAATTGAGGTTACAGGGGTCACAGTAGGGGCTTTGAGCCTGTTTTGCATGAAATAATTTTGCTGATTTAAAAAATAAAGATCTGTTTTAGGCTAAGGTTCTAACATAACAATGTGGGGAAAGTCTAGGGGTCTGAATACTTTCTGAAGGCTGTGTGTATATAGAAGAATGTCATCTGCATATACAGTGGTTCTTACTTTAAACGTTTTGACTTTATGCCACAACCATTTTTGGTAGATGGTGGCAGATTGTGGTAAATTATGTCATTGCACCACACTATCACAAGGGGGAGTTAGAAAGCTGATCTATCGGTAGTCTAAACTGGCACAAATTTACTGTCTTTTCGTGTTTTCAGTCAGAGTTGCTCTTCTCTGGCACTAATGCCCTGAGAGTACAATGGGGGAGTTACACTTGACACGGAATGACAGTCCAGCGAGGATTTGTCAGCATAGAACTGCGTGACTCATTTATGGGGATATGATATGAGGAAGATTTCATCAGTATAGGAGAAGCAATTACGTTCTGATGTTGTGCTATAGGCTTTAGCGACAATGAATAACGTTGGGGATACATAGGAATGGATTTGAGTGTATGCCATTCGTAGAAACCATCGCACCAGGGTTAGCATAACACACAAACCATATCGCTAAAATTATTTATCAAACCAAATTTCTCCAAGTCCACAAAGTCCTGTCAAAAGCCTTCTCAGCTTCTAGAGACAGCACACTGTGTCCTGCTGTTTTGTTTTAATGTATTACATGCATTAATCAACTGACATTGTCAACTGCAAGGTGGTGTTTCATACAACCTGACTGGTCCATTTGAATCAACTTTTCCATCCGTAACGCCAATACAAGATATCAGATGATAATTTGCACAATCTGTGATCTTTCCCTTTCTTTGGCAGTAGAGGGCTCCCGAGTGGCGCAGCGGTCTTAGACTGCATCTCAGTGCAAAAGGTGTCCCTGGTTTGAATCCAGGCTGTATCAGATCCGTCTGTGGTTGGGAGTCCCATAGGGCGACGCATATTTGGCACAGCGTTAGCCGGGGTAGGCCGTCATTGTAAATAATAATTTGCTCTTAACTGACTTTCCTAGTTAAATAAAATAAATGGAGATTAATGCAGAGTTGGCATGCTCATGGTTATTTTTTTTGTCAATGGCCGACTCCAATAATACGTTCCTAAAATGCCCCAAAAATGTAGTGACACTTCAGGTGGAATGACATTCGTCCCAAGTGACTTACCCTTTATTTTTTTCCTTTCAGTGCTGACTCTAGTTCTTCTGAGAGCTTGGCTCAGATCTGCAGATTGCTTCTTAAACAATATGGACAAATCAAGATTATGTTTAAATTGCTTGCATTTGTCTAGTTCCAACTGGATAGAAGATTTGTAAAAACACAAAAGTTGCATTAATTTCCTGTGGAACTGAATGTAAGCCTTTTGACAGGGTCTATAGAAGTACAAGATTCACTTTGTTTAAATTAAGGCTAGAAGCCTGCTTGGTTTGCTCCCATTTAAAATAATAGTTCTACCTCCCTCTATGCATGAACTCAGCTCTCTTTTTAAATCATTCAGTTCCAGTTTAACCACCTTCAAATCATTTACATTATTTTAGTAATTCCTTTTCAGGATCTTTTCAAGTGATTTAAACATTTTTCTCCAATAACTTGATTCTGTGATTTTTGGCTTTGAGGTGAGGCGCCAAATATTATGTAGTCTTTGATAAACCCTTTAGTAGCCATCCATGTATCGTCCACATCCCTTTTAAGCCCCTTGCCTCAGTCTGAATGCGTTTCACCTTTTCTATTAGCGCTCAAACTGATCCCATGTGGGTGTCTAACTTTTTTTTTGTTGCAAGGTAGCAACTTGTTCCCTCACTCCTTGAATTGCTGCACCAATAGCACATGTAACCACCGCCTCCATCTGGTCTTGTTCAGCTAAAACTAGCATCAGTGTTAACTTCAGTTTTCTGGCGTTTAGTTGCCATTTTGGTGTGCAAACCAATGTTTCTTGACCCTAGACTTTCCCACTGACATTTAAACTAGAAAGTATAAAAAGTTGACGTAAACCTGAATAGAATGAGGAATTGTCGGCAGGAGCTTCAGTCTTCTGACCTTTGCGTTTTGTAGGTCATGTGAGCTGGTGTACATGCTGTTTGAGTCTTGAGTCGCTAGGGCAAAAGGCCTGCTTGCTCTGATCGTAGATGGCGGAGGAGCAGATGGGCTGACAGGTGAAAAAAAAAAAAAACAAGGACATCAAGATGCTTTATGTAATTTGTGCTTAGCATCAGAATTTTGTGCTGGTTGCACTTTTCCACTCGGATAAGAATTTTTGGTGTAGCCAGTCTACTTTTCTCTTGTAAATGTTAAATTAACTTTAAGGAAATGTAGCTGACTACTTTCTTTTTATGATAAACAGAAATATGATGGAAACGCATTGTTTTTGCAAAAGGACCTTGCGTGCTCATTACTTGTGGCTGCTGGCCAAATAGTTGTACTTCTGTTGTCATCTGATGAAATGCAGCTATTTTTCTGCCTAATGTGTTGTGCTAATATATTTTCTGTGAAGGGGAAACTGTAGTTGCATGTCCCTGATCACTATTGATGCAGAAACCACGTGGCTTTCAATGTAAAATGCGACCCCTGGTCTCTACATAGCTGGACTCACCTGCTCCTGCTTTCTCCCGTTGTGCTATTTACAAGCATACGTGATTGTAAGCTTCATAATGTGACTGGTAAAGTTATGAACGCAGTCTGCTTCATCTAACATATTGCAAAATTTGACTGCAGGTATTTAAAGTAGGTCTAAAATATGACTTTTTAGTTAACTTCAAATAGTTTTGACTGTTGGAAAATCCATCCCGTGGCTATTTTTCCAAATATTCCCAAGCCTCAATGGCCCTGTCCGGATTCCCATACTTGTGGCCTAAATAGTAGGGCAAAATGTTTGCCAGGATGGCGTACGCATTTTGGCTTTTCATCTAATATGAATTCACTCCATGCTCTTGAGGAGTCGAATCTTCTTTTGACAACCGCTAATAATCAGAAAGAGATGGGCTGTATCAAAATGAATGAATAACGGGACACGCAATAGTGCATTTAGGTGACATATTTGCAGTATGGGTGAGCCTAGTATGTTATTTGTTGCGTACTGCATAAATGTTTACTAAACAGTACATTGTCAATAATGTAGTAGCGAGATAGATTTTGGGCATGGCCTGTCTTCACAAGATCACATCTTTCCTGCGCAAAGCTTACACAAACTAAAGCTGTGGAGCCGATACTCAATTTGTCATTGTCGTGTATTGGGTCTGTGACCGAGTCTCCCTTTGTCACTGTAGGAGGCAAAGAAATGGCAGGAGAGGAAAGAGGCCCTGGAGTCCTTGGCGACGCTGGCTAAACACCCCAAACTGGATAATGGCGACTATGGAGATTTGGTTCGAGCACTCAAAAGGGTAGGCAACTCTGAGTAAAGTTGCAGTATCTATACAGTGCACTGACTACCCATTTAAACTCTCAATTGTTTGTCTACTTGTAGGTCATTGGTAAAGACACCAATGTCATTCTGGTGTCGCTAGCTGCAAAATGCCTGGCTGGATTGGCCTTCGGTCTCAGGAAGAACTTTGGGACGTATGCAGGCAATGTAAGTTCTCCCTTTAGACTGTTACTGAGAAACTAGAGATGCTTAAGATATTGCTTTACTGTGTAAGACTCTTCACCGGAAACGGTTTGTTGATCTCCAATGTTGACAGATTTGGTTATTTTAAAATGTTTGTTTTCCTTAAGGTGGTGCCAACTATTTTGGACAAATTTAAGGAGAAGAAACCTGCTGTGGTCCAGTCCCTGCAAGAGGCAATCGATGCAGTCTTCCTGACGGTGAGTAGGAAGATTATTCCAACTGATTATCCTTTTGGTTCATAGCTTACTATGCACTTTAAATCTGTCAATGCTGTGTGAGCCTGTGTTATTTTTTTATTTTCTTTTTTTTCTTTTTGGGGGGTGGATCAGCCTAATATTGCGGAAAGAATGTTGCTTCCAATGTAATTGTCTGCATCATTTCCAATCCCCCATATTTTTGGGGGTAAATATATATATCCATTCACGTATGCATACATATACACATATATACATACACATACCTACATAGACATACATACTTTTTTAAAAGAGTATACCTTTATTATTATTCCCCGCAAACCCTACCACCGATCCCCCAATTGGAGTAAACTGATAAACATTTCTGTTTTTACCTTCAATTTATACATCTTATACACATTTTACAGACACAGTCTACTTTATAATAGTTCTCTCTTGTTTGTTCTTAGTCCTTCCTCTATTTCTGTTGTCCATCCAGTTTGATTTCCACTTGTAACTGTGCTATTTCACAATAGCTCCGCACCTATACACATTTCACAGATCCCGTATGCCCTACATTGTTTATCTTGTTATTAGTCCCACCCTTCAGCTCCACTCAACCTTTCCCATCTATCTTCCAACATCATCCATTTCGGATTTTTATTTGCCATATATTTTTCAACTGTGCTGTGATGCTTCACAAAAGATTTGAATCTTCCCATTCTCATAGCTTCCACGGATTGTAAATTAAAAATAAACATTTTTGCTAAAATAATTATTATATTATTGATTGATTGACTATGGCTTTTCAAATCCCCCAGTATTGCTATCTGTAGCGTTAGTTCTACGCAAATGTTGCAATTCTTCAACCATTCCTGGACCTGTGACCAAAAACGAGCTACATGCGGACAATACCAAAATAAATGGTCTAATGACTCTGCCTCCTCACAGCAGAATCTACAGAGCTGGGAAGATTGTATCCCCCATATATATATAACATTCTATTAGTTGCAAGAATTTTGTACAATAATTTAAATTGAAAAATTCGAAGTTTTGAATCCGGCGTTGTTTTGCGTATCAATTCATAAACCATGTGCCATGGAATGGGTACATCGAAAATCTCTTCCCAACTATTTTGCAATTTATATGGCACAGCTGTAAGTTTTTTTTGGTCCTTAAATGAAATTGGTATATGTTTTTATTTATCACACTTTTCTTTAACCATTTGTTTTCTTTAATATAAGGCCGACCTGTGTTATTGAAGGATCTGCACCAGTATCTCTTGGGCCATAGATCTCAACACAAAGTATAGTTGACTGTTATGTGAAATCTGTTTATGTAGCTGGTCTCTCCGCTCCTTTGTATAGGCCTTGTGCTAATCAACAGTTATTTTTTTTCCTTTCTATAGTTGTCATTTGAGAAGCAGATGTATGCTAGTCTAGATGGTCAATGCATGTGATTATCTGTGGGCATGTACACCGCATTTCCTTCACTTAGAATTTACTCCAGCTTTTTAATGTGGAGCGATGTTTAATTTGTCAAATGTAATTAACTCCATTAGAGGAGCAAATTCAACCTTGATCTATTTTCATTGGTAAGAGTTAAGCTATTTGCTTTTTGCATGGGTCTGAAGTTAGCCAAATGTCATTTGTGTGATTTCCAAGAGGACAGACAAGCCAGCATATCTTTCATATCACTTTACCTACAAATTGTTAAAGGGTAAAACAAAAAAAAGTGAAATAGAAAAACAGGGTAATGGTCTGATTTTTGTTCTCTTCAGACCACTCTCCAGAACCTGAGCGAGGACATGCTGGCTGTGATGGACAACAAGAACCCGTCCATCAAGCAGCAGGCCTCTCTGTTCCTGACCAGGTGTATCCATCTTTCGACTCCTTCCACCCTGCCCAAGAGCCTGCTCAAACCCCTCTGTGCTGCCCTGCTCAAGGTTGGTCTCACCCATCCTGTAGGTCTCTAACTGTACATGTCTACTGGGGGAAAATATTATGTGAACATGCAATGTTCAGAGTTAAACTTCACAAATGTTCAGAAAATAAAGGAATCTAAGGTTATTGGTTGATCGGGTGAAGTATTATACAGCCCCAACATAGGGCTGGGCAATATGGCCAAAATATCATATGTATTTTATGTTTTGAATAATACAAGTTCTAAATTTGCTTTGAGAAGTTTGTGACCCTAGGGTGGCAACACATGAATTCAATGGTCTTTCTCCATTCTGATTGTTTTATACTGTTCAACTTCAACCCAAAATAATTGATCAATTCCTGCACTCATTTGAGAATTTCCACATTGCTATGTAGGGCTGCATGATATGGGCGAACAATCTAGGCATTATTTTTAGCCAAACACTTTGCTGAACTGTTGTAATAATGGAGAATGATTTTTCTATAGTTAGAACATAGTAGTGGGGACTTTGAATACAGTGTTTTGACATGACAATGAAAAATGCCAGGGAGAAGTAAGTTATTGTAACAGGGTACGAACCTGTGTTTCCTAGGGGACCCTATAATCTTTGGCTACATTGAAAGTTTTCTCTTAGCTACTTCATGTAGCTAACATATTCATGCTTTGCGTAGTCCTCCTTGTTTTTAAGATACTCTTGCACAAACATGCAGATTTAGGTCTACAGCATCGCTGAAGTTTAAATGCTGTATAGCTAATAACAATTGCTCTGACTCAGCTAGCAAATAAACATACTAATTAGCATTAGCGGCTAACACAATTTTGGTCAAACTTGCTATGAAAAGACATACTAGCAGTTTGCAAATATAAGAAATAAGAGCTAATAGTATAATCAATGACCACTAGTGGATTTATATTAAGAAGAAAAGTGAAAAGCATTGTCAACAATGTTGCATGTGCTGCATTGACCATGCACACTAAATGCAAGTGTCATGTTTACGGAACAATAAATGCACTCCTTGAGGGGCGGGGCTAGGTCTGTGGAAAGCGGCATGTTTAGAGTGAGCGGAGCAAGATGACTCAATGAGCGGAGTAAACTATAAAAATGGACGTTACACACGGTGTATCCCATTTAAACAAACCAAACATTTAAATACCGTTATAGAAGGTAAAGTGTAAACCCAATTCCGGTATATTGTAAAATACGGTATACTGCCCAGCCCTACCCCACAATTATTTCTATATATCCCCATTTGAATATGGCTCTGTATGACATTGTGGGTTGTTTCTTCATGGCAGCAAGTGAATGACCCTGCTCCAGAGGTGAGAGATGCTGCGATCAAGGCTCTAGGCACGGCCATGAAGGTGGCGGGAGAGAAAGCTGTTAACCCCTTCCTAGCAGACCTCGACAAACTCAAGGTTGACAAGGTGAGGTGTATGTGTGCATATACATACAGTTGAAGTCAGAAGTTTACATACACCTTATCCAAATACATTTAAACTCAGTTTTTCACAATTCCGGACATTTAATCCATGTAAAAAATTATCTTTTTTCGGACAGTTAGGATCACCACTATTTTAAGAATGTGACATGTCAGAAGAAAAATAGTAGAGAAATTTATTTCAGCTTTTTATTCTTTCATCTCACTCCCAGTGGGTCAGAAGTTTACATACTCAATTAGTATTTGGTAGCATTGGCTTTAAATTGTTTAACCCGTCTAGGATGAGGGTGCCGCTAGCGGCACTCCCCCCCCCCCCCCCCCCCCCACCCCCACTGAAAAACCAGTGCCGCGAAATTCAAAAAAAATATTTTTTGACAATATTTAACTTTCACACATTAAAGTCCAATACAGCTAATGAAAGACACAGATCTTGTGAATCCAGCCAACATGTCCGATTTTTAAAATGTTTTACAGGGAAGACACAATATGTAAAGATGTACATCTATTACCTAAAAACACATTAGCATAATCCACCATCTTTTATTTGTCCACCAACACCAGTAGCTATCACCAATTCGGCTAAACTAAGATATTTATAGCCCCTAACCAAGAAAAAAACTCATTAGATGACAGTCTGATAACATATTTATGGTATGGGATAGGTTTTGTTAGAAAAAAGTGCATATTTCAGGTAGATGGCATAGGTTACAATTGCACCCACCGTCACAAATGGACTAGAAAAACTATATAGAGCAACGTGTTTACCTACTTACTAATCATCAAACATTTCGTAAAAATACACAGCGTACACTAATCGAAAGACACAGATCCTGTGAATACAGACAATATTTCAGATTTTCTAAGTGTCTTACAGCGAAAACACAATAAATCGTTATATTAGCATAGCACATAGCAGCCCAGCATTGATTCTAGCCAAAGTGAGCGATAACGTCAACATCGCCAAAATATATTAATTTTTTCACTAACCTTCTCAGAATTCTTCAGATGACACTCCTGTAACATCATATTACACAATCCATATAGAGTTTGATCGAAAATGTTTATATTTAGCCACCAAAATCATGGTTAGACAATGTGAAATGTAGCCCAGCTGGTGAGAAAATGTCCGTGCGCCATATTAGACAGTGATCTACTCTTATACATAAATACTCATAAACGTGACTAAAAAATATAGGGTGGACAGGGATTGATAGACAATTTAATTCTTAATACAATCGCGGAATTACATTTTTTTAAATTATCCTTACTTTTCAATACAGTTTGCGCCAAGCGAAGCTACGTCAAAAAACATGGCGTCCTAAGCCACTAACATTTTTCGACAAACACTATTTATCATAATAAAAATGTCCTACTTTGAGCTGTTCTTCCATCAGTATCTTGGGCAAAGGATCCTTTCTTGGGAGTAATCGTCTTTTGGTGGAAAGCTGTCCTCTTGCCATGTGGAAATGCCAACTGCGTTCGGGATGAACTGGAAGCGTGCCCAATTCACAGCGTTTCAGAAATAAATGTCCCAAAATCGCACTAAACGGATATAAATTGCTATAAAACGCTTTAAATTAACTACCTTATGATGTGTTTAACTCCCATAACGAGTAGAAACATGACCAGAGTAATATTACTCCCTCCACTAATGCTCGGAACAAGTGCGGGTCGATGTCCTCCAGGCACATTACGCAGCAAGAAAAGACTTGCTAGCTACAGGTTTTTTTAATTTGTAGTGCCTGTGAACGCGCAATCGACCCCATTCAAATCGTCATCACGTAAAGGCATCCAGGGGAAGACGTAAGCAGTGTCCGTATACTCATAGCAATAACAGTGCCCTTTTAACTGACTCCAGATCAGGGGCCAAAATTTCTGAAATCTGACTCCATGTCAGGGAAATTGCTGTAGAATGGGCTCTGTTCCACTTATAGACAAAATTTCAACTCCTATAGAAACTATAGACTGTTTTCTATCCAATAATAATAATAATATGCATATTGTACGATCAAGGATTTTGTGGGAAGCCGTTTCAAAAATTACACGATTAGCATAAATAGTCACAACAGCGCCCCCATCCTCAACAGGTTAACTTGGGTCATGTTTCGGGTAGCCTTCCACAAGCTTCACACAATAAGTTGGGTGAATTTTGGCCCATTCCTCCTGACATAGCTGGTGTAACTGAGTCAGGTTTGCAGAACTCCTTGCTCACACACGCTTTTTCAGTTCTGCCCACACATTTTCTATAGGATTGAGGTCAGGGCTTTGTGATGACCACTCCAGTACCTTGACTTTGTTGTCCTTAAGCCATTTTGCCACAACTTTGGAAGTATGCTTGGGGTCATTGTCCATTTGGAAGACCCATTTGCGACCAAGCAAATTCCTGTCTGATATCTTGATGTTGCTTCAATAGTCAATTGGAGGTGTACCTGGTGGATGTATTTCAAGGCCTACCTTAACTCATTGCCTCTTTGCTTGACATCATGGGAAAATTAAAATAAATCAGCCAAGACCTCAGAAAAAAGTTGTAGACCTCCACAAGTCTGGCTCATCCTTGGGAGCAATTTCCAAATGCCTGAAGGTACCACGTTCATCTGTACAAACAATAGTACGCAAGTATAAACACCATGGGACCACGCAGCCAACATACTGCTCAGGAAGGAGAAGTGTTCTGTCTCCTAGAGATGAACATACTTTGGTGTGAAAAGTACAAATCAATCCCAGAACAACAGCAAAGGACTTTGTGAAGATGCTTGAGCGAAAAGTAACAAGTTTCTATTTCCACAGTAAAACGAGTCCTATATCGACAACCAGAAAGGCCACTCATTAAGGAAGAAGGCACTGCTCCAAAACAGCCATTAAAAAGGCCAGACTACGGTTTGCAACTGCACATGGGGACAAAGATTGCAATTTTTGGAGAAATGTACTCTGGTCTGATGAAACAGAAATAGAACTGTTTGGCCATAATGACCATCGCTATGTTTGGAGGAAAAAAGGGGACGCTTGCAAGCTGAAGAATACCATCCCAACTGTGAAGCACGGGGATGGCATCATGTTGTGGGTGTGCTTTGCTGCGGGAGGGACTAGTGCGCTTCCCAAAATAGATGGCATCATGAGGTAGGGAAATTATGTAGATATATTGAAGCAACATCTCAAGACATCAGTCAGGAAGTTAACCTCTAGGGTACGTGGGACGGTAGCGTCCCACCTCGTCAACAGCCAGTGAAACTGCAGGGCGCCAAATTCAAATCAACAGAAATCCCATAATTAAAATTCCTCAAACATACATGTATTTTACACCATTTTAAAGATAACCTTGTTGTAAATCCAGCCACAGTGTCGGATTTCAAAAAGGCTTTACGATGAAAGCAATCCAAATGATAATGTGGTGAGTGCCTATTCACAGAATAACACTGCCATTTTTTGAGCCAAAGGGAGGATTCACAAAAAGCAGAAATATAGATAAAATGAATCACTAACCTTTGATCAGATGACACTCATAGGACTTCATGTTACACAATACATGTATGTTTTGTTTGGTCAAGTTAATATTTACAGTAATCCCTCGTTTATCGCGGGGGTTACGTTCCGAAAATGACCCGCGATAAGTGAAATCCGCGAAATAGAAAACTTTTTTTTTTTTTTTTTTTACAATTAGCAACTATTACATGTATACAAATACAGTGACTCACGTGTAGGCCGTTTCACTGCTCTTCAGAGCGTTTCGTCGACATTATGGGTTTAGGAGATGTTCGAAATTACAAGATAATTTGGCCAACTTAATGTAAATTTGCCAAGCTGTTTTATGTACGTACACATAACTGCACGAGACGACAAAATGATAGCACAATTCGTAGCATGTTTTGATACAAGAAGCGGGAGTGAGTTTTTAGCGAATCAGAATGCAGAGCACAATGCACCAAAAAAAAAAAAAAAAAATGCATTATGAAAATCCGCGAAATAGCGAATCCGCGATAAGTGAACCGCGAAGTGGCGAGGGATCACTGTATATCCAAAAATCTGAGTTCACATTGGCGCCTTATGTTCAGAAGTTCCAAAACATCCTTTGATTTTGCAGAGAGCCACATCAATTTACATGAATACTCATTATAAATGTTGATAAATTCAAGTGTTATGCATGAATTTTAGATGCACTTATACTTAATGCAACCGCTGTGTCATATTTCAAAAAAGCTTTAAGGAAAAGGCAAACCATGCAATAATCTGATTCGGCGATCAGAGCCCAATCAAGACAAAAATATATCCGCCATATTGTACAGTCAACAGAAGTCAGAAATAACATTATAAACATTCACTTACCTTTGATCTTCATCAGAATGCACTCCCAGGAATCCCAGTTCCACAAATGTTTGTTTTTGTTCGATAATGTCCATCATTTATGTCCAAATTCCTCGTTGTTCAGTACACTTTCCAAACTCTCGACGCGCGGGCAAGTCCAGCGGAAAGTACGGACGAAAAGTTAAGGTAATATTAGTCGTAAAAACATGACAAACGAAGTATTGAATCAATCTTTGGGATGTTTTTAACAAATCTTCAATAATGTTCCAACCGGAGTATACCTTTTGTCTTCAGAAATGCAATGGAATGCAAGCTAACTCTCTTACGTGAACGCGCCTGGTCAGCTTGTGGCTCTCTGGTAGACCTCTGACTCATTCCCCCGTCATTCGCCCACACCTCACAGTAGAAGCCTCAAACAAGATTCTAAAGACTGTTGACATCTAGTGGAAGCCTTAGGAAGTGAAACATGACCCCACTTCCACTATCTTGGATAAGCAAAGAGTTGAACAACTACACACCTCAGATTTCCCACTTCCTCGTTGGATATTTTTCTCTGGTTTTTGCCTGCCTTATGAGTTCTGTTATACTCAGACATCATTCAAACAGTTTTAGAAACTTCAGAGTTTTCTATCCAAATCTACTAATAATATGCATATTCTAGCATCTGGGCTTGAGTAGCAGGCAGTTTACTCTGGGCACGCTTTTCATCCGGTCTTGAAAATACTGCCCCCTACCCCAAAGATGTTAAGCTTGGTTGAAATTGGGTCTTCCAAATGGACAATGACCCCAAGCATACTTACAAAGTTGTGGCAAAATGGCTTAAGAACCACAAAGTCAAGGTATAGGAGTGGCCATCAAAAAGCCCTGACCTCAATCCCATAGAAGATGTGGGCAGAACTGAAAAGGTGTGTGTGAGCATGGAGGCCTACAAACCTGACTCAGTTACACCAGCTCTGTCAGGGGGAATAGACCAACATTCACCCAACTTATTGTGGAAAGCTACCGGAAACGTTTGACCCAAGTTAAACAATTTAAAGGCAATGCTACCAAATACTAATTGAGTGTATGTATACGTCTGACTCACTGGGAATGTGATGAAAGAAATAAAAGCTGAAATAAATCATTCTCTCCTATTATTATTCTGACATTTAACATTCTTAAAATCAAGTGGTTATGCTAACTGAACTAAGACGGGGCATTTTTACTAGGATTAAATGTCCGGAATTGTGAAAAACATTTTAAATGTATTTGATTTAAGGTGTATGTAAACTTCCGACTTCAACTGTATATTAGCAATTTGTATAGGCACCTGTATGTATGGTGCCTTTAGAAGGTATTCAGATGACTTGACTATTTCCACATTTTGTTATGTTACAGCCGTGTTCTTAAATAGTTTTTTTTCTCAACCTACACAATACAAAGAATGTAGAAGAATACAAAGAAATTAAATATGAAATATCATGTTTACATAAGTATTCAGACCTATTACTCAGTACTTTGTTGAAGCACCTTTTGCCAGCGATTACAGCATTGAGTCTTCTTGGGAATGACAGTACAAGCTTGGCACACCTGTATTTGTGGAAGTTTCTCTCATTTTTCTCTGCAGATCCCCTCAAGCTCTGTCAGGATGGATGGGGAGTGTTGGTGCTCAGCTATTTTCAGGTCTTTCCAGAGATGTTCATTCGGGTTCAAGTCCGGGCTCTTGCTGGGTGACTCAAGGACATTGAGACATTTCCCGAAGCCACTCCTGTGTTGTCTTTGCTGTGTGCTTAGGGTCGTTGTCCTGTTGGAAGGTGAACCTTTGCCCCAGTCTGAGGTCCTGAGCGCTCTGTAGCACGGTTTTATCAAGGGCCTCCGTACTTTGCTCCTTTCATCTTTCCTTCGATCCAGACTAGTGTCCCTGCTGCTGAAAAAAATCCCTGCAGCATAATGCTGCTACCACCATGCATCACTGTAGGGATGGTGCCAGGGTTCCTCCAGATGTGACGCATGGCATTCAGGCCAGAGTTAATTCTTGGTTTCATCAGACCAGAGAATCTTGTTTCTCATGGTCAATTTTTAGGTGCCTTTTGGCAAACACCAAGCTGGCTGTTGTGCCTTTTACTGAGGAGTGTCTTCCGTCTGGCCACTCTACCATAAAGGCCTGATTGGTGGAGTGCTGCGGAGATGGTTTGTTTCTGGAATGTAATCCCATCTCCACAGAGGAACTCTGGAGCTCTGTCAGTGACCATCGGTTTCTTGGTCACCTACCTGACAAGGTCCTTCTCCCTCGGATTTCTCAGTTTGGCTGGGTGGCCAGCTCTAGGATGAGTCCTGCTGGTTCCAAACTTCCATTTTATAATGATGGAGGCCACTGTTTTTGGGGACCTTCAAGGCTGCAGAAATATTTTGGTACCCTTCTCCAGATATGTGCCTCAACATAATCCTGTCTCTGAGCTCTAGGGACAATTCCTTTGAACTCATGGCTTGCTTTTTGCTCTGACATGCACTGTGAACTGGTGTGTAGGACTGGTGTGCCTTTCCAAATCAGGTCCACTCAATTAAATTTACCACAGGTGGACTCCAAGTTGAAGAAACATCTCAAGTACAATCATACATTTGCCAAAATGTATTATGCAGTAATGTATGTAGATTGCTGAGAAAAAGAAAAAAAGAAAAAAAAATCCAGTTTAGAATTTGGCTGTAACGTAACAAAATGTGGAAAAAGTCAATGTCTGAATACTTTCCGACAACACTATCTCCACTGTTAGTGTTGATAAATGGTTTTACACTTTTCAGGGCTCCAGAATATTTTTCCCCCCTCTGGTTCCACTAACATTTTCAGTTGGTGGCACCAGGCCATGATTTGGTCGCACCAAATTTGTGGTGTCACTCAATTAAAAAATAAGTTATTCACAGTACTGAGGTTATGATTCAAGAAATAAGTTTATTTAAACAAGCAGGAATACATGATCAATATATTCTGATTTGCACCCCGAAAATATAAAGCTTTGAATTAAGTGACAAACTAGCATTTACAGCTCACACTGACGCAACCAATAACAAAAAATAGTGTCCCAAGTGAATGGATGCAAAAAATAATCCCTTTGGAGCCCTGCTTTTGTTCAACTTCAAATAAAATAGCTGTTGCAGTGTTTTCAGAGCCAGTTTGTGACAATGTTTTGTGTTGTGTACATAAATCAGAATTCTTTGTGTTAGATATATTATTGTTATTGACCTTGGGCCATCCTGTTGCTCAGATTGGTAATATCCAAGTGTATTCTCTTAATGCTATTTTCCTCTCAAAGATTAAAGAGATTGCGTCCAATGTGGAGCTGGCAGGAGGAAAGAAGGGAGGAGGAGCGGAGAAAGGGAAACCTGTCCCCAAGGCACAGTCTGAGGCCCCGGCCAAACCCGCAGGGCCCCCTAAAAATGCCCCTGTGTATAAGGTGAGACGGCATGACCGGGCTCTTATTGTACGTTTCATGTCTCCGTAGTGGGTTTGCATGTCACGGGGGTCCTTGTCAGGTTTGTTGCACAAAATGTTTGAAGGTGTCTTTTTAGAAGGGTTCAATTGAACTTCAATCATTTGAACAATATAAACTACAGTAGAGGAGATTGTTTTTCGCTCAAACCAATAGAGCTTGAAAACCAGTCAAATCCATGGGAAAGATGCTAGGAGGTATTTGCGTTCTTGTGTGATCCACTAAACCAGTGACTACCTAGTACCCAGAGCCCCAGGGACAATTTATTTTTGCTAAGCACAGAGCTTCAATATAAGGCTGTGGTCAAAACCATGACAGGTGGGGGTAGTTTAATGTTGAAGCTGGACTTATGGACAACCTGCTGGTAATATTAGTGCAATGAATACAGTGTGGGACAATGTAATCTCTGTTGACTATGTGGTCATCTATGCTGTTCTATTCCACAGCAGTGTCTCCTAAATGGTGGGTGGCAGCCAGTGTTTGGTGATTGCTTAAGGCTGGATTGGTTTTCCTCTTAAAAAGCATATTGGGGAAATATTTTAAATTGCTCTCAATGTGTTATTTCCTGTATGTAAAAAAATAAAATTATTTGTTTATTCTAAAATCTGGTTTAATCTGTCGTCTAGGATGTTGGCGTTGCTAAGAAAGGGAAGCCTGGGGCTGAAGGTGGAGCAGGAGCCAAGAGTAAGAAGCCTGCTGTAACCAAAGAGATCGTGGAGACTGAGCTCTCGGTGAGTACTCACATCTTACTGATTTTGAAGCATTTATATAGTCATCAATAAATTACTCAATATTAAATAGATTCAAGTAGCAAATGGCAGCCCATCCCCCCCCTATGGTGCACTAATATTTAGCTCTGGAATAGGGTGCAATTTTAAACTGGGCTCTAGTCAAAAGTATGTATTGACTGTGTTCTTAGGTGGAGGTGTGTGATGAGCTGGCTGCAGCGGTGCTGCCTGCCTCCTGTGTAGAGATGCTGGACAGCTCCAACTGGAAGGAGAGGCTGGCCAGCATGGAGGAATTTTACCAGGTCAGCAGCATTTATGATTTCACGTTCTCTTTGTTTCTCCGTCTACTCTATTACAACATTTGTTTTTGCAGTGTACGTCTCTTGAGTAGCCTTGCACCAGCCTTGGCTTGTGTGAGTAGGAATGGCTCATAGGCGCATATCTCCTGTTTCTGTATCGTGAGGCAGCTAGATGTACAAGTACACCTCCTGGACAGGACACTAATCTATCACCCCAAGCAATCTCCTTCATGCTGAGTGCCAGGCAGGCTCATCAGATCTAGGGTTGAATATTTTGCAAATATTCCTTCCTGAGAATAAGTCTCTTTTTCTCCCGGGTAACTCGGTATTTCTCACCCAGACTAGAAGTGTCATTCTAAAGCATATAAATATACAGAACAAACAATTATCCCAGAAACCCTAGACCATTCAAATTTGCATACCGCCCCAACAGATCCACAGATGATGCAATCTCTATTGCTCTCCACTCTGCCCTTTCCCAGCTGAACAAAAGGAACACCTATGTAAGAATGCTATTCTTTGACTACAGCTCAGCATTCAACACCATAGTGCCCTCAGCTCATCACTAAGCTAAGGACCGTGGGACTAAACACCTCCCTCTGCAAATGGATCCTGGACTCCCTAACGGGCTGCCTCCAGGTGGTGAGGGTAGGTAGCAACACATCCGCCATGCTCATCCTCAACACTCATGTTCAGTCCCCTCCTGTACTCCCTGTTCACTCATGACTGCACGACTCCAACACCAAGTTTGCCGATGACACAACAGTGGTAGGCCTGATCACCGACAACAATGAGACAGCCTATAGGGAGGAGGTCTGACACCTGGCCGTGTGGTGCCAGGACAACCTCTCCCTCAACGTGATCAAGACTAAGGAGGTTGTGGACTACAGGAAAAAGAGGAGCGAGCACACCCCCATTCTCATCGACGGGGCTGCAATGGAGCAGGTTGAGAGCTTCTTCAAGTTCCTTGGTGCCACGTCACCAACAAATTAACATGGTCTAAGCAGACCAAGACAGTCGCGAAGAGGGCACGACAAAGCCCCCCCCCCCCCCCCCCCCCCCAGGAGACTGAAAAGATTTGTCATGGGTCCTCAGATCCTCAAAAGGTTCTACAGCTGCACCATTGCAAGTATCCTGACTGGTTTCATCACTGCCTGGTATGGCAACTGCTCGTCCTCCGACCGCAAGGCACTACAGAGGGTAGTACGTACGGCCCAGTACATCACTGGAACAAAGCTTCCTGCCACCCAGGACCTCGACACCAGGCGGTGTCAGAGGAAGGCCCTAATAAACTCCAGCCACCCTAGTCATAGACTGTTCTCTGCTACGGCACGGCAAGCGGTACCGGAGCGCCACGTCTAGGTCCAAGAGGCTTCTAATCCGCTTCTACCCCCACGTCAAAAGACTCCTGAACATCTAATCAAAGGGCTACCCAGACTATTTGCATTGCCCCCCACCCCCCTATTTTACACAGCTGCTACTGTTATTAATGCATATTCACTATAATAACTCTACCTATATGTACACTACCGTTCAAAAGTTTGCCGTCACTTCAAAATGTCCTTGTTTTTGAAAATAGTTTTTTGTCCATTTAAAATAACATCAAATTAATCAGAAATACAGCGGACATTGTTAATGTTGTAAATGACTATTGTAGCTGGAAACGGCAGATTTTATGATTTTTAACCGTCACTCCTGTGTTCTAATGGCACTTTGTTAGCTAATCCAAGTTAATCATTTTAAAAGGCTAATTGATCATTAGAAAACCCTTTTGCAATTGTTAGCACAGCTGAAAACTGTTCTGATTTAAAAAACAAATAAATAAAAATACAATGGTCCTTTAGACTAGTTGAGCATCAGCATTTGTGGGTTCGATTGCAGGCTCAATGGACAGACACAAATAACTTTCTTCTATAACTCGTCAGTCTATTCTTGTTCTGAGAAATGAAGGCTATTCCATGCAGGAAATTGCCAAAAAACAACGCTGTGTACTACTACCTTCACAGAACAGCGCAAACTGGCCCTAACCAGAATAGAAAGAGGAATGGGAGGCCCCTGTGCACAACTAAGCGGACAAGTACATTAGTGTAGTGTACATATTACCTCGACTAACCGGTACCCCCTGTACAGTGGTTCGTCCTTTAAAAGTTGCAGCGTACTGCGGCGCAGCTTGCATGTTGCCGCAGAATTCTATTCTATGGCATGTTATTTAAGTGTGATCCGCATCTTTTGAGAAGTATTTGATAGCCTTCAATAATGGCTGTACTAGAGAATGCGGGCACGTTGGAGACCGGGGTTCAATTCCCCAATGGGGAGGAAGGAGTAGGCTGTCCTTGTAAATAAGAATTAACTGACTTGTCTAGTAAAATAAAGGTTAAACTAAGAGCATATTATTTCTACACCCTAATTTTATAGTTCTAGTCTAACCACTACCCAAATGAAAATGGTGAAAATAAAAATCTAATTGATTTAGCAAGACCAGTCCCCATGCTTGACTCAGTAGCGCGAAACAGTGCTAAAATAGGTGTAGACTATTGCTTCTAACTTAATATTCTCTTTAAATAAGACCTACACCACTTAACAGCACATTACTCAACACTTGTAAGACTCATGTCGCCTACAGTATATTGAAATGACGCTCTGCCAATAATTAGAGGATTGGAGAATCATTTATTCTCTTAGTAATTAGTTATGAATCATAGCTAAATAAACATCGGCATTTTGAAATATTATTTTATTAATGAACGCATAAAGATGCCATTTGTTAGATTGTTTTAGATTGGGTATTGAACCAGCATCTGTAGCAACAGCTTGAACTGCTATGCAGTGTCTTGTACAGTGCCTGAGTGGCGCAACGGTCTAACATGACCGGTCGGGAGTGGCCAACGGTAAGGGCAAAATATTCCTAAAAGAATAATAACCTTAGTGTAACAACCGTTTTAGTAAGTAATACTGAAGTCGTGCACAATTCCGTTTCTATTTAGGTATATATCACCCATTCATTGTCAGACACAGTTGGACCCAAAAGCGTAATCGGTGCTCTAACCCCCCCCCCCCCCGTGCGCTGGTCTGGAGCAATGAAGTGGTGATGCAGGGTACTGTACTAAACCACAAATTACCTCTAAGTACTGCAGCATAAGCTCGCAACTTTTAGAGTAATCCCTGTATATAGCCTCGCTATTGTTATTTTACTGCTGCTCTTTATTTGTTTTTTCTTAACTGCATTGTTGGATAAGGGCTTGTAAGTAAGCATTTCAGTAAGGTCTACACTTGTATTCGGCGCATGTGACAAATAAAATTTGAACTGGCTATGCCATATTGCTGTGGGTTACACTAGTTCATTTAGCAGAAAAGATTTGCTTAGAATTCCTTGGCATTATTTTATAGTATGAAGAATACAATTGAACAAAGCTGAATAAAATAGAAAACGTCCTTGCTCAAAGATTTGAGGGAGTGTGCACATGCGGTTAACAAAGGAACAGGTTCTCCTATATGCTTAATTTAGTTATTTATGCAACTTTGGTTGTGATACAAATGTTGGGCTTTGTTTGGATTTTGAATACATTCTAAGGCTGCATGAAAGGCATGTGCTTTGTTTCTTGCACATACTTCATCACTCTTTCATAATTTGACAAGCACTTGATAATGCTGTGAATTTCCCGCCGGCATCCCCCTAATGTGGCTGTAATGCCCCCTAATGCCGTTTGTAGCCATTGGCCATTCTGCCCTTGGGCTGAATATAATGATTAGAATTCCCGGCTGCGTGTTCTGAAGCGCCTCACTGTCATGGCTCTCTCAGATCTCAATTCTTTTTAGCCAATGCCCGTCACATGATACGTTTCTTCTCACAGGCGTCTATCTTCGTTTCGATGTAGGCTGCAAGTGAAGACTGACACATTGGGGGTGCAACTGCGTGCATCCTATCGAATTCCAGGCAACAAGATGAGTAGGCGTAACGAACAGCGAAAGCACTAGCCTATGTCCAGGCATGCAAACCTTTCAGCGAAATTCAGTTTTGAATCCAAATAGGTCACCTGCGTGATTCATGTAGATGAGGAAAGTATATACGAACGAGTAATGCGAGTTTGAACCAATACTGGCTATATCTAAGGCTCAGCCAGTCGTTCACAAAACCGAATGCAGCACGCGACTGAAGAGACAGACAATTTGCTAGTTACAGCATCAGCGCGTGCTCTGGAAAGCGTGGAGAGTGGAATGGCAGTTTGCCAGGTACATCAGCGTGTCCCCTGAACGATAAAAAAAAAAAAAAAGTTAACATTAGTGAGAAACCTGATCGCGGAGACAGGGGTGAGAACGTGTATTGAATGAGCTGTAACAGAAATACTACTGGCATTTTGAAAGTTTGAGGCAAGGGAGAAGGTGTGGTGGAACAAGTATTAAGTATCTTGCTAGCTGAATCAAATTCTCCTTCAGCTAGCTGGAGAAATGTTGAGCAGCATTAACCAAAATTATCTGATCAGTTAAATAGGCTAAGGTATTGTGTGATAATTAGCTGGCTAATAAAGTCAGACAAGTAACATTAGTTAGCCAATGTTACATCAGAATAGTTAACATTAGTAACCTAACCAATTTGCTATAGTATTAACTGGTATACGACTCCTTGCTGTTCCTGAAGTTATAATGCTTTGGTTGCTTACTGGACCCTGGCAATCTGTGATAGTTCATTAGCTAGATAAAATATCTGAACTGTCTTTCCTCTACAGTACTATATGTGGTTCATTTTCTGAATAAGGGATTTAGGTCAAAATGTGTTGCTTGTTAAACAAGTGGATTCAGGGATCAAGTGTAGCTGGGCCTGGCTTTGACTTAAGCTGGATTCCACAATAGATAGGCTGGACAATTTTTAACAATGCTTTTTTTCTGATAACTAGTTCATTGCATCAGCAGTGGAGCACATTTTCATAATATTACCACATGTCCCAGCTGCTTGCTGTAATTTTAAAGTAATCGCTACTAAACAGGCCTTATTTTAGGGTGTTTTTAACCCTGCCAGCTCTTATTACTCTTTTGAGCACCGTGGCACCAACTCGACTTCCGAATGTTCTTTTCCCAGCCCATTGTCTTTCGTCATAATGCCCGCTTAGCTATTGTTGGCACAGACCTGCCCACGAACTCAGAGGCTTACCTCAGGAAATGTATTAAGTTCACTGCTACTTTGTGAGCCAGTTCACTTCTCCTGGATACACGTTGTTGTGACCCACAGGGTTAACGATGGCTGGCGCATAGCCATCAAACTTTAGACATTTTCTGATCATGTGTAACCATATTTTCTTTCAGCAAAAGGTGTAAACCTAAACAAAAACCGAGTCTGTCTTTCAAGATGTGGCCGATTTTTAAACAGCCAGACATTTCCTTTTACGAAGAAATATCCTATGGGCACAAACCCACCGTCGCCGAACCAGACAAGACTGGCAAAAAGTGCTCTTCACTGACGAGTCACGGTTTTGTCTCACCAGGGGTGATGGTTGGATTCGCGTTTATCGTTGAAGGAATGAGCTTTTACACTGAGGACTGTACTCTGGAGCGGAATCGATTTGGAGGTGGAAGGTCTGGGGCGGTGTGCCCCACATCATTGGACTGAGCTTGTTGTCATTGCAGGTAATCTCAACTCTGCGTTGAAGGGAAGACATCCTCCTCCCTCATGTGGTACCCTCCCTGTAGGCTCATCCTGACATGTCCCTCCAGCATGACAAAGCCACCACGCACAGAACGAGCAGTATGGCAGATTTCCTGCAAGACAGGAATGTCAGTGTTCTGCCATGGCCAGCAACGTGCCCGGATCTAAATTCCATTGAGCACGTCTGGGACCTGTTAGATGTGAGGGCTAGGGCCCCCCCAAAAGTGTCCGGGAACTTGCAGGTGCCTTGGTGAGATGTTACCCCACTCTTCCACAACAAGAACTGGCAAACCTGGTGCAGTCCATGAGATGCACTGCAGTACTTTATGCAGCTGTTGGCCACACCAGATACTGACAGCTCATTTTGATCTTGACCCACCCCCCCTTTGTTAAGGGAAACATTATTCAATTTCTGTTAGTCACGTCTGTTGAACTTGTTCAGTTTGTCTCAGTTGTTGAATCTTGTTATGTTCATACAAATATGTACACATGATAAGTTTGCTGAAAATAAATGCAGTTGAGTGAGGACGTTTTTTTTTTTGCACATACATACACCTTAGCCAAATACATTTAAACCCAGTTTTTCACAATTCCTGACATTTAATCCTAGTGGAAATTCCATGTCTTAGGTCAGTTAGGATCACCACTTTATTTTAAGAATGTGAAATGTCAATAATAGTAGTGATTTTATTTCAGCTTATTTCGTTCATCACATCTCCTAAAGCCATGACATCATTTTCTGGAATTTTCCAAGCTGTTTAAAGGCACAGTCAACGTAGTGTATATGTAAACTTCTGATCCACTGGAATTGTGACGTCTGTAAACAATTGTTGGAAAAGTTACTTGTGTCATGCACAAAGTAGATGTCCTAACCGACTTACCAGAACTATAGTTTGTTAACAAGACATTTGTGGAGTGGTTGAAAAGCGAGTTTGACGCCGACCTTAGTGTATGTAAACTTCCGACTTCAACTGTATGTATATCGTATTATGCCTGTTTCTTTTGGGATGGAATGCGCTAACCTCAACTCTAGTATACATATACACTGCTCAAAAAAATAAAGGGAACACTTAAACAACACAATGTAACTCCAAGTCAATCACACTTCTGTGAAATCAAACTGTCCACTTAGGAAGCAACACTGATTGACAATAAATTTCACATGCTGTTGTGCAAATGGAATAGACAAAAGGTGGAAATTATAGGCAATTAGCAAGACACCCCCCAAAAAGGAGTGATTCTGCAGGTGGTGATCACAGACCACTTCTCAGTTTCTATGCTTCCTGGCTGATGTTTTGGTCACTTTTGAATGCTGGCGGTGCTCTCACTCTAGTGGTAGCATGAGACGCAGTCTACAACCCACACAAGTGGCTCAGGTAGTGCAGTTCATCCAGGATGGCACATCAATGCGAGCTGTGGCAAAAAGGTTTGCTGTGTCTGTCAGCGTAGTGTCCAGAGCATGGAGGCGCTACCAGGAGACAGGCCAGTACATCAGGAGATGTGGAGGAGGCCGTAGGAGGGCAACAACCCAGCAGCAGGACCGCTACCTCCGCAATTGTGCAAGGAGGTGCACTGCCAGAGCCCTGCAAAATGACCTTCAGCAGGCCACAAATGTGCATGTGTCAGCATATGGTCTCACAAGGGGTCGGAGGATCTCATCTCGGTACCTATTGGCAGTCAGGCTACCTCTGGCTAAAACATGGAGGGCTGTGCGGCCCCACAAAGAAATGCCACCCCACACCATGACTGACCCATCGCCAAACCGGTCATGCTGGAGGATGTTGCAGGCAGCAGAACGTTCTCCACGGCGTCTCCAGACTCTGTCACGTCTGTCAAATGTGCTCATGTGCTCAGTGTGATCCTGCTTTCGTCTGTGGAGAGCACAGGGCGCCAGTGGCGAATTTGCCAATCTTGGTGTTCTCTGGCAAATGCCAAATGTCCTGCACGGTGTTGGGCTGTAAGCACAACCCCCACCTGTGGACGTCGGGCCCTCATACCACCCTCATGGAGTCTGTTTCTGACCGTTTAAGCAGACACATGCACATTTGTGGCCTGCTGGAGGTCATTTTGCAGGGCACTGGCAGTGCACCTCCTTGCACAAAGGCGGAGGTAGCGGCCCTGCTGCTGGGTTGTTGCCCTCCTACGGCCTCCTCCACGTCTCCTGATGTACTGGCCTGTCTACTGGTAGCTCCTGCATGCTCTGGACACTACGCTGACAGACACAGCAAACCTTTTTGCCACAGTTCGCATTGATGTGCCATCCTGAATGAACTGCACTACCTGAGCCACTTGTGTGGGTTGTAGACTCCGTCTCATGCTACCACTAGAGTGAGAGCACCGCCAGCATTCAAAAGTGACCAAAACATCAGCCAGGAAGCATAGGAACTGAGAAGTGGTCTGTGGTCACCACCTGCAGAATCACTCCTGTTTTGGGGGGTGTCTTGCTAATTGCCTATAATTTCCACCTTTTGTCTATTCCATTTGCACAACAGCATGTGAAATTTATTGTCAATCAGTGTTGCTTCCTAAGTGGACAGTTTGATTTCACAGAAGTGTGATTGACTTTGAGTTACATTGTGTTGTTTAAGTGTTCCCTTTATTTTTTTGAGCAGTGTATTATGTAATCATCTTAATATCTCATAACAGTAATAGAAAACACAAGACTGCCTCAACAGCCTGCAAATAAATTACATCATGCAACCCTTGCAGTTAACAAATTTACCTCCGTGTGCTCTTCGTTTGCACGAGAAGGCAGAGTGATCGCTGCCGCTGACAGCACAAGCTTTTGGCAGAGCTTGTGGAGCTGGCTACTTGTGCGAGAAGGCAAAGCGGCTGGTTGATGAATTTGACAGTGAATGTAATAGGAAAATACGTTTCTTGACCAGAGGTGACTGAATTAATGTTCAGGATTATTGATGGTAGTTATTGGAACAGTAATCAAGTATAATTTCAAAACAAGCATGAAAATAATGATCTTGAATCATCATAGTAATTCGATCATCTGTTAAAATGCTGTTTCTGTCCTTCTCTTGCAATAGTAGTGGAAAGGGACAGGAAAGTGCGTGTCGGGAGTTTTTCTGTGAGGGTGTGGGGAAGTTGTACATGCAGGGAGAACTGATCTTCTTAAATGTAATTTGTGGTCTTATGCTCCTATCTATTGGGTTGATTTAGTTACTGCAGTTCATTTTGTTTAAAAAAAAATCTGATCGTACTATCAAACTTTATATACCTAAGGTCACTGAATAAAGTGTATATCCTTACTGAAGTAGTAATTACTCAAATGCTTAATATAAAATATTTGCTAGTTCATTTCCAGTTAGTCAATTACATTCAAAGTAAAATACTTACAGTATAACAATTAAACTGATGGTCCATACGCATATACAAAAAACACCATAGATTTAGTTCATTATTTAAATAAAAAATAAAAAAAACTTTCTATACACGGGTACCATTTTTTTTTAGCTTCCCCCCCCCCCCCCCCCCCCCATTAATCTGCATAATCTCTTTCTAATTATCTAAGGCTGGGCAGTGTATCTCGTTGTCATCAATCGCTAGCCCAGAAATACTATTTGCCCTTGGAACGCTGAACTCCCCCCATTTGTTTTCCTATGGAGAGGCATGCTGGTATATTTTGCCAAATATCTTAATGTGTATATTTTGAGGGGAGTAGGACACCATTTTCATCTGTTCTTTCTAATTGTGACTGCCAGGTTGCAGTTGTAAATGAAAACTTGTTCTCAACTGGCCTACCTGGTGAAATTAAAAAAATAATTACGTAAGTCTGGGCAGTGTGTCTCATTATCATCGATCGCCAGAAATAAATAGTCCTAAATTGTAATTTGTTTCCTACTTCCTCCTTATGCAGACGTAAATGCATTTGACACCATAGAGGTGCGTATGTTTTCTTTCAACAAGTATTTTTTTCAGTTTTGTCCTTAGAACAAATTGTAGTAGTAATATAAAAAGGGATTCCTTTTTTTGTGCCTTTTGGGCAAGATGGATTTCTAAGCATAATTCCAGTCAAAATAGGCTCTGAGAACGTTCAATTCAATTAATTTGCTTTGGGCTGGCGCTAGTCTTCCAGCTTAGCCAACACTCTATTGCCGTTTTTTCAGCCTTGGGGGAATTTGGACTCGTTCTATTGTCCAGCCTACTATAGAGTTGAAAAACACCACACACTTTACCCCTTAATCACCTTTTCAATACAGTGGATAAAAAAGGGTATGCCAGGTGTACTGTGCCTGAATGAGATTATGCCAACAAAGGGTATCATGTTCTGCTGGCACATTGTAGAACAGATGTCCATAGGCAGAAAGTGTACAATGTAATAATGTGCAGTGTAGCCCAAATATAGTTTCTGTCGTGTTGAGTAACACGTGTGGGGGCATTATTAAATGTGTTACTCGGTGAACGTTATTTTTGTACACGTATCCTTGTGCACTTGATGTCTACTATAATAGAGCAAAAATAGAATGCATGTTTTATTCCGTTTCGTAGATCATATTCTTTTGTTTTAACCTGCATTTCCCCCTAGCAGGGATTTTTTTGTTTTGCATTTAGTGCAAAAAAAAAAAAAAACATACTTTTTTGGGGCCTCACCAGTTAGCATCAGTCTGTCAATCTACTATCCCCCATAGTACAGCATTTGACCTATGCTATTGGTCAACTTGTTCTTCTGTATGAGAAATAAATATTCCAAACATACTTTGTGGGATGCTATAGATCCCAAATTAATACAACCAATTATCAAAACCTTAAAATAAATGATGCTGATGCAACAGATCAGACTGTTTTAGCTTAAAATGTTGATAAACTGTGGCTATTTCTTCAAATAAAGTGCAGCAATGCGCAAGCGGCAGTAGGCTACAAGCTCTCATGTTCCAATATGCAACCAATTAGCGGGCAAACACCATTCTCAAGTGACCGCAAATGCGGTTATGCATGTAATGCTTTGTCGTTTTTTGCCTTAATGCATACAAGCTGGGCATCATTCTCAAGTGATGGGCTAATATTGTCACACATCAGACTATTCTTGATTTTAATCTTTACATATACTAAATGTGTGAAATCAGTTTTGATTTAGAATGGACCATTATCATGCCGCTGTCTCAGGGGAGGGGGGAAAAATGCATGTCATCTATGCACTTAAATAGTTAATTTTCATGCCGGCCAGTTAGGCTATAGTCCTGTTGTAAAGAGGAGCAATGTGCTTAATATTAGTGAAGTTCAGAAATAAATGTAGCCTATAGAAATTTGATAAGATCCTCTTAAAAATAGAAGCCAACAAAACAATTTTCTCACGCAATTGCATAGCCTATAGAAATGTTGCCTAACATGAGCTCTTGGGCTCTCATGAAGTGTGTTGATTTTCGATAACGTGATTAGAGGAACAATGCAGTGCTGACTACCAGGCAAGTTTTGTAGGCTAATGACCATCAGCAGCATCAGAGCTTGGAGAGCCTAGTTACGTGACTAAACAGTCACGTGGAATTTGACTGCAGCCAGGAGTCTTGACTGCCGGTGTGGTGGTAATACAGTCACTGTAACAGCCCTAGGTGGTACCACCATTTGACTCATGCAGCGCAACACATCTCCTTCGTATAGAGTTGATCAGGCTGATTGTGGCCTGTGGCAGGTTGTGTCCCACTTTTCTTCAATGGCTGTGCAACGTTGCTGAATATTGGCAGGAACTGGAACACTCTGTCGATCCAGAGCATCCAAAACATGTTCATTGGGTGACATAACTGGTGTGTATGCAGGCCATTGAAGAACTGGGCCATTTTCATCTTCCAGTAATTGGGTACAAAGCCTTACGACATGGGGCCATGCGTTGTCATGCTGAAACTTGAGGTGATGGCGGCGGATGAATGGCACGACAATGTGCCTCAGGATCTTGTCACAGTATCTCTGTGCACTGAAATTGCCATCGACGTAATGCAGTTGTGTTCGTTGTCTGTAGCTTATGGCTGCCCATACCATAACCCCACCGCCACCACTTCACAATGTTGACATCTGCAAAATTGTACGACATAACCGTTGTCTGTGGTTGTGAGGCCGGTTGGAAGTACTGCCAAGTTCTTAAACAACATTAAATTCTCTGGCCATAGCCCTGCATTCCTGCAGTCAGCATGCCAATTGCACACTCCCTCAACCTGAGACATCTGTAGCATTGTGTTGTGACAAAACTGCGTACTTTAGTGTCCTTTTGTCCCCAGCACAAGGTGCACCTGTGTACGGATCATGCCATTTAATCAGCCGATACTGCGGTGGAAAGTGGCAGAGCTACAGCTCTGTCAGACCAGGAGATTTTCCTAAAAATGTCACCTCACAAAAGCGTCTGTAGCGTCGACTGGTTTGGCCTACCACAATAGGGGAGATTCTCACAAACACGATCGTGTACTCCGTTTTGCGCTACGACCCCCACAAGTGTCATGGGACTTGTCTGAAGGTAACCCATACAAATGTATGGAGGTAGTTTTATGCCAACAAAAATAAGGGGTTAAATGTGTAAAAATAAATACTACTTGGGCCTAGGACAGATGCATGAATAAATGGCAAAAAAGACACTAAGGAATACGGTTTTGAAGTCTGTCCTAGGCCCAATAATTATATTCCCCCCCCCCCCCCCCCATTTAACTTTTCTTTTTGTTGCTATTGAATGTGTTTCTATGGGCTACAGTAGTAGAGTCCAAATTACAAATCCCAAAAATGTTTTGGGATGAAATATTGAAAGGGGTCCTAAAATACAAAATCAATTGGCTAAATGATCCATGGTGTGACCTTAAAACAATTCCATATGTCAGCTTAAAACTGCATCTGCAGTTTAAAGATGTACCATGCAGAAGTCGCTCCGTCATTTCCTGGTTGCAAAAATTCAAATAGTTCACCTAATTTTAAGTTTGTACAATGACTCCACTATACTTGCTAATTTTGTCAATCTAAACCAATGTAAAATATTGTATTTTCAGCTGTTTTGAAGCTGGTGTACAAAACCGAAAGTTAGACACACATCTTTACTGAAATAGCACACACAGAACAGATCTACCCCCTCTTAGACTTGTTTTAAATGAGTGACAGATCTATAACTCACATCTATATGAATTTGGTAGGGTCGCCCCCAAAAGGTTACATTTTTAGCTTAAAACAAACCCAGATGGAGATGTAAATTAGTCCTTTATTACTGTAGCATAAGCAATGCTGCAGCAAATGTAGACCTACCTGTCACAATAGTACATTTTTTATTTGTCATGAGATGCATTGTGATTAATCATGCAAATAGAGAGAAGGCTATAGAAGCCAGCAGAACATTTTAAGTTCCATTTCATGTCATGTTCATAAATAATTGACCCCTTACTCACATTTATCCTGGGAAATGAGTAGGTTTGGCTGGGAGATCTCAGTAACCCAGTTCCTGCTATTAAACCATAGTTGGGTCCCATTTTTACAGTATTTGCTATGACTCTGGATTGAACTCCTAATCTCAGGGCGTACACTACCCACAAGGCCACTAATTTGGTACAAGAACAGCCCTTAGCCGTGGTGTACAGTATATTGGCCATATACCACACCCCTGCTGGTCTAAATGCTTAATTGATAGCCACACCAGGCGTTACACATTCAAAGAGATCCTTTATGAGTGCATGATGCTAACCCCTCTTCTGACTTCTCCCCTCCAGGTTGCGGAGCAGATGGACATCAGTGCGATGCCATGTCAGGCTCTGCTCCGCATGCTGGCCAAGAAACCTGGCTGGAAGGAGACTAACTTCCAGGTACCTAACAAACCTACCACACTCAACTGGGGGTTGTCCATAGACAGTAGATTTTTGCCTAAATGTTTTGGATCTCTATAATCGTTTACCGTGCTTCTTGCCAATGCAAGATATTTAATGGTATAGGAATTGGCTAGTGATAAGACCCACTGCAGGCGATCAAAACTCTATTTTATAATACAGATTCACAATATTAACTGTCCAAACATGGCAACAGGATGATTTCACCTCCATACTGGATTTAAAATTAGTTGGTTCATGTGCGCTTAAAAAGGCTACAGAATGTTCAGTGTTGTAACATGCCTCCAGGTGATGCAGCTAAAGCTCCAGGTGGTGGCAGTGGTGGCCCAGAGGGGCAGGTTCTCTAAGACGTCTGCCTCTGTGGTGCTGGATGCCCTGGTGGAGAAGATGGGAGACGTCAAGTGTGGAGGGAAGGCCAAGGACGCCCTAACGGCCATAGGAGAGGCCTGCTCTCTGTCCTGGATTGCTGAACAGGTAATAGACTGAATATACTGAACTATACTATACTGTAACTCTAAAGGAAAATTAATGTTTTGTCCAGGTCTGTGGTTCCAGTCCAAGTAGTTGAACTGGAACCAATGGCTTGCTTTAATGTGCTTTTGTTTTGGTCAGTGACTATTTCAAGAAAGGATGGAAGGCTTTGGGTGAACTCTGCTTGGATAACAAACTGTTACCCACTGATGCAGTTTGTCGATTGTTTTTTTTCTTACTGGTATTAACTGACACCATTGATTTACTTTGTGAACCAAACGGCAGACAAATCCACTAACCCCTCTGACCACTCCAGGTTAGAGGTCGACCGATTATGATTTTTTTTAACACGATACAGATTATTGGAGGACCAAAAAAAGCCGATACGATTAATCTGACAATTTTTATTTTTTTAAATATGTAATAATGACAATTACAACAATGCTGATTGAACACTAACTTAATACATAAATAAAATCTTTCTGGTCTCAAATAAATAATGAAACATGTTCAATTTGGTTTAAATAATGCAAAAAGTGTTGGAGAAGAAAGTAAAAACAATGTTTAAGTTCCTTGCTCAGAACACAAGAACATATGAAAGCTGGTGGTTCAATATTCCCAGTTAAGACGTTTTAGGTTGTAGTTATTATAAGAATTGGCGCATCGAGTATTTCTCTCCATACATTTGTATTTCATACACTTTTGACTATTGGATGTTATTATAGACACTTTAGTATTGCCAGCCTAATCTTGGGAGTTGATAGGCTTGAACTCATAAACAGCGCTTTGCATCAAGCATTGCTAAGAGCTGCTGGCAAATGCAGCAAAGTGCTGTTTGACTGAATGCTTCCGAGCCTGCTGCTGCTTATCACCGCTCAGACTGCTCTATCAAATCATAGACTTAATTATAATAAACACACAGAAATACAAGCCTTTGGTCATTAATTTGGTCAAATCCAAAAACAAAACATTTATTCTTTCAGTGAAATACGGAACGTTACGTGTTTCATCGAACGAGTGGCAACCCTAAGTCTAAATATTGCTGTTACATTGCACAACCTTCAATGTTATGTCATAATTATGTAAAATTCTGGCTAATGACGTTCTTTGTTAGGAAGAAATGGTCTTCACACAGTTCGCAATGAGCCAGGCAGCCCAAACTGCTGCATATACCCTGACTCTGCTTGCACAGAATGCAAGAGAAGTGACACAATTTCCCAAGTTAATATTGCCTGCTAACATGTTTTCTTAACTAAATATGCAGGTAAAGAAATATATACTTTGGTGTATTGATTTTAAGAAAGGCATTGTTTATGGTTATGTACATTTGTGCAATGATTGTGCTTTCTTCTCGAATGCGCTTTTGTTAAATCCTCACCTGTTTGGCAACATTGAAGTAGGCTGTGATTCAATGATAAATTAACAGGCACCACATTGATTATATGCAACGCAGGACAAGCTAGTTAACTACACATGGTTGATATTACTAGGTTAACTAGTCACTGTGGTGATTGTTTTTAATACGTTTAATGCTAGCTAGAAACTTACCTTGGCTCCTTGCAGCCACAAGCTCCTTTTGACGCTGCACTCGTGTAACAGGTGGTCAGCCTGCCACGCAGTTTCCTCGTGGGTTGCAATGTAATCGGTGTCCAAAAACTCTGTTATGAACTTGAAATCGGTCCTAATTAATCGGTCGACCTCTACTCCAGGTTGTGTCATTGGCCTTTGCCCAGAAGAACCCAAAAAACCAAGCTGAGGCACTGAACTGGCTGGCCAATGCCATGAAGGAATTTGGCTTCACAGGGTAAGTTATCACTCAGGTCTTATATTCCTTTGGAGTGTTGTCGGTGCTTTCTTGTCTCATTCATGGTATTGAATCAATCAAGCATGTCCTCTCCTGTTCCAGAATCAATGTGAAGGCTTTTATCAACCACGTCAAGACTGCTTTGGGTGCCACCAATCCTGTGAGTGTTACTGTTGATTTCTATTTTTTGAGTTTGTCTTGCTTTATTTGTCTGCTGCTATTTGGGAGCAGTCAGTTTTTATATGGATTGTGGTTCAAAACATTTCTACTTTAAAGTTGCCTTAGATTTACATTTTTGGGTCCTCATTCCTTGATCTTATAGAGCTCTCTGGTAGATGGATTGGTTTACAATTAAGATATTTTAAAAACGGTGAAACAAATGACTGCATTTTTAACGTTTGTCGCAGGCTATACGAGCAGCAGCCATCTCTCTGCTGGGGGTGATGTACCTGTACATGGGTGCCTCACTGCGTATGTTCTTTGAGGATGAGAAGGCAGCACTGCTCGCTCAAATCGACGCAGAGTTTGAGAAGGTAGTATTTTAACACATCTTCATAAATATCTCTAGCTTACTTGACACTTGGAGTACCTGGTATGTTGTATCTACCAAATAATGTGCCATTTTATCAAATACTTTTGTTATTGTGAAATTGAATTATAGCCTCTTAAATGCCAAAAATATTTTCACACTAAATATTATCAGTGCAAGAATGCCCACTTTTTATTTTACACTGTTTCCAGGCGTAACTTAGTTTCCATATTGGCTCTGTGATTGACTCATCTTGGTTCTGCTGTGTCACAGATGCAGGGCCAGACTCCCCCTGCCCCCACTAGAGGCTCCATAAAAAGGACAGGGGGGCAGGAGGAGGGAGAAGAGTCCAAGGAAGAGGGGGGTGCAGGTGACATCATGGACCTCCTGCCTCGCACTGACATCAGGTTAGCACATCAATGTACTAGAGCGGTACTTCCAACCTTATCCTCGGACCACCAGACCTTTTTTGCTCTTAACTGGCACACCCAATTTACTAATGATCAACCCCTTGACTAAATGAAATTGGGTGTGCCAGTTTAAGGCTGCAACAAAATTGTAACATCTGGTGGTCCCTGATAAGAGGGTTGGGAAACACTGTACTAAAGAACTTCTCTAGCTTTGCAATAGCTGCTTCCGTGAGTGCATGAGTAGCACCACTTATTTAACTGTATGGGTTAGCATCACACCAGATCTAAAATTAGGTGGCGCACCTGAGTTTTTTTGTTAAGCAAACGTTTACTTTTTTTTTTTTTTTTTTAAAGCTCTGGGTAGAATGATACCAAGACTGTCAGAGGTATTGTCCTTCAGGCAGCCATTGTTCTAAGGTTAAAGTAATGTGGTGGCATTTATACTGTATTGCTTGCACAAATCCATTCTTATCAGATCAGTTCTCAGATGAGAACTGAAAGAACTGGGTGCAGTTCATCACGGTCAAAGAAATGGCTCTTCTGACATGTTCTCTTTCTCTGTAGTGATAAGATCACAGAGGACATGGTGTCGAAGGTGGGCGATAAGAACTGGACTATCCGTAAGGAGGGTTTGAATGAGGTGGCTGCAGTGCTCTCTGAGGCCAAGTTCATCAAGCCCAGCGTGGGAAACCTGCCCATCACACTGAAGGGACGCCTGAGTGACTCCAACAAGATCCTGGTTAGTGTTACATCCTGAGTGTTTCTCTAAATGGGAGTGTTTAAATGGGTTTACATTGCAGAGATGCGTGACCACTACCGTACCGTCACTTAGGCCTAAATGTGAATTAGTTTAGAGCAGTCTGCCCACATGTCAGTTTCCCTTCTATCTGATTGATTTGTTGCGCGATGTACTGGGACTTTAATGATAATCCGCAGCACTCACCAACATAATCTCACCAGTATAAATTGCATGAAGTGTGTGTGTGTGGGGGGAGTACTGCTGGGACTGTCATTTCCATGTCTCCAGAATTGATATGAATTAAAAAATAATAATCAATGCTTTGTCATTACTGCCTTGACTTGATCATCATGTGATCAGTTAAATGATTCTGTGTGTGTCTTTCTGTTTCAGGTCCAGCAGACCCTGTCGATCATGCAGCAGATGGCCACTGCCATGGGCCCTGCCCTCAAACAGCATGTCAAGACCCTGGGCATACCAGTCATCACTGTGTTGGGGGATATTAAGGTACACACGTGTCATAAACATCCCTTCTCTCTATCACAGACTGAAACGCGCGCACACACGTATGGCCAAACCCACTCTTCTCATTGTCTTTCCCCAGACCACAGTGCGTGCTGCGGCCATGGCCACCCTGAACTCCTGGGTGGAGCAGACTGGTATGAAGGAGTGGCTGGAAGGAGAAGAGCTGTCTGAAGAGCTGAAGAGGGAGAATCCTTTCCTCAGACAGGAGGTGTGTGTGGGGGAAGGGGGTGGGTGTTATGGATAGGGTTTGTGATTTGAAGATTTTAGTACACATCATGATGTCAGTATAACAGCTGTTACATTTGTTGCCCTGTTTCTTATTTGCAGCAGGTCATTTCAAAGGGAATGGTCAGAGGCACCCTCTAAAACAGTGTTAAAGAAACTTGGCCAAACTCTTTCATTTTAAAGCTTGAGTGACACCTGATTCAATCTCCCGCTCCATCCTCAGGTGCTTGGCTGGCTGGCAGTGCATCTGCCCACCATGCGCTCAGTGCCCTCCGATCTTATGCTGTGTGTACCCCCCCTGTTCGGCTGCCTGGAGGACCGCAACGTTGACGTAAGGAAGCGAGCCCAGGATGTCCTGCCTATCTTCATGATGCACCTGGGCTTCGACAAGATGAACAAGGCCACAGGCAAACTGAAGGTAGGGAACTAAGGAGATCAACTGTGCATGTCTTGTTTTTATTCTACTGTATGTACAGTGTATTTGGAAAGTATTCAGACCCCGTCACTTACTCTAAAATGGAATAATTGCTTTTTACACACACTACCCCATAATGACAAAGCGAAAACAGGTTTTTAGAATAAATACCTTATTGAAATGGAGATCAGGTGCGTTCTGTTTCCATTGATCATCCTTGATGTCTTTACAACTTGATTGGAGTCCACCTGTGGTAAATTCAATTGATTGGACATGATTTGGAAAGGCACACCTTTCTATATAGTGTCCCACAGTTGACAGTGCATGTCAGAGCAAAAACCAAGCCATTAGGTCGAAGGAATTGTCTGTAGAGCTTCGAGACTGGATATTGTCATGGCACAGATCTGGGGGAGGGTAGCAAAAAATGTCTGCAGCATTGAATGTCCCCAACAACACAGTGGCCTCTATTCTTAAATGGAAGATGTTTGGAACCACCACGGCTCTTCATAGAGCTGGCTGTCCGGCTAAACTGAGCTATCAGGGGGAGGTCCTTGTCAGGGAGGTGACCAAGAACCCAATGGTCACTCTGACAGAGCTCCAGAGTTCCTCTGTGGAGATGGGAGAACATTCCAGAAGGACAAACATCTCTGCAGCACTCCACCAACCAGGCCTTTATGATAGTGGCCAGACGGCAGCCACTCTTCAGTAAAGGCACATGAGAGCACGCTTGGCGTTTGCTAAAAGGCACCTAAAGACTCTGACAATGCCAACACGATTCTCTGGTCTGATGAAACCAAGATTGAGCTCTTTGGCCCGAATGCCAAGAAACCTGGCACCATCCCTACGGTGATGCATGGTGGTGGTGGCAGCATCATACTGTGGGGATGTTTTTCAGCAACAGGGACTGGGAGACGAAATGTCGAGGGAAAGATGAAAGGAGCAAAGTACGGAAGTCCTTGATGAAACCGTGCTCAGGACCTCAGACTGGTGCAAAGGTTCACCTTCCAACAGGACAACGACCCAAATCACACAGCCACGAGAACGTAGGAGTGGCTTCGGGAGAAGTCTCTGAATCTCGAGTTGCCGAGCCAAAGCCCGGACTTGTACCCGCTCGAACATCTCCGGAGAGACCTGAAAATAGCTGTGCAGTGATGCTCCACGTCCAACCTGACACAGCTTGAGAGGCTCTGCAGAGAAGAATGGGAGGAGTTTCTCACCTGTGTCATACCCAAGAAGACTTGAGGCTGTAATCGCTGCCAAAGGTGCTTTAACTTCTCTGCGCTACGGATCCCTTTTGCGGGATCATTTTCCTAAACAACCGCTGATTTGCAGGGCGCAAAATATTACTAAAAATATTTATAATCATGCAATCACAAGTGAAATATACCAAAACACAGCTTAGCTTGTTGTTAATCCACCTATCGTGTCAGATTTTGAAAATATGCTTTGCAGCGAAAGCAATCCAAGCTTTTGTGAGTATCAATCAATGCTAGAACAGCATTCTTATTCTTAAGAGCTAGCCCCAAATTAGCATGGTCACGGAAGTCAGAAAAGCAATACAATTAATCGCTTACCTTTGATAATCTTCGGATGTTTGCACTCACGAGACTCCCAGTTACACAACAAATGTTCTTTTTGTTCGATAAATATTACTTTTATAACAAACGCCATTTGGGTTGCGCATTATGTTGAGAAAAACGAAGCCTCGTTCCGTTCGACAAATTCCAAAAAGTATCCGTAATGATCGTAGAAACATGTCAAATGTTTTTTTATAATCAATCCTCAGGTTGTTTTTAACAAACATAATCAATAATATTTCAACCGGACCGTAACCTATTCAATAAAAGAGAGAATGAAAATGGAGAGCTACCTCTCTTGCTCGCAGGAACTAATCAAAGGACACCTGACTAGTTTTGAAAGATCTTGCTAATTTTTCAAAATAAATGCCAGAAACTATGTCTAAAGCCTGGTCACAGCCTGAGGAAGCCATTGGAAAAGGAATCTGGTTGATACCCCTTTAAATGGAAGAAAGACGGGCAAGGAAACACAGATTAAGAATGAATAAGAAATCACTTCCGATTTAGTTTTCCTCAGGTTTTCGCCTGCAGAATCAGTTTTGTTATACTCACAGACAATATTTTGACAGTTTTGGAAACTTTGGAGTGTTTTCTATCCTAATCTGTAAATTCTATGCATATTCTACGATCTGCACCTGAGAAATAGTCAGTTTACCTTGTGAACGTTATTTAAAAATATATATATATCTGACCCCTAGCGTCAAGAGGTGATATTTCAGTGTATCATTATGTGGTATTGTGTGTAGATTGAGAGGGGGAGGGGGAGTATTTAAGAGATTTTAGAATAAGGCTGTAATGTGGGAAAAGTATTGCTTTCTGATAGCACTCTACGTGGATGTGCAATACTGACCATGGATTTTGGACAAATTCTTTGGACTCTGACATTTGATGTACATTCAGTTCTTCTCTCCATTGGTGTGCACTGTGTTATCACTTCCTGGTTAGGGGGATTGTCAGTACAGGGATAAAAAGTATGGGGTGTAATTTCCTGGCATAGTTTAGGTCCTCTCAACCCCTTAGAAGGCAATGTAAATGCCAATAAATACAGATATTGTGAGGGATTACCTTCAACCTATGGTGAATCATTTTCTATCCTGATGGGAGGCTTCTCTTCCAGGATGAAAATGCCCCCATCCACAGGGCACGAGTGCTCACTGACTGGTTTGATGAGCACGCAAATGATGTATACCATGGCACTCACCAGATCTTCACCCAATTGTACATTCTGCAGCGGCACCTGAAAAGGCGTAGGGCTGGGCAATATGCACACCATACTTAAGATGGCACCGGAGAAAAAGGCTGACGTTTTACGTGTTCCTATCCAATAGTGTTTTTTTTTGTTAGATTCTTGGCATTTTAACTTTTTTAAACTTATTTTGTAAATAATGTTGCTGCTACTGACCGAAAATAACTTCTGGACATCAGAACTGCGATCACTCAGCACGATCTGGCAGAATCCTTTTTTTTCCTTTAACGAGCCCGGCGTGAATGACATAGTTGTTTCCCGGGAGCAGGCCCAGATCCCCGTCATTTGTGTGAAGAGAAGGTGGAGAACAAGGGGCCGTAGGGGATCAAATAAGTCCCTACTGCCTTCCATTCCGCTAGCAAACGTGCAATCTTTGGAAAATAAAATTGATTACCCACGCGGAAGATTAAACTACCAACGGTTCATTTAAAACTGTAATATCTATGCTTCACTGAGTCGTGGCTGAACGATGACACTATCAACATACAGCTGGATGGTTATATGATGCACCGGCAGGATAGAACAGCGGCGTCTGGTAAGACGAAGGGCAGCGGAGTATTTATTTTTCTATATAACAGCTGGTGCACAATATCTAATAGTCTCGAGGTATTACTCGGCTGAGGTAGTATCATCAGCTGTAGACCACACGATCTACCTAGTTTTCATAATTTTTCATTGCTGTCTACATACCAACATAGACTGAAGCTGGTACTAAGACCGCACTCGATGAGCTGTATTCCACCATAAGCAAAACAGTAATGCTCACCCAGAGCCGGCGCTCCAAGTGGCCGGCGACTTAAACCAGATTCAAGTTTCCTGCATTTGACTAATTTCTATCAGCATGTTAAATGTGCAACCAGAGGGCAAAATAACTCTAGAACGCCTTTACTCCACACACAGAAGCATACAAAGCTCTCCCTCGCCCTCCATTGGGAAAATCTGCCAGTTCTATGCTTCTGATTCCTGCTTACAAGCAAAAATTAAAACAGGAAGGACCCGTGACTTGATCAATAAAAAGAAAGTGGTCATGTGAAGCAGATGTTAAGCTACAGGACTGTTCCGCTAGCACAGACTGGAATTTGTTCCGGGATTCTTCCCATGACGTTGAGTACACCACATCAGTCATTGGCTTCATCAATAAGTGCATCGACGACATCGTCCCCACAGTGACCATACGTATATACCCCAACCAGAAGCCATGGATTACAGGCAACATCTGCACTGAGCTAAAGGGTAGAGCTGCCGCTTTCAAGGTGCGGGAGTCTAACCCGGAAGCTTATAAGAAATCCCGCTATGTCCTCCGACCCATCAAACAGGTAACGCGTCAGTACAGGGCTTACATGCTGACCAGACCGGACACATCGCGTGCGTGAGCGATTCAAACTATATGTAGAAATACATGTTATTCAATTATTGCATCCACACTGCTCGCATGTGCCAACGAGCGTCTGCGATGCCAAGGGCTAAAATAGAACTCCTTTTTATCACTGACGCAGATCGCGCTGAAAGTCCTGCCTCATCAGTTTATAGAAGCAGGTACCCATGTGCCATCTCCTCGTTGGTTATACCCATTTGGGTGATTGAAAGACAAACTATTTTGCCGTTCGTCGTGGTAATACTATGAAAGTTTAGATGCCGATCATCATATAAGTTCAAAGATGAAAAAGCCTGGAAGGAGGAGAGATGACTAGAAACGATTCGGTTGGCCGTTTTATGTGTGGATTCATTGTCGGAGTAGAGGACCTTGTGCATTTCAGGTCAAATAACAACTCAATTTTTATATCCCTGGACAAATTACCTCGTAACAGCAAGCTAGTTAAATAAGACAAATTAGCTAGCAAGTGCAAGCTAACTAGCTAAGTTGCCATACATGTTTAATGCTTTTCGACCTGTCTCCAAATTAATGTCATTGGTTCAGAGTTTGTTCTGACATTTTAACCACCATGTCATGATCGCGTTTGGTGTAGGGGGACAAAATACATTTATGCACGATAGCGCACGCCGGTTTGGGTTCTGTGTAAGATGGAATCGTACTACACCGGCTCTGACGCTCGTCGGATGTGGCAGGGCTTGCAAACCATTTGTCTACAAAGGGAAGCACAGCCAAGAGCTGCCCAGTGACAAAAGCCTACCAGACGAGCTAAAGTACTTCTATGCTCGCTTTGAGGCAAATAACACTGAAACGTGCATGAGAGCACCAGCTGTTCCGGAAGACTGTGATCACGCTCTCCACAGCCGACGTAAGAACCTTCGAACATGTCAACATTCACAAGGTCGCCGGGCCAGACGGATTACCAGGACGTGTACTGTCCGCATGGGCTGACCAACTGGCAAGTGTCTTCAGTGACATTTTCAACCTCTCCCTATCCGAGTCTGTAATGCCAACATGTTTCAAGCAGACCACCATAGTTCCTGTGACCAAGAACACGAAGGTAACCTGCCTAAATGTATTTTATATATTTTTCCCCCACCTTTATTTAACCAGGTAGGCTAGTTGAGAACAAATTCTTATTTACAACTGCGACCTGGACAAGATAAAGAAAAGCAGTTTGACACACACACAACACAAAGTTACACATGGAATAAACAGTCAATAGTACAGTAGAAAAGGTATATATAGGGTACCAATGAGGTAAGATAGGGGAGGTAAGGCAGTAAATGGGCCATGGTGAAGTAATTACCATATACCAATTAAACACTGGTGTGATAGATGTGCTGACGAATGTGCAAGTAGAGATACTGGGGTGCAAAAGAGCAAGATAAATAAATACAGTATGAGCATGAGGTAGTTGGAATTGGCTATGTGCAGTGATCTGTGAGCTGCTCTGACAGCTGGTGCTTAAAGCTAGTGAGGGAGATGTGAGTCTCCAGCTTCAGTGATTTTTGCAGTTCGTTCAAGTCATTGGCAGCAGAGAACTGGAAGGAAAGGTGGCCAAAGGAAGAATTGGCTTTGGGGGTGACCAGTGAGATATACCTGCTGGAGCACGTGCTACGGGTGGGTGCTGCTATGGCAACCAGTGAGCTGAGATGAGGCGGGATTTTACCTAGCAAAGACGACCTGGAGCCAGTGGGTTTGGCGACGAGTATGAAGCGAGGGCCAGCCAATGAGAGTGTATAGGTCAGTGGTGGGTAGTATATGGGGCTTTGTTGACAAAATGGATGGCACTGTGATAGACTGCATCCAATTTGTTGAGTAGAGTGTTGGAGGCTATTTTGTAAATGACATCGCAGAAGTCGAGAATTGGTAGGATGGTCAGTTTTACAAGGGTATGTTTGGCAGCATGAGTGAAGGAAGCTTTGTGACGTGTAGCACTCACGTCTAGCCATGAAGTGCTTTGAAAGGCTGTTCATGGCTCACATCAACACTATTATCCCAGAAACCCTAGACCCACTCCAATATGCATACCGCCTTAACAGATCCACAGATGATACAATCTCTATTTCACTCCACACTGCCCTTTCCCAGCTGGACAAAACACTATGTAAGTGTTATTCATTGACTACAGCTCAGCGTTCAACACCATAGTACCCTCAAAGCTAATCGCTAAGGACCCTGGGACTTAACACCTCCCTCTGCAACTGGATCCTGGACTTCCTGATGCGCCGCCCCCCCCCCCCCCCCCCCCCCCCCTCCCCCCAGGTGAAAAGGGTAGGTAACCCATCCGCCACGCTGATCCTCAACACGGGCTCCTCGGGTGCGTGCTCAGTCCCCTTTACTCCCTGTTCACTGATGACTGCACGGCCAGTCACGACTCCAACACATCAAGTTTGCCGATGACACAACAGTGGTAGGCCTGATCAACGACGAGACAGCCTATAGGGAGGAGGTAAGACCTGGCTCTGTGGTGCCAGGACAACCTCTCCCTCAGTGTGATCAAGACAAAGGAGATGATCGTGGACTACAGGAAAAAGAGGGCCGAGCACGCCCCCATTCTCATCGACAGGGCTGTAGTAGATCAGGTTGAGAGCTTCAAGTTCCTTGGTGTCCACATCACCAACAAACTAACATGGTCCAAGACCGTCGTGAAGAGGGCACGACAACCTATTCCCCCTCAAGAGACTGAAACATTTTTAGCATGGATCCTCAAAAGGTTCTACAGCTGCACCATCGAAAGCATCCTGACTGGTTGCATCACTACCTTGTATGGCCACTGCTCGTCCTCCGACCGCAAGGCATTAGAGGGTAGTGCGTACGGGGCCCAGTACATCACTGGGGCCAAGCTTCCTGCCATCCAGGACCTCTATACCAGGTTGTGTCAGAGGAAGGCCCTAAAAATTGCCATAGACTGCAGCCACCCTAGTTATAGACTGGTCTCTCTGCTACCGCATGGCAAGCGGTACCAGAGCACGACGTCTAGGTACAAATGGCTTCTAAACAGCTTCTACGCCCACGCCAAAAGACTCCTGAACATCTAATCAAATGGTTACCCAGACCAGTTGCGTTGCCTCCCCCCTCCTTTACACAGCTGCTGCTGTTATCTATGCATAGTCACTTTAACTCTACCTACATGTAAATATTACCTCGACTAACCGGTGCCCTCGCACATGGACTCTGTACCGGTACCCCCCTGCATATAGTCTCGCTATTTAAATTTTACTGCTGCTCTTTAACTACTTGTTACTTTTTATTTCTTATTTAAAAAATATTAATGTTTAACTGCTTTTTTGGTTAGGGGATCGTAAGTAAGCATTTCACTCTGCTCTATACCTGTTGTGTTTGGCACGTGATTAATTTGATTTGTCTAATTATTTTGAATGAATGTTTTTACGCGATATTCCAAATGCCTGTATCGCAAGAATTAAGGATCATTTTTTTGAGTGCTTGTTCTCATGTTATATTTTCTACATTGTAGAATAAGAGTGAAGACATCAACTATGAAATGACACATGGAATCATGTAATAACCAAATAAATATAATTTGAGATTCTTCAAAATAGCCACCCATGATGACTGCTTTGCACACTCTTGACCTTCTATCAAACAGATTCATGACGTAGTCACCTGAAATGCATTTAAATTAACAGGTGTGCCTTAAAGTTAATTTGTGCCATTTCTTTCCTTAATGCGTTTGAACTAATCAGTTCGGTAGGGGTGGTATACAGATGATTGCCCTATTTGGTACAAGACCAAGTCCATATTATGGCAAGAGCAGCTCAAACAAGCAAAGAGAAATAGTCAGTTAGTCTGGAAAATATTATGTACTTTAAGTTTCTTCAAGTGCAATTGCAAGAACCAAGCGCAATGATACTGCCTCATGAGGACTGCCACAGGAAAGGAAAACCCAGAGTTACCTGGGCTGCAGTGGATAAGTTCATTAGTTACCAGCCTCAAATTGCAGCCCAAATAAGTGTTTCACAGGGCTCAAGTAAGACACCTCTCAACATCAACTGTTCAAAGGAGACTGCGTGAATCAGGCCTTCATGGTCAAATTGCTGCAAAAACATTTCTACTCAAGGACACCAGTAAGAAGAGGAGACTTGCTTTGGCCAAGAAACACGAGCAATGGACATTAGACCGGTGGAAAGCTGTCCTTTGGTCTGAGTCCAAATGTGACATTTTTGGTTCCAACTGCCGTGTCTTTGAGACTTAGTTAAGTGAACGGCTGATCTCCGCACGTGTGGTTCCCACTGAAGCATGATGGTGTGGCAGTGCTTTGCTGGTTACATTGTCTGATTTATTTAGAATTCAACGCACACTTAACCAGCATGGCTACCACACCATTCTGTAGCGATACGCCATCCCATCTGGTTCGTGCGACTACAACACCCTATCAAGACAATGTTGGCGTGTCCTTTATTTTGGCAGTTACCTGTATCTTTAAATCCACTCCCAATATGCTTGCGATTAACACTGTCTTGAAGTTAATTGATAATTAATACATTTCTTGTCTAGCCTGCCTCTAAGGACCAGGTGGTTGCCATGCTGGACAAGGCCAGGGATGTGATGCCTGCTAAATCAGCTGGTCCTGCTAAAGCTGCCCCCACCAAGCCTGTATCCAGCGTCCACCCAGCCAAAGCCCTTGCAGGTGGATTCACGTACAGCACTAAAGGAATTATATAATCCAGGGAGAGGGGTAAAAGGAGGGAGAGGGGTAAAAGGCGGACGGAATGAGGTCGTGGGGAATGACGTGATTGTTTAGTTTTCTTTATGCTGCCTCAGTGTTTCATGTTGAAGTACTAATGTGGCCCACGAGCATTGATGTTGGCCATCCCTGAGCAAAAAGTAGAAATTGATTCGCTTTCTTTCCTTCAATCCAGACCTCAAATATAGCTAACACTAAAAGCAAAGCAAAACGACTCAACTTGTACTGACCCATAGGCATCTCTAACAAATTGCCTCTTTTTTTTTTTTGGTGCGAAAAGCCTCTTTTAAATCCATGTTTCTCTCTGTCGCATCCCCTTAGCTTTGAGCAGAACCCAGGCTCCCATTGAAGAATATGCAGTTGCCGACCCAAAGAAAGCCAAGCCAGGGGCACTACCGGCCAAAGGAAAGGTGAGTGAGTCAAAGCTGTTCTCGTGTTCACCATTTTAGGAGTCACCAATATCCATGTTTGTGTTACATGTACTGTACCTCATGTCTCATAGTTTGATCATGGTGCTAGAACATGCCAAAGTTCCACTTTAATTCTCCCTTGGATGATGGCCACCTAGGCAGTGTGCTTGTTTTATATTGATCATAGAAGTATTAATCAACAATTTATTTTTGAAGAATCAGTCAGTTAAGACTGTGGTCATCCAGAATGGAGGGTTTTCTTTACAATGTTTTATTAGGGCACGCTGTAGCAAATCTAGCATTTGTTGTACTACAAGTCTAGGTACCATCAGTTTTATCAGTTATGTTCCATTTCATGCCAAATGAACACGACCCTGGTGTTTTGTGTGGCTAGTGGAGGTCTCAGGAGTTGAACTCCACCCTAAACAGCAGCAGGAGCTCCAACGGGAGCAATAACACCAGCCTGGACAAGGAGCGTAGTGCCAGTCAAGCTAAAGGCTCAGCCAGGGGGAATAACTGTAAACAGCAGGTACCTCAGGCCTCTGCCTGAAAGGAATTGCACTTGTAAGGGTACTCTCACTATCTGCTACTGTTGATGCATGTTTCTTTTCGACAGGAACATGGTTTTCTTCTTATGGCACACACACTGCCATTAACGGAGTCGTGCACACAAACCTCCACCACGATCATCTCTCTTTTTCCAGGCACACAGTGTGCTTATTTGTTGCATTCTTGCCTATTAATCAACTGTTCTCACCCCCCCCCCCCCCCCCCCCCCCCCCCCAATTCCTTTAAGGGTCAGTTTCCAGTACCCCATCGCTCTGCTTTGATGCTCCTTTGAACCTATATCCCCCACCTCTCTCCAGGCTGCTGCTGGGAAGAAGCCCTTGGGTAAGGGTAAAGAAGAGGAGGACAAGTCTGGTCCCATCTTCACCATGGTGCCCAACGGCAAGGATCTACGCGTCAAAGACGAGAAGAGCTTGAAGGTGTGTATGTAATAGGGCTGTCCCCGACCCCCAAAAAGATCTTGGTCGACTGAGAGTCGTCTGTTCTTTCAACCAATCAATTTGGTCAATTTTTAAACATTTTCCAGAGACACACCCTGTGTTGTTAATAATAAACTATATGTACTGAGCTTTTTTGGTGAAATAATTAAGACCTAAATGACTCGGGAGCCAAAGATCAAGAGCCTTTTATTTTTCTGGTTAACTTAATGTTCAATTGGTTTGTCTTATTCGTTATCAAACTATTGTATGCAAACCGCTGTTTACAGTTTGCGTTCCATTTTATTTGGTGTCATCCTTTACATCAATGAAATGCTGCTGTACTGCAGACCTTTAGACATTGTCTTAAGTAGACCTTATAAACAACTACCGTATTTACCGGTAAGTAAGTCTTAGGCTACAATTAGGCTAATTCGTGTGTGCCGTCTACAAAAAAAATCTGGTTGGTTCAGCAAAAGGACGTTGGCCACGAGCAGCACCACAGATCTTGAGATGAGCGAGATGCAAAAATTTGCTCTCATTCACAGCTTGGTTAGCCAGGGCACCAAAACAGCAGAAGTTGATCATCGAGTACACTATGCTGTTTACTTTCTGCATCTACGTCATATCGCTGAGTGCCTTTAAATGAAAGTGAATGTTGGGCATTGATGTTAATACACTGTACAAAAATATAAATGCACCATGTAAGGTCTTGGTTCATGAGCTTATTTCTCAAATTGTGTACACATTTGTTTAAATCCCTGTTGGTGAGCATTTCTTTGCCAAGATAATCCATCGACCTGACAGGTGTGGCATTTCAAGAAGCTGATTAAACAGCACAATCATTTCACAGGTGCACCTTGTGCGGGGGGCAATAAAAAGCCACTCTAAAATGTGCAGTTGTCACACAACACAATGCCACAGATATTTTAAGGGAATGTGCAATTGGCATGCCGACTGCAGGGATGTCCAGTGGATTGAATGTTAATTTCTCTACATTACGCCGCCACCTCCGTTTCAGAACATTTGGTAGTGCGTCCAACCGGCCTCACTACCGTAGGCCCACGCATGGCGTTGTGTGGGCGAGTGGTTTGCTGATGTCACCATTGTGAACGGAGTGCCCCGCGGTAGGGTTTTGTTATGGACAGGCGTAAACTCTGGTCAACTAACATCTAGGGCAATTTGAATGCGGAGATACCGTGACACGATCCAGAGCTACATTGTGATGCCCTTTTTTGTGTGTGTCTGTGACCAGATGCATATCTATATTCCCAGTTGTGAAATCCATGGATTAGAGCCTAATGAATTCATTTTAGTTGACGGATTTAATGTTTGATTTGATTTTTGTTTACTATAGTAAACCATACAATTGTGAAAACACATTTATAATATAGTAATTAGATTTGTACCTTTGTTCTTACATAATATAACCATATACAATTTCAATAGCACATGTCTTGGTGTGCCATCCCTGCGTCTTCTGCAATGGATTATTCAGTTGGCTGAGACAGGCGCAACTCAGATGGGTGTCGTGTGCCTAAAATATTTCCAATGCCTGTCAATTAAATGGGGTCAGTCCTAGTGTGTGCGCATCTATGAGCAAAAGTGCTTGGTGGTGAATTTTCAGAAGTGTAGTTCACGTTTGCCATTTGAGTAAACTGTGTGTGTTAAATCTATCCCCTGTGTGTTGTAGACGCTAAAGTGGAACTTTGGGTCTCCTCGCGATGAGTATGTGGAGCAGCTTAAAGTTCAGATGGCTCCCTGTGTGGCCAAGTGGCTTCAGGAGGAACTCTTCCACCATGACTTCCAGCACCACATCAAGGCCATCAACTCCATGATAGAGGTGAGACCATATGCATACATAGACTTCTAGTACCAACTCTGCGCTTTCACAGCCATAACAGGTGAGCTACATACTGACCCAGTTATAGTAGAATTTGTGAGTGATGAGTTGCACCCTTAGTCAGGGGGCTGGTAGCAGTGGCACAGGTATCTCATACCTCTGGGGACACCAATGTGCACATGGGCGGTCTGGCTCACCCCCCCCCATACACAAAGTGAGGTCCATACAAAAGTTGTATTTTTTTTGAGATTGGTGTCATCGATCACCATCGGGATGCGCCTGACCTCACTAATGCTCTTGTGGCTGACTGGAAGCAAGTCCCCGCAGCAATGTTTCAACATATAGTGGAAGACCTTCCCAGAAGAGTGAAGGCTGTTATAGCAGCAAAGCGGGGACCAACTTCATATTAATGCCTATGATTTTGGAATGGCGTGTTCGACCAGCAGGTGTCCACATACTTTTGTTCATGTAGTGTATTTCGAAATGCCAACGATATAATTTTCAATATAATGTTTAAAAACAAATGTAGTGTAACGCCACTGCTTTTATCTATGAAGTATGCATAACTAAGACATCTAAGGTGTCAAATTTATATGCCACTCGCGCTCCAGCTTTGCATTGGATTTGCTAGCTAAGGGGCTAGATGTCAAGATCACGCTTCTTGGTTACAGCACAGACAATTCTAGCCTGAGGACCAGTCTGAATAGCTAACATTCTACTCCTTCTAATGGCAGAAAGGCCAGTCTCTTTGGCAATCTCCAAATATGAACATTCTATCATTAATGAGCTCGGAGTTGATCCTGATTCGATAATCCTCACCGCTTTCCTCCAATCACAACAATTATTCAAGTATTGGAACGCTAACTTTTTTGTCTCCGTAGAAAACGTTAATATCTGGTTTGCTAAGCAAATTGTTTGTTTTTTTATCCTGTCTGTCAAATAACTAATGTAAATTCCCAAACTAAATAAATACAGCAATTTCAGCCACAACCTCAAAATACAGCTAAATGTTTATTTTTGACTTTGTTATAATTGGAATTATAGAAACACAGCATGGCAGCAACACATGACAACATGGTAGAAACATGGCAGCAGCACAAAACAGGGTAAAAACAATGTTGGGCACAGACAACAAAACAAAGGGCAATAAGGTAGAGATGACAATACATCACGCAAAGCAGCCACAACTGTTAGTGAGTGTTCATGACCTGAGTCCTTGAATGAAGAGATGGAGATAAAAATGTCTAATTTGAGTGTTTGTTGCAGCTCGATCCAGTTGCTACCTGCATCGAACGGACAAATGAGCTAACCAGGGATGTGTGCTTTTTGGGACATTTTAACAGAATGTGACTGGCAGAACGGGTGGAGAATGAGGGCTGCAGTAGAGATCTCAGATAGGGGGGAGTGAGGCCTAAGAATTTTATAAGTAAGCAACAACCAGTGGGTCTTGCGACGGGTATACAGAGATGACCAGTTGAGGCATATAGAGTGCAGTGATGTGTCCTATAAGGAGCATTGGTGGCAAATCTGATGGCCTAATGGTAAAGAACATCTAGCCGCTCGAGAGCACCCTTACCTGCCGACCTATAAATTGTCTCCGTAATCTAGCATTGGTAGGATGGTCATCAGGGTTAGTTTGGCAGCTGGGGTGAAAGAGGAGCGATTACGATAGAGGAAACCAAGTCTAGATTTAATTTAGCCTGCAGCTTTGATATGTGCTGAGAGGACAGTGCACCGTCTAGCCAAACTCAAGCTCTAAACCCTCAGGTAGTAATAACACCTGTGGGAGGGGGGGCATTCTTCTTACCAATCCACATGACCTTTGTTTTGCAGTTGAGTACAAGACTGTATCATCTGCATATAAATGGATGAGAGCTTCCTACTGCCTGAGCTATGTTGATGTCAATTGAGAAGAGTGTGGTTACTCTGCAAGATCATGGTCGAACCAGGGGCTGAACCCGTTTTTAATTGCAATTTTCTTTATGGGGGCGTGTTAACAATATCACTGAAGATATCAAAAAAGGTCCAAGCTTCTTCGACAGAGGGGATCAAGCTGATTCTATACCAATTTAGAGGCCAGGAGAGAGTTTAGGGCAATGACCAACACATCTGTATTGGAGCTGTGAACCCACATGAAGTGGGATGTTAGCTAAAAAAAAAACTGGTACCCAGACTAGACATTGAATCCCTTTCCTGGATCAAGATCCCTGTTGCCTACATTATGTATAAAAAAAAATATATATATATATATATATATATATATATATATACAGTGATCCCTCGCCACTTCGCGGTTCACTTATCGCGGATTCGCTATTTCGCGGATTTTCATAATGCATTTTTTTTTTTTTTTTTTTTTGTGCATTGTGCTCTGCATTCTGATTCGCTAAAAACTCACTCCCGCTTCTTGTATCAAAACATGCTACGAATTGGACACGAGAGATGAGGAGGAAGGACTAACGCTTGGTCGCTTAGCAACCATGGTGCGAATGGCCACTGAACTTAAGCGAGTAGCTGAGGAATGGGACCCTTTGATGAGCCGTTCATTACAGTTCTCCAACGTAATCGATGGTGGCATGTCGGTGTACAAGGATCTTTTTGCAAAGAAGAAAAAAGAGCGACAACAGCTGCCTATCACTATGTTCTTCTCCCGAACAAACACACCTGCACCGCGGGCTTCAGAAGAAGAGAACACTGCAGAGCGCAGTCAGGATGCAGCGGCCCAGTCTGAAGAGCAGTGAAACGGCCTACACGTGAGTCACTGTATTTGTATACATGTAATAGTTGCTAATTGTAAAAAAAAAAAAAAAAAAAGTTTTCTATTTCGCGGATTTCACTTATCGCGGGTCATTTTCGGAACGTAACCCCCGCGATAAACGAGGGATTACTGTATATATATATATATATATATATATATATATATATATATATATATATATATATATATATATATATATATATATATATATATATATATATATATATAAACATTTAAAAATAGCACCCCTTGTGTCCACTTCTGGTAATACCATATTCCCAGGTATTTTACAGAAATTGTATGAAAATCTGGATACTGCCCAACCCTAATGCACAGTAATAATTTGATATTACATTTATGGTAGTAGGTCGATTATGCAACAGTCATGTTGACACCATACTCTGACTTTACGCAGATTAAGACAAGCAATCTAAATTAGAATATGTAGATTAAAACACCTGGTTTTCTGAGCACTCTTTCGTATTATTAGGACATATACCTTAAACGGCATTCCAGCTGTGTATTTGATCTGCACGTATGCTAGCACCAGCCGAGTGAGCCTCCCTCTTTAGCACGAGTGAAGTTAGTTCGGGAACAACTGAATATATGCGTCTTAGTAGTTTTCACAAACAATCTTTATGTCCAAGCTCCGAATCAGACATTGGGGTAGAACGTTTATTTTGATTTGGTTATTTTCTGCATTCTTCTTGCAAAGCATGTAAACTTTTTAATCAAATTAATCTAACTATCCACAATCACATTTTGTGCATGTAACCATACTCGATGTGTACGAGGTGAGACGGACATCTCTTGCAATAAAAGCAGAATCCCATAGCTAGCCCGTTTATTTTTTTTACCCAATTTCGTCGTATCCAATTGGTTGTTAGTCTTGTCTCATCGCTGCGACCCCCGTACGAATTCGGGAGAGGTGAAGTGTTTCTGGACACAATGCACGCTTAACCCGGAAACCAGCCGTACCAATGTGTCGGAGGAAACAGCGTACACCTGGCAACTGTGTCAGCGTGCTCTGCGCCCGGCCTCCAACAGGAATCGCTAGTGCGCAATGGGACAAGGACATCCCTGCCGGCCAAATCCTCCCCTAACCCGGACGACGCTGGGCCAATTGTGCACCGCCCCATGGGTCTCCCGGTCGCGGCTGCTGCGACAGAGCCTGGACTCGAACCCAGAATCTCTAATGGCAGTGCCTTAGACTACTGTGCCACTCGGGAGGTGCAGCTATCCCTTCTAATACTAAAATATGCCATTTAGCAGGACATTTTATCCAAAGCGACTTACAGTAGTGAGAGCATACCTTTCATACTGGTCCCCAGTGGAATCTAACTCACCACCCTGGTACAAGTGCCATGATTCACCAACTGAGCCACACATGCTTTCCATAGTACTTGATGAATAGTAGGAAATAACCAGTATAAACATCATGGTGACCCTACCTTCATTTTGGAAGCAATCCTACATGTGTGAATGAATAAAGTTAACCCTCTACCTTTCTCTCTCCCATCATCCCTTGTGCAGTGTCTGGAGGAGGAACACGAGGCAACGGTGGCCTGCCTAGACCTGGTCCTGAAGTGGTACACGCTGCGTTTCTTTGACACAAACACCAGTGTGCTGATGAAGGCCCTGGAATACCTGAAGCTCCTTTTCCTCAGCCTCAGCAAGCACAACTACCACCTCAGTGAACAGGAGGCCAACTCCTTCATCCCCTACCTTGTCCTCAAGGTCCGTCACTGGGGGATCAAGGCTACGTCCCAAATTACACCCAATACCAATATAGTGCACTACTTTTACCAGAGCCCTATGGGCCCTGGTCAAAAGTAATGCACTACATGGCGAATAGGGTGGCGTTTGAGACTCAACCTGTGTTTCACTGATAACTTTTTCACGCTGAGCGGTACTGTGCTGGTATGGGTATAGATCTGTTATATACTATAAGGGATTGTTTATTCGCTACCAACATATGTAATTAGCTGTGGTGGGGTGTGAGTGATAAATTACACTCTGCCGTGGCGCTGGTTGCAGTGGCACAGGCGTCTCGTCCCGCTCTTCGCTGGGGACACACCATGTGAACAGGAGCCATCTGACTCACCCCCACCACCACCCAAAAAAATATTTCAAGTTAATCAAGTCTAATCTGACAAGTATTCCTACAATTGGGCAGTACACAATTGGCCCAGTGTTGTCCGGGTTTGGCCGGTGTAGACTGTCATTGTAAGTAAGAATATGTTCTTATCTGACTTGCCTATTTAAATAGGAGAGGGGGAAGCAGTCCCAGATTGCAGTTGAACTGCCCTGACTGGTCTTTAACTCTAACCCTCCTGAGTGTTTACTTATTTGTTTGCTCTGTTGCCCCCCCTTCAGGTGGGGGAGTCTAAAGACGTGGTTAGGAAGGACGTGCGAGCCATCATGGGCATGCTGTGTAAGGTCTACCCTGCCAGCAGGATGTTCCCTTTTCTCATGGAGGGAACCAAATCCAAGAACTCCAAACAGAGAGCCGGTGAGATGACATAATACTCTTGGCATGGAAGGAGAGCATCACCCCTTGTATTAGAATGTTTCTCTAGCTTTATCTGTATTTTGGTCTTGTAAGTCTTTCTAAAATGTATTAAGACACTGGGTACATACGACATCTGGCTTAAACCACCGGGTTAAACCTTATGAAACTTCTTTGGGCATGCGCAGTTTTATTTCTGTTAACAGGATGTGATCGAATATCTTCAGTACCTTGCTCATCATTCCACGCACATGCATGCTTTCATGACCTAATTGTTTGCGTCGATAACAACTGGCCTGGTGGCTCACTGTGGGAAGGGTGTCTAATGGCTGCAGAATATTTTCGCAGCTTGAATCTCAAATTAGTTTTTTTAACTTTCTGATGTATACGGAACAAAAATAAATGCAATATGCAACAATTTCAAATATTTTACTGAGTTACAATTCATATTCATCGTTCTGCCCCTGAACAAGACAGTTACCCACTGTTCCTAGGCCATCATTGAAAATAAGAATTTGTTCTTAATTGACTTGCCTAGTTAAAGGTAAAATTTATAAAATAAGGAAATCAGTCTATTGAAACAATACATTTATTAGGACCTAATCTATTGATTGCTCATGACTGGAAATAATTATGCATCTGGTCACAGTATATATTAAAAATAAAATAAAAATGTGCCTCGGGATCTCATGTGCATTCAAATTTCCATGGATAAAAAATGCAATTGTGTTCGTAGTTTATGCGCTGACAGACATGGCAGCTTTGCTTCTAGCTTCTAAGCAGTACCGTAATTTCTGGACTATTAAGCGCACCTGAATATAAGCCGCACCAACTGAAAAAAAAAAAAAAAAAAAAGATATGTATTTTGTACATAAATAAGCCGCACATGTCTATAAGCCGCAGGTGCCTACCGGGCCCTCATGCTGTCCAACACGAGCAATGCCTTGTTCTTGTGAAAGAATCCTCCCGGTCGCTTGCCGTAACAGTCCGTATGCCATTCATGCATTAGGCCTTCCGTCATCCAACCTTTCTTGTTGACTTTCACAACAATTCCTCTTGGGAATTTTTCTTTTGGCATCGTCATGCGTTTGAAAATCAACATCGGTGGAAGCTTTTCTCCCGATGCCGTGCAGCTTTGAACACAAGTAAAGTGCTTTTTTTCATGCCCAGTTTTCAGCGTGACGGATGATTCGCCTTTCCTGTTGACAGTCCGAGTGAGAGGCAGGTCAAACGTCAGAGGAACCTCCATATTTATGATGACGTGCGGGCCGATGGAATGCTCCACTATCTTTGCATCAGTGAATTTGCATAAGTTTGAAACTTTTTCCTCGTAGTCTGGAGGGAGCTGCTGACACACTCGTCTGTACCCTGATGGACAGGCCTTTACGTCTCAAATCTTAGACACCACGATGGTCCACCTCTAAAATCCTCAAACTTCATTGCGGTGGCGATTTTGTTTTGGCTTTCAGTCGGATCTGCACAGTTGAAACACCTCGGCCGTCTGCTCTCTGTGTGTTGACCCAGTCTTCAAGCTCATTTTCTAGTTCGGGCCATCTGCTTTTCTTCCCTCTGAAAGCGTTTGTTGTCTTTTTGCACTGAATCAGTTCCTCACGCTGCTGTTTCCATCGTCTTATCATCGACTCATTAAGGCCAAGCTCCCGTGCAGCAGCTCTATTTTCTTTTCCAACAGCCAGATCGATCGCCTTCAACTTGAAAGCTGCATCATATGCATTTCTCCGTGTCTTTGCCATGATGAGGGTGACAAAATGACTACCGTAATCAGAATGATGGGAAGTTTGAGCGCGCTCGATTTACGTCACATTGTGACGGTGCTCAGTTTTTTGGCGGCATGAATCTTGTGAAAGCGGGAAAAATCCATAAATTAGCCGCGTCATTGTATAAACCGCGAGGTTCAAAGCGGGTGAAAAAGTAGCAGCTTATAGTCCGGAAATTACGGTATTTTGTTTGTTTTATTATATTACTAGCCCAGCAAATATTTTGTTATTAAATACAGACGGAAAGATCTTTTGGAGATCAGAGCGGTGGTAACTCACCAGCATTACGAGCAGGAATATGACTTTCCTAAATTGGATCCTTTATTCGTACCCCCCGAGACAATTGAAATTATACCAGAGGCTGCTCCAAGATGCCATCTGTGGAGAAGAGGTATTCGGAGTGGATTTCTAGTCTGACTCGAGGCATGCACACATCCACCGCTTCCGAGTATATTACTCACTAAAGTTCAGTCTCTGCACAATAAAGTAGATGAGTTAAGGGCGAGGATCTCCTTTCAGAGAGACATCAGGGATTGTAACATACTCTGTTTCACTGAAACATGGCTCTCTCGGGATATACTCTCCACGTCCATACAGCCAGCTGAGTTCTCAGTACATCGCGCAGACAGGAAAAATAAAATCTCCAGGAAGAAGAAACACGGTGGTGTATGTTTAATGATTAACTACTCATGGTGTGAATGTGATAACATACAGAAACTCAGGTCATTTTGTTCACCCAACTAGAATACCTCACAATCAAATGCTGACCGTAATACCTCCCAATTGAATGCTCTTCGGTTATAGTCAGCCGTGTATATTTCCTCAAGCCGATACCACGACGGCCCTCAAGGAACTACACTGTACTGAAACCACATAACCTGAGGCCGCATTCATTGTAGCTGGGGATTTTAAACAAAGCAAATTTGCGGGAAGCGCTATCCAAGTTCTACCAACACATTGACTGTAGTACTTGCTCCGGGTTGACCTACAAGGCCCTCCTCTGTTCATCCTTTGGCAAATAAGATCACTGTTCTATTTTGCTGCTGCCATTCTATAGGCAGAAACTCAAAAAGGAAGTACTCGTGCTAAGGTCTATTAAACGCTGGCTTGACCAATTGGAATCCATGCCTAATTTGATTACTTGGACTGGGTTACGTTCCGAGTGTCGTCTGAGAATAACGAGAATAACATTGACGTTTACACGGACATGGTGATTGAGTTTATCAGGAAGTCTATAGGTGGTGATGTTCCCACTGTGGCTAACACCTACCCAAATCAGAAAATGTGGATTAGATGGTGGCATTCGCGCAAAACTGACAGTGTGAACCACCACATTTAACCATGGCAAGGTGACTGGGAATATGGTTCAATAGTGTGTTTTTCCCTCCGTAAGGCAATCGCAAGCAAAATGTCAGTACAGAGACGGAGTCCAAATTCAGCGCCTCAGACACGAGACAGACTACAAAGGGAAAACCAGCCACGTCGCGGACACTGTTTTGCTCCCGGACAAGCTGAACACCTTCCTCCGCTTTAAGGATAACACAGTGGCCCGTATTCTGTGGTTCTTTGTGGCTGACGTGAGTAAGACATGTCCTCAGAGCATGGGCAGACAAGCCTGCTGGAGTGTTCACAGATATATTCAATCTCTCCCTATCCCAGTCTGCTATCACCACTTGCTTCAAGATGTTCACCATTGTTCCTGTACCCAAGAAAGCAAAGGTAACTGAACTTACTATCGCCCCGTAGCACTTTTGTCATCAGGAAGTGCTTTGAGAGGCATTTCACCTGACACACTTCAGTTTGCATACCGCCCCAATAGATTCACAGACGATGCAATTGCCATTGCACTGCACACTGCCCGATCCCATCTGGACAAGAGGAATACCTATCGAAGATTGCTGTTCATTGACTATAGCTCAGTCTTAACCATTAATACACTCCAAGGCTTATTAAGCTCGGGGCCCTGGGTGCTTAACCCTGCCCTGTGCAACTGGGTCCTGGACTTCTCGACGGGGCAGCCCCCAAGTAGTGAAGGTAGGGAAAAAACACCACCAGTTCGCTGATCCTCAACACAGGGTCCCCACAAGGGTGTGTGTTCAGCCCCCTCCTTTACTCCCTGTTCACCCATGATTGCATAGCCATGCACGCCTCCATCTTGCTTGCTCGCTTGCTAACGTTGTGTATGATCTGTGTAGTAATATTCTAATCAGAAATCCATTTGCTTTGCTAATTATAGCCTAATGTTAGCTGGCTAACAATGAATCTAGTTTGTTAGCTGTAGTATGAATCTGAAGGTAGCTAAAGCTATGACAGTTTGTATTTATAGTATATGAGTTGGGATTATGCCAGTTCATTGTTTACATGTCTAAACAAAAGACTCCACTTTGGCCGGATTATTACATGACCCATCAAATTAGCTACGTGTGTCGGGGGTGATTACGACTTTCTATTTCATGAACATGTGTTCATGTCTAGACAATAGTGACCCATCCACTTAGCTAGATGTGGTTATAGCATTTCCTTGCCATCACCCATCAGTTTAGACAAGTGTGTTGGTAAGCGTCGTCTAATAATTATAAAATATTTATGAAACCACTTCACTGTATTGTTTACAACTTCTGTATCCTGTGCATGTGACAACCTTGGTATAGCAAATTCAAGGGCCATTTTCTGAAAAGTGGGGTTACCAAGTGTATCAACATTCAAAGCAGAATTACTTTCCTATTGTTCCTCAACTGCAGTGTATGATATACCAGCTCTACTTTTCTCCAATATTTAAATAAAAAAATCACTTTCTAATTTTGCTACATATTGTCACATACACTACGTGGTCAAAAGTATATGGACACCTGCTTGTTGACCATCTCATTCCAAAATCATGTGTAATAATATGGAGTTGGTCCCCCCCCCCTTTGCTGCTGTAACAGCCTCCACTCTTCTAGGAAGGCTTTACACTAAATGTTGGAACATTGTTGCGGGGACTTGCTTTCATTCAGCTACAAGAGCATTAGTGAGGTTGGGCGATTAGGCCTGGCTCGCAGTCGTCGTTGTAATTCATCCCAAAGCTGTTCGATGGGGTTGAGGTCAGAGCTCTGTGTAGGCCAGTGAAGTTCTTCCACACCGATCTCAACAAACCATTTCTGTAAGTACCTTGCATTGTGGCATTGTCATGCTGAAACAGGAAAGGGCCTTCACCAAACTGTTGCCACCAAGTTGGAAGCACAGAATCGTCTAGAATGTCATTGCATGCGGTAGCTTTAAGATTTCCCTTCACTGGAACTAAGGGGCCTAGGCTGAACCATGAAAACAGGCCCAGACATTATTCCTTCTCCACCGAACTTTACAGTTGGCACTATGCATTCGAAGGTAGCGATTTTCTGGCATCCACCAACCCCAGATTTGTCTGTCGGACTGCCAGATGGTTGTTCATCACTCCAGAGTACGCGCTTCCACTGCTCCAGAGTCCAATGGTGGCTAGCTTTACACCACTCCAGCCGACGAAGATTGTGATCTTAGGCTTGTGCGGTTGCTTGGCCATGGAAACCCATTTCATGAAGCTCCTGACAAACAGTTTGTGTGCTGAAGTTGCTTCCAGAGGCAGATTGGAACTCAGTCTGTCCTCGGTTGCGACACTGACTACTATCTAAGTGCTTCAGCACTCTGTGGTCCCGTTCTGTAAACTTGTGTGGCCTACCACTTCGCGGCTGAGCCGTTGTTGCTTCTATATGTTTCCACTCCACAAAAACCACTATCGATCATGATCTGCTGCTGGAAAAACATATGGCTTTGCATCCCCTGCTATATTGTGGATAAGGAGTTAACTGTTTAACTGAGCAGAGGGTGTTCTTTAATGGAAGCCTCCAACATAATCCAGGTAGAATCAGGAATTCTCTAGGGCAGCTGTCTAGGCCCATTGAAAAAGTAATCTTTACTAGCAATTTGCCGCTGGCTTTGAGTAAAGCGAGTTTCTAGTTATGCGGATGACTCAACACTGCACTTCAGGTACTACAGCGACTGAAATGACTGCAACACCTAACAAAGAGCTGCAGTTTCAGAATGGGTGGGACGTTTGTCCTAAATATTACAAAAACTATTGTATTTGGGACAAATCATTCAACAAACCCTAAATCTTGTAATAAATCATTTGGAAATTGAGATGACTAAATTGCTTGGAGTAACCCTGGATTGTAAACTGTCATGGTCAAAACCTATTGATTCAACAGTAGCTAAGAAGTCTGTACATAATAAAGCGCTGCACTAACTTAACAGCACTATCAACAAGGCAGGTCCTACAGGCTCTAGTTTTGGCACCTGGACTACAGTTCAGTTGTGTGATCAGGTGCCACAACGAGGGACTTAGAAAAATTGCAATTGTCAATGTTGGAGGGCACCGTATATTACAAACGCAGTACCAGTTAAAAGTTTGGACACCTACTCAATCAAGGGTTTGTCTTTTATTTTTACTATTTTCTATAATATGAACACATCAAAACTATAAAATAACACATGGAATCATGTAGTAACCAATAGTGGTAAACCCAAAATATATTTATCATTCTTCAAAGTAGCCACCCTTTGCCTTGACAGCTTTGCATACTCTTGGAATTCTCAAACCAGCTTCATGAGGAATGCTTTTACAACAGTCTTGAAGGAGTTCCCACATATGCTGTGCACTTGGCTGCTTTTTGTTAACTGCGGTCCAACTCATCCCAAACCATTTCAATTGGGTTGAGGTAGGGTGATTGTGGAGGTCAGGTCATCTGATGCATCACTCTTGGTCAAATTGCCTTTACACAGCCTGGAGGTGTGTGTTGGGCAATTGTCCTGTTGAAAAAGAAATGATAGTCCCACTAAGCGTAAACCAGATGGGATGGAGTATCGCTGCAGAATGCTGTGGTAGCCATGCTGGTTAAGTGTGCCTTGAATTCTAAATAAATCAATGTCACCAACAAAGAACCATCTCACCACCTCCATGCTTCACGGTGGGAACCACGCATGCGGAGATCGTCCGTTCACCTACTCTGTCTCACAAAGACACAGCGGTTGGAACCAAAAATCTCATTTGTACTCATCAGAACAAAGGACAGATTTCCATTGCTTATGTTTCTTGGCCCAAGCAAGTCTTCTTCTTATTGGTGTCTTTTAGTAGTGCTTTCTTTTCAGCAATTTGACCATGAAGGCCTGATTTCACACAGGTTCCTCTGAACAGTTGATGTCTGTTATTTCAACTCTGAATTATTTATTTGTGCTGCAATTTCTGAGGCTGGTAACTCCTAATGAATTTATCCTCTCCAGCTGCGGTAACTCTGGGGTTTCCTTTCCTGCAGCGGTCCTCATGAGAGCCAGTTTCATCATAGAGCATGATGGTTTATTCGACTGCACTTGAAGAAACTTTAAAAGTTCTCAACGTTCCTATTGACTGACCTCGTCTTAAAGTAATAATGGACTGTCGTTTTCTCTTTGCTTATTTGAGCGCTTCTTGCCAAAACATGGACTTGGTCTTTAACCAAATAGGGCTATATTCTGTATACCACCCCTATTTTGTCACAACCCAACTGGTTGGCTCAAATGCATTAAGAATGAAAGAAATGACACAAATTAACTTTTAAGAAGTTAATATGCATTGTTATGATTTAAAATACAAACATTTTTTACAGTTTCTGACTTCACTATACAAGTAACTCAAATGCTACTCAGTTTGCTGCACGGACATAACAAATAGTTTCATTGGTGGAGTTTAAACACCTGATCGATGTATGTATCAGAGTGTAATTGTCTTTACGACAGCTGTTTTTAGTCAAGACTTGTGTTTTTAACGTAATATGTAATTGTTGTACTGTGTTTATAGTGTTTTGTCTGAAACGTTGTTCCCTCTGCTGCTATTGGACCAGGTCTCTCTTGGGAAAAAGTGCATTAAAAAAAGTAAGGCACACTTGTTAATTGAAATTTATTCCAGGCGACTACCTCATGCAGCTGGTTGAGAGAATGCCAATAGTGTGCAAAGCTGTCATCAAGGCAAAGGTTGGCTACTACTGAAGAATCTACATGATTCCATGTGTGTTATTTCATAGTGTTGATGTCTTCACTATTCTACAATGTAGAAAATAGTAAAAAATAATAATAAAAACAAAACTTGCATGGGTGTCAACTTTTGACTGGTACTGTATATTAAAATGTTTAATATGCGTTAAGATTTACTTCGTCATGTATGCGTTATTTGAGGACCAGCAGTAGGACGTTTTTTCCCCAAAAAAGTTTGTCAGGTGTGGGGATCAATCCCATACTTGATGTATCTAAATATTTACGATGCATGGTGAAATATAAATGTATTTTCACTTTGTATAATCATCCTATGTCTTTTTCTGTAAAATTACACTGCTGTGATTGTAACTGGAAAAACTTGGCATTTTGTTACGGATGCAAAGACGTGCCTTGAATTTTGTTAAGGATGCATGCAAATACATTTGTTCAGCCCTCATTTTCAGACCTGTGTAAACAAGCTACATTTTGAATATGGAGGTTTAGCTATCTCTGTTGTGGATGTATATTAAGGATTGGTTGGTGCACTTTCTCCCCAGAAATGTGCACGTGCGACTCGTAGTAGCAAGGCTGCTACTTGTTTTCCTATGGGATAAGCTCACAGTTGCTGCAGATCTTTACAAAAGGTATAAGCAGAGGGTTTACCCGGAGTTTGAAACTAGGGTCTCACCTTGATTTCAGTAAGTTGTTTCCATTTCTGCCATTGTCTTGTTTAGTAGACCTATGTTAATTGAGCAGTTATTGTTCTGTTCTCTTGCTATAGCTGTATCCAGATTGTCATACCTTCTTACAGATGTTTTCTTACTGGGATTTTCGGTATACTAGCACTGGTGTTTTCAAAGCTAACAAGTACATGTAGAATGCTAATGACGGCATTGCGAACATTTTATACAGTTTCTGACTTAACTATACAAGTAACTCAAATGCTACTCCGTTTGCTGCACGGACATAACAAATAGCCAGCAAGGCTATTGATCCTGGAAGGGATTCTCTGCTGTCACCAAGCGACTGCTTCATTTTGGAAGAAGCTAACCACTTAGCTAGATAGCTAACTAGGTACTAAATTAGTGTCTTGTACCTCTCTGGGGGGACACCCATGTGTCTTAAACAGGGATTTTTTTTGTCAAATACTATTAAATTACTTTAAATGCCTTAACCTACCCCATGACTACATACCACAATGTTCATGTTCAAAGGAAACGTTAGCTCATTTTATTATGAAGATGTTGTTCTCTATCAATCTAACTCCCTGGAATTATGTCTCTCCCGTCCTCAGAGTGCTTGGAGGAGCTGGGTTGTCTTATTGGATTTTACGGCATGTCTGTCTGCCAGCCGACTGCCGCCAAGTCCCTGAAAGAGATTGCTGTACACATTGGAGACCGAGACACGTCCGTCCGCAACACAGCCCTCAACACCGTGGTGACGGTCTACAACGTCTGCGGCGAGCAAGTCTACAAACTCATCGGCCATGTAGGTTTCACTCTTTAACGCGTTATGTGGGTGTAGTTTATCTAGGGACGTGAGACAACACAAACATACACATTATCACTTTCAGCAACAGATCACGTCTATAAACGGCATAAGAACTGCGCTAGTTTTGTATGTACACGGGCCATCTGACCCGCCATCCACCATCGGGTAGACTTGTCATGTTCAAGCAATGGTGTTAAAGATGAGGCCCGCGGCCACAAGTCGTCTCAATGCAGCACGTTGGTGGTTTGAGTAAAATAAACATATATAAATGTATATTCATTATCATTTCTACGTGGTCTATTTTCTGTCCTTCTTGCTAACAATTGTTTTAACCCATATTACTAGCCTGTTCAACCTCTCTTTCATATCATCTGAGATTCCCAAAGATTGGAAAGCTGCTGCGGTCATCCCCCTCTTCAAAGGGGGTGACACTCTAGACCTAAACTGCAACAGACCTATTTATCCTACCCTGTCTTTCTAAGGTCTTTGAAAGCCAAATTAACAAACAGATCACCGGCCATTTCAAATCCCACTGTACGTTCTCCGCTATGCAATCTGGTTTCAGAGCTGGTCATGGGTGTACCTCAGCCACGCTCAAGGTCTTAAACGACATCATAACCGCCATCGATAAGAGACATTACTGCCCAGCCGTATTCATCGACCTGGCCAAGGCTTTCAACTCAATCACCACATTCTTATTGGCAGACTCGACAGCCTTGGTTTCTCAAATGATTGTCTTGCCTGGTTCACCAACTACTTCTCTGACAGAGATCAGTGTGTCAAATTGGAGGGCCTGTTGTCCGGACCTCTGGCAGTCTCTATGGGGGTGCCACAGGGTTCAACCCTCGGGCCGACTTTTTTTCTCTGTATACATCAATGATATTGCTCTTGCTGCTGGTGATTCTCTGATCCACCTCTACGCAGACGACACCGTTCTGTATACTTCTGGTCCCTCTTTGGACACTGTTAACTAACCTCCAGACGAGCTTCAATGCCATACAACTCTCCTTCCAAGCCTCCAACTGCTCTTAAACGCAAGTAAAACTAAATGCATGCTATTCAACCGATCACTGCCAGCACCTGCTCGCCCGTCCAGCATCACTACTCTGGACGGTTCTGACCTAGAATACGTGGACAACTACAAATACCTAAGTGTCTGGTTAGACTGTAAACTCTACTTCCAGACTCACATTAAGCATCTCCAATCCAAAATTAAATCTAGAATCGGCTTCCTATATTGCAACAAAGCATCCTTCACTCATGCTGCCAAACTTACCCTCGTAAAACTGACCATCCTACCAATCCTCGACTTCGGTGATGTCATTTACAAAATAGCCTCCAACACTCTACTTAACAAATTGGTCTATCACAGTGCCATCCGTTTTGTTACCAAAGCCCCATACACTACCCACCATTGCGACCTGCACGCTCTCGTTGGTTGACCCTTGCTTCATACTCGTCGCAAAACCCGCTGGCTCCAGGTTATCTACAAGTCTCTGCTAGGTAAAGCCCCGCCATATCTCAGCTCACTGGTCACCATAGCAGCACCCACTCGTAGCACGCGCTCCAGCAGGTAGATCTCACTGGTCACCCCCAAAGCCAATTCCGCCTTTGGTCGTCTTTCCTTCCAGTTCTCTGCTGCTAATGACTGGAACGAACTGCAAAAATCTCTGAAGCTGGAAACACTTATCTCCCTCACTAGCTTTAAGCACCAGCTGTCAGAGCAGCTCACAGATTAATGCACCTGTACATAGTCAATCTATAATTTAGCCCAAACAACTACCTCTTCCCCTACTTTTATTTATTTTTTTAGCTCCTTTGCACCCCATTATTTCTACTTTAAACATTCTTCCACTGCAAATCTACCATTCTAGTGTTTTACTTGTTATATTGTATTTACCTCGACACCATGGCCTTTTTTTGCCTTTACCTCCCTTATCTCACCTCACTTGCTCACATTGTATATAGACTTATTTTTCTACTGTATTGACTGTTTTGTTTATTCCATGTATAACTCTTTTGTATTTGTCAACTGATTTGCTTTATCTTGGCCAGGTCGCAGTTGCAAATGAGAACTTGTTCTCAACTAGCCTACCTAACTAGCCTACCTGGTTAAATAAAATAAAAAAAACAATCACCAAAATGAAAGCTAGACAGTCAGGGAGCATAAAATTCCAAGAACGATGGATAGAGGAGTATTTTTTGCAACTTGACAGTGAGGAAATATAAGCAATTTTGAGGTCCTTTCTTTGACAATAACAGCACTCCTCCAGCCTGACTTAACTGTCTCTCTCTTGTATGTTTAGAGAAGCTGTTGCTCATGTGCTAACAAATACATGCAAACATTGTTCACGCTGTCCATTTTATGTTCTTGTGTTTATATTTTGTATTCCGATAACTGCTTGCTCTTTAAATTAGGGGTGTGAATGTCAATGAAATAGGGATCCTTAATGTGAAGGAAATTCCCTAAAGCAAAATAATATACAGTTGAAGTTGGAAGTTTACATACACTGAGGTTGAAGTCATTAACTTGTTTTTCAACCACTCCACAAATGTCTTGTTAACAAACTATAGTTTTGGCAAGTCGGTTAGAACATCTACTTTGGATGACAAGTCATTTTTCCAACAATAGTTAGATTATTTCACTTATAATTCACTATCACAATTCCAGTGGGACAGAAGTTTACATATACACTAAGTTGACTGTGCCTTTAAACAGCTTGGGAAATTCCAGAAAATTATGTCATGGCTTTAGAAGTTTCTGATAGGCTAATTGACATCATTTAAGTCAATTGGAGGTGTACCTGTGGGTGTATGTCAAGGCCTACCTTCAAACTCAGTGCCTCTTTGCTTGACATCAGGGGAAAACCAAAAGAAATCAGCCAAGACCTCAGAAAAATAATTGTAGACCTCCAAGTCTGGTTCATCCTTGGGAGCAATTTCCAAAAGCCTGAAGGTACCACATTGATCTGTACAAACAATAGTACGCAAGTATAAACACCATGGGACCACACAGCTGTCATACCACTCAGGATGGAGACGCGTTCTGTCTCTCGAGATGAACGTACCTTGGTGCGAAAAGTGCAAATCAATCCCAGAACAACAGCAAAGGACCTTGTGATGATGCTGTAGGAAACGGGTACAAAAGTATCTAGATCCACAGTAAAACGAGTCCTATATCGAAATAACCTGAAAGGCCGCTCAGCAAGGAAGAAGCCACTGCTCCAAAACCGCCATAAAAGCCAGACTACGGTTTGCAACTGCACATGGTGACGAAGATCGTACTTTTTGGAGAAATGTCCTCTGGTCTGATGAAACAAAAATATAACTGTTTGGCCATAATGACCATTATGTTTGGAGGAAAAAGGGGGAGGCTTGCAAGCCGAAGAACACCATCCCAACCGTGAAGCGTGGGGGTGCGTTGCTGCAGGAGGGACTGGTGCACTTCACAAAATAGATGGCATCATGGCAGGAAAATGATGTGGATATATTGAAGCAACATCTCAAGACATCAGTCAGGAAGTGACAATGACCCCAAGCATACTTCCAAGTTGTGGCAAAATGGCTTAATGGCAACAAAGTCAAGGTATTAGTGGCCATCACAAACCTCAATCCCATAAACTTTGTGGGCAGAACTGAAAAAGCATGTGTGAGCATGGAGGCCTACAAACCTGACTCAGTTAAACCAGCTCTGTCAGGAGGAATGGGCCAAAATTCACCCAATTTATTGTGGGGAGCTTGTGGAAGGCTACCCAAAACGTTTGACCCAAGTTAAACAATTTAAAGGCAATGCTACCAAATACTAATTGAGTGTATGTAAACTTCTGACCCACTGGGAATGTGATGAAAGAAAAAAAAGCTGAAATAAATAACTTGCTCTACTATTATTCTGACATTTCACATTCTTAAAATAAAGTGGTGATCCTAACTAACCTAAGACAGGGAATTTTTACATGGAGTAAATGTCAGGAATTGTGAAACCTGAGTTTAAATGTATTTGGCTAAGGTGTATGAACTTCTGACTTCAACTGTATATGTTAGAAAATTCTGTTAAATATTTGTGCAGCTGGGCTTGCCTGTGCTTTCTCTTTATGTGTTCGGTCAGTTTACATGCAACAATCTTAGCCTATTCATTGATAAGCCTTCCTTTACTGAAGTTGCGGCACATTCCAAGCCAAGAAGTTGTTAATACAGCATTCAATTGCGAGATACAGCTTTTGATTGTTCTATAAAAGGGCCTAGTGCACGCTTCTGCCTGGTGGCTGAACTGCCTCCACTGTGCCCCGGCCCTCGATAGCTCGCTATGAAAGATGCAAGTGTTCTGTGTTGGAAGTACTAATCATTTTTCTCTTGTTCCAAAAATACTGAGTCTTAGGAGTTGATTCCTAGCAGCTGTTTTCTTTATACTAAATGTTTTGTTAAGTCACAGTATTTCACATACTTTAAAGTACTTTCTTAGGAGAGAGTGGTCTGTGCGCAAGCCGCTTGATTATTTGATTGACAATTCTGGTCGCCTAGTGATGGACGTTAATGTCGCTTCTGAAGCGGGACTTTGTCGTCATTTAAAAAAAGAAAAGAAAAAAAATGACTGCGGTAGATAACTTAATTGCCTAGCCCTGGTGGTCATATACGAAATGGGACCATTCTGCATTGTGAATTGACATGGAATTTTTTTGCGGTTTAAACCTCACGCAAAGTTGTCCATTTGTCACATCACTAATTCAAATTATGTGCATACAAGTGTTGGTGTCATTATATCCTAGTAAGTGTTTCTGAGGGGATAGGTTGGTGCAGGGCTCTGCACGGATTTGTCAATGTTTCTGCGCAGTCCAACTGCTGTGTAGCTATTGTCGATCAGTCCGACTGTGCTTCGTCCTCTTTAGCTGTCGGAGAAGGACATGAGCATGTTGGAGGAGAGGATCAAACGCTCAGCGAAGACCCCAGCCTCCACAGCCCCTACCCACAAACAGGGGGAGGAGAAGGCTCTGCCCACTCACCCCAATGCCAGCCTCCAACAGAAGCCCTCCAACAGAGCGCAACCCCCTATAAAACTCAGGTATGCAACCTTCCCCTCAATTAATCTGTACCGAGAATACATTACTTGTATCTCGAACTGTATTCTCTTCACCCACCTTTTCACTTATGTTTTCTACTACCTTATTTGACTTTGTTCCTTTGACATTGAAAAATGTTCACAGAAAGATGAAAGCTTTGACTTGGTTAATTTAAGTAATACTGGCAGACATGATTTCAAATGTTTTGCTTTTTTTTGTCTGCCCTTATGTTCTCCTCCCCCCTTCCAGTCAGATCCGTCTGAATGCTCTGGTCCAGTCCCAGCAGGCTGAGCCCTCCCATGTTTGCCCTGTTGGGGAGTTCCACCTGGACCTGGATCTGCTGGAGCAGCTGGAGAGTGACCAAACTTCTGTTGTGCTGCCTGATCTGGTTAAACACAAACTAGGGGACTTGCTAGACCCTGTTATCATCCCAGAGCCCAAGTAAGAGTTTACTACACACCCCTTTGTCAGTAAGCTGCCTGACCTGGTGCAACAAACACACAGGTACACTATATATACAAAAGTATGTTGACATCCCTTTAAATGAGTGGATTAAGCTTTCAGCCTGTGCCCAACCTCACTAATGCTCCTGTGGCTGAATGTAAGCAAGTCCCAGCAGAAATGTTCCAACATCTAGTGGAAAGCCTTCCCAGAAGGGAAGGAGGAGGCTATTATAGCAGCAAAGAGGGGACCAACTCCATATTAATGCCGATGATTTTGGAATGAAATGTTAAACGAGCAGGTGTCCACATACATTACCAAAATTACATTATCAAAAGTATCTCATAAACCAAGTCTGAGTTGACAAACGCTGCAACTCAGCAAGCAACTCTTGCCCAAGTAAGTTACATACGCACTCACCCATTCACCCACTGCATGTCAGAGCCCAAGCACTGCACTACACTTGTCGTCCTGTGCCTCTGTGACGGTGTCTTTCCTCCACAGGCTTCGCCCAGTTCCCACCCACTTTGATGAGCTGCATGCATGCCCCTCCTCCACCATCAACCTGGTTATCTCCCAGGTGGCCTCTGGTGATATTAACACTAGCATGCAGGCCCTTGCACAGGTACACACACAATCTTTCTGCTACAACTCTAATGTCCAACTCCAAAGGTTTAGTTTTTTTGTGTACACAGATGTGCTATTGTGCGTGTGTGTGTGCCTAGATACGGATATACACACTTGAATGCACCCACATGCTCACCCATATCTTTCTCTCACCCTCACTTACAGTTGTATTTCCATTACCTTCTCCCCTCTCCCCCTGTAGATAGACGAGGTGCTTCGTCAGGAAAGCATTGCGGAGGTGATGGTTGGTCACACAGATCAGTTCCTCATCGCTACCTCCCTCCAGCTCCGTCTGGCCCACAGCACACACATGGCTGACACACGCCTTCCCAGGGAGGACATCTTCAAACTCTACAGCTGTGCAATTGGAAACATGCTTACAGTGAGTACGAGACTAAAGGTGTGTGTGTGTGTGTGTGTGTTAGGGCTGTCAAAATAAATAAATGAATTGTGTTAATAGCATGATTTGCTGTATTTGAGAAATCTTATTTTGAGATTGGTCATATTTGGCCCTAATTGAAGCCGTTTCAATTAACCTTCCTGGCGCAGGCATCCCGCTAGCGACCCACCTCGACAACATCCGGTTAAAGTGCCAAATTCAAATTACAGAAATGTAAATATTTAACTTTCATGAAAATTGTGTGTGTCATACAGTGTCAAGTGTCATACAACAGAAAAAAGCTTCACTTTTTGTTAATCCAGCCGCTGTGTCAGTTTTCAAAAAGGCTTTATGGCGAAAGCACACCATGTGATTTATCTGAGGACAGTGACGGTACAAAACCATGAAAAACATATTTCAGGCAGGTGTGCCACAAAAGTCAGAAATAGCGATAAAATAAATTCCGTACCTTTGAAGATCTTCTTCTGTTGGCACTCCAAAAGGACCCAGCTACATCACAAATGGTCCTTTTGTTTAATAAAGTCCTTCTTTATATCCCCAAAACCTCAGTTTAGCTGGCGTGCTTCATTCAACAATCCACCGGTTTCCCTCCTTCAAAATGAATCCCAAACGTTACCAATAAACTTCTCCAAACAAGTTAAACAATGATTATAATCAAACCTTAGTTACCCTAATACGTAAATAAATGGTAACATTAAAGATGGAGAATTGTTGTCTTTACCCGGAGATAAAGACGGAGTGTTTTCTATCCATATAATCTACCAATTATATGCATATTCTAGCTTCTGGGCCTGAGTAACAGGCAGTTTACTTTGGGCACGCTTTTCATCCAGAGTCAAAATACTGCCCCCTAGCCCAAAGGGGTTTAACAAATATTTAATTGAGTTGTAGGAACAATCTACGCTGTATATACAAAATTATGTGGACACCTCTTCAAATGGGTGGATTTGGCTATTTCAGCCACACTTGTTGATGTATAATAGCATGGCTGTGTGCTCTATCTCCATAGACGAACTTTGGCAGTAGAATGGCTTTACTGAAGCACTCAGTGACTCAACGTGGCATCGTCATAGGATGCCACCATTCCAACAAGTCAGTTCATAAAATGTCTGCCCTGTTAGAGCGGAACCAGTCAATTACGTGCTGTTATATTGAAGTGGAAACGTCTAGGAGCAACAACTGCTCAGCCGCAAAGTGGTAGGCCACACAAGCTCACAGAACGGGACTGCCATGTGCTGAAGAGCGTAGGGCATACAATCTGTTCTCAGTTGCAACACTCAGTACAGAGTTCCAAACTGCCACTGGAAGCAACGTCTGCACAAGAACTGTTCGTCGGCAGCTGCATACAATCCTAAGATCACCATGGGCAATGCCAAGCGTCGGCTGGAGTGGTGTAAAGCTTGCCGCCTTTGGACTATGGAGCAGTGGAAACGCGTTCTCTGGAGTGATGAATCACGCTTCACCATCTTGCAATCCAATGGATGACTCTGGGTTTGGGGGACGCCATGTGAACGCTACCTAAAGTTTGGTGGACGAATAATGGTCTGGGGCTATTTTTACATGGTTCGGGCTTGGCCCCTTAGTTCAAGTGAAGGGAAATCCTAATGTTACAGCATACAATGACATTCTAGAATCTGTGCTTCCAACTTTGTGGCAACTGTTTGGGGAAGGCCCTTCCCTGTTTCAGCATGAAAATTCCCCCATGCACAAAGCGAGGTCTTTATAGAAATGGTTTGTCAGGGCCTCCCGAGTGGTGCAAGGCAGTGCTTGAGGCATCACTACACATCCAGGTTCGATCATGGGCTGTGGTGCAGCCGGCTGCGATAAGCAGTCTGATAATGGGCGAGTTCGTTTTGCATAGCCCTGTGCACTATTCCCTATGTCGTTTGTCAACTACTGCTTTAGACTGCGTACTATTTGATTATCTTCATAGTATGCTGCCATATCACAGTAAGTTGCTGAAAAGAGAACGAGCCAATACTTTCAAATAATGAGAAAATAACATTACATTGTTATTTTGACTGCTTGTTTGATATGCTTGCCTAAATATCTGCAGCAGCTAAGAAGACTGCCTGTGTCGTGATTGTTTGCAATACTCAGGGGTTAAAGTTCTCCCTCACTGCGATGGCTTTCCGTCATGGATTCAGGTGGTTGTTTTTGAGACCGCAATGAAAATCTCAAGGGCGGGGGCTGGTTTGAGGCATGTTCTACGAATTATATTCCCAACTCCGACAGCAACGTGTAGTCTACTGTAGCTGCTGGCGAAGTCATTCAAAGCCTATGCAACTTTCCAGTTCCATTTGTTATGTTATTAAAACAAAATCAGACAACCCTATAGTAGAATAGTTAGCCTACTTACCTAGTCGGCTTGTGTGTTTCATGGAAGTTATATAATACTCGAGGCGTATTCGAATTGAGAGCCATAGGTAGGGAAACATGTAGTTGGGAAATGATTCTTAATGAAATCGTGAGAACACTTAAAAGCTGTTTTGGATTTTGTTAGTGGGGGGGTCACAGTTTTCCATTGCTGACTTATTTGTTTACTCCTTCAATTGTGCGAGTGGCATTGTTTTACAAATTCAGTTAGAACTGGCGCTTAAAGCATGGTTTAGACTTAGAGATTGTAGTTAAATGAGCAGTAGTTATGTTTAAAAAAAAAATAATAAAAAAAACCTGAACATGGGCAGAAATGTCAATAGCTACGGCAAGAAAATCCGGAACCGCAGCCACCATTTCTCAATACATTTTTATTAAACTGTAACCTAGACAGCAATGATTATCACTAACATGGTTGTAGCTATTTAATTAATGCATTGCCTATTCCTGTTCATTTTATTTTATTCATATTTATGATTCAGTCTGTTTAGATCTTTCGCATAGACTTATGTGATAGAGGTAGTAATTCGGGCTGTGTTCAGCCACATGAATTAATACACTACATTTAAGATTGAGAGTAAGACAAAAACAACGTATTTGCACATTATTACTACTTATATAATAGTGTACATTATACCATCTCTCCCTAGTTGTTTGGTGTGGCGCGGCTGGCAAGGGAAGCCTCCATGGGGGTGCTTAAGGACCTTGTCCAGGGTCTGGTGACAGTTCTGCTGGATCCCCGGATAGAGGAGAGCCAGGAGGGACAGCAGCTCATCCGCTCTGTTAACATGCTGCTGAGACGACTCTTCGAGGCCTCAGACCAGACCAACATACTCAGGTGTGTCGGGAGGAGAATTCAACTCAGTTTATGAAATTAAAATAGCAAAACATTAAATGTTTCCTTTTTTTAGATAACTATACGAAATATATTCACGTCACCAAATAACGGATTAAAACACTGTTTTGCAGTGAAGCTCTACAGTAGCCTCAACAGCACCCTCTAGGGTAGCACCATGGTGTAGCCGCAGGACAACTAGTTTCTGTCCTCTGGGTACATTGACTTTAATACAAAACCTAGGAGGCTCATGGTTCTCACCCCCTTCCATCGACTTAGTGATTTTATATTGACTTCCGGGACAAACTTAAGGACAAGCAGTAGCACTTAGCTAATGCAGCTAATTTGGCCTACTCAACAACCTGACTCAGAAATTATATTTGTTAGCTGTCAAACACTGCAACTTCCAGGTCAAGATAAGCTTCTGGTTTTATTAATTTATTTTTACCAGGGCCGGCCGGTGTAACTGCTTGCTGTACACTACTGCGTGATTGTACACTTGGATTGTGGGTTTACTAACGCGTTCTAGTTTGTTGACTAAGAATAATCTGGTAACAATGTAGGCTGGTTAGCCATTATGGTGTGAAGGTTTGGCTTGGATAGGTTTTTGCGCCTGCTCACAGACGTGTTGTGCACTGAAGACCAAGCGAAGGGGAAAAGGTGAGAAGAGGAAAGCGCGTAGATGCAAGAAGTAAAGTGATGCTGTATGTGGATGCTATGAAAGTGAACTGTGTGTGCGGGTGATCAGTGGTGTATTCATTCCGCCGATACAGTTGCTAAACGGAAGGAAACAAAACGTGGCGGGATCTGCCTGAATTTGTCCAATAAACTCATTGTATTTGCAACTGTTGGGACAAATAATCACCTCAGATCAGCTAGATGCAGGGTGGTGTGCAAGGCTGTATTGCATGTGTCACTGTCGGTCACCTTAACTACTTACATTTCTCTCGACCTGTGCACCTACGTTATAACAGTATACGTTATAACACATCCAATATGCTGTAATGGAAATAAGGCCATGGTCCCCCCCCCCCCCCGTGTGTTTACTGCACACTGGAGAAAACGGACCTGTAACAATCAAAAAATTATATTAGTGTATTCACTTGTATGATGCAGAATTGAAGAGGACTGATCAGACGGTCTTCTGGCAGTTACTGTTATGTTTATTAATGTGCTGTCACCTCTTTCTCTCCAGTGCTCTTCTGGTGCTACTGCAGGACAGCCTCCTGTCCTCTGCTGACAACCCCAAATTCTCTGAACTCATCATGAAGGTAGAACTGTGTGTGGTCCAATTTGTGAAAAACATATACAGTTGAAGTCGGAAGTTTACATGCACCTTAGCCAAATACATTTAAACGCAGTTTTCACAATTCCTGACATTTAATCAGAGTAAAAAGTACCTTTCTTAGGTCAGTTAGGATCACCACTTTGTTTTAAGAATGTGAAATGTCGGAATAGTAGTTGAATTATTTATTTCAACTTTTATTTCTTTCATCACATTCCCAGTGGGTCAGACGTTTATGTACACTCAATTAGTATTTGGTAGCATTGCCTTTAAATTGTTTAACTTGGGTCAAACGTTTTGGGTAGCCTTCCACAAGCTCCCCACAATAAATTGGGTGAATTTTGGCCCATTCCTCCTGACAGAGCTGGTGTAACTGAGTCAGGTTTGTAGGCCTCCTTGCTCGCACCCGCTTTTCAGTTCTGCCCACATTTTGTGTGATGATCACTCCAGTACCTTGACTTTGTTGTCCTTAAGCCATTTTTCCACAACTCTGGAAGTATGCTTGGGGTCATTGTCCATTTGGAAGACACAATTGCGACCAAGCTTTAACTTCCTGACTGATGTGTTGAGATGCTGCTAATATATATGCACATAATTTACCTACCTCACGATGCCATCTATTTTGAACTGCACCAGTCCCTCCTGCAGCAAACCACCCCCACAACATGATGCTGCCACCCCCGTGCTTCACGGTTGGGATGGTGTTCTTCGACTTGCAAGCCTCCCCCTTTTTCCTCCAAACATAACGATGGTCATTATGGCCAAACTTCTATTTTTGTTTCATCAGACCAGAGGACATTTTTTCAAAAAGTACCGTCTTTGTCCCCATGTGCAGTTGCAAACCATAGTCTGGCTTTTGTATGGCTATTTTGGAGCAGTAGCTTCTTCCTTGCTGAGCGGCCTTTCAGGTTATGTGGATATAGATACTTTTGTACCTGTTTCCTCCAGCATCTTCACAAGGTCCTTTGCTGTTCTGGGATTAATTTGCACTTTTTGCACAAGTATGTTCATCTTTAGGAGACAGAACGCGTCTCCTTCCTGGGTGTTATGACGGCTGCGTGGTCCCATGGTGTTAATACTTGCGTGCTATTGTTTGTACAAATGAACATGGTACCTTCAGGCGTTTAGAAATTGCTCCCAAGGATGAACCAGACTTGTGGAGGTCTACAATTTTTTTGAGGTCTTGGCTGATTTCTTTTGGTTTTCCCATGATGTCAAGCAGAGGCACTGAGTTTGAAGCTAGGCCTTGAAATACACCTCCAATTGGCTCAAATGATGTCAATTAGCCTATTAGAAGATTCTAAAGATATGACAATTTTCTGGAATTTTCCAAGATCTTTAAAGGCACAGTCAACCTAGTGTATGTAAACTTCTGACCCACTGGAATTGTGATACAGTGAAATAATTTGTCTGTAAACAATTGTTGGAAAAGTTACTTGTGTCATGAACAAAGTAGATGTCCTAACCGACTTGCCAAAACTATACTTTAACAAGTCATTTGTAGAGTGGTTGAAAAACGAGTTTTAATGACTCCAACGTAAGTGTATGTAAACTTCCAACTTCAACTGTAACTATTTGTCAACTTTATATTGCTTCCTTTTTCTCCACTGTCCTGTTTTTGTTTATTATTATTAGTTGTCACGTGGACTAGTACATTGAAATGCCTTTCTTGCTCTTTCCCAACAATGCGGTAATCAAATTTCTATACTTTTTATTTAAAAAAAATAAAGTCAATTAGAACAAAAACACACAAGAAGTAACAATAAGAACACAAAGTAAGCGATATACAGGGTCAATGCATATACAATAATTTCAATGTGCAGGCATACTGGAGTGGTAGGGTAGATATGTATAGGTGTAAAGTGACTAGGCATCAGGGTATACACTGCACAAAACATTAGGGACACCTGCTCTCTCCTTGACATCGACTGACAAAGTAAATCCAGGTGAAAGCTATGATCCCTTATTGATGTCACCTGTTAAATCCACTTCATTCAGTGTAGTTTAAGGGAAGGAGACAGGTTAAAGAAGGATTTTTAACCCTTGAGACAATTGAGCCATGGATTGTGTGTGCCATTCAGAGGGTGAATGGACAAGACAAAATATTTAAGTGCCTACGAAACGAGGTGTGGTAGTAGGTGCCAGGCTCACTGGTTTGTATTTTTTATACCAAGGTAGCAGCTACTCTTCCTGGAGTCCTACAATATTAAGGCAGTTACACAATTTTAAAAGCATAATACTTTCATAACAGAATTCACAACACGCTAAGTGTGCGCCCTCAGGCCTGTACTCCACAAAATCGATGTCTGTGGCGCAGCGTTCTAAGGCACTGCATCTCAGTGCAAGAGGCGTCACTACAGTCCCTGGTTCGAATCCAGGCTGGATCGCATCCGGCCGTGATTGGGAGTCACATATGGCAGCGCAAAATAAGCCCAGCGTCTTCTGGGTTAGGCCGTCATTGTAAATAAGAATTTGTTCTTAAGGTTCTTAACTGACTTGCCTAGTTAAATAAAGGTTCATATATTCACTCAGCAAAAAAATAAGCAGGCCTTTTTCAGGACCCTGTCTTTCAAAGATAATTCGTAAAAATCCAAATAACATCACAGATCTTCATTGTAAAGGGTTTCCAATGCTTGTTCAATGAACCATAAACAATTAATGAACATGCACCTGTGGAACAGTCGTTAAGACACTAACAGCTTAGACGGTAGGCAATTAAGGTCACAGTTATGAAGACTTAGGACACTAAAGAGGCCTTTCTACTGACTCTGAAAAACACCAAAAGAAAGATGCCCAGGGTCCCTGCTCTCTGCGTGAACATGCCTTAGGCATGCTGCAAGGAGGCATGAGAACTGCATATATGGCCAGGGCAATAAATTGCCATGTCCATACTGTGAGACGCCTAAGACGGCGCTACAGGGAAACAGGACGGACAGCTGATCATCCTCGCAGTGGCAGACCACGTAACAACACCTGCACAGGACTGGTACATCCGAACATCACACCTCGGGCAGTTGTTGCAGGATTGCAACAACTGCCCGAGTTATACCAGGAACGCACAATCCCTCCATCAGTGCTCAGACTGTCCACAATACGCTGGACTGAGTGCTTGTAGGCCTGTTGTAAGGCAGGTCCTCACCAGACATCACCGGCAACATCGTGTATGGGCACAAACCCGCCATCGCTGGACCAGACAAGACTGGCAAAAAGTGCTCTTCACTGACGAGTCGCAGTTGTCTCACCAGGGGTGATGGTCGGATTCGCTTTTATCGTCGAAGGAATGAGCGTTACACCGAGGCCTGTACTCTGGAGCGGGATCGATTTGGAGGTGGAGGGTCCGTCATGGTCTGGGGCATTGTGTCACAGAATCATCGGACTGAGCTTGTTGTCATTGCAGGCAATCTCAACTCTGTGCGTTACAGGGAAGACATCCTCCTCCCTCATGTGGTACCCTTCCTGCAGGCTCATCCTGACATGACCCTCCAGCATGACAATGCTACGAGCCATACTGCTCGTTCTGTGTCATTTCCTGCAAGACAGGAATGTCAGTGTTCTGCCATGGCCAGCGAAGAGCCTGGACATCAATCCCAATTTGCACTTCTGGGATCTGTTGGATCGGAGGGTGAAGCCTAGGCCATTCCCCCCCCCCCCCACAGAAATGTTCGGGAACTTGCAGATGCCTTGGTGGAAGAGTGGAGTAACATCTCACAGCAATAACTGGCAAATAGGGTGCAGTCCATGAGAAGGAGATGCACTGCAGTACTTGGTACAGCTGGTGGCCACATCAGATACTGACTTACTTTTGATTTAGACCCCCCCCCCCACCCCCTCCCCTTTGTTCAGGGACACATTATTCCATTTCTGTTAGTCACATGTCTGTGGAACTTGTTCAGTTTGTCTGTTGAATCTTATGTTCATACAAACATTTACACATGTTAAGTTTGCTGAAAATAAACGCTGTTGACAATGAGGACATTTTTTTTATTGCTGAGTTTTTATATATTTTAGTGAGTATGCACTTATGTATGTTGCTTTTGTTGTTTCACTTTTCCGTAAGGTTTATTTTTAAATCTGTTTCTACTGCTTGCATCAGTTATCTGAAGTGGAATAGAGTTCCATGTAGTCATGGCTCTATGTAGTACTGTGTACCTCCCATAGTCTGTTCTGGACTTGTGGGACTGTGAAGAGAGCTCTGGTGGCATGTCTTGTGGGCTCTGCATGGGTGTCTGAGCTGTGTGCAAGTCATTTAAACACACAGCTCGGTGCTTTAAATGGTTCAATAACTCTCACAAATATAACTAGTGATCAAGTCAATCTCTCCACTTTGAGCCAGGAGAGATTGACATGCATATTATTGTTTGCTTTCTGTGTACATCCAAGGGCCAGCTCTGCTATCCTGTTCTAAGCAAATTGCAATTTTCCTAAGCCCCTCTTTGTGGCACCTGACCACATGACTGAACAGTAGTCAAGGTGCCACAAAACTAAGGCCTGTAGGACCTGCCTTGTTAGTGCTGTTAAGGTAGAGCAGCACTTTATTATGGACAGACGTTTCGCCGTCTTAGTTGTATCAATGTTTTGACCATGACAGTTTACAATCCAGGATTACTCCAAGCAGTTTATTCACCTCCAACATGCTCCTTTTCCACATTATTCATTATAAGATTTAGTTGATGTTTAGGGTTTAGTGAATGAATTGTCCCAAATACAATGCCTTTTAGTTTTGGAAATATTTAGGACTAACTTATTCCTTGCCACCCATTCTGAAACTAAGTGCAGATCTATGTTGTGTTCCAGTCATTTCAGTTGCTGTAGTAGCTGACTCGTATAGTGTTGAGTCATCTGCATACATGGACACAATGGCTTTAACACAATGGCTCTAACAGTGCCAGTTAGTAAAGATTGAAAAAAGTAATCTTCCTGGATTGTTGGAGAGGCTTATTAAAGAACACCCTCCGTGTTATTTAATCGACAAAATAACAGGCTCACTACACCGCTAGTGTCGCATGCGTGAGCGTTGCAAAATAAATTAAGTAATCTGTATTCAATTATTGCACCCACACTGCTCGCGCGCGCCAATGAGCGTCTGCGTTGCCATGGGCTAAAATAGAAGTCAGTTCTATTTGTGACGTAGATCGCGCTGCAAGTCCAGCCTCTCCCATCTCCTCATTCGTTTATAGAAGTAGATACCCACGTGCCATCTCCTCATTGGTTATACTCACGTGGGTGACTGAAAGACAAACAAGGTCAGTGGCGGTGATGCACCTAATTTATGAAAGTTGCCAATCGCAATATAAAGTCAAGAGAAAGGCCTGGAAGGAGGAGAGATGACTAGAAACTATTTGGTTGACTTTTTTTATGTGTTGATTAATTGGTGAAGTAGAGGACCTTTTGCATTTTGAGGTAAAAATTTAAAATAACAACTCAATGTTTATTTCCCAGGACAAATTAGCTAACTAAATTGCCATAAATATTTAATGCTTTTCGACCTGTCCCCAAATTAATGTAATTGGTTCAGTTTGTTTTGATATTTTAACCTGCGTGTGATGATCGCGTTTGGTGTGGGGGGACAAAATAAATGTATGCACGATGGCGCACGCGCGCAGCTGGATTGGGTTCCGTGTTTGGGGATGTAAAGCCATAACAAGTTTTTCCAGCAGCAGACGGTGCTGGATAATGTCAAAAGCTGCACTGAAGTCTAACAAAACAGCCCCCACTATCTTTTTATTCGTTTCTTTATTTCTTTATTCATTTTTTATTCAAGTACTCTGCTTGTTGATTGTCCATCCCAATAAGCATGTTAAGTCTGTCAATTTGTTTACTGTGAAATACCATTGTATCTGGTCAAACACAATTTTTCCCATAGCTTTAAGGGTTGATAACAAGCTGATTGGGTGTCTATTTGAGCCAGTAAATGGGGCACACTTTCTGATAGGCTTAAATTTAAGATATGGCAAATAGGAGTGGCAATTTTGTCCTATGTCATTTTCCATCCAACTTGTCAAACCCTGGTGGCTTGTCATTGTTGATAGACAATAATTTTTTCACCTCTACCACACTCACTTTATGGAATTCAAAATTACAGTTCTTGTCTTTTCATAATTTGGTCTGATATACTTGGATGTGTAGTGTCAGCGTTTGTTGCTGCCATGCCTGAGTTTGCTAATCTTGCCAATGAATTTTTTTTTATATTAAAGTAGTTTACAATATCAGTCGGTTTTGTAATGAAGGAGCCTTCTGATTCAATGGAGCTGAGTTTGCCTTTTTTTCCAAAATGTAAGTTCTTTGTTTCATAGGGTAGTTTATTATTTTAAGTTTAATCACGAGTTCTCCATTTTCAGTATGTTTGCCAATGGGATGTGCAGCCAGACTTATTTACCGTTCCTTTTGCCTCATCCCTCTCAACCATAAAATGTTTAAATCCTCGTGGATTGATGAGGAATTTAAGTTTTTAGTTTTCTTAATGGGTGCATCCTTAGTAACTGTTTGCTAGTTATTGTCTAAGTGAGTTTCAGAGATGGCCAGAATATGAATGTCATCTATTACTAGCAAGTTATTGATTTCATGAACCTTGTTTCTTAAGCTACATATGTTAACGTGGGCTATTTTGAGAACTTTTCTTGGATGCTTGCATGTTTTCATTGCTTTACTGGGAAGCTTAGCAGAAGTAGATATTCTCATGTTATTTATGTTAGTGGGTGAGTTGCACACAGTGGACTTCCTACTAGGGCACACTGCCTCAGTGCTAAAAGCATACATCTGGTTCATAGAAGCATGATTGCTCCATACAATAGCTGTAGGATCAGCAGAGGCATTTAGAGAAGTTCGAGGGACATAAATTAGGTTACTTACATTGTCTACCAATGCCCCTGGTATAATACATTTGCTAAATCATTGATGACTCAGCGACACAATGGTAGTGATTAACGCAGCCTTAATGCTGTGAAAGGATCCAGGAACCCAAATGATTTGGGTGGATCCCATCCTCCTTCTAAAATGTATTGAAGTTGTCAACAAAAGTTGCACCCATTTGAGCTGCAATTGTCACAGCCAATTGTGAAGAGAATCCTGTTAAAGCGTTCAATTCCATGATTGAGGGCACAGTGCCAGATATGATGGGTCTTTTAGTGTCTAGCGGAGAGACGATCAGCTCTCAGGTTTGAGTGTCAAGAATTGCAACGCAGCTGGGTTTTATCACGCTCAAAGATTTCAATGTATCAAGAATGGTCCACCCACCCAAAAGACATCCAGCCAACTGAACTGGAGGAAGCTTTGTCGTCAACATGGGCCAGCATCCCTGTGGAATGCTTTCGACCCCTTGCAGAGTCCATGCCATGACAAATTGAGGCTTTTCTGAGGGCAAAAGGGAGGGGTTGCGCAAATCTAATTTCAGCAGCATAAATGATTGTGTGTAAGCAAATTAAGTGTGTGCATAGTGAGTGTTTGTGTGCCAAGAGATGGTTCAAAATGAAATGGAACGTCATTGCAGATGGTCAGTTTTTTTGGGGGGGGTGCTATTTAGCAGTCTTATGACTTGGGGATAGAAGCTGTTCAGGGGTCTGTTGGTTGTTAGACTTGATTCTCCGGTACCCCTTGCTGTGCGGAGGTTGAGAGAACAGGCTATGGTTTGGGTGGCTAGAGTCTTTAACAATTTTCTGGGCCTTCCTTTCACACTGCCTAAGATTGAGCTCCCTGCCATCCAGGACCACTGTCTCAGTAATGTGCTTGGGTGTCCGCACCACCAAGTACATCACTGGGGCCGATCTCCATGCCATCAAGGACCTGTGTAGGATTTTGTGTATGTAATCTAAACCCCTCTCTCTCTCTCTCTCTCTCTGTGTGTGTAGTGTCTGTGGCGTATGATCAAGTTCCTGCCAGAAACCATAAGCAGTCTTACTCTGGACAAGATCCTGCTGGATGTGCACAACTTCATGAAGCTCTTCCCCAAAGACCGCCTACGGCAGCTCAAGACTGACATGCCCCACCGCACGCTCCAAACTCTGCTACACACACTCTGCCGCCTGGCAGGGCCCACGGTTGGCACACACACTATTAGATTCCCCTTTGCATCTTCATACTTTTGTGTATATATAGTGCATGTGGATTTGTCTATTTCAGCCACACCTGTTGCTTAAAGGTGTATAAAATCGAGCGCACCGCCATGCAGTCTCCATAGACAAACATTGGCAGTAGAATGGCCTTACTGAAGAGCTCAGTGACTTTCAATGTGGCACCGTCATAGAATGCCACCTTTCCAACAAATCAGTTCATCAAATTTCTTCCCAGCTAGAGCTGCCCCGGTCAACTAAGTGCTGCTGTTGTGAAGTGGAAACGTCTAGGTGCAACAACGGCTCAACCGCAAAGTGGTGGTCCGCACAAGCTCCCAGAACGGGGACGCTGTAGTGGTAAAAATCGTCTGTCCTCGGTTGCAACACTCACTACATAGTTCCAAACTCCCTCTGGGAAAAACGTCAGCATAAGAACTGTTAGTTGAGAGCTTCATGAAATGGGTTTCCATGGCCAAGTAGCCGCACACAGCCAAGCGCCAGCTGGAGTGGTGTGAAGCTCACCACATTGGTCTTTGGAGCGGGGGAAACGCATTATCTGGAGTGATGAATCGTGCTTCACTATCTGGCAGTCTGACGAACTGTAAAGTTTGTAGGAATAATGGTCTGGGGTTGTTTTTCATGGTTCGGGCTAGGCCCCTTACTTCCATTGAAGGGTAATCTTAATGCTACAGCACATTGACAGTCTAGACGAGTCTGTGCGTCCAACTTTGTGGCAACAGTTTGGGGAAGGCACTTTCCTGTTTCAGCATGAATGCCCCCGTGCACAAAGCAAGGTCCATACAGAAATGGTTTGTCAAGATCGGTGTCGAAGAATTTGACTTCCCAGAATAGTGGAGGCTGTTAAAGCAGCAAAGGGGGGACCAACTCCATATTAATGCCCATGATTTCAGAATGATATGTTTGAGCATGTGTCAACATACTTTTGGACATGTTCTGTAATTTGCTTATTTAAATACCTTTGGATCCTCATAATTTGCTTATTTAAAATTTCTGTTCCTTATACCCTAACCGCAATTTAACGTGTACATGTTATTCATTGCATGTACATTGCTTGCGCGTGTCAGCAACCATCTGTTGCAAAACACTGAAATATATCTTGGTTCTATTTGAGACACTCGAAGCACTGCAAGTCCCGCCTGTCCCATCTACTCATTGGTTTTCACGTGGGTGCTTGGAACGACGAGATTAATCAAAGATGACTAACTAGGTTTCCCCTTATCTGTCCCTTAATTGTTGGTTTTCGTATGACTGAGTCAAAATTCTACAAAGGACCAAATACATTTCAGGTAAAATAACACCCCAATGTTTCTCCCAGGTCACAAACTAGTTAAATGTCCATTTAATGTTTCATGCGTGTTTCCACCTGCCCCCAAATTAATACGCTTGATTCACAGATATTTTATCCTGTCATTATCGTAGATGGCCAAAATCAACATAAACGTGATGTTGCACATGCAGACAGTTTACTCAGGTTGTTGGCTTTCGTGATTGCCCAATTATGTCTTAATTACATGCGTGTTCACGGACTTGGCGCAATACCTTTACTAAAATTTGATTTCAACATTTATCCCAATAGTTTTGATGTTTGTGTTGAATGTTTCTTTCCATGAACAGATCCTGGATCACCTGTCACTGATTGAGAACAAGAGTGAGTCTGAATTGGAGGCTCATCTGAAGAGGGTTGTCAAGTCTGCCAAGACAGACAGAGAGACTGCACACACGGTACACTCCTACACATCTAGTTTGTTCACGGGCTCTCTTTTCCTCATGACAGATGGTTCTACATTTCCATCAAAGACACTCTGAATGCTGCTTGTTACTGAGTGTATATAGCCTCATATCTGCTATTTGTCGTCTCTTAAAAGGTTCCCAAATCAAAGGATGCAGAGGTGTTGGGGGAGATCTTCAAAAAGATCTCTTCCAAGGAGAACAGCGAAGAGGTGAGGTTCAGATTCCCATGTAATTACTGTCAGACAATCTAACCCAATGGCAAACTAGCCAAGAACGTTATCTACAAAATATAGGCCTTAGGTTAGGGATGATTGGTTTGGCATCAGCTGTGTGTGTGAGAGCGTGTCTTCCTGCCCATTGTGATTGTCTGCGTGTTTCCATGCTCTGCCATAGTGTTTCCCTGACAGCATGACTCTCTTTAATTGTAGGGTGTGTCTAAGCTGTGGGAGTTTAAGCAGAGACACCCTGACGTGGACCTTGCCTCCCACCTGAAGAAGCTGCCACAGACATTTCAGACCTTTGTAGAGCACAGCCTAAACAAACTCTGCACAGAAAGAGGAGACAAGGCCAGGACACCATACCTCACCACAGGTACACACAACAGAGAGGGTAGGCATAGAGGATATAGCCCCTCACCACAGGTCCACACACATGCTTCTCAACACCACCTGTTCTAACCTATTATTTATCCTCATTAGGTGTGGGTCTGGACCCTACTCCTGGCAGAGACGAGCTCAGACCCTCAGTCTACCAGGAGCGACTCAAGATACTCCGACAGCTGCATGGCCTGGAGAACAACAAGGTACAGTATTTGCAAGAAGGGATGCAAATTCCGGTAAATTTTGCTGCTGTCTAACCAACCCCCATTAACCGGTGAATTCTTTAGTGTAAAATGGGGTAGTTATGAGGGTTCTAAACTGCATATGGAATTATTTTAAGATGGTTGTACTATGGATCATTTAGCTATTTGAGTTTTGAATTGTAAGACCCCTTTAGGTATAAAAAAACAACACCATTTGATTCAATATTGGTTTCAGCCTTTACTTCTTGAAGTCCATAGAAATCATTTGAATAACACATTTGTAAATGGCCTAATATATGACTAATACATTAAATAATAAGAAACAAGGTTTTGAAGTGTCTGTCCTAAATCTAGGATATCTTTTAACTCAGGAAATTTATATTTTTACACATTTAACCCCCTTTTTTGGGTAGGCATATAACTACCTTCATACTTTAAAAACAATATACACTGCTCAAAAAAATAAAGGGAACACTTAAACAACACAATGTAACTCCAAGTCAATCAGACTTCTGTGAAATCAAACTGTCCACTTAGGAAGCAACACTGATTGACAATAAATTTCACATGCTGTTGTGCAAATGGAATAGACAAAAGGTGGAAATTATAGGCAATTAGCAAGACACCCCCAAAAAAGGAGGGATTCTGCAGGTGGTGACCACAGACCACTTCTCAGCTCCTATGCTTCCTGTCTGATGTTTTGGTCACTTTTGAATGCTGGCGGTGCTCTCACTCTAGTGGTAGCATGAGACGGAGTCTACAACCCACACAAATGGCTCAGGTAGTGCAGTTCATCCAGGATGGCACATCAATGTGAGCTGTGGCAAAAAGGTTTGCTGTGTCTGTCAGCGTAGTGTCCAGAGCATGGAGGCGCTACCAGGAGACAGGCCAGTACATCAGGAGACGTGGAGGAGGCCGTAGGAGGGCAACAACCCAGCAGCAGGACCGCTACCTCCGCCTTTGTGCCAGGAGGTGCACTGCCAGAGCCCTGCAAAATGACCTCCAGCAGGCCACAAATGTGCATGTGTCAGCATATGGTCTCACAAGGGGTCTGAGGATCTCATCTCGGTACCTAATGGCAGTCAGGCTACCTCTGGCGAGCACATGGAGGGCTGTGCGGCCCCACAAAGAAATGCCACCCCACACCATGACTGACCCACCGCCAAACCGGTCATGCTGGAGGATGTTGCAGGCAGCAGAACGTTCTCCACGGCGTCTCCAGACTCTGTCACGTCTGTCACATGTGCTCAGTGTGAATCTGCTTTCATCTGTGAAGAGCACAGGGCGCCAGTGGCGAGTTTTCATCGCATTTTCAACTCTGCAGATGAAAAAAATATATATTTGTTACAAACTGTTGCATTAAATAGCACGTGTCTACTCTGGTCTTGGCACCTGTTCTACCCAACAGGTAGTGTGGGTGGGCTGTGCGGATTGGCTAGTCAACATGGGATTATGGATAAGAGTGAGAATTATTTGTCAAGCATCGATCATGTCACCAAAATAAGACCCTCGGTTTATTGGGAAGCAGCATCAAGCTCATCACTGAACTTTCACCACCCTGTGAAATGTATTTAATCATAATTTATTTAATCCGTAGCTTAATTTTAACTGGTTTTCTGAGTCGTAGTGGGAGGACCACACACCATATCATCGTGTGACTCCAAATGTACTTCGATATGGTTATTTTATTATTTCAACATAAAGGCATTTCCTCTGCCATTTCCCGCATAATACATTTTACTGACAAACTTCCTGTTTCCACCCCATCTGTGATTTTATTAAAATTGTATGTACAATATGACTTCACTCACATGAACTGTGGATGGAAATGTGGTTACTGAAACATTTTCTGTTCTAGTAGTTTGTTGCTGTTATTGTAAATAGTGAGTGGATTTCTCTCCTATTCCCCCTCTCCCGTGTAGCCTCAGCAGAGGGAGGGTGAGGACGAGCGCACCGGTCTTCTCTCCAAGCCCCCCGTGGCCCCCTCTATGGATGTGCTCCAGAGCAAGATGTCCCAGATCCTCTACAACCGCCAATCACAAGACCAGCGCCCCGCCCGGCCCGCTGACTCCAGCTCCACAGGCAACCTAGCTGACCTCATGAAGAGACTACAGAAGATCAAGGGCAACCAACAATAAACTAGCCTGGGTGCCAGTCTGTTTCTACTCCTGCCAACTCCTTATGAAATTGTCATGCCAAACATCACGTTTGGCTTGACAATTACAATAGTTCAATAAGGGTGCAATCGTCAAAACAGATGTCTGCTCGCTTAAGGGATGCTGGTGGCGTAAAGGACCAATGGACAAATGGAGTGTTTGAGCGGTGTATGCAATCAGTCATTGCCAATGATAGATGATGTGTGTGATGAATGCGATGCAATGTTTGTATGGATTATGTTTTGTATTTTATAAATAAAGTTTGACAAATATCTTGAATTGTTCTTCATGTTCAAGGCTGAGAAAGGTAGGGGTGAAGGTCCAACCGAGTGACCGTTTTTATTTTTGTACTCCTTGTAGCAAGAGATCTTACATTTTCAGCGGGCAGTGGGCAATTCCAAAATAATTATGTGAATGTATACATTTTTGTTGTGAAAGGATCAACTTGGGCGATGGAAAAAATGATCAGCCTTTAGGCAATAGTGGGGTTTGTGTCAGTCAGGGTTTTGCTATATAGTAAGTACGTTTTGGTGGTGTGCCCCTGTCCAGTAGTGATGGGAAGTTCGGCTTGTTTTACTGACTCGGATCTTTGACTCCTTCACTCAAAAGAACAAGTCTTTAGGCTCATTTAATTAGAGTCCATAATGCGCAATGAACTGAACTTCAAATGTTCAAGCCTCTCGTTTACCATAAGGGGCTTACTGGAGCGGCCGTTTGTGACACTTGTAACAAGAGACAAGACGTTTGTTAATTGCTTGGCATATAAATAAGGTCTAGTGGCTGCAACCGGACCAGATTGTACACTGAAAAATATAAATGCAACGTGAAGTGTTGGTTTCATGAGCTGAAATAAAAGATCTTAGAAATGTTCCATATGCTCAAAAAGCTTATTTAAATGTTTACATCCCAGTTAGTGAGCAGTTCTCCTTTGCCAAGATAATCCATCCACCTGACAGGAGTGGCATATCAATAAACTGATTAAACAGCATGATCATTACAGAAACACCTTGTTCTGAGGACAAAATGCCACTGAAATTTGCAGTTTTGTCACAACACAATGCCACACGTCCCAAGTTGAGGGTACGTGCAATTTGCATACTGACTGCAGGAATGGCAACCAGGGCCCTATTTCAGAAAGCGGGTTTAGTGAAAACTCAGCTGACTCAGAGTTGAAGGGAACTCTGGGTTTTTGGTTTCACAAAGCCAGTTCAGCTTAACTCAGAGTTACTATGGCAACATACTCCGTGAAGCTAACCTGATTATCTGTTTGAGCGTTAATGTTTTTCTGAACAATATTCTCAGCCCTCAAAACGTTCATATGACACATCGTGGACATGCTCTCAGTTCGGAACAAATTCTTTGTTGCACTTTGTTTTTTGGCAAGCCAGAGTTTTCTATATAACCTCGGTGACGCTAAGCATATTTCCAAGGCAACCGTCTGTTGGGCTGTCAGAAAGTGACTATTCCACTGAAATGTTTACTGTACACTTTTGTGGTGTTCCCAAGTCACAAACCCACAAGAATTCCACAGAATTGCAAGTATCAGTCTAAGCAATCATTTATTTAGTATGAAGCTTTGAGACTTGAAGCACTAATCAGTTAATTTGATATATTTTAGGGTTTCCAGGTGTGATTGGCTGCATAGATGGCACTCATATTCCTGTCACAGCTCCTTCAGTAAATGGAGATTGTGAATAGGAAGTCTTTCCACAACATTAATGTGCAGGTAGGCCTAAATAGTAGCCTTTAGCATTCCAAATGAAAGATACTTCACAATACAGCTACTGCAGCTAATTACTGTTCTGCACTGAAGATCTGTGTGATGTTGCTTCCATTTTGCTAATGTGGGCTGCGTGGCCTGGGTCTGCATGAATCGCAAGTTTTTCGTGAGTGTACTGTGCACTAGATTTGACCGTGGTGAGTTTAAATAGCAATATCCTGTAATCAATTTTGTTTCCTACTATTGCAACAAACTTTAAACTGTATTATCATAGTTTGATGGTTACCTGCTCAGTAACCGGGTACCCCTGCCAGCCCTATTTGCTGATCCTGAGCCCGGCCCGCAGCAACAACTTGGTTCAATGCAGGACACAAGCCAGGGTAGAGATGACCATTGAGATGCTCAAGGCTCGGTTCCAGTGCCTTCATAGGCCCCCCCCCCAGAAAGGGCATGTGACATTGGCATGTGTGATTCTCCACAACATTGCCACAATTTGAGAACAATGTCCTACTCAACCAGTTAACGATCCTGACCACTCCGCTGACGCACGAGATGGAAGAGCAGTCCGAGACAATATGCTACCGTCATTTCTGATTGACCCATCACCTCCGCAGTGTCAAATAAAGACAATATGCCTTGCTTTTTATGAAGTCTGCCTCATTTCCTGCAAGTACACATGCAGTACAGTAGTTAATATTTATGTTCAAAAAAGTTAAATCATCCACCTGTGGGCACCTCACCCACCTTTAACTGATGTTCCAGCTGTTCTATTTTTATGTTTTGCATCTGCAGCCATGTGGTCAATTTCTAAATTACATTTTTCAATTTATTTATCCAAGTACACCTTGTACAGCTGTTTCACATGGAACTATAGAAAAACAGTGCCAGGTCTACTTAGTTTCATTGTAACTATAGAAACACAGTGCCAGGTCTATTTAGTTTCATTGTTCATTGTAAGTCATGGGCCGATGCTGAACAACATCTCATAGGTAAGTTGTGCTGTGGAGGTGGATGGAACCTCCGCCTCATTGTAATTCCAGCACTGGTGCAAGTTTGAACAGTACTGTTCAAAGTTATTATGGTACAACACTATTGCCAACTTATGTTTAAGGTGTAAACCTCAATAGGACTCGATCTTCCCCCTCTGTGGCAGCTGACAAGGTGTCTTCATCCTCCTGTAATGAAAATTAACAATGTGTTCTACTCTAACCCATTATGAAAAATCTGTGGAGTATTAAGTGTACTTACAACTGCATGGAGGTCTGTTATGGCAAAAGGTTCCACCAGACAGATTACACCAGTAACTGGTAGAAGATGAAGATTAGACAGTTACATGTATAACTTTACCCAGAAAAGTAACCCACCTAATTAGAATTTTGGGTTTCTACGTGTGCAGGCCACATTTTTCAAATATATAACTGAGTCACCTTCAAATAGATGTCTGAAGGACAACTAAGAATCTGAAAAAGTAACAGCAGTCAATTACAAAGAATTGTACCGCTACAAGAAAATCAGTGCGCTAAGTTGTGTCAAAGATGGATGGGTGGGCGTCACTGAGGTAACACTGGCAAAAGGATGAATGTACATATACAGTTGCTTGAGAAAGTATTCACCCCCTTGGCATTTTAACCTATTTTGTTGCCTTACAACCTGGAATTAAAATACATTTTGGGGGTTTATAATTTGATTTACACAACATGCCTACCACTTTGAAGATGCAAAATGTTTTATTGTGAAACAAACATGAAAGGCAAAAAAACTGAACTTGAGCGTGCATAACTATTCACCCCCCCAAAGTCAATACTTTGTAGAGACACCTTTTGCAGCAATTACAGCTGCAAGTCTCTTGGGGTATCTCTCTATAACCTTGGCACATCTAACCACTGGGATTTTTGCCTATTCTTCAAGGCAAAACTGCTCCAACTTCAAGTTGGATGGGTTCCGCTGTTGTACAGCAATCTTTAAGTCATACCACAGATTCTCAGTTGGATTGAGGTCTGGGCTTTGATTAGGCCATTCCAAGACATTTAAATGTTTAGTCTTAAACCACTCAAGTGTTGCTTTAGCAGTGTGCTTAGTGTCATTGTCCTGCTGGAAGGCGAACCTCCGTCCAAGTCTAAAATCTCTGGAAGACTGAAACAGCTTTCCCTCAAGAATTTCCCTGTATTTAGCGCCATCCTTCAATTCTAACCAGTTTCCCAGTCCCTGCAGATGAAAAACATCCCCACAGCATGATGCTGCCACCACCATGCTTCACTGGTGGGGATGATGTTCTCGGGGTGATGAGAGGTGTTGGGTTTACGCCAGACATAGCGTTTTCCGTGATGGCCAAAATGCTTAATTTTAGTCTCATCTGACCAGAGTACCCTCTTCCATATGTTTGGGGAGTCTCCCACATGCCTTTTGGTAAATACAAAACGTGTTGGCTTATTTTTTTCTTTAACCTGTTGGGGATGGGGGCGCTGTTTAGACTATTTATGCTAATTTGGTAATTTTTGAAACGGCTTCCCACAAAATCCTTGATCGTACAATATGCATATTATTATTATTATTGGATAGAAAACAGTCTATAGTTTCTATAGGAGTTGAAATTTTGTCTCTAAGTGGAACAGAGCCCATTCTACAGCAATTTCCCTGACATGGATTCAGATTTCAGAAATGTTGGCCACTGTTCTGAAGTCAGTTAAAACGGCACTGATATTGCTATGACTATACGGACACTTCTTACGTCTTCCCCTGGATGCCTTTACGTGATGACGATTCCAATGGGGTCGATTGCGCGTTCACAGGCCCCACAAATGAAAAAACCGTGAAGCTAGTCATTCTTTTGGAGCTGCGTCATGCGCCTAGAGGACACCGGCCCGCTCCTGTTCCAAGCATTAGTGAAGGGGGTAATATTACTCGGGTCATGTTTCTACTCGTTATGGGAGTTAAAAACATCATAAGGTAGTTAATTTAAAGCGTTTTATAGCAATTTATATCCGTTTAGTGCGATTTTGGGACATTTATTTTTGCAACGATGTGAATAGTTGGGCACGCTTTTCAGTTCATCCCGAACGCAGTAGGCATTTCCACATGGCAAGAGGACAGCTTTCCACCAAAAGACGATTGCTCTCAAGAAAGGATCCTTTGCCCAAGATACTGATGGAAGAACAGCTCAAGGTAGGACATTTTTATTATGATAAATCGTGTTTCTGTCGAAACATTTTAGTGGCTTAGGACGCCATGTTTTATGACGTAGCTTCGCTAGGCGCAAACTGTATTGAAAAGTAAGGATAAATTAAAAAATGTTATTCCGCAATTGTATTAAGAATTAAATTGTCTATCAATCCCTGTCCACCCTATATTTTTTAGTCACGTTTATGAGTATTTATGTATAAGAGTAGATCACTGTCTAAGTGGCGCAAGGACTTTTTCTTTACCAGCTTGTCTACATTTCACATTGTCTAACCATGATTTTGGTGGCTAAATATAAACATTTGCGATCAAACTCTATATGGAATGTGTAATATGATGTTACAGGAGTGTCATCGGAAGAATTCTGAGAAGGTTAGTGAAAAAATTAATATCTTTTGGCGATGTTGACTTTTATCGCTCACTTTGGCTAGAATCAATGCTGGGCTGCTATGTGCTATGTGCTACGCTAATATAACGATTTATTGTGTTTTCGCTGTAAGACACTTAGAAAATCTGAAATATTGTCTGTATTCACAGGATCTGTGTCTTTCGATTCGTGTATGCTGTGTATTTTTACGAAATGTTTGATGATTAGTAAGTAGGTAAACACGTTGCTCTAAGTAGTTTTTCTATTCCATTTGTGACGGTGGGTGCAATTGTAACCTATGCCATCTACCTGAAATATGCACTTTTTTCTAACAAAACCTATCCCATACCATAAATATGTTATCAGACTGTCATCTAATGAGTTTTTTTGTTGGTTAGGGGCTATAAATATCTTAGTTTAGCCGAATTGGTGATGGCTACTGGTGTTGGTGGACAAATAAAAGATGGTGGATTATGCTAATGTGTTTTTAGGTAATAGATGTACATCTTTACATATTGTGTCTTCCCTGTAAAACATTTTAAAAATCGGACATGTTGACTGGATTCACAAGATCTGTGTCTTTCATTAGCTGTATTGGACTTTAATTTGTGAAAGTTAAATATTTAAAAAAAATATTTTTTTTGAATTTCGCGGCACTGGTTTTTCAGTGGGGGGGGGGGGGGGGGGTGTGCCGCTAGCGCCACGCTGATCCTAGACAGGCTAACCTCTTATGTAGGCCCTTGTGTCCTGTGGGGGGGTGGTTGGGTCAGATGAGCTTCCTCCAGAGATGCCTTCAGCAATAGGTTGCCAACTGTTTTGACTGAGGGCCATCTCTTCAGCCTCTGAATGGTGGTGGTGGTGGACCCCCCCCCCCCCCCCCCCCCCTGATTTCAGCCCTCAGCCTTTTTTCTATTGGCTGTAATGGAGGTCCAATTTGATATCCAGTAAGCACACATTTCTAGACTTGTATGTAAAGGCATTTAGGGGTTACTTTCAAATAGACAATATTAAATACTGGCGGTGTTGGGATGGCTGAAAATTTTACTGTTTTGTCCTTGTGAAATTTTCTAAGCTCAAAAAGGGACAACTTTCTAAGTACTTAAATATATCACATGTTGAATGTAACCACGGAATGCTGTTTAATTAGGTAGGGTAGGCTAAACAACATCACTTGTAATGAAATCATACCTTACCTATTTGAAGTATATTTTTATATTTCATCTTCAGTTGCTATTTCATCTTCAGTTGCTGCTGAGTACGTAAAAAGTGCCATCTGGTTTGCTTAATATAAAGAATTTGAAATGATTTATACTTAAGTATATTTTAGCTATTACATTTACTTTTCATACTTAAGTATATTTAAAACCAAATACTTTTAGACTTTAACCCAAGTAGAATTTTACTGGGTGACTTTTACTTGAGTCATTTTCTATTAAGGTATCTTTACTTTTACTCAAGTATGACAATTGGGTGCTTTTTCCACTACTGCCCAGGAGGGAGGCTCGGACGCTGGCCCTCAGCGCCACTTTCTCCTTCCTCGTCACACCCCTACCCAGCTTTTCTGGAGGCTTTTGTTCTACCCCAGCAGTACCAGAAATAGCAACCCCTAACCCCAATGAGCCTTTTCAATAAATAATACTGCTCCCTGTAAGTTAATACACTGCTCAAAAAAATAAAGGGAACACTTTAACAACACAATGTAACTCCAAGTCAATCACACTTCTGTGAAATCAAACTGTCCACTTAGGAAGCAACACTGATTGACAATAAATTTCACATGCTGTTGTGCAAATGGAATAGACAAAAGGTGGAAATTATAGGCAATTAGCAAGACACCCCCCAAAAAGGAGTGATTCTGCAGGTGGTGATCACAGACCACTTCTCAGTTTCTATGCTTCCTGGCTGATGTTTTGGTCACTTTTGAATGCTGGCGGTGCTCTCACTCTAGTGGTAGCATGAGACGGAGTCTACAACCCACACAAGTGGCTCAGGTAGTGCAGTTCATCCAGGATGGCACATCAATGCGAGCTGTGGCAAAAAGGTTTGCTGTGTCTGTCAGCGTAGTGTCCAGAGCATGGAGGCTCTACCAGGAGACAGGCCAGTACATCAGGAGACGTGGAGGAGGCCGTAGGAGGGCAACAACCCAGCAGCAGGACCGCTACCTCCGCAATTGTGCAAGGAGGTGCACTGCCAGAGCCCTGCAAAATGACCTTCAGCAGGCCACAAATGTGCATGTGTCAGCATATGGTCTCACAAGGGGTCGGAGGATCTCATCTCGGTACCTATTGGCAGTCAGGCTACCTCTGGCTAAAACATGGAGGGCTGTGCGGCCCCACAAAGAAATGCCACCCCACACCATGACTGACCCATCGCCAAACCGGTCATGCTGGAGGATGTTGCAGGCAGTAGAACGTTCTCCACGGCGTCTCCAGACTCTGTCACGTCTGTCACATGTGCTCATGTGCTCAGTGTGAACCTTCTTTCATCTGTGAAGAGCACAAGGCGCCAGTGGCGAATTTGCCAATCTTGGTGTTCTCTGGCAAATGCCAAATGTCCTGCACGGTGTTGGGCTGTAAGCACAACCCCCACCTGTGGACGTCGGGCCCTCATACCACCCTCATGGAGTCTGTTTCTGACCGTTTGAGCAGACACATGCACATTTGTGGCCTGCTGGAGGTCATTTTGCAGGGCACTGGCAGTGATGAATGTCGTTGGGGTGGGGGCAGAGTAAAGTCCATAGGGGAAGAAGAATGTCCATAGGGGGACTAACAGGTAAGGTAAGTGAGAGTTGAGGGTGGGTGGGTGGGGGTGGGGGGGGGGGGGGGGGTAGCATGGGGAGGGGGGAGCAGGTAGCTGACTAGGGGTGGCGATTCAGCAGCCTCATGGTCTGAGGGTAGAAATTATATCAGTTTTTGCCATGATGCTCCACTACTGCCTGGGTCTGAGTGAATTGGTGTTATTTATTACCCCTCTATGGGAAGAGGCTCTCACGAACACGTACATGTCAGTTGTTTTGCCACAGGCCTCACAAGACTCATCTGAAGGTCCCCCAGTTGAACAAATTAATGGAAATATATGTATATGGAGACTGTTTAGTGCCAAAAATAAGGGGATAAATACATGTAAAAAATAAAAAGAATGTTTCCTCATCATTCATATACTGTATCTCTCAGATATAGGACAGACACTTCAGAACAAACTTCCCTTTGATGCTATTTTGGGACTATTTGTTGTTCCATGTAGTGAATCAGTTATTCAGTTATGCATTTGTATTGGCTAATAGCGGTAAGGCCAAAACACATTTTTCATCAAATGTATTTTTTACATATTCTTTTTGATACTTCAAGTGGTCTTAAAATTCAAAATCAAGTAGCATCCAACAATCTGGAAAGCCGCATAACGTCACACCTCTGCATAAAGCTGGAGATCCGTCCCAAGTTGGATAATTATCGCCCTATATCTAAACTTCATGTGCATGTTAAAGTTCCGGAGAACCTGGTGAATTCCAAGCTGAAAGACTTTCTCTGAAAGAATTGTGTTCTATCCCCAAACCAGTTGATATTTAAAGCTGTTGATATCCAAAAAGCTGACATTTTAAGTTGGGTTTTTAATTCAGGAATACATAGTGTTTCACTGTCAGCCAGGAAAGACCTTGTCCAAGGATTTAAAAAAAAGCTGTGCTTGATTATGGTGACATTGTTTACATGCCAGCGCCCTTACAGCCAGTGCCCTTAAGATACGTAACACTGTATATCACGGGGTGCATAGATTTTTCACAAATCCAAGACGACTCACTCAACACTGTGATCTATACGACATGGTGAAGTGTCCCTCCCTTCCTACAAGAAGGCTAAAACATTGATACATCTTGGCGTACAATGCAGTGCTTGGACTATTGCCTACTTTTCTGTGCTCCTCACTTATACAGCATATCCTTGGTCTTGAAACAAGCTGCAAAATACTTTAAAACTGGAGGAGAGGGTATCACTTGAGTTTAAAGCTCTGACAGAGGAAAATGTTGACCATTGTCATTGTTTTTAATGTATTGTATTGTGTTCTTGTGTTTAATGTACACGCTGACTGCTTCCTGCTGACCTCTTGCCAGATTCCCTTGAAAAAGAGGTTTATAACCCCAAGGGTCTTTTCCTGGTTAAATAAAGGTTAAATAAAAAACACACACATACCACCACCACTCCCATGCATGCACAAACACTTAGATGCACACACACACACACACACACAACTCCACCACAATATTGGATGTGTGGAAATGCCTTTAGTGATGTTGTATTGAATAGTGGAGAGCCTTGGTAGTGCTCAGAGCTGTATTAATATTCCCTGTTCTCCTCTGCCACGCTCTAGAGTACAGTCATGATGGATGGATGACCTTCTGTTCCTTGTGTGTCACACTCACACACTCCCATGCATCCACACACACATACACACACACACCCACCACCACCACCACCACGTTGGTTGCCCATTAATAACTTATCCTTATAAATGGACCTAGTCGAGAACCAGGCTTCCCTAATACGAGAAAGCCTGGGGAAATTCATGGCGGAAATATAGCAAAATAGGGGTGGGAGACCCAGTGTTAAACTTTTTACAGTCTTTGGTGAGAATGGCCGGGAAATTGCTGATTAAAACCACATCTAAATATGTTGTTGTATGTCTAAGAAAAAAGGCACTACAACCAAAAAGGTTTATTCAGCTGTCCCCATAGGAGAACCCCTTTTGGTTCCAGGTAGAACCCTCTCCACAGAAATATTGACCATTGTCATTGTTTTTGATGTATTGTATTGTGTTCTTGTGTTTAATGTACACGCTGACTGCTTCCTGCTGACCTCTTGCCAGATCCCCCTCGAAAAAGAGGTTTATAACCCCAAGGGTCTTTTCCTGGTTAAATAAGGGTTCTCCTATGGGGACAACCTCAGAACTCCTTTGGAGTGTGGAGCACACTTCTGGCAAAACATAATTACGTTTTTCCTCCAGGTTTTCTGCAATGTTGCAAACTAGCATACGGAACAACTTTGCAAAATGTGTCCTTCCCGGTCTGAAAACAGCGACAAACATAATACGTAGCACCAACGGGCATGTGGGGGAGGGTTCTTGAAATGTAACATCCCAATCAAAATATTGCTGCTGAGAGCCAGCGGACCATTCAAACCAATTTTGCAATACAAAATTCTCCAGACCTCCAAGGGATGCGTGACAATGACGTGATTTTGGAGGTATGGCAATGCGAGACTAGGACCAGTCGAATCCAGTAATGGAAACTTGCCCAACCTTATCCCCTAATCTCCCGCACAACATATTTTCTACTGATAAATCTTAGTTTGAACGCCTATGAGGTAAAGTCATTCTGAATGTCATTGGCTGTTGAATGTCATTGAGGGGTGGGGTGGAGGACAGTAGTGTTAGGTGTCAGATTCATTTGTCAAACTTTTTTTTGACACAAATCCTTGTTGTGTGGGGTGTGGAGGCGGGGTAGGTCGGGGTGGGGGGACATTCGTTATTCTCTTTGAAGGGTGTTGCGTCTGTGATTTATTCCGTGCTGCAGTAGAGATTGCGCAAGAGCATTATAACGTCATTATTGCTTGAAGTGTGACCCAATTTCTTTTTTCATCCTTCCTTTCATTCTCCTCCTCTTCTGTTGTCACCCAAATCCAGATGAAGTGTAGCTGAGCATATGGGGCTTTATCTGACTTTTCATCACAGGTTATCTAATCAGACTCAGCCACCATAACACGCCTGTCACAGCCGCTCTGTCTGAGAGTGGGAAGGAATCAACAGACTGGAGGAGGGAGAGAGGAAGGAGAGAGAGAAAGGTAAAATACAGAAGGGAGAATGGGAGTCGTTAGTGAGACAGGAGTAAGGGAAGTGAGAGAGAAGATAGGAAGAACAGAGAGGAGAAGGGAGGTCAAGGAATGGAGACACTTGTGAGACAAAAGGAGAGGGAAGGGAGGAAAATGAGAGGAAAAAGATAGGTAGGAGGGAGGGAGACAGAGGAGAGGGGATCGAGAGGGAGATCGGAAGAGAAGGATATATTTTCCTTTCCTCAACATATTATGTTGAGGGGAAGGGGGTATCCAAGCTCCATTAGCCAGGTATAGACATTGAGTTATCAGATCTTCCCATCCCTGCTCTATTTTGGCGCATCTCTCAAACAGCTACAAATATTTACGCATTCACAAGGCAAATCTACTCTTGAGCTGGGCTCGGGAATGGAATAACTATTGAACAACTGAGCTTCAAATCAAATTTTATTGGTCACATACACATGGTTAGCAGATGTTATTGTTAGTGTAGCAAAATGCTTGTGGTTCTAGTTCTGACAGTGCAGCAATATCTAACAAGTAATCTAACAATTCCACAACAACTACCTAAAACACACAAATCTAAGTAAAGGGAAGGAATAAGAATATGTACATATAAATATATGGATGGGCCATGACCGACCAGCATAGACAAGATGCAATAGATGGTCTAAAATACAGTATATACATCTGGCATGAGTAGTGCAAGACATGTAAACATCAGTATTAAAGTGGCGTTAATAAAGTGACTAGTGATCCATTTGTTAGTGACCAATGGTGTCAAGCCTGTATGTAGGCAGCAGCCTCTCTGTGTTAGTGATGGCTGTTTAACAGTCTGATGGCCTTGAGATAGAAGCTATTTTTCAGTCGGTCCATTGTAACCTGATCCTCACAGGCCAGTCATGACATTGGTCAAGTAGCCCTTACACAGCCTGGAGGTGTGTTTTGGGTCATTGTCCTGTTGAAATTACAGGACAAATTACAGTCCCACTAAGTGCCTGGTGACTCCCCAGGAGAGTAACCAGGGTGTCAACAAAACAAAGGAGATGATCATGGACTTCAGGAAACAGCAGAGGGAGCACCCCCCTATATATATCGAAGGGTCAGCAGTGGAGAAGGTGGAAAGTTTTAAGTTCCTGGGCGTACACATTACAGACAAACTGAAATGGTCCACCCACACAGACAGTGTGGATTTCTGTATTTCTGCATAAATTGGTCACAAGAATAGACAAACATAGTGTGCATAGTGTGTCACCCAAAACCCTGACAAAAACCCTGCAGTTGCCTGGTACGGTGCAACTGCACCGCCATCAACCGCATGGCTCTCCAGAGGGTGGTACGTTCTGCCCAACGCATCCCCGGGGGCAAACTACCTGCCCTCCATGACACCTACAACACCCGATGTCACAGGAAGGCCAAAAAGATCATCAAGGACAACAACCACCCAAGCCACTGCCTGTTCACACCGCTATCATCCAGAAGGCGAGGTCAGTACAGGTGCATCAAAGCTGGGACCGAGAGATTGAGAAACAGCTTCTATCTCAAGGCCATCAGAATGCTAAATAGCATTCACTAACTCAGAGAGGCTGCTTCCCACATTGAGACCCGATCTCTGGACACTTTAATAAATGTATCATTAGTCACTTTTAACAATGGCACTTTAAATAATGCCACTTTAATAATGTTTACATATCTTAGTACCCATATCGCATGTATATACTGTATTTTATACCATCTACTGCACCTTGCCTATGACCGCTTGGTCATCGCTCATCGATATATTTATATGTACATATTCTCATTCACCCCTTTAGATTTGTGTGTATTAGGTAGTTGTTGGGGAATTGTTAGATTACTTGTTAGATTTGTGTGTATTATTAGGTAGTTGCTGGGAATTGTTATTTGTTAGATATTTCTGCACTATTGGAACTAGAAGCACAAGCATTTCGCTACACTCGCATTAACATCTGCTAACCAAATCAAAACAAATGTATTTATATAGCCCTTCTTACATCAGCTAATATATCAAAGTGCTGTACAGAAACCCAGCCTAAAACCCCAAACAGCAAGCAATGCAGGTGTAGAAGCACGGTGGCTAGGAAAAACTCCCTAGAAAGGCCAAAACCTAGGAAGAAACCTAGAGAGGAACCAGGCTATGAGGAGTGGCCAGTCCACTTCTGGCTGTGCCGGGTGGAGATTACAGCAGAACATGGCCAAGATGTTCAAATGTTCATAAATGACCAGCATGGTCAAATAATAATCACAGTAGTTGTCGAAAGTGCAACAAGTCAGCACCTCAGGAGTAAATGTCAGTTGGCTTTTCATAGCCGATCATTGAGAGTATCTCTACTGCTCCTGCTGTATCTAGAGAGTTGAAAACAGCAGGTCTGGGACAGGTAGCTCGTCCGGTGAACAGGTCAGGGTTCCATAGCCGCAGACCATGTGTATGTGACCAATCCAATTTGTTTTGAGGTATTTCAACATGGTACACCTCATCCAAAGCTGTATAAACATCATCCCAATACACTTTCAACTTTGGACATGACCAGAATGTATAGTTGCTTACTTGTTCCTCCTAGAGAATGAAGGACCCATTTGATCTGTTATATGTGGTGTTCTGAAGAATCTTGTAATAATCTTTCATTTAAATTCCCTCCAGGTAGTTTGAACAGGTAACTAGGTGGGCCTCAGAGCAGATTTCATGCTATGGCTGTACTGATATTTCCTGCTGTATTTCAGCTTCCCACACATTACACCGCTTTTAAGGTCTCTGCACTGGCTGCCTATGAGTTTTAGAATTAATTTGAAGATTCTTCTATTAGTTTTTAAATCAATTCACAATTGTGCACCCCAATACGTCAGACATGCTTTTAAGTTATGTACCCAGTAGGTCCCTCAGGTCATCTGGCAGTAATATATCTTTTAAGCTTTACTTTTCCTTAGAGTGCTTTTTAGTTGTTCAGTTTGTGTCATTCTTTAGTTTATCTTATGTTTGCATCCTGGAGTCACCTCTTCACTGTTAACGTTGAGTCTGGTGTTTTGTGGGTACTATTTAATGAAGCTGCCAGTTGAGGATTTGTGAGGCATCTGTTTCTCAAACTAGACACTCTAATGTACTTGTCCTCTTGCTCAGTTGTGCACCGGGGCCTCCCACTCCTCTTTCTATTCTGGTTAGAGCCAGTTTGCTCTGTTCTGTGAAGGGAGTAGTACACAGCGTTGTGCGAGATCTTCAGTTTCTTGTCAATTTCTCGAATGGAATAGCCTTAATTTATCAGAACAAGAATAGACTGACCAGTTTCAGAATAAAGTTATTTGTTTCTGGCCATTTTGAGCCTGTAATCGAACCCACAAATGCTGATGCTATGCTAAAATAATTGCAAAAGGGTTTAGCTAACACAACGTGCCATTGGAACACAGGAGTGATGGTTGCTGATAATGGGCCTCTGTAAGCCTTTGTAGATATTCCATAATGTAGATATTCCAGCTACAATAGTACAACATTAACAACGTCTACACTGTATTTCTGATCAATTTGATGTTATTTTAATGGACAAAAAAATTGCTTTTCTTTCAAAAACAATGACATTTCTAAGTGACCCCAAACTTTTGAAAAGTATTGTATATAAAAAATTATTTGATCAAATATGGAATTTGGCCTTTACTACTATAGCCTCCCCTTTCCATTGTGGGGTCATATTAGTTTGTAGCTCAAACGGTTCAGACGCTACAGACAGAAGTTGCACATCAGCGTAGCCAACTTTAGACGAGTCCTGTGACACTTGTGGGGGTTGTACAGAGAACATCATCATGTTTATGAGAGTCTCTCCTTTCCATAGACGGATAGCTCTGTTGTAATAGTTTGGTCGCAGAGTGGCCAAACCGTTCAGACACTACAGACGTTTTTGTGAGAAGACCACTTTTCGGGATATCTCATGGTCTGACAAACACTGCTGTAGCTCGGCCACCTTATATCTCTAGATTAAACTGACGATTTTGATGGGGATTTCTGTATTATGTCCGTCAATAGACTCATAATATGATATATTGATTTAGTTGATGGTTTACTATGGTATTTTTTCCAAAAATGAGAGGGCTACTCTCACAGTGTAGGGAAGGCATCACAACAGTGATTGAATGAGGGTATGAGGCAAGACTTGATATACTCAGAGGCTTGACTTCAGGACAGGATAAGACAGGGGTAGATGTCTTCAGAGGCTTGACTTCAGGACACAATAGGACAGGGGTTGATGTCTTCAGAGGCTTAACTTCAGGACACGACAGGCTCATCATGGATGGAGGGTGTTGGAGAAGAGCTCAACTCTTCTACTGAGGGCAGGACAGGATTTGACTGGGAACACAAAAAAACAGTACACAGTTAGACAAAAGAGCTATGAATCAATGACTTCAGTCCAAGCAAGGAGTAAAATCTCATTTATGTGTAATAATGTGATTGTGTTAGTGAATTTCACTGACTGTTCATACAGTAATGAAAGACAATTGACAGGGCTATGCACAGCTCTTGGAGAGGAAACATTCAATTCTCCAGTGGATGAGGGCACATGGAACATGGCTTCAGGTCATGTTAGGAGAGAGTTGACACTGGTAGTAGAGTGATCACCACCTCTTAATCAGGGAACATGATGGGTCTTAGCTGTGAAAACACAAATAGCAGATGCATGGACTTACACATTAATCTGAACTGAAAATGTCTACATACAGTAATGAAGAGGGCTTTTCAATTCTTCTTTTTTGCTTATGTTCTGATTGTGTGTGGGGGGGGGGGAAGACCAAGTTTGTGTAACGGGTGAGTGACTGGCTGCCGGGAAGTCAGGCGCAGGAGAGCAGAGATGGGTGATAACAGGTGAACTTTAATATACACCCTGGCCCAAAGGCACAGGCGAGGTAGCACAAAGCACAACCACGGTAACGTGAACCGGATTAAACAAATCAAACAAACCTAGGTTTGAAACAAACCTAGCACAAGCCAGCCTGAAGCGTAACACCCTACACAAAGAACAATTCCACACACAGACATGGGGGAAATAGAGGGTAATATATATTTAGACTGATGAGGGAATATGAACCAGGTGTGCGGGAAAACATGACAAAACAAATGGAAAATGAAAGGTGGAGCGGCGATTGCTAGAAGACCGGTGACGTCGACTGCCGAACACCGCCCGAACAAGGACACGGACCGACTTCGGCGGAAGTCGTGACAGTTTGGTCAACTTTTTGGGGGAAATACTTTTGTACAGGTGGGAAAGGGCAGTGTGGAGTGCGATTGAGATTGTGTCGTCTGTGGATCTGTTGGGCCGGTATACGAATTGGAGTGGTTTTAAGGTATCCGGGATGATAGTGTTGATGTGAGCCATGACCAGCCTTTCAAAGCACTTCAAGGCTACCAACATGAGTGGTAATTATTTAGGCAGGTTACCTTCGCTTCCTTGGGAACAGGGACTGTGGTGGTCTGCTTGAAACATGTAAGTATTACAGACACGGTCAGGGAGAAGTTGAAAATGTCAGTGAAGACATTTGCCAGTTGGTCCGCGGATGCTTTGAGTACACGTCCTGGTAATCCGTCTGGCCCCACGGCTTTGTGAATGTTGACCTGTTTAATGGTCTTGCTCACATCGGCTATGGAGAGCGTGATCACGCAGTCGTCCGAAACAGCTGGTGCTCTCATGCATGCTTCCGTGTTGCTTGCCTCAAAGTGAGCATTTAGCTTGTCTGGTAGGCTCGCGTCACTGGGCAGCTCGCGGCTTGGTTTCCCTTTGTAGTCCATAATAGTTTTCAAGCCCTGCCACATCCGATGAGCGTCAGAGCCGGTGTAGTAGGATTCAATCTTAATCCTGTATTGACGCTTTGATGGTTTTTCTGAGGGCGTAGCGGGTATTCTTCTAAGCGTCCGGATAAGTGTCTCACTCCTTGAAAGCGACAGCTCTAGCCTTTAGCTCGATGCGGATGTTGCCTGTAATCCATGTCTTCTGGTTTGGATATGTACGTACGGTCACTGTGGGGTCAACTTCGTCGATGCACTTATTGATGAAGTAGGTGACTGAGGTGGTATACTCCTCAATGCAATTGAATCCCGGAACATATTCCAGCATGTGCTAGCAAAACAGTCCTGTAGTGTAGCATCCGCGTCATCTGACCACTTCCGTTTTGAGCGAGTAACTGGTACTTCCTGTTTCAGTTTTTGCTTGTAAGCAGGAATCAGCAATCAGGAGGATATAATTATGGTCAGATTTGCCAAATGGAGGGCAGAGCTTTGTATGCATCTCTGTATGTGGAGTAAAGGTGGTCTTTTGTTTTTTTCCCTCTTGTTGCTCATGTGACATGCTGGTAGAAATGAGGTAAAACGAATTTAACCTGTCTAGGATGAGGGTGCCGCTAGCGGCACTCCCCCCCCACCCCCACTGAAAAGGCAGAGTCGCGAAATTAAAAAAAAAATATTTTAAAATATTTAACTTTCACACATTAAAGTCCAATACAGCTAATGAAAGACACAGATCTTGTGAATCCAGCCAACATGTCCGATTTTTAAAATGTTTTACAGGGAAGACACAATTTGTAAAGATGTAAATCTATTACCTAAAAACACATTAGCATAATCCACCATCTTTTATTTGTCCACCAACACCAGTAGCTATCACCAATTCGGCTAAACTAAGATATTTATAGCCCCTAACCAAGAAAAAAACTCATCAGATGACAGTCTGATAACATATTTATGGTATGGGATAGGTTTTGTTAGAAAAATGTGCATATTTCAGGTAGATGGCATAGGTTACAATTGCACCCACCGTCACAAATGGACTAGAATAACTACATAGAGCAACGTGTTTACCTACTTACTAATCATCAAACATTTCGTAAAAATACACAGCATACACTAATCGAAAGACACAGATCCTGTGAATACAGACAATATTTCAGATTTTCTAAGTGTCTTACAGCGAAAACACAATAAATCGTTATATTAGCATAGCACATAGCACAGAGCAGCCCAGCATTGATTCTAGCCAAAGTGAGCGATAACGTCAACATCGCCAAAATATACTAATTTTTTCACTAACCTTCTCAGAATTCTTCAGATGACACTCCTGTAACATCATATTACACAATCCATATAGAGTTTGATCGAAAATGTGCATATTTAGCCACCAAAATCATGGTTAGACAATGTGAAATGTAGCCCAGCTGGTGAGAAAATGTCCGTGCGCCATATTAGACAGTGATCTACTCTTATACATAAATACTCATAAACGTGACTAAAAAATATAGGGTGGACAGGGATTGATAGACAATTTAATTCTTAATACAATCGCGGAATTACATTTTTTAAATTATCCTTACTTTTCAATACAGTTTGCGCCAAGCGAAGCTACGTCAGAAAACATGGCGTCCTAAGCCACTAACATTTTTCTACAGAAACACGATTTATCATAATAAAAATGTCCTACTTTGAGCTGTTCTTCCATCAGTATCTTGGGCAAAGGATCCTTTCTTGGGTCTAATCGTCTTTTGGTGGAAAGCTGTCCTCTTGCCATGTGGAAATGCCAACTGCGTTCGGGATGAACTGGAAGCGTGCCCAGCAATTCACAGCGTTTCAGAAATAAATGTCCCAAAATCGCACTAAACGAATATAAATTGCTATAAAACGCTTTAAATTAACTACCTTATGATGTTTTTAACTCCTATAACGAGTAGAAACCTGACCAGAGTAATATTACTCCCTCCACTAATGCTTGGAACAAGTGCGGGTCGATGTCCTCCAGGCGCATTACGCAGCAAGAAAAGAGTTCCTAGCTACAGGGTTTTTTAATTTGTAGTGCCTGTGAACGCGCAATCGACCCCATTCAAATCGTCATCACGTAAAGGCATCCAGGGGAAGACGTAAGCAGTGTCCGTATACTCATAGCAATAACTGTGGCCTTTTAACTGACTCCAGATCAGGGGCCAAAATTTCTGAAATCTGACTCCATGTCAGGGAAATTGCTGTAGAATGGGTTCTGTTCCACTTAGAGACAAAATTTCAACTCCTATAGAAACTATAGACTGTTTTCTATCCAATAATAATAATAATATGCATATTGTACGATCAGGAATTTTGTGGGAAGCCGTTTCAAAAATTACACGATTAGCATAAATAGTGACAACAGCGCCCCCAGCCTCAACAGGTTAAGTTTGTCTGCATTAAATTCCCAGGCCACTAGGAGCACCGCTTCTGGATGAGCATTTTTATGTTTGCTTATGGTCTTATACAGCTTGTTGAGTGCGGTTTTAGTGCCAGCATCAGTTTCTGGTGGTAAATAGACGGCTACGAATAATATAGATTTGAACTCTCTTGGTAGTGTGGTCTACAGCTTATCATGAGGTACTCTACCTCGGGTGAGCAATACCTTGAGACTTCTTTAATATTAGACATCATGCACCAGCTGTTGTTAACAAAAAGACACACACCCCCGCCCCTCGTGTTACCAGACGTAGCTTCTCTGTCCTGCCGATGCGCAATTAAACCCAGCCAACTCTATATTATCCATGTCGTCATTCAGCCACAACTGAAGTTTTTAATATCCCGTTGGTAGGATAGTCTTAATCGTAGATCATCCATTTTATTTTCCAATGATTGCATGTTGGGCAATAGAATGTATGGTAGTGGAGGTTTACTCACTCACCTATGAATACTTAGAAGGCAGCCCGACCTCCACCCCCTTTTTCTCCGTCTTTTCTTCACGCAAATTACGAGGAATTGGGCTTGTTCTCGAGAAGGCAGTATTTCCTTCACGTCAGACTCGTTGAAGATAAATTGTTGTCCAGTTCGAGGTGAGTAATTGCTGATCTGATGTCCAGAAGCTCTTTTCGGTCATAAGAGACGGTCACGGCAACATTATGTACAAAATTGTACCCATTCCATGGCACATGGTTTATGAATTGATACGCAAAACAACGCCGGATTCAAAACTTCTAATTTTTCAATTTAAATTATTGTACAAAATTCTTGCAACTAATAGAATGTTATATATATGGGGGATACAATCTTCCCAGCTCTGTAGATTCTGCTGTGAGGAGGCAGAGTCATTAGACCATTTATTTTGGTATTGTCCGCATGTAGCTTGTTTTTGGTCACAGGTCCAGGAATGGTTGAAGAATTGCAACATTTGCGTAGAACTAACGTTACAGATAGCAATACTGGGGGATTTGAAAAGCCATAGTCAATCAATCAATAATATAATAATTATTTTGGCAAAAATGTTTATTTTTAATTTACAATCCGTGTAAGCTATGAGAATGGGAAGATTCAAATCTTTTGTGAAGCATCACAGCACAGTTGAGAAATATATGGCAAATAGAAATCCGAAATGGATGATGTTGGAAGATAGATGGGAAAGGTTGAGTGGAGCTGAAGGGTGGGACTAATAACAAGATAAACAATGTAGGGCATACGGGATCTGTGAAATGTGTATAGGTGCGGAGCTATTGTGAAATAGCACAGTTACAAGTGGAAATCAAACTGGATGGACAACAGAAATAGAGGAAGGACTAAGGACAAACAAGAGAGAACTATTATAAAGTAGACTGTGTCTGTAAAATGTGCATAAGATGTATAAATTGAAGGTAAAAACAGAAATGTTTATCAGTTTACTCCAATTGGGGGATTGGTGGTAGGGTTTGCGGAGAATAATAATAAAGGTATACTCTTTAAAAAAAAAATGTGTCTATGTAGGTATGTGTATGTATATATGTGTATATGTATGCATACGTGAATGGATATATATATTTACCCAAAAAAATATGGGGGATTGGAAATGATGCAGACAATTACATTGGAAGCAACATTCTTTCCGCAATATTAAGCTGACCCCCCCCCCCCCCAAAAAATAAAAAAAATTAAAAAAATAAAAACATTATGTACAAAATAAGTAAAAACATAAGTTACAGACAACGCAAATAAACGAACAAAATAGCACAGCTGGTTAGAAGCCCGCAAAACGGCAGCCATCACTTCCGGCGCCATTATACCATCAATATTGCCACACACATACAGTATGCTGCTACTCTGTTTATTATATTTTCTGATTGCCTCACTTTTACCCCTACCCACATGTACAGTGGCGTGCGAAAGTGTTCACCCCCTTGGCATTTTTCCTATTTTGTTTCCTTACAACCTGGAATAAAAAAATATTTTTTGGGGGGTTTGTATCATTTGATTTACACAACACAACACTACCACTTTGAAAATGAAAAATATTTTTTATTGTGAAACAAAAAAGAAATAAGACAAAAAAACTGAACTTGAGCGTGCATAACTATTCACCCCCCCAAAGTCAATACTTTGTAGAGCCACCTTTTGCAGCAATTACAGCTGCAAGTCTCTTGGGGTAAGTCTCTATAAGCTTGACACATCTAGCCAATGGGATTTTTGCCCATTCTTCAAGGCAAACTGCTCCAGCTCCTTCAAGTTGGATGGGTTCCACTGGTGTACAGCAATCTTTAAGTCATACCACAAATTCTCAATTGGATTGAGGTCTGGGCTTTAACTAGGCCATTCCAAGACATTAGGGCTAGGGGTCCTGCTGGCAGGACATCTTCCGGTGAAACTGGAGGGCACGCAATTCAAATAAATAATCATCAATAATATTGATTTGAAACATTTATGTACATATAAGTGTCTTATATTAGCTGAAAGCTTAAATTCTTGTTAATCTAACTGCACTGTCCAATTTACAGTAGCTATTACAGCGAAAACATCCCATGCGCCATCGTTGAGTAATCCACTCGTTCAACATGCAGAGAAAGGAATCCGAAAATCTACCCCTAAAATGTGTTTCAAGAAGTCAAAATACATTTCTATTTACTCCTCAGACACCCTAAAATGTAATCAAACTATCATATTTCTTACAAAAAGTATGTTCAATAGGAAACCGAATTTAGCAGGTGCGTCATTTCTTCAGGGCGCACGCAAATACACATTTCCAAGACTGTGTCCTTCTGCTAAAACTGACATTTATTTTTCATTTTTCAAGTTACAAGCCTGAAACGTTGAACATAGACTGCTGACACCCTGTGGAAGCCATAGGAATTGCATCCAGGGAGCTAATTTTCAATATTACCTTTTACTTGCATTTCTAAGAGGATGTTCTCTCTCTCAAAATAAAATGTTTTTCTTTGGATTTTCTCCTACCTTATCCATTGTGTTATATTCTCCTACATTATTTAAACATTTCTACAAACTCCAAAGTGTTTTCTTTCCAATGGTACCAATTATATGCATATCCTGGCTTCAGGGCCTGAGCTACAGGCAGTTTACTTTGGGCACGTCATTTAGACAGGAAGTGGAGAAAAAAGGGGCCTAGCCCTAAGAAGTTTAAATTACAGGTTGTAAAGCAACAAAATAGTAAAAACACCAAGGGGGATGAATACTTTTGCAAGGCACTGTACATACTCTATTACCTCAATTACCTCATACCCCTGCACATTGACTCGGTATTGGTACTCATTATTGTTTTCATTGTGTTACTATTACCTTTTTATATGGCAAATATTTGGCTTACTTTTTCAACTCTACATTTTTGGGACTGGTAAGTAAACAATTCACTGTAAAGTCTACACTTGTTGTACATGACCAATACAATTGTATTTGATGATTTACATTTTTTACCCAATTTCAAACATTTTGAGTAATATAATATATTTGAAGGAAAAATTATTAAACACCAACAAAACCAACTATTAACACATCTCAGTGCTGCCTCCACACTACAGCGTGTGACATCTATAATAATACATTCTTTTTACCAGCAGATGCCGCTAGTGTACCATGTCTTGATCAAAGCCTTGAGTAATGAACCTATTTCCCACACAATTGGCTGGAAAGCTTCCATGCTTCATGTCACCATCATTATTTTGCAATCCTACCTGCAAGTCATATTATGCTGGCTTGCAAAGTGATGCTTATGTTCTATTGGAATCCAGACAGATTTAGGATATCTAAGAGTTGGAATTTGTATTCACTTGCAATCTGCATTCAGAATGACTACCAGAACATTGTGAGAACAACTATTTCAGCAACGGGTGCGAAAAAACGAATGAACTAATTGTATTATTATAGAAAAATGTATGTAATTTATCCTTGAGTAGCATAACATTAATCAATCAATTACAGATATTAAAAACAATCCTAAAAAAATCGACCTGCAGTAGAGCATGCTGGGAAATATGATAATGATGGGTGGGAACGTTTTAATCGCCACAGAGTAAAATTGACACAATCACAATCTCAACACTGGTTGTTAAAACCAACTCTGAGGTTCTTTTACACAATGAGTGTTAATTGAACACCTTAATCAACACTAGAAATTTACTGTGCGTGAAAAGTAGTGCACCTAACCTAAGATCTGGTGCTTTTATTTTGAATGGGCATCTTGTCAATATTTAAATCACCCAGAAAATATACCCCTCTGTTGATATCACATACATTATCAAACATTTCACACGTTATCCAGATACTGACTCTTAGCACTTGGTGGTCTATAGCAGCTTCCCACAAGAATTGGCTTTAGGTGAGGCGGGTGAACCTGTAGCCATGTTACTTCTGTCACACCCTGATCTGTTTCACCTGTCTTTGTGATTGTCTCCACCCTCTTCCAGGTGTCGACCATCTTCCCCATTATCCCCTGTGTATTTATACCTGTGTTCTCTGTCTGTTGCCAGTTTGTTTTGTTCGTAAAACCTTCCAGCGTTTGTTTCCCTGCTTCTGCCTGTTTCTTGCTCCTGTTTTCTAGTCCTTCCTGGTTTTGACCATTCTGCCTGCTGTTCTGGACCCTTTACCCCTTCCCTGGATTATTGACCCCTACTTGCCTTGACCTGTCGTTTGCCTGCCCCTGTAATACACTTTTGTTACTTCAACACAGTCTGCATCTGGGTCTTACGTAAATGTGATAACTTCAACAGTATTTAACATGAGATCCTCTCTAATCTTTACAGGAATGGGGTTCTGAATATAAACAGTGACACCTCCACCACTGTCATTTCTGTCTTTTCTTTAAATGTTATAACCTTGTATGTCTACCACTTTATCATCAAATATATTATCTAAGTGAGTTTCAGAGATGGTCAGAATATGAATGTCATCTGTTACTAGCAAGTTATTAACATGGGTCATTGCTTGTTTTCATTGCTTTACGGGGAAGCTTAGCAGAAGTAGATACTCTCATGTTATTTATGTTAGTGCAGGGTGAGTTGCACACAGTGGACTTCCTACTAGGGCACACCGCCTCAGTGCTAACAGCATAAATCTGGTTCATAGGCACATGATTGCTGCATACAATAGCTGTAGGATCAGCAGAGTTATTCAGGGCAGTTAGAGGGACATAAATTAGGTTACTTACATTGTGTCTCCCAAGCCCCTGGTATAATGTACATTTGCTAAAGCATTATGACGACTCAGCGACACAATGGTAGGGATTAACTGAGGTGGGCTTGGGTCATTGATAAGTTATTGTCTCAATGCAGCATGATAATGCAGTGAAAGGATCCATGAACCCAAATGATTTGGGTGGATTCCATCCTCCTTATAGAACGTGTTTTTTTTTCTTCTAGAAGGTATCAACATTTTCAACAAATTGAGCTGCAACAATCACGTAGCCAGTTGTGAAGAGAAAGAATCCTGCTAAAGCGTTCAATGCCACGATTTACAAAGGATATGATGTATCTTTTATTAGTGTCTAGCAGGCCTCTGAAAGATGGAGAAGCCCGTGCGTCTAGCCAGAGCAGGGATGGAAGGTTGCAGACGTCGACATCAAAATTGTAGGGGAAGGAGTAGACGGCACAGCTTCCGCAGACACAGGAACCCACAGTGACTAAGGTGCAGGAAGATCAGGCTCCAGTGTGGTGAAACTATTAGTTCTTTGTGTCCGCTCCAGGCCTTTCGTTGGGAGTGTAGATTGCGGAAGGCCTCTGTCTTCGGCTTCCACGGCTTGAGACATGCAACCATCGTTGATTTCCATGCTCCTCTTGCTGTGCTCCTTCGACTCGACTATCAGATATGGGGAGGAGAGGCAGGAGATGGCTCCCCTGCGAAAGAACTTCGGGCAGCACCGGCCAGTCAGATAAAGTCAAACAACAACGCTTAGATGCATCCAACAAGCGCAAACGTCGTCCAGGCACCAGCGTAGAAAAGGTAAACATTCCTTTCTGCATTTTTCCCAGCTTCTCACGTAGGCTGGTGACCTGCGTCATCAAGGAAGCCACCTCAAGCCCATATTCCTCAGCAAGCAAACAATTTCTGCATTGGAACTGTGAGGGATCCAGTTGGTCCCAAATCAAAGCGTAGTAACTACAGTGGGCTCCATTGTAAAACTCATCTTCAACTAACTTCATTAGCAGCTTAGCTAGGTAGTGCTCCCCGTCCCTGGTAAGGTGATGCAAAATACTTGATTAAGAGCTCTATCCAATCAGATCTGTTTTAGCCGACATCTGCATAGAGGTTGTTTTAGCGGTGTCAGAGGTGGAACCGCTTTAGAGCTGTTAAATTCACAAGTGGCTCCTGGCATTATACCTGAAGCGGACATTACCATTGGCTGAACAGAGTTCCATTAAGAGAAATCCCATGCAGCCTCGTTTACAAGTTCGAACACTAGAATGTGAGATGTACACCTCGGTTAGGATGATAGAAATCCTCATTATTTTAGTTGAATTATTTTTCAATTTAAGCGTAATTATTTCTATATGGCCTACACTTTCTCATTCTGAATTTCTAACATTGGTGGGGCGGGTGTGGCTTCGTGTCAATGATCGCAAGAGCAGCTGCTCATCGATTTGACATCTCCAAAGAAGTTCCAAGTTATCTTTACTCATTGTGCATTTATAATTACTTTTCTCACGACATGTTTTACTTTTTATTTATCTCTGCATTGATGGGAAATAAGTAAGCATTGCACTGTTAGTCTACACCTGTTGTTTACAAAAGCATGTGACAAATCAAATTTGATTTCTCAGTTGCCACTAGTTTTGGTGTCATAAGGCATTCATACTGTTTAATATATTTACGAATCAATGGGTAAATATCAACAATTTAAATGACAACTGAACAACATCCAGGTTGTAGATTTAAAGTTTGTCTATCGTTCATTGAACTTGTTGCAACACCTTTCAAATGCACAGTGTGACTGGAGTAACTTCAGGATAAATGTCTGCATACATTTCAGCTGCCACTAATAATACTGTATAAGCAGCACATAAGTGGTTTCCAGCAACATTAAAATGACATGGGCTTCTACATGATATAAAATAAAGTTTGGAGTGCAGCTGCCAGGGCGTGTGGAAAATAGACTGTACTATTTAATATGCAGGTCACCTTACACGGGCTTAAATCCCCCAGAGAGAATGTTACACTATTTTCAGCTTTTCTCTCGAATGTGTTACACCTGGCACAGGGACACATTTGTTTTTCCTGTTGTCTGGGCTTAGGATACTGAGGAGGTGATCTTCCAGTATTGTCTTCTGAGTGTGTATGTGGGGGGAGGGAGCAGGGGTTTAAAGTGTAGTGAATAGAACAGGAGCAGTCTATTGTATACCAGTAGTTGTCGCGCTGTACCCAATGTGTGAAGATAAAGCACCCATTGCCAGGTGTTTTTCCCCTGTTCACCAGCAAACCCATCCACAACCATAAACGGTAGATACTGTGCTTGGTCATGACTGTTTATGGTAAACTGAGAATAAAGAAAGAGAAAGGAGAATGTCTGTTTTGAATTTCTCTATGGTTACATGATTTCCTCTTTCGTCCTTATTTTACTCTCATAGCCTTGCTCAGGGGTACTCTCATCCAAGCCTTGAGATCCGCACGTAGCACTGGTTTCCATCGTTTTCCTCAATCCGTAAATAATTCAAGCCTGTGTCACCAGGTCAGTGAACTCTGGTCAATCAATGACATCAATTCATAGTCCAAATTGTATTGGTTGCGTACACATACACTACAGCAAAGGTGGACACCTGCTCGTGGAACATCTCATTCCAAAATCATGGCCATTAATATGGAGTTGGTCCCACTTTTGCTGCTATAACAGCCTCCAGACTTCTGAGAAGGCTTTCCACTAGATGTTGGAACATTGCTGCTGGGAATTCCATTCAGCGACAAGAGCATTAGTGAGGTCGGGCACTGATGTTGGCTGATTAGGCCTGGCTCGCAGTCGGTGTTCCAATTCATCCCAAAAATGTTCGATGGGGATGAGGTCAGGGCTCTGTGCAGGGCAGTCAAGTTCTTCCACACCAATCTCGACAAACCATTTCTGTATGTACTTCGATTTCTGCACGGGGACATTGTCATGCTGAAACAGAAAAGGGCCTTCTCCAAACTGTTGACACAAAGTTTGGAAGCACAGAATCGTCTACAATGTCATTGTATGCTGTACCATTAAGATTTCCCTTCACTGGAACTAAGGGGCGGCGCCCGAACCGTGCAAAACAGCCCGAGACCATTATTCCTCCTCCCCCAAACATTACAGTTGGCACTGTGCATTGGGGCAGGTAGCGTTCACCTGGCATCCACCAAACCTAGATTCATCCAACGGACTGCCATATCCTGCTCGGCCATAGAAACCCATTTTATGAAGCTCCCGGCAAACAGTTCTTGTGGTGACCTTGCTTCCAGAGGCAGTTTGGAGCTTGGTAGTAGGTGTTGCAACCAAGGACAGAAGATTTTTTACATGCTCAGTATGCGGTGGTCCATTCTGGATTCTGGATTCCCCCTCACCTCTGCCTGCTGTGTATCTGAGTTTGCACCAGAGTTATTGTCACACGTTGTTGCTCCTAGAAGTTTCAACTTCACAATAACAGCACTTACAGTTGACCGGAGCAGCTCTAGCAGGGAAGAAATTTTACGAACTGACTTGTTGGGAAGGTGGCATCCTATGACGATGCCACTTTGAAAGTCACTGAGCTCTTCAGTAAGGCCATTCTAATGCCAGTGTTTGTCTATGGAGATTGCATGGCTGTGTGTTCGATTTTATACAGGCTGAACTAGCCAAATCCACTAATTTCTCTACATACTTTTGTATATATAGTGTATTTTGCATATATTACAGCTGGTGCATCGAAATGCTTATGTTCCTAGCTCCAACAGTGCAGTAATACCTAACAATACACACAAATTAGAATTAGCAATGTCTGATTCTGGACTATAAACATACACTACCGTTCAAAAGTTTGGGGTCACTTAGACATGTCTGTGTTTTTGAAAGAAAAGCAATTTTTTGTCCATTAAAATAACATCAAATTGATCAGAAATACAGTGTATGTGACGACTGATTTCCTCCTCTTCGTCTGAAGGAGGACGGGAGACTCTGGCGGCTCAGGACAGACGGGAGACTCTGGCGGCTCAGGACAGACGGGAGACTCTGGCGGCTCAGGACAGACGGGAGACTCTGGCGGCTCAGGACAGACGGGAGACTCTGGCGGCTCAGGACAGACGGGAGACTCTGGCGGCTCAGGACAGACGGGAGACTCTGGCGGCTCAGGACAGACGGGAGACTCTGGCGGCGCTGGAGAAGAGGAAGGCTCTGTCAGCGCTGGACAGGCGGGAGCAACTGTAGAGAGAAAACGGAGCGACAGCCTGGTGCGGGGGGCTGTCACCGAAGGACTGGTACGTGGAGAAGGCACCGGATATACCGGACCGTGAAGGAGTACAGGAGCTCTTGAGCACCGAGCCTGCCCAACCTTACCTGGTTGAATGCTCCCCGTAGCCCGGCCAGTGCGGCAAGGTGGAATAGCCCGCACTGGGCTGTGCTGGCGAACCGGGGACACCAGGCATAAGGCTGGTGCCATGTACGCCGGCCCGAGGAGACGCACTGGAGACCAGATGCGTTGTGCCGGCTTCATGGCACCTGGCTCGATGCCCAACCTAGCCCGGCCGATACGGGGAGCTGGAATGTATCGCATCGGGCTAAGCACGCGTACTGGGGACACCGTGCGCTCTACCGCATAACACGGTGCCTGACCAGTACGACGCCCTCTCTCTCCACGGTAAGCACGGGGAGTTGGCTCAGGTCTCCTACCTGGCTTAGCCACACTCCCCGTGTGCCCCCCCCCCCAAGACATTTTTGGGGCTGACTCTCGGGCTTCCAACCGCGTCGCCGTGCTGCCTCCTCATACCAGCGCCTCTCTGCCTTCGCTGCCTCCAACTCTGCCCTGGGACGGCGATATTCCCCTGGCTGAGTCCAGGGTCCCTTGCTGTCCAGAATCTCCTCCCAAGTCCATGAATCCTGTGTTTTCTGCCGCTGCTGCTGCTGTGATTCTCTGATCCATCTCTACGCAGACGACACTATTCTGTATACTTCTGGCCCTTCTTTTGACACTGTGTTAACAACCCTCCAGGCGAGCTTCAATGCCATACAACTCTCCTTCCGTGGCCTCCATTTGCTCTTAAATACAAGTAAAACTAAATGCATGCTCTTCAACCGATCGCTGCCTGCACCTGCCCGCCTGTCCAACATCACTACTCTGGACGGCTCTGACTTAGAATATGTGGACAACTACAAATACCTAGGTGTCTGGTTAGACTGTAAACTCTCCTTCCAGACTCACATCAAACATCTCCAATCCAAAGTTAAATCTAGAATTGGCTTCCTATTCCGCAACAAAGCATCCTTCACTCATGCTGCCAAACATACCCTTGTAAAACTGACCATCCTACCAATCCTCGACTTCGGTGATGTCATTTACAAAATAGCCTCCAAAACCCTACTCAATAAATTGAATGCAGTCTATCACAGTGCCATCCGTTTTGTCACCAAGCCCCATATACTACCCACCACTGCGACCTGTACACTCTCGTTGGCTGGCCCTCGCTTCATACTCGTCGTAAAACCCACTGGCTCCAGGTCATCTACAAGACCCTGCTAGGTAAAGTCCCCCCTTATCTCAGCTCGCTGGTCACCATAGCAGCACCTACCTGTAGCACGCGCTCCAGCAGGTATATCTCTCTGGTCACCCCCAAAACCAATTCTTCCTTTGGCCGCCTCTCCTTCCAGTTCTCTGCTGCCAATGACTGGAACGAACTACAAAAATCTCTGAAACTGGAAACACTTATCTCCCTCACTAGCTTTAAGCACCAGCTGTCAGAGCAGCTCATAGATTACTGCACCTGTACATAGCCCATCTATAATTTAGCCCAAACAACTACCTCTTTACCTACTGTATTTATTTATTTATTTATTTTGCTCCTTTGCACCCCATTATTTCTATCTCTACTTTTTTCTATCTCTACTATCTCTACTTTTTTTTACATTTTTTTACTTGCTATATTGTATTTAGTTCGCCACCATGGCCTTTTTATATTTTTATTTATTTATATATATATTTTGTTTGCCTTCACCTCCCTTATCTCACCTCACTTGCTCATATTGTATATAGATTTATTTTTCACTGTATTATTGACTGTATGTTTGTTTTACTCCATGTGTAACTATGTGTTGTTGCATGTGTCGAACTGCTTTGCTTTATCTTGGCCAGGTCGCAATTGTAAATGAGAACGTGTTCTCAATTTGCCTACCTGGTTAAATAAAGGTGAAATAAAAAATAAAATTAAATAAATTTACCACTCTGCTTGGTCCTTGGTTGGTGGGTGTTTCTGTAACGGCTGATTTCCTCCTCTTCGTCTGAAGTGGAGGTGTAGCAGGGATCGGACCAAGACGCAGAGTGGTAAGTGTCCATGTTTTAATATAATCCACTGAACACGACAAAAAAAAAAAAAAAAATTAACCTAACTGAAACAGTCCCGTGTGGCATGAACACAGACACAGGAAACAAACACCCACAAACCAACAGTGAAAACTGGCAACCTAAATATGGTTCCCAATCAGAGACAATGCAAAGTACCTGTCTCTGATTGAGAACCATATCAGGCCAATTGACAAACCTAAACATAGAACCACATAACATAGACTGCCCACCCCAACTCACGCCCTGACCATACTAACTAAAAACAAAAACAAAGGAAAATAAAGGTCAGAACGTGACAGTGTAGACATTGTTAATGTTGTGAATGACTATTGTAGCTGGAAACAAGAACAAGAATAGACTGATGAGTTTCAGAAGAAAGTTATTTGTTTCTAGACATTTTGAGCCTGTAATCGAACCCACAAATGCTGATGCTCCAGATACTCAACTAGTCTAAAGAAGGACAGTTTTATTGCTTCTTTAATCAGGAACAACAGTTTTCAGCTGTGCTAACATAATTGCAAAAGGGTTTTCTAATGATCAATTAGCCTTTTAAAATTATAAACTTGGATTAGCTAACACAACGTGCCATTGGAACACAGGAATGATGGTTGCTGATAATGGGCCTCTGTACGCCTATGTAGATATTTCATTAAAAATCAGCTGTTTCCAGCTACAATAGTCATTTACAACATTAACAATGTCTACACTGTATTTCTGATCAATTTGATGTTATTTTAATGGACAAAAAATGTGCTTTTCTTTCAAAAACATTTCTAAGTGACCCCAAACTTTTGAACGGTAGTGTATATGTATATGATGGTGTATATAGACATTATGGACAGAATATGAATAGAAAAAGTGTGTACAGCAGTAGTTATAAAAGATGAGCCTGACTAGAATACAGTATATGCATATGAATTGGGTAAAACAGTATGTAAACATTATTAAAGTGACGAGTGTTCAATAACTATGTACATAGGGCACTCTAAGGTGTAGGGTTGAGTACCGGGTGGTAGTCACCTACTAACAGTGACTAAGGATTAGGGCAGGATACTGAATGGAGGCTGGCTAGTGGTGACTCTAACATTCTGAAGCTATTTTTCAGTCCCTCGGTCCCAGCTTTGATGCACCTGTACTGACCTAGCCTTCTGGATGGTGGCGGGGTGAACAGGCCGTGGCTCGGGTGGCTGAGGTCCTTGATGATCTTCTTGGCCTTCCTGTGACACCACGTGCTGTAGATGTCCTGGAAGGATGGCAGTGTGCCCCCAGTGATTGGCATTTTAAGGGCTGGATTGTCCCCATTTTGGAAAGTATTTTTTTTACAGGGGCATATGGCAGTCCGTATAGCTCAGCGCAAAATCCCAGGTTCTATCATTATACTAGGACATACTGTACTTATTAATCCAGAGCCCCAAATTTGAATAGTCGAGGCCTAGTTCACATATCACCAAACATGGGGTGAGTATTAACCTTTTAAAAATAAGAATTCCCCTGAATGTAATTATTGGATCTTCAACCAGCACTGGCTCTTCACTAGTTCTTCACATCAGGAGTCATCTTCTCCATCAATGGAGAATGATCTGTCTGAAAACAGGCAATGCTTCTATAATCCTTTTATTCCTGGCCTTTTCAGGAGCCACTTTTTCTATCTGCCACCACTATCATCAACTAACTTTCTCAACCATGACGGAATGGCCCCTGTAGGAATTGAATCCACAGTTGAATTGTCACCACATTCGTTCCTTGGGCATTTGCAGATGAATTTCATCAGCGAGTGCAAAGATCCATTTCAGATTACTATAGACTGGGAATGTGTGTTGGTTATGTAAGTGACAGAGAGAGTGGAGTACATAAGTTTAGCTTCTGATTTTTGGCTTAGTATTTTCCTGACAAAGGGTTGCATTTCACACAGTTTTATTAAATTGTTAACATTTTTAATATGATGTTTCATCTATTTGACTTGCTCTTTATACTTGTTGGCATTTGGTTGATGTAAATGCTGCACTTAGCCAGGAGTGTTTGTGCATGTAAGAATTCTGTAGAAGAAAATATCAACACCTACTCATCCAATCAAGGGATCTTTTCAAAAGAAAACATCTTGGAAAATATAGATTTTCTATCCTTCTACCACTGGAGGCAATTAACCAGAGAGACGCAGGTGCGTTGGTATGTACAGTATGTGTGTGCAGGTAGAAGTGAATTGATACACTGTGGTCTGAGGCATGTGTATGGAATGAAGAGGACCAGAATATCAATGTGAGCTGGGGCCCTTGACATGAAGTCCTTGAGTGTGGTTCCTTGTAAACAATACAAAAATAAAAACCTTGAATGCATCCTTTGTAAGGGCCAGTGATTCATACTGAACAAAAATATAAATGCAACATGCAACAATTTCAATGATTTTACTTACAGTTCATATAAGAAAATCAATCAATTGAAATACATTCATAAGGCCCTAATCTATGGATTTCACATGACTGGGAATACAGATATACATCTGTTGGTCACAGATACCTTAAAAAAAAGTAGTGGAATAGAAAACCAGTCAGTATCTGGCGTGACCACCAGTTGCCTTATGCAGCCTGACACATCCCTTTCGCATTGAGTTGATCAGGCTGTTGAATGTGGCCTGTGGAATTTTGTCCCACTCCTCTTCAATGGCTGTGCGAAGTTGCTTGATATTGGTTGGAACTGGAATACGCTGTTGTACATGTCAATCCAGAGCATCCCAAACATGCTCAATGGGTGACATGTCTGGTGAGTATGCAGGCCATGGAAGAACTGTGACGTTTTCATCTTCCAGGCATTGTTAACAGATTGTTGCGACATGCAGCCGTGCATTATCATGCTGAAACATGAGGTGATGGCGGCGCACCTCGTCACGGTATCTCTGTGCATTCAAATTGCATTTGTTGTCCGTAGCTTCTACCTGCCCATACCATAGCCCCACTGCCACCATGGGGCACTCTGCTCACAACGGTGACATCAGCAAACCGCTCGCCCACACAACGAGGCCATTTGGACTTACTGCCATATTCTCTAAAGTGGCACTGGAGGTGGCTTATGGTAGAGAAATTAACATTAAATTATCTGGCAACAGCTCTGGTGGATATTCCTATAGTTAGCATGCCAATTGTTCGTTCCCTTAAAACTTGAGACATCTGTGGCATTGTGTTGTGTGACAAAACTGCACATTTTAGAGTGGACTTTCATTGTCCCCAGCACAAGGTGCTTATGTGTAATGATCATGCTGTTTAATTAGCTTCTTGATATGCCACACCTGTCAGATGGATGATTATCTTGGCGAAATGCTCACTAACATGGATGTAAACAAATTTAATTAAAGGTCAACTGCCCCTTAGAACCAACTTCTCTGGTTTTAAACTGCCTATGTGACATCGATATGAGTGAGAAACATTCTTTAGTGTCAAAATTGACTAGACGGTGTAAATAGGATCATTTTGGTCATAACGCTTTGTGAGTTCATCACGACTTACTGGAGGGTATGGATTATGTTCATGCCCGATTGCCTGGTGCCCACTATTAAGAGAGAAACATATGTGCTGATTGCGCTCTGTAAATTGCACACTCTCTATCGAATCATAGCAGCCCAGAACCTCCAGAGAGTGAGACAGACCTGCCCAAGACTTGTTTACATAAGACAACACGTTGCCTATGTTATGTTGAAATTACCCTTGGCTCTAAGCCCTTTATGGAGTGGCCACTTGCTGATGTGTTTGATAATGCCAATCACTCGAGTCTGCCACTTTTTGGGCAAAATGAGAATTAAGACGATCAGAGCGCAATTGTATCCCAACTGCAACTTGTCAATATTCCAAAACCCATTTGTTACCTGTTTTGTATCATGATTCCCAATGAAACACTGTTAGACAGATGCACACTCTGGTAATAGATAGTGATAAAGTAGAAAAAACTAAACTGCACCGAATCACAAATATCGGCACACGCAATTGACTTGATAAGCTGATTGTGGCCTGGCTGCTCAATGTGCCTGCTAGTTACTACTTGCTAGCTTCATTGACAAATACAGAGTTGGTGTTTTTGGGCACTGATAAACAGTGTGTAGCTTGTATGTTATTTACGATAATTTGACTGCTGGCAGATGATAAAGTTGTAGACATGTTATTGTTCTCATAAATCAGTCCTGAGCTCGCAGCCAGACTTTCCCAACTCGATAGACTACGTTCGTTGCTCAATTGTTATCAAGGGACATCATGTGTTCCATTAAAATATTCCCCACACCAGTACACCACAGCCACCTGCCTGTACCAAACAGGATGGATCCATGGACTCATGCTGCTTACTCCAAATCCTGACTCTGCCATCAGCATGAAGCAACAAGGAGCGGGATTCGTCAGACTAGGCAATGTTTTTCCACTCCTCAATTGTCCAGGGTTGGTTATCCAGGAGCTGCTTCTTCTGTATTTCTCTGATAGTAGTGGAACTCGGTGTGGTTGTCTGCTGCAATAGCCCATCTGTAACAAGGATCGATGAGATGTGCGTTCTGAGATGTTGTTTTGTACACCACTGTTGTACTGCGTGTCTGTTTGTGGCCTGCCTATTAGCTTGCACAATTCTTGCAATTTTCCTTCAACCTCTTTCAGCACAGGACTGCCACTGACTGGATGTTTTTTGTTTGTCACACCATTCCCAGTAAACCCTAGACACAGTTGTGCTTGAAAAGCCCAGCACGGTGGCCGTTTCTGACATACCGTTTCATTCCACTCTCAAAGACGCTTAGGTCACTCGTTTTGCCCATTCTAACTGAATGCCTTGTCTGTCTGCCTGCTTTATTTGGTATTTTGTATTTTATTAGGATCCCCATTAGCTGTTGCAAAAGCAGCAGCTACTCTTCTTGGGGTCCACACAAAACATGAAACATAATACAGAATGACATAATACAGAACATCAATAAACAAGAACAGCTCAAGGACAGAACTACATAAAAACATGTTTAACCTGTTTGGCGTGCAAGCCCGACGTCGGTACACTTATGACAACAGCCAGCTCAAAGTGCAGGGCGCGAAATTCAAAAGATATTTTTTTTAAATATTTAACTTTCACACATTAACAAGTCCAATACAGCATATGAAAGGTACACATCTTGTGAATCCAGCCAACATGTCCGATTTTTAAAATGTTTTACAGGGAAGACAAAATATGTAAATCTATTAGCTAACCACGTTAGCAAAAGACACCACTTTTTTTACTCCATCAGTAGCTATCACAAATTCGACCAAATAAATATATAAATAGCCACTAACCAAGAAACACCTTCATCAGATGACAGTCTGATAACATATTTCTTGTATAGCATATGTTTTGTTAGAAAAATGTGCATATTTCAGGTATAAATCATAGTTTACATTGCAGCTACAGTCAGAAATTGCACCGAAAGCAGACAGAAAAATTACAGACACCAACGCCAAATAACTAAATACTCATCATAAAACATTTCTGAAAAATACATAGTGTACAGCAATTGAAAGACAGGCATCTTGTGATTCCAGACAATATTTCCGATTTATCAAGTGTTTTACAGCGAAAACACAATATAGCGTTATATTAGCTTAGCACAATAGCAAACATAACAACAGCATTGATTCAATGCAAAAATAGCGATAACGTAGAAACCCCCAAAATATATTAATTTTTTCACTAACCTTCTCAGAATTCTTCAGATGACAGTCCTGTAACATCATATTACACAATGCATATAGAGTTTGTTCGAAAATGTGCATATTTAGCGGCACAAATCGTGCTTATACAATGAAAATAGTGTCCAAATACTCAAGCAATCTGTCCGGCGCCATCTTGGAAAGGCCCCTATTCTTATCGAAAACTATTCATAAACTTGACTAAAAAAAATACAGGTTGGACAGCAATTGAAAGACAAATTAGTTCTTAATGCAATCGCTCAATTACATTTTTTTAATTAATGTTACTGCGCAATACAGGGTGCGATGAAGCAAGGCTACACTGCAAGTAATGGCGTCTTATGCATTTTACTTTTTCCAACAGAACAATGAATTATCAGCATAAATAGTTCTTACTTTTTTTTTTTTTTTTACCATCAGAATCTTGGGAAAGGTGTCCTTTGTCCAAAAGAATCGTTGCTAGGTTGGAGAACGTCGTCTTCAACTTTGCAATTAGCAGTAAACAATAGCCATGTGGGCCAGAGTCACCCAACGTCACGAAAATAAATACCCGAAAATCGCAATATACGATATACGCAAATAAATGTTGACATTACCCCAGTCAGGTCATAGACCTCAACTCAAAGTAGGAACCGTCAAAACAATACTGAGGACACAAGTTTACAGTTAGCGTTTAATTGAGCCAAAACAAGAAAATGCAGTTACACACACACAACCTGGACTAGAGTACCCATGAACTCTTGCATGGACCCAGAGCACCATGTCCAGCACCATAAAACTGACATAAACTGATATAATTCGGTTTAAAATAACAACATTACGATGTCTTTAACACCTATATCGAATAAAAACAGAGCCGGATATATCTTGGAGCTGAAACAGGAGCTTCTAACATGACATGCCAAGAACCTCCCTGCGTCAGAGCGAAGAGTGGAAAGATGGGACATTTCGGTTCCAAGCAATTTATAACCTTTGGGAACTACGTAGAGCTCCATTTCAAGTCTCCCTATTCGCTGACACCCAGGGGAAGGCGTATGCAGTGCATCTCAACCAATAGAGGACAGGCAAATTAATACACAGGTCTCAGAACAGCCAGCAAAATTCTGCATTCTGACATTGAGCAATTTTCCTATGTGTAAGTCGAGTTCTGTTTCACCCACAGATATAATTCAAACGGTTTTAGAAACTAGAGAGTGTTTTCTATCCAATAGTAATAATAATATGCATATTGTACGAGCAAGAATTGAGTACGAGGCCTTTTTGAAATGGGCACCTTTTATCTGGCTACTCAATACTGCCCCTTGAGCCCAAAGAGGTTAAAAGGCACACGTAGCTTACATATCAATGCATACACACAAACTAGGTCAAATAGGGGAGAGGCATTGTGCCGCAAGGGGTTGCTTTATCTGTTTTTTTTAAACCAGGTCTGCTGTTTATTTGAGCAATATGAGATGAAAGGAAGTTCCATGCAATAATGGCTCTATATAATAATGTACGCTTTCTTGAATTTGTTCTGGATTTGGGGACTTTGAAAAGACCCCTGGTGGAATGTCTGGTGGGATAAGTGTGTGTGTCAGAGCTGTGTGTAAGTTGACTATTGGCTAATTTGGGATTTTCAACACATTAATATTTCTTATAAAAGTAAGAAGTGATGCAGTCAGTCTCCCCTCAACTCTTAGCCAAGAGAGACTGGCATTCATAGTATTTATATCAGCACTCTGATTACAATTAAGAGCAAAACATGCCGCTCTGTTCTGGGCCAGCTGCAGCTTAACTAGGTCTTTCCTTGCAGCACTGGACCACACGACTGGACAATAATCAAGATTAGACAAAACTAGAGCCTGCAGAACTTGCTTTTTGGAGTGTGGTGTCAAAAAAGCAGAGCATCTCTTTATTATGGCCATACCTCTCCCCATCTTTACAACCATTGAATCTATATGTTTTGACCATGACAGTTTACAATCTAAGGTAACGCCAAGTAATTTAGTCTCCTCAACGTGTTCAACAGCCACAGCATTCATTACCAGATTCAGCTGAGGTCTAGAACTTAAGGAATGATTTGTACCAAATAAAATGCTCTTAGTTTTAGAGATTTTCAGAACCAGTTTATTACTGGCCACCCATTCCAAAACAGACTGCAACTCTTTGTTAAGGGTTTCAGTGACTTCATTAGCTGTGGTTGCTGATGCGTATATGGTTGAATCATCAGCATACATGGACACACATGCTTTGTTTAATGCCGGTCATTGGTAAAAATAGAAAAGAGTAGAGGGCCTAGAGAGCTGCCCTGCGGTACACCACACTTTACATGTTTGACATTCTATTAAAGAAAAGCCTTTAAGTTCTATTAGATAGATAGCTCTTAATCCACGATATGGCAGAGGTTGAAAAGCCATTACACATACGTTTTTTCAAAAACAGGTTATGGTCAATAATATCAACGGCTGCACTGAAATCTAACAGTACAGCTCCCACAATCTTCTTATTATCAATTTCATTCAACCAACCATCAGTCATTTGTGTCAGTGCAGTACTTGTTTAAAAAATAATAATATGTTTATTATTTTCCAATAAAAATAAATCAAAAAGACAGCAATACAAACATTGACATTCATTGTATTGTTGAATAGGATGGCCAATTTAGAGGACAAAACAAAACTCACACAAACAAAAAATAAAACAAAATCCTATTAGGTGGTACATGTATAAGAAGACAGCATATAGTCATCACAAGCAGTGTAGTTAAGCCAAAAATTAAGATTGAGTGGGGTACAGCACAGAGTAGCAGCAGATCATCAACCCAGTTATGAAGCGAGACTAGACCATTTATCCAGTATTGGCTGCCATATTTTGTAAAACATTGGACTTCTATTGGAGGTATTGTATCAAATCATTTCCATATGCATTACATTCCCTAAGTCCCGTAACCACATTTCAAAGGTAGGTATAGTCTCCAATTTCCAAAATTGCAATATGAGCCTTTTGGCTAATAGAGTACAAAGAGAGCCAGCCTTCCCCTCCTGGTTATTCCCATCAAATGTACCAAACAGAGCGATCAATGGGTCTGGGGCTATAACCTGTTGGGGATGGGGGCGCTGTTTAGACTACTTATGCTAATTTGGCTAATTTTTTAAACGGCTTCCCACAAAATCCTTGATCGTACAATATGCATATTATTATTATTATTGGATAGAAAACAGTCTATAGTTTCTATAGGAGTTGAAATTTTGTCTCTAAGTGGAACAGAGCCCATTCTACAGCAATTTCCCTGACATGGAGTCAGATTTGAGAAATGTTGGCCACTCTTCTGAAGTCATTTAAAAGGGCACTGTCGTTGCTATGACTATACGGACACTTCTTACGTCTTCCCCTGGATGCCTTTACGTGATGACGATTCCAACGGGGTCGATTGCTCGTTCACAGGCCCTACAAATGAAAAAACCCTGAAGCTAGTCATTCTTTGGGAGCTGCGTCATGAGCCTAGAGGACACCGGCGCGCACCTGTTCCAAGCGTTAGTTTAGCCTGTTATATTTCTCCGGTCATCTTTTCACTCGTTTTAGGAGTTAAAAACATCATAAGGTAGTTAATTTAAGGCGTTTTATAGCAATTTATATCCGTTTAGTGCGATTTTGGGACATTTATTTTTGCAACGATGTGAAAAGTTGGGCACGCTTTTCAATTCATCCCGAACGCAGTTGACATTTCCACATGGCAAGAGGACAGCTTTCCACCAAAAGACGATTTCTCCCAAGAAAGGATCCTTTGCCCAAGATACTGATGGAAGAACAGCTCAAGGTAGGACATTTTTATTATGATAAATCGTGTTTCTGTCGAAACATTTTAGTGGCTTAGGACGCCATGTTTTTTGACGTAGCTTCGCTTGGCGCAAACTGTATTGAAAAGTAAGGATAAATTAAAAAATGTAATAACGCAATTGTATTAAGAATTAAATTGTCTATCAATCCCTGTCCACCCTATATTTTTTAGTCACGTTTATGAGTATTTATGTATAAGAGTAGATCACTGTCTAAGTGGCGCAAGGACATTTTCTGACCAGCTGAGCTACATTTCACATTGTCTAACCATGATTTTGGTGGCTAAATATAAACATTTTCGATCAAACTCTATATGGATTGTGTAATATGATGTTACAGGAGTGTCATCTGAAGAATTCTGAGAAGGTTAGTGAAAAAATTAATATATTTTTGGCGATGTTGACGTTATCGCCCACTTTGGCTAGAATCAATGCTGGGCTGCTATGTGCTATGTGCTATGCTAATATAACGATTTATTGTGTTTTCGCTGTAAGACACTTAGAAAATCTGAAATATTGTCTGTATTCACAGGATCTGTGTCTTTCGATTCGTGTATGCTGTGTATTTTTACGAAATGTTTGATGATTAGTAGTTAGGTAAACACGTTGCTCATTGTAATTATTCTAGTCCATTTGTGATGGTGGGTGCAATTGTAAACTATGCCATCTACCTGAAATATGCACTTTTTTCTAACAAAACCTATCCCATACCATAAATATGTTATCAGACTGTCATCTAATGAGTTTTTTTGTTGGTTAGGGGCTATAAATATCTTAGTTTAGCCGAATTGGTGATGGCTACTGGTGTTGGTGGACAAATAAAAGATGGTGGATTATGCTAATGTGTTTTTAGGTAATAGATGTACATCTTTACATATTGTGTCTTCCCTGTAAAACATTTTAAAAATCGGAAATGTTGACTGGATTCACAAGATCTGTGTCTTTCATTAGCTGTATTGGACTTTAATGTGTGAAAGTTAAATATTTAAAAAAAATATTTTTTTTGAATTTCGCGGCACTGGTTTTTCAGTGGGGGGGGGGGGGGGGGTGTGCCGCTAGCGCCACGCTGATCCTAGACAGGATAACTCTATCGAAGGCTTTAGATAAGTAATCAAAAATAAGAGCCCAGTAAGCATGTAACTTAGGACATATCCAAAATAAGTGGGTCAATGTACCCTCATCCTGCTTGCACCTCTCACACAGTGGTGAGGTGTCCGGGAATATTTTATGCAGTTTTACTTTTGAGTAATGTAACCTGTGTATCACCTTAAACTGTACAAAGTTGTGTCTGGCATTCACTGAACTGTGGTATATATTCCTGAGAGCTTCTACCCAGTCCTCATCTGAGATTTCTGAACCAAGTTCTTGTTCCCAGGCCCTTTTAATAGTGTCTTTGGATACCTCTATGTGGGCCTGTAGCACATCATACAGTCTAGAGACCGACCCTTTTGAATGGGGTTTGACAAGGATCAGACTATCTAATGTTCGACTATTTGGCTTAATGCCACACTGTGGGATATGTGTCCTTAATAAATTCCTGATTTGGAGGTATCTGAAAAAATGTGTTGTTGGCATGTTAAACTTACCCCGTAATTGTTGAAATGAAGCTGACAAACCCTCCACTGTGAAAACACCATATCATCCAATGCAGGGTGGAAAGCATGACGCAGGCAAATCGGGCTGTCAATGTATACAGTGGGTATGTTAAGAAAATACCTAATCTGTTTCCAGATCCTAAAAGATCCTGTTTCACGGCATTCCCTAAGCCATTACAGTTCCAGCTGACTATCTTTATTCCACCAGGTCTACTCTGTGCTCGGTCACTATGTGGCATTTCTTATTTTAGAGCAAATTGTTGCTGTCAAACAAAACCCAGAAGAAAAACGTCCCGCCGTGCGGGAGCTTGTCATGCCACCTGTATTAATAAATCTGAACATAAAAAACAGACCTCATCCCCCCTTCCGTCCCTTTACTGAGTGACTTCCCCAAACGAAGCACTCCTTGACTAACACACTAACCGTAGAGTGTCTAGACATACAGCTTGAACTAACTCGTCGTCTGTAGATGCTCCGCATATAAACTAATATTATAAAACACTTAACTCTCACGTTAGGGGGTGAGTGGAGCTAAAACATGATAGGCTAAACATTGCTATATAAGCCATAACTTCTCACCTTTCCCAATTTCTGATCGAAAAGACATAGGCAGGAAATTCAAACACATTCCTGGCCTGTATTTGGTCATTTAGCCGGTTGACACAGCCGTTCTGTATCCTCAGTCAGGGAACTTGCTTGACAAGAACAGATCGGCCTCTTTTGGGTTGTCAAACGTACGTGTTGATCCCTCGACTGTCACCTTAAACTGGGCTGGGAAGAGGAATCCATATCGGATGTTGGCCGCCCTGCATTTTTTTTGCGTAACTCCTCATACTCCTCCCGTTGGTTCCTCACCTCCAAAGTAAGATCTGGGTAGAAAGACACCCTGGCTCCGTTGTAGTTAAGGGGGAACTTATGACTAGCCAGCTTGAGGATGAGATCCCTGTTCTGGGGATAGTGCAGCTGTACAATGAATGGCCTTGGTGGCGCGCCCTTGGCCGGCTTCGTTGCCTGTGATCTGTGTGCGCGGTCGATCAGGGTGGCCGTTTTGAAGTGTTCACTCCTCAGCAATGCCGTATCAGCTCCGAGACAAATTCAGTGGGTTTCCCTTTCTTAGTGTCCTCCTGGATCCCAAGTATTCGGATGTTCTGGTGTCTTCAATGTGACTCGAGCATTTCCAAATCGGGCTTTCAGGGTTTTGTTGTCATTTTTGAACGTTGCGCACTGTTTCTCTATGTCCTGTAGCCTGGCCTCGTGATCGACTGTCGTCTGCCCAACCTCGTGCACCCTTCCCTTAGTTGCCTTCACAGTTTCAGTCAAAGTCCCAATATTCTTTGAGATATCAGCCAACTGTGTGTCCACCTTCTTGCTTAGTGAGGAGTTTATGGCAGCCAGTATGTCACTTTGAGTAGGTTCTGTGGGGAACTCTTGGGAGCAAACATTTTCAGCTAACTCCACGTGGGTCGGTGATGTTGATATTGGTTCATTATCTATCTCATTCAAATTATCTTGTTTAGCACCCCCTTTTTTGAGCGGAGCTCTAGCGAAGCATGTCTATTCCATAGCACGCTCTCTAGCGCCCCCCTCAGTGCAGTACATGTTGAGTGCACTTCTCTATAAGAATGCTGAAAGTCTGTTGCTAATTTGTTTACAGAGAAATAACATTGCATTTGGTCAAACACCAAGCATATAGGTCTGCTGTTAAAACCAGTAAAGGCCGCTTTACCACTATTGGGTAGTGGAATTACTTTGGCTTCCCTCCAGGCCTGAGGACAAAGACTTTCCTCTAGGCTCAGATTAAGGATACGACAGATAGGAGTGGCTATAGAGTCAGCTATATTTTATGCATGAATACAATTGCTCATTGTTGGCATTTCCTGCCTAAGTTTGTCCACTTTGCCAATGAAATAATCATCAAAATAATTGGCAACATCAAATGGTTTTGTGATGAATAAGCCATCTGATTCGATGAAAGATGGAGTTGAATTTGTCTTTCTGCCCATAATTTCATTTAAAGTATTCAAGTTTTTTTCCCCATCATTATTTATATCATTAATCTTGGCTTCATACAGTTTCTTCTTCTTTTTGTTGAGTTTAGTCACATAATTTCTCAATTTGCAGTAGGTAAGCCAGTCAGATGTGCAGCCAGACTTCTTAGCCACTCCATCTCTTTCAACCATACCGTTTTTAAATCCCTCATCAATCCTCATCAATCCATGTATGTGATGTTAGCAAGTTATTGATTTCATAAACCTTATGTCTAAGGCTACATATATTAATATGGACTATTTTCAGCCCTTTCCTGTGTAGCTTATCAGAGATATAATACTGAAAAGAGCAAACAAAGCAAGAGAAAAATATATACATTCAGCAGTCCATTAATCAATTGGTGTGTGTGTGTGTGCGTGTGTGCGTGCGCGCCTGGGGGTTGAAGTTACGAACCCATAGGCTTGGCTCTCATCCATTCCAGGCTTCTGTGAGGGAGGGTGGACAATGAGCCTGTCATAGCGGATGTAAGCAATGTCCTCACGCGCTCTGGCAGCTTTCATGGCTGGGATCAGTTCTTCCCTCTTCTGGCACAGCTTTAGGATAGTCCTCGTTGAGGAAGATATAGGTTCCTCTCAAGTTCTTGGCTCTTTCTAGAACAGCTACTGTACCTTGTCCTTGAACCTCAGGAACTTGACCACTATCGGCCTGGGCCTATCACCTGGGCCAGTGGTGGGTTTTCCAGTCCTGTGGGCACGCTCCACCTCAATCTTCCTGTGGTCCATCTTCAATTTCTCAGAGATAATTTCCCTCACTTTGTCTCTAGACTCTGTCCAGGTCTCACGTGGAGATTCTGCAATTCCGTCCACAACCATGCTGTTCCGCCTTGATTGTCAATCGAGATTTATCCGTCATTGTTATCACGGATTCACGCACAGAACTGATGTCTTCTCTCAATGACTTACAGATTGCTGTCATCTTGCCGTTCTCCTGTTTCAATCCATTGAGCTGATCCTGGGATAACTGCAAACTGTTCTTCAGGTCCTGGATCTCTCTGGTCAGGTCGTCCATTTTTTTATTAGTAGAATCCACGTGGATTTGGACAAAACACTTGAAGCTATTTTCTTGTTGTTGTAACAACTGCTTGTACAGTGGTTGCTCAACTAAACGTTTTGAGATTATGCTGCGGGATTTAAAGGTAATTTGTGGTTTAGTACGGTACCCTGCGTCACTGTTTCATTGCTCCAGACCAGCGCAAGGGGGAGTTAGAGCACTGATTATGCTTTTGGGTCCCAAGGCGCTAATGTGTCTCTAACTGACAATGAATGGGCGACATAAACCAAATAGAAACTAATAATTGTGCGCAACTTCAAAATTGAATTTCAATGAACTGAATGATGAGGATGAAGAAGGTGATTGAATTTAGAACAATAGTGTAAGAATTGCTATTCCTCTGTCCTGCACGCACACCTGGAAAAAGATACTTATTTTTTTGTTACTACTCATCACTATTACTTACTAAAACTATCGTTACACTAAGGTTTTTATTTTAAGAGAAACGAAAATGTTACATTTATATTGAACTCCCAACTGGTCACGTTGTACAGCACCATTATGGGCTATTAGCAGGACAATAGACTCTTGCCAACTCCTCTCTGTATTTTGATACTTTGTGCAAGGCAATTGATCAGCATTAAATACTTTGTGGATGGGGCCTCCCGAGTGCCGCAGCGGTCTAAGTCACTGCTACAGATGCTGGTTTGATAACCGTGCCGGCCGCGACTGGGAGACCCATGAGGCGACGCACATTTGGCCCAGCATCATCCGGGTTAGGGGAGGGTTTGGCTCCAAAATATCGTTATTTTTTAAACAAATCATTTAGAATCCTCCAATCCTGTAAATGTAATTATTGGCGGAGGGCCATATAGATTGCAAAATAGTTGGGAAGAGATTTTCGATGGCACATGGTTTATGGAATTGACAATTTTCCGTTCCTCCTGAACAATAGTGTAAGAATTGCTATTCCTCTGTCCTGCACACACACCCAAAAAAAGACACGTATTTTTTTGTTTCTACTTGTTCAGAACAAATGACATGAAAAGCGTACATTTGTAAATCCCAAACTCTAAAAGTAATTGGAAAGGTACATACAAATTATTTGTGACATTGTGGTTACAATAAAGAATGTAAACAAGATGCTGTGTTTTTATTTACTCTAGTGATCGACAGCTGGAGGCATTTTGAAAACAGGTTTTCAAATTCTTGTTTTTCACTTTAGTACTGTAGTACTGTAGCAGGTGTAGCCCATCATGCAAACAATGTTTCCTATTTACAGGACATTAGACTCTTCACAGCCCGGCTACTGTAGGTGTGAAAATCCCCCAATTTGCAATGTATTCGATGCTTAAGTACTATAAAGTGTTACATTTCTAACTCAAGACCTCATGCAACCGCAAAATGTCGGAGAGCCATATAGATTGAAAATAGTTGGGAATACATTTCATGGAATATGGTTTTTGAATTGACACGCAACTCTTCATAACCCGGCTGCTGTAGTTGTGAAAATCCCCCAATTTGGCCCAAACAGTTCTTCATCAACATCTTGATGCTCAAATTAATAAAATAACGAGATAAAATTCATTAAAAATGTAGATGTTTATTTAAACTACATTTTAGTTGCACTTCCCCCCAGCTCCACGAACACGGGTAAAACCTTGCTGAGATGATCAATACATTTTTTTGCATTGGTGTATCATCATTTTCTCAAGCCAAAACTTATTGATGGCCTTAACCAGAATAATCTTTGTAGGCTTGGTAGAGTTACGGATTAATGTTTTCAGTTGATGTCAAACAAGTTCGATCGGGTTTAAATCAGGAGACCTATACATGTAGAGATGAAAAAAATAATCTCGAGCCATAATACCATAATACCTGAAAAAGGAGGCAATAGTGAATTATTGTGGAACACCTTAGCAGTCCGTGAGATGTAGGCTACAATATTTTATGTACCTTAGCATTATTAGGCCTACTTTACAGTATTGTACTCTACTGTACCTGTTTATTTTTCCTGGCTTTAGCATTCGGCGTAACACAGGCATCTGATGATAGTGTTTGCAAATAGCATTGTCCGTTACCAAAATCCCCAAGCCTATCAGTAATTTTGAAATGTCTCCAGCAGATTTTCCGTTATTCCTGAAAGACCTAATCTGCTCACTTAAATGAATAGAGATCATTGTCATGGTGCTACAGTATGTTGTTACAGCATAATCAAAGTGAGGTCAATCGGCGATCTGCTGTATACTTATGGCCCATTGTAACCTGAAAGTCACACCTTTCCAGTACTCCTCACCCTGCCCCAAACTCCACCCTTAAACTTCTACTTCCTCCCAATCCCGGGTCCGGGAGCACCCCCATCAGTAAAAAAGCTGACTAGCATAGCCTAGCATAGCGTCACAAGTAAATACTAGCATCTAAATATCATTAAATCACAAGTCCAAGACACCAGATGAAAGATACACATCTTGTGAATCCAGCCATCATTTCTGATTTTTAAAATGTTTTACAGGGAAGACACAATATGTAAATCTATTAGCTAACCACGTTAGCAAAAGACACCACTTTTTTTACTCCACCATTTTTTTCCTGCATAGGTAGCTATCACAAATTTGACCAAATAAAGATATAAATAGCCACTAACCAAGAAACACTTTCATCAGATGACAGTCTGATAATATATGCTATACAATAAATATGTTTTGTTAGAAAAATTTGCATTTTTCAGGTATAAATCATAGTTTACCATTGCAGCCACCATCGCAACTCTCACCAAAACAACTAGAATAACTACAGAGACCATCGTGTATTATCTAAATACTCATCATTAAACATTTCTTAAAAATACACAGTGTACAGCAAATGAAAGACAAACATCTTGTGAATCCAGCCAATATTTCAGATTTTCTAAGTGTTTTACAGCGAAAACACAATACAGCATTATATTAGCTTACCACAATAGCCAGAAACACAAACCATTTACCAGCAGCAAAGGTTAGCGATCGTAACAAACAGGCAAAAGATATATAATTTGACTAACCTTCATAAACCTCTTCAGATGACAGTCCTGTAACATCATATTACACAATGCATATAGGGTTTGTTCGAAAATGTGCATATTTAGCGGCACAAATCGTGGTTATACAATGTGATTAGTGGCCAAACTTCAAGCAGTCTGTCCGGCGCCATCTTGGAGAGGCACCTATTCTAATCGATAAGTAATCATAAACTTGACTAAAAAAATACAGGTTGGACAGCAAATGAAAGATACATTAGTTCTTAATGCAAAAAACATAAATAAATAATTCTAAATAATAAACAGGCTATATTTACAAATTAGTAAGAATGTCTCACCCCGTGTATAAGAATGTCCTTTTTCTCGTTCACTTTCGGAAACAAAATCCACTCCAAAATATCGATTTTTTTTTAAACAAAGCAATTACTATTATTATTATTAATTCATTCATTTAGAATTATATACAATTATTGGCGGAGAGTCACATCATTGATATAGGCCTACCGTAAGCGACATGAGTCTCACTAGTGTTGAGTAATGTGCTGTTAAAAGTGGTGTAGGTCTTATTTATTTAAAAAGCATATTGAAGTTAGAAGCAATAGGATTTGAAGCAATAGCCTACCCGCTTGTGGTCAACTATTTCAGCTCCGTTATGCACTGCTTTGAGACAAGCATGGAGACGGGTTGGTCCTGATAAATCAATGAGATTTTTTTTCACTGAATCTACGGGTATTGGGTATTGGTTAGACTATTGGGTATTGGTTAGACTACAATACAACAAGGGTGTGAAAATGTTATGCTCTTAGTACTGTAGCCTACTCCCGACCGTCATGTTGTGCAGCGCCATTTTTCTAACATATAGTTTTGTTTTAAATTTTTCTTGGAATAGAAACACCATAATATTAATCAAATTCATTAAGCAAAACTTCTTAAAATCAATCCCATATTCTATCTTCTTACAAAAAAAGGTTTTACATATTCTAGTACAGGCAATATTGAAGACTATCAAATGCTTCTCAAAGATGCCCTCTGGGGGTCAAACTAGCACTAACTAGCATTAATGGCAACAATAGCTGACAATTAAATAATGTGCCATAGAATTCTGCAGTAGCCCGCAAGGTGTGATGCAGTATGACTCAACTTTTACAGGAAGAATCACTGTAGGTATATTTTTGTTCGTTTAACTTCTTGACGCTAGGGGTCAGATATATACACTGCTCAAAAAAATAAAGGGAACACTTAAACAACACAATGTAACTCCAAGTCAATCACACTTCTGTGAAATCAAACTGTCCACTTAGGAAGCAACACTGATTGACAATATATTTCACATGCTGTTGTGCAAATGGAATAGACAAAATGTGGAAATTATAGGCAATTAGCAAGACACCCCCAAAAAAGGAGTGATTCTGCAGGTGGTGACCACAGACCACTTCTCAGTTCCTATGCTTCCTGAGTGATGTTTTGGTCACTTTGAATGCTGGCGGTGCTCTCACTCTAGTGGTAGCATGAGACGGAGTCTACAACCCACACAAGTGGCTCAGGTAGTGCAGTTCATCCAGGATGGCACATCAATGCGAGCTGTGGCAAAAAGGTTTGCTGTGTCTGTCAGCGTAGTGTCCAGAGCATGGAGGCGCTACCAGGAGACAGGCCAGTACATCAGGAGACGTGGAGGAGGCCGTAGGAGGGCAACAACCCAGCAGCAGGACCGCTACCTCCGCCTTTGTGCAAGGAGGTGCACTGCCAGCGCCCTGCAAAATGACCTCCAGCAGTGGCCTGCTGTGCTACAGGAGAACGATCGCCTTACGGCGAGGATAGCTGTGCTACAAGCCCAGCTTCAGACGCAATCGTTAGGCAAGGGTAATTTCAGTGTAGGAAAGGAAGAAACAGCGTCTGTGCCACCAGTAAGTACAGATACTAACGTTAGTATAAATCCTCCCGCACAGTCCCCGCAGCCGGACAACTTTCTCATGGCTTCTGGAGGGAAATGCTGTAGGAATGCTCAACTGGTGTCGCTCATTCAGCCGACAAACTTTCAACCGTTTTTTCCCATTAAGTAGCGAGTCGGAGTCTGAGGCCGAGTTTTCTCTTGTCTCTACTCCTCCCGTTACGGGGTCTGAGACGTCGAAGGCTCCCACCATTAGCTCTGACACATTGAAAACCCTAGTCATTGGCGACTCCATTACCCACAGTATTAGACTTAAAACGAATCACCCAGCGATCATACACTGTTTAACCGGGGGGAAGGGGTACCGACGTTAAGGCTAATCTGAAGATGGTGCTGGCAAAAGCTAAAACTGGCGAGTGTAGAGAGTATAGAGATATGGTTATCCACGTCGGCACCAACGATGTTAGGATAAAACAGTCAGAGGTCAACAAGCGCAACATAGCTTCAGCGTGTAAATCAGCTAGAAAGATGTGTCGGCATCGAGTAATTGTCTCTGCCCCCTCCCAGTTAGGGGGAGTGACGAGCTCTACAGCAGAGTCTCACAACTCAATCGCTGGTTGAAAACTGTTTTCTGCCCCTCCCAAAAGATAGAATTTGTAGATAATTGGCCCTCTTTCTGGGACTCACCCACAAACAGGACCAAGCCTGACCTGCTGAGGAGTGACGGACTCCATCCTAGCTGGAGGGGTGCTCTCATCTTATCTACCAACATAGACAGGGGTCTAACTCCACAATGAAATAGGGTGCAGGCCAGGCAGCAGGCTGTTAGCCAACCTGCCAGCTTAGTGGAGTCTGCCACTAGCATAGTCAGTGTAGTCAGCTCAGCCATCCCCATTGAGACTGTGTCTGTGCCTCGACCTAGGTTGGGCAAAACTAAACATGGCGGTGTTCGCCTTAGCAATCTCATTAGGATAAAGACCTCCTCCATTCCTGCCAATATTGAAAGAGATCGTGATACCTCACATCTCAAAATAGGGTTACTTAATGTTAGATCACTCACTTCAAAGGCAGTTATAGTCAATGAACTAATCACTGATCACAATCTTGATGTGATTGGCCTGACTGAAACATGGCTTGAGCCTGATGAATTTACTGTGTTAAATGAGGCCTCACCTCCTGGTTACACTAGTGACCATATCCCCCGTGCATCCCGCAAAGGCGGAGGTGTTGATAACATTTACGATAGCAAATTTCAATTTACAAAAAACAAAATGACGTTTTCGTCTTTTGAGATTCTAGTCATGAAATCTATGCAATCTACTCAATCACTTTTTATAGCTACTGTTTACAGGCCTCCTGGGCCATATACAGCGTTCCTCTCTGAGTTCCCTGAATTCCTATCGGACCTTGTAGTCATAGCAGATAATATTCTAATTTTTGATGATTTTAATATTCATATGGAAAAGTCCACAGACCCACTCCAAAAGGCTTTCGGAGCCATCATCGACTCAGTGGGTTTTGTCCAACATGTCTCTGGACCTACTCACTGCCACAGTCATACTCTGGACCTAGTTTTGTCCCATGGAATAAATGTTGTAGATCTTAATGTTTTTCCTCATAATCCTGGACTATCGGACCACCATTTTATTACGTTTGAAATCGCAACAAATAATCTGCTCAGACTCCAACCAAGGAGCATCAAAAGTCGTGCTATAAATTCTCAGACAACACAAAAATTCCTTGATGCCCTTCCAGACTCCTTCTGCCTTCCCAAGGACGTCAGAGGACAAAAATCAGTTAACCACCTAACTGAGGAACTCAATTTAACCTTGCGCAATACCCTAGATGCAGTTGCACCCCTAAAAATGAAAAACATTTGTCATAAGAAACTAGCTCCCTGGTATACAGAAAATACCCGAGCTCTGAAGCAACCTTCCAGAAAATTGGAACGGAAATGGCGCCACACCAAACTGGAAGTCTTCCGACTAGCTTGGAAAGACAGTACCGTGCAGTATCGAAGAGCCCTCACTGCTGCTCGATCATCCTACTTTTCCAACTTAATTGAGGAAAATAAGAACAATCCAAAATGTATTTTTGATACTGTTACTGATACTGTTTAGTTAGCAAAGCTAACTAAAAAGCAGCATTCCCCAAGAGGGGATGGCTTTCACTTCAGCAGTAATAAATTCATGAACTTCTTTGAGGAAAAGATCATGATCATTAGAAAGCAAATTACGGCACTGCATCGCAGTGCTAACTGCGCCACCAGAGTCTCTGGGTTCGCGCCCAGGCTCTGTCGCAGCCGGCCGCGACCGGGAGGTCCGTGGGGCGACGCACAATTGGCATAGCGTCGTCCGGGTTAGGGAGGGTTTGGCCGGTAGGGATATCCTTGTCTCATCGCGCACCAGCGACTCCTGTGGCGGGCCGGGCGCAGTGCGCGCTAACCAAGGGGGCCAGGTACACGGTGTTTCCTCCGACACATTGGTGCGGCTGGCTTTCGGGTTGGAGGCGCGCTGTGTTAAGAAGCAGTGCGGCTTGGTTGGGTTGTGCTTCGAAGGACGCATGGCTTTCGACCTTCGTCTCTCCCGAGCCCGTACGGGAGTTGTAGCGATGAGACAAGATAGTAATTACTAGCGATTAGATGCCACGAAAATTGGGGAGAAAATGGGATAAAAAAAAATAATAATAATAAAAGAAAAAAGAAAAAAAAGAAAGCAAATTACGGACTCCTCTTTAAATCTGCGTATTCCTCCAGGGCAGAGCTGTCCTGGATCTGCACAGCTCTGCCAGGGCCTGGGATCGGGAGAGACACTTAAAACCTGTTATGGCTGCACGCTGAATATTGAAAAAACTGGAAAATGTGTGCACATTTTCAAACGGCCTCCTAAGAAACTTTTTATTTTCCAATATGCATATATTTACTACTGTTGGATAGATAACAGTCTGTAGTTTCTAAAAAGGTTTGAATTGTTTCTCTAAGTCGAACAGAAATATTTTTACAGCCATTTTCCCAGCCGAATTGAGTTTCCCAAAATGCGATGTGTCTCTTTAAGACCTTCTCTATAAAAGGCCATTTGACTTGGGACCATAGGGACACGTCAGAGGCGTACGTCAGACTGTAATGCGGAAGTGAGAATTGAAAGGAGTCGAATATCTCGTCCCTGGACTGAATAACAGAACTTCTTGTGAGAGCTGCGCAGTTAAAATAAAAATCCGGGCGCGAAGGATAATTTGATCTCGGCTTCTGGAACAAGGTAGGTAACGTTGAATATGATGCCTGACTACGATATTATTTGCTACATGTCACAAAATCATCCTAAAGTAGGTTTTTTCAATATACTTTAATTATATTATTGCAATTTATTCTGGACTTTAGATGTGAAACGACGGAAGAATTTTTTGAAGAAACGCTTTCTGGCGCAGCAATGCTACCGTGCTAGCTAACCAAAGAGGGAAATAATTCGTTCTGGAACCCAACTAAAGACTCTACTGGACATTGGACCCCGTTACAACATTCTGATGGAGTACCAAGAAAGATAAGACCCAATTTGGGATGCTTTTTCATATATATGTCGAACTGTTGAATGCTAACGCTGCTAACTATGCTAGGCTAGCGCTTGACTAGAATCAATGCTGCCTTATGCTAGCTTATGATGTTAGCTAATATAACGATATATTGTGTTTTCGCTGTAAAACACTTCAAAAATCGGAAATGTTGTCTGTATTCACAAGATATCTGTCTTTCATTAGTTATCCACCATATGTTTTTCTGAAATGTTTTATGAGGTGTAATTAGTAGCCGACGTTGGTGTATGTATTTTCTCTGGCTACTCCCGGCTGGATTCAGACTGTAGCTATGTATTAGCATTTTTGGGTAGCATCAATGTAAAACAGATTTATAGCTAAAATATGCACTTTTTATGAACAAAACATAGATTTATTGTGTAACATGTTATATGACTGTCATCTGAGGTCGTTTTTTCTGGGCTCTTTAGGTTGGTTTTAGTTTATTTCGGTTGGTTGTGCATGCTACTTCAATCATAATTCATACTTCATAATCATAATTCATACGTGTCTGTCCACTTTTGTATTTGGTGGTGAGCTAACATAAATATATGTGGTGTTTTCTCTGTAAAACATTTAAAAAATCGGACATGTTGGCTGGATTGACAAGATGTTTATCTTTCAAATGCTGTATTGGACTTGTTAATGTGTAAAAGTTAAATATTTTTAAAAAATAGATTTTGAATTTCGCGCTCTGCAGCTGTTGTCATTTTCGGTCCGAGGTCGGGCTTGCACCCCAAACAGGTTAAGTGTTTTAGTACTATATCTCTTGACACAATGATGAAAATAATCATGGCCTCTAAACCTTCAAGCTGCATACTGGATCCTAATCCTACTAAACTACTGAAAGAGCTGCTTCCTGTGCTTGGCCCTCCTATGTTGAACATAATAAACGGCTCTCTATCCACCGGATGTGTACCAAACTCACTAAAAGTGGCAGTAATAAAGCCTCTCTTGAAAAAGCCAAACCTTGACCCGGAAAATATAAAAAACTATCGGCCTATATCAAATCTTCCATTCCTCTCAAAAATTTTGAAAAAGCTGTTGCGCAGCAACTCACTGCATTCCTGAAGACAAACAATGTATACGAAATGTTTCAGTCTGGTTTTAGACCCTATCATAGCACTGAGACTGCACTTGTGAAGGTGGTAAATGACCTTTTAATGGCGTCAGACCGAGGCTCTGCATCTGTCCTCGTGCTACTAGACCTTAGTGCTGCCTTTGACACCATCGATCTTCACATTCTTTTGGAGAGACTGGAAACCCAAATTGGTCTACACGGACAAGTTCTGGCCTGGTTTAGATCTTATCTGTCGGAAAGATATCAGTTTGTCTCTGTGAATGGTTTGTCCTCTGACAAATCAACTACATTTCGGTGTTCCTCAAGGTTCCGTTTTAGGACCACTATTGTTTTCACTATATATTTTACCTCTTGGGGATGTTATTCGAAAACATAATGTTAACTTTCACTGCTATGCGGATGACACACAGCTGTACATTTCAATGAAACATGGTGAAGCCCCAAAATTGCCCTCGCTAGAAGCCTGTGTTTCAGACATAAGGAAGTGGATGGCTGAAAACTTTCTACTTTTAAACTCGGACAAAACAGAGATGCTTGTTCTAGGTCCCAAGAAACAAAGAGATCTTCTGTTAAATCTGACAATTAATCTTGATGGTTGTAAAGTCGTCTCAAATAAAACTGTGAAGGACCTCAGCGTTACTCTTGACCCTGATCTCTCTTTTGACGAACATATCAAGACTGTTTCAAGGACAGCTTTTTTCCATCTACGTAACATTGCAAAATTTTCTGTCCAAAAATAATGCAGAAAAATTAATCCATGCATTTGTTACTTCTAGGCTAGATTACTGCAATTCTCTAGTTTCCGGCTACCCGGATAAAGCCCTAAATAAACTTCAGTTACTGCTAAATACGGCTGCTAGAATCCTGACTAGAACCAAGAAATTTGATCATATTACTCCAGTGCTAGCTTCCCTACACTGGCTTCCTGTTAAGGCAAGGGCTGATTTCAAGGTTTTACTGTTAACCTATAAAGCGTTACATGGGCTTGCTCCTACCTATCTTTCCGAGTTGGTCCTGCCATACATACCAATACGTACGCTACGGTCACAAGACGCAGGCCTCCTAATTGTCCCTAGAATTTCTAAGCAAACAGCGGGAGGCAGGGCTTTCTCCTATAGATCTCCATTTTTATGGAACAGTCTGCCTACCCATGTGAGAGACGCAGACTCGGTCTCAACCTTTAAGTCTTTACTGAAGACTTATCTCTTCAGTAGGTCATATGATTGAGTGTAGTCTGGCCCAGGAGTGTGAAGGTGAACGGAAAGGCTCTGGAGCAACGAACCGCCCTTGCTGTCTCTGCCTGACCGGTTCCCCTCCACTGGGATTCTCTACCTCTAACCCTATTACAGGGGCTGAGTCACTGGCTTACTGGTGCTCTTTCATGCCGTCCCTAGGAGGGGTGCGTCACTTGAGTGGGTTGAGTTACTGACGTGATCTTCCTGTCTGGGTTGGCGCCCCCCCCTTGGTTTGTGCTGTGGTGGAGATCTTTGTGGGCTATACTCGGCCTTGTCTCAGGATTGTAAGTTGGTGGCTGAAGATATCCCTCTAGTGGTGCGAGGGCTGTGCTTTGGCAAAGTGGGTGGGGTTATATCCTTCCTGTTTGGCCCTGTCCGGGGGTATCATCGGATGGGGCCACAGTGTCTCCTGACCCCTCCTGTCTCAGCCTCCAGTATTTTTGCTGCAGTAGTTTGTGTCGGGGGGCTAGGGCCAGTTGGTTATATCTGGAGTACTTCTCCTGTCTTATCCAGTGTCCTGTGTGAATTTAAGTATGCTCTCTCTAATTCTCTCCTTCTCTCTTTCTTTCTCTCTCTCGGAGGACCTGAGCCCTAGGACCATACGTCAGGACTACTGGGCATGATGACTCCTTGCTGTCCCCAGTCCACCTGGCCTTGCTGCTGTTCCAGTTTCAACTGTTCTGCCTGCAGTTATGGAACCACTACCTGTCCCAGACCTGCTGTTTTCAACTCTTAATGATCGGCTATGAAAAGCCAACTGACATTTATTCCTGATTATTATTTGACCATGCTTGTCATTTATGAACATTTTGAAGATCTTGGCTCTCTCTAATTCTCTCCTTCTCTCTTTCTTTCTATCTCTCTCGGAGGAACTGAGCCCTAGGAACCGTCAGGACTACCGGGCATGATGACTCCTTGCTGTCCCCAGTCCACCTGGCCTTGCTGCTGTCCCAGTTTCAACTGTTCTGCCTGCGGTTATGGAACCCCTACCTGTCCCAGACCTGCTGTTTTCAACTCTTAATGATCGGCTATGAAAAGCCAACTGACATTTATTCCTGATTATTATTTGACCATGCTTGTCATTTATGAACATTTTGAACATCTTGGCCATGTTCTGTTATAATCTCCACCCTGCACAGCCAGAAGAGGACTGGCCACCCCTCATAGCCTGGTTCCTCTCTAGGTTTCTTCCTAGGTTTTGGCCTTTCTAGGGAGTTTTTCCTAGCCACCGTGCTTCTACACCTGCATTGCTTGCTGTTTGGGGTTTTAGGCTGGGTTTCTGTACAGCACTTCGAGATATTAGCTGATGTACGAAGGGCTATATAAAATAAACTTGATTGATTGATTACGGATACTTTTTGGAATTTTCGTCGAACGGAACGAGGCTGTAGTTTTCTGAACATAACGCGCAACCCAAATGGCGATTTTCTTTTTTTTGTTTTGTTATAAAAGTAATATTTATCGAACAAAAATAACATTTATTGTGTAACTGGGAGTCTCGTGAGTGCAAACATCCAAAGATTATCAAAGGTAAGCGATTAATTGTATTGCTTTTCTGACTTTCTTGACCATGCTAATTTGGGGCTAGCTGTTCTAGCATTGATTGATACACTCACCAAAGCTTGGATTGCTTTCGCTGTAAAGCATATTTTCAAAATCTGACACGATAGGTGGATTAACAACAAGCTTAAAACCTCTACAGAGTACCTAACCCGGATCCGGGAGCACCCCCCACACCCCCCACACTGATTAGCATCGCTAGCATAGCGTCACAATTAAATAGTAGCATCTAAATATCATTAAATCACAAGTCCAAGACACCCAATGAAAGACACAGATCTTGTGAATAAAACCACCATTTCAGATTTTTTAAATGTTTTACAGGGAAGACACAATATGTAAATCTATTAGCTAAACACGTTAGCAAAATGACACCATTTTCTTACTCCAACAGTTTCTTACTCCATCAGGTGCTATCACCAATTCGGCTAAACTAAGATATTGATAGCCACTAACCAACAAAAAAATTCTTAAGATGACAGTCTGATAACATATTTATGGTATAGCATAGTTTTTTTTTTTAAATGTGCATTTTTCAGGTATAAATCACAGTTCTACATTGCAGCTGCAATCTGATATAGTGCTGATGCAGCTAGAACAATTACAGAGACCAACGTTATATAACTAATTACTTGTCTTAAAACATTTCAGAAAAAATACACAGCGTACAGACATTGAAAGCCCAACATCTGGTGAATCCAAACAATATTTCAGATTTTTTAAATGTTTTATAGCGAAAACAAAATGTAGCGCTAAATTCGCATAACCAGGCCAGCCAGAACCAGCTGGACGCGCGCGACCAGTTCACATGCACGACAGATATATGAAATAACATCGTAAATTGGGTCTTACTATTGCTGATCTTTCATCAGAATGTTGATCAAGGTGTCCTTAGTCCTGATGAGTCGTTCAATCCATTCACAATGGCAACTTTCCCTCTTCATTTAGCCTGGGTACTGGTCGACTAGCACGGCTCTGTCCAAAGTTAAAAAACTCACAGAACGGAACACGGCAAAACTCCCGAAAAAATTCTAATAATCTGATTAAACTATATTGAAAAAACATACATTACGGTGATATGGTCACATGTATCAAACAAACTTCGACACGGAGATAGTTTTCATCCGTAACGTCAGCATAACAAAAGTCAATGGCTTCTCTAAACGCGCATCTCAGGAAACCGGAAGTTGTCGGTCACGCTAAAGAAATAGGTCTTATTTCACGTCAGTACAAGATAAACAAAAAATTTCTCCTCTGACGTCTTCCAGACACCCAGAGGAAGAAGAAGGAAGTGTGTTTCGGGTCATAGGTCGCGTGACCATATATAGGCAGAGCTTTGAAGCGAGCATACACATCTTGCAATCTTTTTCTGGCTCAGGGAAAGTGCTGTGAAATGACCTGTGTTTGACTCAGAGACAAAATTGGAACGGTTTTAGAAACCATAGCTTGTTTTCTATCCAATGGCATATGGTTATATGCATATAGTAACAGCAATAATTGAATAAGAGGCAGTTTTATCTGTAGAGGCAATTATGCTAATGTGAAAACAGCACCCCCTGTATTCTCAAGAAGTTAACTGTGTTTTGGTATATTTCACTTGTGATTGCATGATTATAAATATTTTTTGTAATATTTTGCACCCTGCAATTCAGCGGTTGTTTAGGAAAATGATCCCGCTAAAGGGATCCGTAGCTCAGAGAGGCTAACCACATCGCAGGCTGCGTTCAATAAAACCCTGCTAGCTTGATATGCCGCTAGCTAGCAGCTAGGCTAGCTGCGACGCCAAATAGCTCCTCAGACCTGTCCTTAGTCGGCAGGATCACTGGAAAGAGACAAGCAGTCCCAGCAACTGATGCCAACTGCGTTGAGGGATCCAAAATAAGAAGCGAGCTACCTACCAAGAACTTTGTATAGCAAGCTACGGCCATGTAACTCACTATCTTTAGGAGCTATCCATTTTCGTCATTAGGGTGGTGTACCTAATAAACTGTCCAATGTAACTGTAATTAGAGAATGCCCCATTGATCTTGTAAGACAATGGGAACTGAACATTGATACATTGCACTCTCTCTCAACCAGTGGCACCGAAATCCATTGGACCTTATTACCCCAGACCACAAACATCTGCTTCTCTTAATCCTCTTCCTTTATTTTGTAATTGAAATGACCAAGATAGAGAGAATTGGACCAAGACTAAGACAACTATTGGCCATTACCAGATAATATAATGTGCATATGTTTGGGGGTTGAAAGCTGTTCAATAGAGATAGGCCCCAGTGTGTTTGTAGAATGAGCTTTTTCATTGCTCAGGATGTGGGGCTGTGATGGGAGAGATAACATCCAATCCCATAAGAGATGAGGGTAGTGTCCTCCCAAGTATAGGAGGCCAAGGGACAGACCTTAGGCTGCATCTCAAACGACACCCCATTTTCCATGTAGTGCACTACCTTTGAGAAGAGTCCCATGAAGTACCCTCATGATATATGTCCCAAATAACACCTTATTCCCCATGTAGTGCCTTATGATTGGCCAATATGTTGATCCACATGGGGAAATAGGGTCATTTGGTGAGCAGAAACAGAAGAGAAGGATGCATCAATGGGCATCACCTCCAGTGATGAGGGGGGACAAGGAGATATACTTATAATGAGGGTAATTCATCAGGTCACAGGTGAGATTAAGAGGGATTACATGCTGCCTTGGAATCTCTGTCCGTTTCCTAGGAGACATGGTTAAATCGACCTATGATCTCATCGTCTTCATTCAACGTGACATGTTGATTGTGTGCATACGTGCAAGTGTGTGTGTTTGTGAATCATCTGATTGATTTGATCGTACATGAAACAAAGGGCAATTATGTGCAACATTATTTTGCAAAGTTCTCTTGTATACTGTGTAAATGAAATCAACTGAAATGTTTCAGTTTGTTTGCGCATCTGCCATCAAGGGGTACTGTCACATAGAAAAACAGCCTGTGGTACAGAGGCCAACATCTGTCTGCCTCTGTGTGGGCCTTTGATTTGTTTTTGCTCCAGATGGCCCATCATGTATTGCTGTTTTACAACGCAGACCCTGGAGTACACCGAGGATTCCTGCCTCCAGTCAATGGGAAGACTTTCCAGCTGCACAACATTGAACGCCAGATAAATTAGAACTCCTCACCATGGTTACAATGCACCAACAGTCTCTCCTGATAATTACTCCCCCTGCCCTATACATAGCCTAATGAAAGAAAAGTTGAAATGTTAAATTGAAATCATTTTCTGTCATTGATTGTGTTTTTGATGTTGCTGGGTGCAGGAGTCAGTCACACACCGCTCCCAGTGGATAAGCTAATTGATGAGGCTCCCTGGTTATCAGGAGGGGAAAGGAGAGAGGGGAGATCTGGGAGGAGGAGAAGAAAGAGGGAAGAGGTCAATGTGGCAGGGGGAGCAGTCTGGACCTCTTTTTATATTGATCAAAAATATTTTATACTAAACAAAAATATGGGAACACAGATATGCGTCTGGTCACAGATACAGTATCTTAAAAAAATGGGCCTCACAATGGGCCTCAGGATCTCATTACGGTATTTTTTTAAATTCAAATTGCCATTAAGAAAATGTGATTGTGTTCGTTGTCCGTAGCTTATGCCTGCCCATACCATAACCCCACCGCCAGCATGAGGCACTCTGTTCACAGCGTTGACATCAGCAAACCGCTTGCCCTGTTTGTGGGTGTGAGGCCGGTTGGACGTACTGCCAAATTCTTTAAAATGACGTTGGAGGTGGCTTATGGTAGAATAATTAACCTTCAATTATCTGGCAACAGCTCTGGTGGACATTCCTTCAGTCAGCATGCCAATTGCACGCTCCCCTCAAAACTTGAGACATCTGTGGCATTGTGTTGTGTGACAAAACTGCACATTTTACAGTGGACTTTTATTGTCCCCAGCACAAGGTGCATCTGTGTAATGATTATGCTGTTTAATCAGCTTCTTGATATGCCACACAAGTCAGGTGGATGGATTCTCTTGGCAAAGGAGAAATTCTCACTAACAGGGATGTAAATACATTTTTGCACCAAGTTTGACAGAAATAAGCTTTTTGTGTGTACAGTAACTTTCTGTTTTATTTCAGCTCATGAAACATGGGACCAACACTTTGCATGTTGTGTTTATATTGTGGCATTAGCGGGTCCAGTCCTTAGCTAGGTAATTAATTTGATCAAAGAGGAGCCGGTTGAACCAGAGAACTGTGTTTTATTGCCCTGGGAATACAGGCTAATACAGGGTTAGGGGGCTTGCCCAAAACAATAACAGATGTATCTGGCTCACTAACCAGCTAATACATTTGTTTCCATGGAAGTTGTGGGAAAGTATGGTTTTGGTTTCACATTGGTTGTGGAATGAAGTCATATGTTTCCTGACCGTTCTGAGAACAGAAGTGAAAATGTTGCCTATTTTTAGGTTGAAGGGAGGTTCTGAGAATGTTTTCCTGAGAGGTTTTGTTAACGCTCTAAGAATGGAAATTAGAGGTTATTTTGAGATTTTTGAAAAACTTAAAACGTTCATTGAATGTTTAATAACACTGCTAGCTTATTTTGGGTTAACTTTTTTGAACTACAAACACAGATAGGACAAATGGAAATTAATTTCCTGAGGCATTAGTCATGCAAACACATGCATTTTGACACGTGTCGTGACGTGACTATTATTAATGCGATGATGATAATTTTATCAAATCAATTAACTATGTTTAATTATTACAATGATTCAATTAATCATGTAACAATTAACTTATTAGCAATCTTGGGGCACCATGGAAAAAGTTTGAGAGAGGTTTATCTAAAGTTCCAAGTATAATGCTTGTATCTTTTATCAATATTTATTATAAGTATTTCTGTAAGTTGATGTGGCTCTCTGCAAAATCACCGGATGTTTTGGAGGCAAAACATTACTGAACATAACGCGTCAATGTAAACTGAGGTTTTTGGATATAAATATGAACTTTATCGAACAAAACATACATGTATTGTGTAACATGAAGTCCTATGAGTGTCATCTGATGAAGATCAGGTGGGGTGGCGATGATGGGACTAGCTTCCTCTCTCACATCAAAACATATCTGCAGACAAGAGAGCATGATTAAGCCTTGTTTTTTTTATTTTTTATTCTAACACGGCCAGTCATCTTAAATCAGGAAGTGAAATGCAAAATTGACCTTGGATCATTAACTCTGGGACTATTACATATCTGTCTGTATTTCAATGTAAAGCATCTCTTTAATAAAACTTCCTGTTGACCCGACCAAGTTTTAAAAAAAAATGTATTTCATCTTTATTTAACCAGGTAGGCTGGTTGAGAACAAGTTCTCATTTACAACTGCGACCTGGCCAAGATAAAGCATAGCAGTGTGAACAGACAACAACACAGAGTTACACATGGAGTAAACAATAAACAAGTCAATAACACAGTAGGAAAAAAACAAAATGAGTCTATATACATTGTGTGCAAAAGGCATGAGGTAGGCAATAAATAGGCCATAGGAGCGAATAATTACAATTTAGCAGATTAACACTGGAGTGATAAATCATCAGATGATCATGAGCAAGTAGAGATACTGGTGTGCAAAAGAGCAGAAAAGTAAATAAATAAAAGTGACATCTCACCTATGATCATGCTGTGCCCTCTGCCAGTTCAGATGCGGGAGGGGTTCACCAAAACAGCTGATATATATGCCATCATCAGAGTCCTGTTTCGTAGGTGTCCCCTATGACTTCCTTTGTGTTTGAAAAAAGTTGCTTTCAGAACAATTATTTTTGATTGAAAATATAAAAAGTTTTGCTTTCGACAAAAAAACACAAATGTACCTCCATAGCATATAACAATTTGCCTCTGAATAACCACACCTTCATACAAATGTGCTATTGTATGCAGAATTCTTGACGCACAACCCGAAGACGCTGCAATATCCTGCCAGCACGCCCACAAGCGAGACGCTCAGGAGCAGAATGATGAGAAGGGCTAATACCTGAACAATAGACTATTCAACCTTTACGAAAGAATAGTCTAATAGCCGAGCTAAGTGTGAAAACCCCCCCCTCCTATCACAGACCAGATTTGCCCTAACGACCAAGGGGTAGCTTGCTACTCAATATAATAAAGTAATGACTTTTCAAATAAGTTATCTTACACGTTATGTTGCCTGAAAATAAAAACTTCTGACTATTTCTGGTCTAGCAATCAATGACGTACGAGCTCGCTGCCCAGACTTAAATAATTACAAAGAGGAGATTCTCCTGATTAAAATGGTGACCGTGTAACAGTTTTGCTTCTGTCCCTCTCCTCAGCCAACAGCCACCATCGAAGCATCATTACCCATCGCTCCACAAAACCCGAGCTCGCTGCCCAGACTTAAATAATTACAAAGAGGAGATTCTCCTGATTAAAATGGTGACCGTGTAACAGTTTTGCTTCTGTCCCTCTCCTCAGCCAACAGCCACCATCGAAGCATCATTACCCATCGCTCCACAAAACCCCCCACCCTTGCAGAGCAAGGGGAACAACTACTTCCATGTCTCAGAGCGAGTGACATCACCAATTGAAATGCTATTAGCGCGCACCCCGCTAACTAGCTAGCCATTTCACACCGGTTACTAATTGAGTGTATGTAAACTTTTGACCCACTGGGAATGTGATGAAAGAAAGAAAAGCTGAAATAAATCATTCTCTCTACTATTTTTCTGACATTTCACATTCTTAAAATAAAGTGGTGATCCTAACTGAACTCAGACAGGGAATGTTTACTAGGATTAAAAGTCAGGAATTGTGAAAAAAATGTGTTTACATGCATTTGGCTAAGGTGCATGTAAACTTCCGACTTCAACTGTACATATTGTGGCCATTGCATCGGCAGCTAGTTAATGTAGCTAACTGCGTTTCACACTCGCTTTATAACCAGTTCATTTTGACGGTCTTGTAAGACTGCTCCTGGAACATGACAACATACTATAGTGACTAGCTGGAATCATGAGTGTTTTTTACTGGCCTAATTAGGCCGTGTCCATATTTTGGGACAGTGAATGTGTGTTGAATAGTCTGTTAGCTGTAGTTTGGGACCGGCTTCAAGTAATATCAGTCTAACCGTTTTGATTGTGTGTGTGCAGCTGATGTTAGTTACTTGCGTTTCACTTTTTGCACGTCTTTGCTAGATAGCTTCCCCCTGTTCTGTGCAGTTAGTCTGCTCCACGTGGTTGTTCCATGGGCCCATGTCTCATTTCAGCACCAAGCTGTTTTAGCCTCATGCTAGTTTGTTCTCTTTATTTCAGCTGCTTACTATATATTGAGGACGAATATGATTAACTTCTCTGCGCTACGGATCCCTTTTACGGGATCATTTTCCTAAACAACCTTACTAAAAATATTTATAATCATGCAATCACAAGTGAAATATACCAAAACACAGCTTAGCTTGTTGTTAATCAACCTATCGTGTCAGATTTTGAAAATATGCTTTACAGAGAAAGAAATCCAAGCTTTTGTGAGTGCATCAATCAATGCTAGAACAGCTAGCCCCAAATTAGCATGGTCACGAAAGTCAGAAAAGCAATAAAATGAATCGCTTACCTTTGATAATCTTCGGATGTTTGCACTCACGAGACTCACAGTGACACAATAAATGTTCTTTTTGTTCGATAAATATTACTTTTATAACACAAAAACGCCATTTGGGTTGCGCGTTATGTTCAGAAAACTACAGCCTCGTTCCGGTGCTGAAAGGCAGAAGAAAATTCCCAAACGTATCAGATTCAAAAATATTACTAAAAACATTTATAATCATGCAATCACAAGTGAAATATACCAAAACACAGCTTAGCTTGTTGTTGATCCAACTTTCGTGTCAGATTTTGAAAATGTGCTTTGCAACGAAAGCAATCTAAGCTTTTGTGAGTGTAGCATTCAATGCTAGAACAGTTAGCCTTATATTAGCTTGGTTAGCTTGGTCACGAAAGTCAGAAAAGCAATACAATTAATCGCTTTACCTTTGATAATCTTCGGATGTTTGCTCTCACGAGACTCCCAGTTACACAACAAATGTTCTTTTTGTTCGATAAATATTACTTTTATCTTCTTGCGACTACAGGGGGTGCTGTTTTCTCATTAGCATAATTGCATTACAGACTAAACGGCTTCCTACTAAATTCTTGCTCGTACAATATGCATATTATTACTATTATTGGATAGAAAACACTCTCTAGTTTCTATAGGCGTTGGAATTTTGTCTCTGAGTGGAACAGAACTCATTCTACAGCAATTTCCCTGACATGGAGTCAGATTTCACACATTTTGGCCCCTGATCTGGAGTCAGTTTAAAGGCCACTGTGAACGCTATGAGCATACAGACACTGCTTACGTCTTCCCCTGGATGCCTTTACGTGATGACGCTTTGAATGGCGTCGATTGCGCAATCACAGCCACTATAAATGAAAAAAACCTGTAGGTAGGAACTCTTTTCCAGATGCGTCGGGTGCGCGGTGGACACCGACCCTGCTCTTTTTCCAAGCATTAGTGTAGCCAGTTATATTTCTCCGGTCATGTTTCTACTCGTTATAGGAGTTAAAAACATCATAAGGTAGTTCATTTAAACCGTTTTATAGCAATTTATATCCGTTGAGTGCAATTTTGGGACATTTATTTCTGAGACACTGTGAATCTCTGGGCACGGTTCCAGTTCATGCCGAACGCAATGGGCATTTCCACATGGCAAGAGGACAGCTTTCGACCAAAAGACGATTAGACCCAAGAAAGGATTCTTTGCCCAAGATTCTGATGGAAGAACAGCTCAAAGTAGGAACAATTTATTATGATAAATCGTGTTTCTGTCGAAAAATGTTAATTCGCTTATGACGCCATTTTGTTTGACGTAGCTTCGCTTGTTGCAAACTGTATTGAAAAGTAAGGATAATTTAAAAAATGTAAATCAGCGATTGTATTAAGAATTAAATTGTCTATCAATCGCTGTCCACCCTATATTTTTTAGTCACGTTTATGAGTATTTATGTATACGACTAGATCACTGTCTAATATGGCGCACGACATTGTCTGACCAGCTGGGCAACTTTTGTCATTGTCTAACCATGATTTTGGTGGCTAAATATGCACATTTTCGAACAAACTGTATATGGATTGTGTAATATGATGTTACAGGAGTGTCATCTGAAGAATTCTGAGAAGGTTAGTGAAAAAATTAATATATTTTGGCGATGTTTACGTTATCGCTCTCTTTGGCTAGAATCAATGCTCTGGTAACGTTTGCATATGTGGTATGCTAATATAACGATTTATTGTGTTTTCGCTGTAAGACACTTAGAAAATCTGAAATATTGTCTGTATTCACAGGATCTGTGTCTTTCGATTAGTGTATGCTGTGTATTTTTACGAAATGTTTGATGATTAGTAATTAGGTAAACACGTTGCTCTATGTATTTATTCTAGTCCATTTGTGACGGTGGGTGCAATTGTAAACTATGACATCTACCTGAAATATGCACATTTTTCTAACAAAACCTATCCTATACCATAAATATGTTATCAGACTGTCATCTGATGAGGTTTTTTCTTGGTTAGTGGCTATCAATATCTTAGTTTAGCCGAATTGGTGATAGCACCTGATGGAGTAAGAAACTGAAGGAGTTAGAAAAGTGGTGTCTTTTGCTAACGTGGTTAGCTAATAGATTTACATATTTTGTCTTCCCTGTAAAACATTTTAAAAATCTGAAATGGTGGCTTTATTCACAGGATCTGTATCTTTCATTAGGTGTCTTGGACTTGTGATTTAATGATATTTAGATGCTACTATTTAATTGTGACGCTATGCTAGCGATGCTAATCAGTGTGTGGGGGGGGGGGGGGTGGGGTGCCCGGACCCGGGGTAGGTGCTCGTTAGAGGTTATAACAAAAAAACGCCATTTTGGTTGCGCGTTATGTTCAGAAAACCAAAGCCTCGTTCCATTCGACGAAAATTCAAAAAAGTATCCGTAATGGTCGTAGAAACATGTCAAATGTTTTTTATAATCAATCCTCAGGTTGTTTTTAACAAACATAATCGATAATATTTCAACCGGACCGTAACCTATTCAATAAGAGAGAAAAAGAAAATGGAGAGCTCCCCTCTCACGCGCAGGAACTATTCAGAGGACACCTGACTACTTTTGAAAAATCATTTTTCAAAATAAATGCCAGAAACATGGTCTAAAGCCTGGTCACAGCCTGAGGAAGCCATTGGAAAAGGAATCTGGTTGATACCCCTTTAAATGGAAGAAAGACGGGGCAGGAAACACAGATTAAAAAAATAATAATCACTTCCGGGTTAGATTTTCTCAGGTTTTCCCCTGCAGAATCAGTTTTGTTATACTCAGACAATATTTTGACAGTTTTGGAAACTTTGGAGTGTTTTCTATCCTAATCTGTAAATTCTATGTGTATTCTACGATCTGGACCTAAGAAATAGTCCGTTTACCTTGAGAACGTTATTTAAAAAAATAAATAATAATCTGACCCCTAGCGTCAAGAGGTTATTAGGGTGAGTTGTTTATTTAGCCAAATTATAACTGCATTTTTGACTTGTGGGTGATGCTTATAGATACATATTGTGGCCATTGCATCGGCAGCTAGTTAGTCTAGCTAACTGCGTTTCCCACTCGCTTTATCACTTGTTGATTTTTTGAGGTCTTGTAAGACTGCTCCTAGAACATGACAACATAATATAGTGACTAGCTGGAATTATGAGTGTATTTACCTGGACTAATTAGGCCGTATATATTTCGGGACAGTGAATATGAGTTTAATAGTCTGTTTGCTGTGGTTTGGGACCTGCTTCAAGTAATATCAGACAAGTTGTGGTCATGATCCAATATTCTCATAATATACTTTGAAAATAGCATTGCAGGAGTATTGGTGAAAATGTTTGTAGTCGTCCTTATATAATGTGCCATGATTGAAATACAAATGTAATGCTTTTTCATCCATGTTGGCCTTATCGCGTACCATTAACCTCTAACGCCTCACAAACCCGGATCCGGGAGCACCCCCATCAAAAAAGCTGACTAGCATAGCCTAGCCTAAAGCCACAGGGATATCATATAATAAAATGTTCATGAAAGTCCAAGACACCAAATGAAAGATACACATCTTGTGAATCAAGCCATCATTTCTGATTTTTAAAATGTTTTACAGGGAAGACACAATATGTAAATCTATTAGCTAACCACGTTAGCAAAAGACACCACTTCTTTACTCCACCATTTTTTTTACTCCATCGGTAGCTATCACAAATTCGACCAAATAAAGATATAAATAGCCACTAACCAAGAAACAACCTCATCAGATGACATTCTGATAACATATTTATTGTATAGCATATGTTTTGTTAGAATAATGTGCATATTTCAGGTATAAATCAGAGTTTACCATTGCAGCCACCATCACAACTCTCACCAAAGCGACTAGAATAACTACAGAGACCATCGTGTATTAGCTAATTACTCATCATAAAACATTTCTTAAAAATACACAGCGTACAGCAGATGAAAGACACAGATCTGGTGAATCCAGCCAACATTTCAGATTTTCTAAGTGTTTTACAGCGAAAACACAATATAGCGTTATATTAGCTTACCACAATAGCAAACATCACAACAGCATTGATTCATGGCAAAAATAGCGATAACGTATAAACCACCAAAATATATAAATTTTTTCACTAACCTTCTCAGAATTCTTCAGATGACAGTCCTATAACATCATATTACACAATGCATATAGAGTTTGTTCGAAAATGTGCATATTTAGCGGCACAAATCGTGCTTATACAATGAGAATAGTGTCCAAAACCTCAAGCAATCTGTCCGGCGCCATCTTGGAGAGGCACCTATTCTAATCGAAAACTATTCATAAACTTGACTAAAAAATACAGGTTGGACAGCAATTGAAAGACAAATTAGTTCTTAATGCAATCGTTGGGTTACATTTTTAAAATGAACGTTACTTCAAACATACAGCGTGCGCTAAAGCGAGACCGCACCATAATTCATGGCGAAATTATTATTTGACATTTGTCAACATAAGTACGAATTAACAGCATAAAGACTGCTTACTATTTGCTGAGCTTCCATCAGAATCGAATTGAATTGAAAGATGTCGTCTTGTCCTGTCGAAATAGCCGCTAACGTTAGCCACCCACTGGAGAGCAGTCCAACTCGTGAAAGCGCGTGACAAAGAAATCCAGGAAAATCGCAATAAACTGATATAAACTGCTATAAATCGGTATAAATTAACTACCTTATGATGTCTTTAACAACTATAACTAATAAAAACATGACCGGAGATACAGAACTGCTAAAACGAAAGCTTTGCAGGAGGCCATTGTGATGTCCCTGATGCGCCAGGCGCACCGTTGAAAAGGACGGTACTTCCGTTCCACGGTCTTATATAGGGCCCAAGATTGCGCAATCGACTCCATTCAAATTCTCACCGCTTACTGACATCTAGAGGAAGGCGTATGCAGTGCATGTAGCCCGATGGCTTACATGGGGACTTATAAACTGGCCTCAGAACAGGGACCTCGATTTCTGAAATCTCACTCCCTGACAGGAAATGTGCTGCAGATTGAGTTCTGTTTTACTCAGAGAAATAATTCAAACGGTTTTAGAAACTATAGAGTGTTTTCTATTCAATAGTAATAATAATTTGCATATTGTACGAGCAAGAATTGAGTACGAAGCAGTTTAATTTGGGAACTCATTTTTACAAAGTCGAAATGGCTTCCCCCTAGTGTCAAGAAGTTAACTGCTTTCAGTCATGCTGATCAGGGTGAAATTCAGTGGTGAACAAAAACATGTCAAATCAATGACCTGACACTTGAAGACCTTTTGATTGGAGGTAAACTTTTAATTTGTGATTGGAAATAAATGTGTTGTTTTCATACCAGTCAGTCTGATTATTCTTACCATTACAATTGCAATTATAATTGTAGGTTGTTGTTTTAATGTTTGTCACAGCTTTCCTGAAATGTATATATCCCACTTACTAGTTTATCAGAGGCAAAGCTGTATGATGGGTCTGGAACGGAAGTTGATGGGGATGTGTTTGAGGAGGTGGTGACACGGCCAGATCTTGGTGTTTTCAAGCTCACACTGAACAATGATGCTAAAGGTATGTGCTGGTGTTCAAGTCTTGGTTACTTGTGGCATCACTTTTAAAATAACCATACATTTGACATGCCTGTATAATCATCTTTGTGTATTTCAGAATCTTCCCTGATGAGTCCTGTCTCTGCCAGTTCTGTGATGGGTGGTTCAGACCACGAGTCAGTTGATACAATCATTTTGAGCGAGGATGGAAGCCCCTCACGAAAGCGTCAAAGATCTGATGACGAAGCAAAAAACTCATTATTCAATTCAAGTGGCATCAAATGGATTTTTAACTGCTGTTTTAAAAAGAAAAAGCTAATAGAGAGCATACTGAAGAAAAAGCCTGGTGGAGAGGTTGTCATCAAGGAATACTCCAAAACTAAAAGCCTGACTGACTGCACCAGACGAAAGATGATCAACATTCTTATTTCGCCGATGACAGAGACTCATGGGTAAGTTTAAAGGAAAGGTTCATAAGGAAAATTGTTGAGCTTTACTTGCTCCCATATCTGCTGAATGTTTAAAAATGACTTCTGTATCAGTATCTCAGTCACATAATTGGATAGGCTACTGCTGACCATCCACTGCTATTGGTCGAAGATTTCTCTTGTATCAAACTCGATGGGCATGAAACTGACTCAAAAATCACTCCTGATATTTAGCTGACTGGGGACCAATGACATTCTGATTGCCGCCTAAACATAACATTATATTCTTGTCAGGACATCACAACCGCGCAGTGTGAGAGAGACGTTTGCACAAGGCACGTTTGCACAAAGCATGTTCCCGTACCTGAAGGATTCCTACACCGCAAATGGATATGTAAGTATACATTACAACTGATAAAGGGCATCTGCGTTTAATTAGTCTTGTATGGTATCTGAGAAAATGGGACTTGGTTATTTGATTTTTCTTTCAAGATTATTAACCATGTTCATTTTCTTAAGGAACATTATTACAATCCGAATAGTGGAGAAGGGCACCTCTCGTATAGAATCAAAACCATTCAGAGAAATTTGGCTTCATCAGAGAAACGGCCCACTCAACTATAATCTGGAGGGCCAACTGCTGAGAGCGAGTCTTTGGCTACCCTGAGTGAAGACCAGTGCTGAGAGGCCATTCTCTTATGAAGCATTCTTCTGATGAAGAAACAGTCAAACAGAAGATGAAATCGACATTTGAGTACAGGAAGAAGATGACCCACGACCCGAGTAAATGCTCCACCATCCTAACCAAATTTCCACACTTTCTTGACGTGAAGGGCTGGGTAAGTCTGTTTTAAAAACAGTTTTAAGTTGTATAAATTGTGTTTAATCTCTATATGCCAGTTCATGTTGCCCAGTAGTTCAATGAATGTGTGGGCTGGTGATTTACTCAAACTCTGTTTTGGAGGTTAAAGTGGAATGTTTTTGTCTTATTTGTTACAGATTGGACAGGATTTTGTGCTGCTGTTTGGAGAGGGAACATCAGCCAAGGTTTTTGGAGAGGTGGCCAACTACATTCAAGCAAAAGATCATCATGCTAAGCAAGACCCTAAGCAAGACCACTCAGGGAGCTGAACTTCAGGAGCTGATCCAGATGGCAGAATCTGCAGTTGATGAGGGAGCTGACACGAATGCTGATGGTTAGATGATCATAATTTATCATTTATATTTCAAATAACTCTGAAATGTTAATGTCACTGATGGAATTTCCCATTTTAATCAGGATCTCTTTGTTTAGGATGGGACGGTGACATTTCCTCCATCCTTCTCCTGCTCCATTTGACTCCCCCTTCATCACAAGGCCGCAAAAGACCAGGCAAGATGTCTGCATCCCAAGCTGAACATCATCTTGTGATATTCTAAAAGGTTTGTATTGGTATTCTTATTCATGGACAGTGCTGCAGCCGTTATGATGAACTAATGATGGTGTTTGTTTTTGTCGTCTTCAGGCAGGAACCAGTATCCAGGAGCACCTTGATGCGATTGACCAGAGTCGCCAACCATATCTTCTTGCTGTCGGGACCAGGAAGAGCAGCATCCATGCTTACTTCATCATCCTGGACAAGCGAGCCTTACTTCATCATCCTGGACAAGCGAGCCTTGCCCGTGCAAGTCAACGAGCGCTCTTGGTGCCTTCGATGAGCTTTTCAAGACTCACTTCGTTTTTGGTACTGCTTACAATACACTGCTGCGCAACGTATACACCTTCATACAGACAACTGTGTACAACATAGACCTTGGGAAGGTTAAGGAGACTCCAAGGGTTGCTGAGCTCAGAGCTTTTTTAAAGATGGAGTTTACTTTGATTTGGAAGATGGACTATAAATGAAGAGACATTCTGTCTTTTCTAAGAGAAAAATGCATTGCAAATTCAACTTTTTTTATGATGACTTTGAGACTGCTAATCCATTGGGATCAAAAAAGGGTATTCACAAGTTGGGAGGTATATACTTTACTTTGAGAAATGTTACCCCAAAGTTTAATTCAATTTTGGTAAATATTCACTTATGTGCACTCTTCCATACCCAGGACCTTAAAACAGTAAGCGATTTGATAGTGCTTGACACTGAGGGTATTGAAGTTCCCTTCTTCAGTGATCGTATACATGGCAGTATTGTCCAAGTAACTGGAGATAAGCTTGGTATACATTGCCTGGATGGTTTTGTGGAATCATTTAGTGCTCGTTATTGTTGACGTTTTTGCCTCACTGAGAAAGCGGATTTTCAAACGGTGTTCTCTGAGGACGACCCAAGAGTGACTTTACGAACAAAACAGATGCACTCAGACCATTGTCAAACTATTCAGTCAAACCCAACACTGCCTCATGTGTACGGTGTGAAGCATGCTTGCTTATTGAACTCTCTGCAATACTTCAATACTACAGACAATTTTTCTGTTGATATAATGCATGACATTTTAGAAGGAGTTGCACAATTTGAGGTAACTTGTGTTACAATATACACTACTCAAAAAAATAAAGGGAACACTTAAACAACACAATGTAACTCCAAGTCAATCACACTTCTGTGAAATCAAACTGTCCACTTAGGAAGCAACACTGATTGACAATAAATTTCACATGCTGTTGTGCAAATGGAATAGACAAAAGGTGGAAATTATAGGCAATTAGCAAGACACCCCCCAAAACAAGAGTGATTCTGCAGGTGGTGACCACAGACCACTTCTCAGTTCCTATGCTTCCTGGCTGATGTTTTGGTCACTTTTGAATGCTGGCGGTGCTCTCGCTCTAGTGGTAGCATGAGACGAAGTCTACAACCCACACAAGTGGCTCAGGTAGTGCAGTTCATCCAGGATGGCACATCAATGCGAACTGTGGCAAAAAGGTTTGCTGTGTCTGTCAGCGTAGTGTCCAGAGCATGGAGGCGCAACCAGGAGACAGGCCAGTACATCAGGAGACGTGGAGGAGGCCGTAGGAGGGCAACAACCCAGCAGCAGGACCGGTACCTCCGCCTTAGTGCAAGGAGGTGCACTGCCAGCGCCCTGCAAAATGACCTCCAGCAGGCCACAAATGTGCATGTGTCAGCATATGGTCTCACAAGGGGTCTGAGGATCTCATCTCGGTACCTAATGGCAGTCAGGCTACCTCTGGCGAGCACATGGAGGGCTGTGCGGCCCCACAAAGAAATGCCACCCCACACCATGACTGACCCATCGCCAAACCGGTCATGCTGGAGGATGTTGAAGGCAGCAGAACGTTCTCCACGGCGTCTCCAGACTCGGTCACGTCTGTCACATGCGCTCATGTGCTCAGTGTGAATCTGCTTTCATCTGTGAAGAGCACAGGGCGCCAGTGGCGAATTTGCCAATCTTGGTGTTCTCTGGCAAATGCCAAACGTCCTGCACGGTGTTGGGCTGTAAGCACAACCCCCAACTGTGGACGTCGGGCCCTCATACCACCCTCATGGAGTCTGTTTCTGACCGTTTGAGCAGACACATGCACATTTGTGGCCTGCTGGAGGTCATTTTACAGGGCGCTGGCAGTGCACCTCCTTGCACAAAGGCGGAGGTAGTGGTCCTGCTGCTGGGTTGTTGCCCTCCTACGGCCTCCTCCACGTCTCCTGATGTACTGGCCTGTCTCCTGGTAGCGCCTCCATGCTCTGGACACTACGCTGACAGACACAGCAAACCTTTTTGCCACAGCTCGCATTGATGTGCCATCCTGGATGAACTGCACTACCTGAGCCACTTGTGTGGGTTGTAGACTCCGTCTCATGCTACCACTAGAGTGAGAGCACCGCCAGCATTCAAAAGTGACCAAAACATCACCCAGGAAGCATAGGAACTGAGAAGTGGTCTGTGGTCACCACCTGCAGAATCACTCCTTTTTGGGGGGTGTCTTGCTAATTGCCTATAATTTCCACCTTTTGTCTATTCCATTTGCACAACAGCATGTGAAATTTATTACATTTACATTTACATTTAAGTCATTTAGCAGACGCTCTTATCCAGAGCGACTTACAAATTGGTGCATTCACCTTATGACATCCAGTGGAACAGCCACTTTACAATAGTGCATCTAGATCTTTTAAGGGGGGGGGGGGGGGGCAGAAGGATTGCTTTATCCTAGGTATTCCTTGAAGAGGTGGGGTTTCAGGTGTCTCCGGAAGGTGGTGATTGACTCCGCTGTCCTGGCATCGTGAGGGAGTTTGTTCCACCATTGGGGTGCCAGAGCAGCGAACAGTTTTGACTGGGCTGAGCGGGAACTGTACTTCCTCAGTGGTAGGGAGGCGAGCAGCCCAGAGGTGGATGAACGCAGTGCCCTTGTTTGGGTGTAGGGCCTGATCAGAGCCTGAAGGTACTGAGGTGCCGTTCCCCTCACAGCTCCGTAGGCAAGCACCATGGTCTTGTAGCGGATGCGAGCTTCAACTGGAAGCCAATGGAGAGAGCGGAGGAGCGGGGTGACGTGAGAGAACTTGGGAAGGTTGAACACCAGACGGGCTGCGGCGTTCTGGATGAGTTGTAGGGGTTTAATGGCACAGGCAGGGAGCCCAGCCAACAGCGAGTTGCAGTAATCCAGACGGGAGATGACAAGTGCCTGGATTAGGACCTGCGCCGCTTCCTGTGTGAGGCAAACATGACAGTTTGATTTCACAGAAGTGTGATTGACTTGGAGTTACATTGTGTTGTTTAAGTGTTCCCTTTATTTCTTTGAGCAGTGTATATATAAGCCAACTTTGTGACTGCTAAAGATGTGTAGAGTTAATTCATTTAACTATAGCTACAAAGAGAGGAGGAATCGTCCACCTGCACTCAAATTGGAGCAATGATTTGGGTCTAAATGCTATTCAGTCTTGATGTCTTCTCTATAATTTGCTATTGATATTTGGTGATCTGGTACAAAAAGATGATAGATACTGGCAGCTGCTTCTGTTACAACTACAAATTGTAAATATTGTGTTTTCTCCTATACTAACAAAGGGCATGACTATTTATCTGAAGCACTTCATTGCTGAACATCATAGGCATTTCATGTATTTGTTTCCTAATAGAAATCTGTTACCGAAACACCACTTCACGATACATTATCCTCGTTGTATAAGGAACATTGGGCCCATTCTTCATGTATGCGCTACGAGGCTAAACAACATTTATTTAAAAAGCAACTGAAGAGTTCTAAGAATGCCACTATGACCTTAACCAAAATTACATTGCATATTATTGGGAAACGTTCAGCCAGGATAGACTAGCTATAGGTCCAGGAAAGATGTCAAGGCTCAATGACCTGAAAGAAAGCCATGAGATTGCTGCCAAGTTGAATGTCTCAGCGCACACAAATGTTTTGTCAGTTAAATGGGTAAAGCACCATGGTACAGAATATCATCTTGATTTTGTCATATGTGGTGAAGTAGTCATTGAATTGCCAGTATTTTACAAAATGTAGGCTATTGTTTTGAAAGAGGATAATTCTTTGGGGGTTGGGTCAGCTCTTGAAACCTTATGCTTTAATGATAGTTTGCATGCATTTAAAGTTGTTTTGAAGCAAAGTCCACCATGCAAGATGTTTCATGTAAATTACATCTATCACAAACCTTTTGATTTGCTCATGTCATATGGAGCAAGGGATTTTTTTGACTACATTGTCCCCTACTGTCACTTGATAACAGTTTAAGCCAGGGCTGTTACTTATGGTTAGGTTGTGAGAAACATATTTGTTTTTAATGTAAATGTCTTCATTTTCCAACAAATCTATTGATTTGTTCATGTCATATGGAGCAAGGGATTCTTTTGACTACATTCTACTCTCACTTGATAGCAGTTTTAAGAACTGTAATATCTTATGTTTCACCGAGTCGTGGCTGAACGACAACACGGATAATATAGAGCTGGCGGGATTTTCCATGCACCGGCAGAACAGAGAAGATGCTACGTCTGGTAAGACAGGTGTGGGGGTGTGTGTCTTTTTGTCAATAACAGCTGGTACGCAATGTCTATTATTAAAGAACTCTCGAGGTATTGCTCGCCTGAGGTAGAGTACCTTATGATAAGCTGTAGACCACACTATGTACCAAGAGAGTTCTCATCTATATTATTCGTAGCCATCTATTTACCACCACAGATGAATGCTGGCACGAAGACCGCACTCAACAAACTCCATAAGGCCATAAGCAAACAAGATAATGCTCATCCAGAAGCTTCGCTCCTAGTGGCCTGGGACTTTAATGCAGACAAACTTAAATCAGTTTCACCACATTTTTTACCAGTATGTCACATGTGCAACAAGAGGAAAAAAACTTTACTCCACACACACAGATACATACAAAGCTCTATCCCACCCTCCATTTGGCAAATCTGACCATAATTCTATCATCCTGATTTCTGTTTACAAGCAAAAACTAAAGCAGGAAGTACCAGTGACTCGCTCAATATGGAAGTGGTCAGATGACACAGATGATACGCTACAGGTGTAACGGTTGTCGTCGGTGGAAGGAGAGGACCAAAGCGCAGCGAGGTTAGTGTTCATCTTATTTAATAAATCCAAAACTGAACACTTCAAATACAAAAACAACAAAGTGAAAACCGAAACAGTTCTATCTGGTGCAGACACACAAAGACTGAAAAAAACCACCCACAAAACCCAACAGAAAACAGGCTACCTAAATATGGTTCCCAATCAGGGACAACGATTGACAGTTGCCTCTGATTGAGAACCATATCAGGCCAAACACAGAAAACCAACACAGAAATAGAAAACATAGATTACCCACCCAACTCACGCCCTGACCTACTAAAACAAAAGACAAAACCAAAGGAACTAAGGTCAGAACGTGACAACAGGACTGTTTTGCTAGCACAAGCTGGAATATGCTCCGGGATTTATCCAATGGCATTGAGGAGTATACCACCTCAGTCATCGGCTTCATCAATATGTGCATCGACGTCGTCGTCCCAACAGTGACCGTACGTACATATCCCAACCAGACGCCATGGATTACAGACAGCATCCGCATCGAGCTAAAGGCTAGAACTGCCACTTTCAAGGAGTGGGATACTAATCTGGACGCTTATCAGAAATCCCGCTATGCCCTCAGACGAACCATCAAACAAGCAAAGCACCAAGACAGGATTAAGATTGAACCCTACTACACCAGCTCTGACGCTCGTCAGATGTGGCACGACTTGTAAACTATTGCCCACTACTCGCCCATTGACGCGAGCCTACCAGACGAGCTAAATGCCTTTTATGCTCACTTTGAGGCAAGCTACACTGAAGCATGCATGAGAGCACCAGCTGTTCTGGACGACTGTGTGATAACGCTCTCGGTAGCAGATGTGAGCAAGACCTTTAAACAGGTCAGCATTCACAAAGCCGCGGAGCCAGATGGATTACCAGGATGTCTCCTCGAAGCATGCGCGGACCAACTGGCAAGTGTCTTCAGACATTTTCAACCTCTCCCTGACTGTCACAACTACATGTTTCAAGCAGACCACCATAGTACCTGTGCCCAAAGAAGCGAAGGTAACCTGCCTAAATGATTACCGCCCCGTAACACTCACGTCAGTCGCCATAAAATGCTTTGAAAGGCTGGTCTTGGCTCACATCCTCAGCATGCTCCTGGATACCATAGACCCACTCCAATTCGCATACCTCCCCAACAGATCCACAGATGACGCAATCTCAATCACACTCCACACTGCCCTTTCCCACCTGGACAAAAAGAACACCTATGTGAGAATTCTGTTCATTGACAACAGCTCAGCTTTCAACACCATAGTGCCCACGAAGCTCTTCACTAAGCTAAGGACCCTGGGACTGAACACCGCCCTTTGCAACTGGATCCTGGACTTCCTGACGGGCCGCCCCCAGGTGGTAAGGGTAGGCAACAACACGTCTGCCACGCTGATCCTCAACACTGGGGCCCCTCAGGGGTGTGTACTTAGTCCCCTCCTGTACTCCCTGTTCACCCACGACTGCGTGGCCAAACACGACTCCAACACTATCGTTAAGTTTGCTGACGACACAATAGTAGTAGGCCTGATCACTGACAATGATGCCTTTAAGGAGGAGGTCAGAGAACTGGCAGTGTGGTGCCAGGACAACAACCTCTCTCTCAATGTGAGCAAGACAAAGGAGCTGATCGTGGACTATAGGAAAAAGCGTGCCGAACAGGTCCCCATTAACATCAACGGGGCTGTAGTGTAGCGTGTCGAGAGTTTCAAGTTCCTTGGTGTTCACATTATCAACGAACTATCATGGTCCAAACACACCAAGACAGTCGTGAAGAGGGCATGGCTACACCTTTCCCCCTCAGGAGACTGAACATATTTGGCATGGGTCCCCAGTTCTACAGCTGCACCATTGAGAGCATCCTGACCAGTTGCATCACTGCCTGGTATGGTAATTGCTCGGCAGCTGACCATAAGGCGCTACAGTGGGTAGTGCGTATGGCCCAGTGCATCACTGGGGCCTTGCTTCCTGCCATCCAGGACCTATATAATAGGCATGTCAGAGGAAAGCCCATAAAATTGGCAGACTCCAGTTACACAAGTCATAGACTGTTTCTCTGCTACCGCATGGCAAGCGGTACCGGAGCGCCAAGTCTAGGACCAAAAGGCTCCTCAACAGCTTCTACCCCCAAGCCATAAGACTGCAGAACAATTAATCAAATGTCCACCGGACTATTACATTGACCCCCTCTGGAGTGATGAATCACGCTTCACCATCTGGCAGTCCAACGGACGAATCTGGGTTTGGCCGAAGCCAGGAGAATGCTACCTGCCCTAAAGATTGGTGGAAGAGGAATAATGGTCTGGGGCTGTTTTTCATGGTTCGGGCTAGGCCCCTTAGTTCCAGCGAAGGGAAATCTTAACACTAAAGTATACACTGACATTCTAGACAATTCTGTGCTTCCAACTTTGTGTCAACAGTTTGGGGAAGGCCCTTTCCTGGATAATGTCCCCGTACATAAAGCGAGGTTCATACAGTTCATACAGTGTGTCGAGATTGGTGTGGAAGAACTTCACTGGCTTCCACAGAGCCCTGAACTCACCCCGTTGGGATGAATTGGAACGTCGACTGCGAGCCAGGCCTAATTGCCCAACATCAGTGCCCAACACGCTTGTGGCTGATTTTTACATTTACATTTTACATTTTAGTCATTTAGCAGACGCTCTTATCCAGAGCGACTTACAGTAGAGTGCATACATTTTATTACATTTTACATACTGAGACAAGGATATCCCTACCGGCCAAACCCTCCCTAACCCGGACAACGCTATGCCAATTGTGCGTCACCCCACGGACCTCCCGGTTGCAGCCGGCTGCAACAGAGCCTGGGTGCGAATCCAGCCCAGCCTGGGCGCGAACCCAGAGACTCTGGTGGCGCAGCTAGCACTGCGATGCAGTGCCCTAGACCACTGCGCCACCCGGGAGGACATTGGAAGCAAGTTCCCGCAGCAATGCTCCAACATCTAATGGAAAGCCTTCCAAGAAGAGTGGGGTGTTATAGCAGCAAAGGGGGACCAACTCCATATTACTGCCCATGATTTTGGAATGAGATGTTCGGCGAGCAGGTGTCCACATACTTTTGGTTATGTAGTGTATATACACACACACACACATATATATATATATATATATATATATATATATATATATATATATATATATAAATATATATATATACACTGCTCAAAAAAATAAAGGGAACACTTAAACAACACAATGTAACTCCAAGTCAATCACACTTCTGTGAAATCAAACTGTCCACTTAGGAAGCAACACTGATTGACAATAAATTTCACATGCTGTTGTGCAAATGGAATAGACAAAAGGTGGAAATTATAGGCAATTAGCAAGACACCCCCCAAAACAGGAGTGATTCTGCAGGTGTTGACTACAGACCACTTCTCAGTTCCTATGCTTCCTGGCTGATGTTTTGGTCACTTTTGAATGCTGGCGGTGCTCTCACTCTAGTGGTAGCATGAGACGGAGTCTACAACCCACACAAGTGGCTCAGGTAGTGCAGTTCATCCAGGATGGCACATCAATGCGAACTGTGGCAAAAAGGTTTGCTATGTCTGTCAGCGTAGTGTCCAGAGCATGCAGGCACTACCAGGAGACAGGCCAGTACATCAGGAGACGTGGAGGAGGCCGTAGGAGGGCAACAACCCAGCAGCAGGACCGCTACCTCCGCCTTTGTGCAAGGAGGTGCACTGCCAGCGCCCTGCAAAATGACCTCCAGCAGGCCACAAATGTGCATGTGTCTGCTCAAACGGTCAGAAACAGACTCCATGAGGGTGGTATGAGGGCCCGACGTCCACAGGTGGGGGTTGTGCTTACAGCCCAACACCGTGCAGGACGTTTGGCATTTGCCAGAGAACACCAAGATTGGCAAATTCGCCACTGGCGCCCTGTGCTCTTCACAGATGAAAGCAGGTTCACACTGAGCACATGAGCACATGTGACAGACGTGACAGAGTCTGGAGACGCCGTGGAGAACGTTCTGCTGCCTGCAACATCCTCCAGCATGACCGGTTTGGCGATGGGTCAGTCATGGTGTGGGGTGGCATTTCTTTGTGGGGCCGCACAGCCCTCCATGTGCTTGCCAGAGGTAGCCTGACTGCCATTAGGTACCGAGATGAGATCCACAGACCCCTTGTGAGACCATATGCTGACACATGCACATTTGTGGCCTGTCTCCTGGTAGCGCCTGCATGCTCTGGACACTACGCTGACAGACACAGCAAACCTTTTTGCCACAGTTCGCATTGATGTGCCATCCTGGATGAACTGCACTACCTGAGCCACTTGTGTGGGTTGTAGACTCCGTCTCATGCTACCACTAGAGTGAGAGCACCGCCAGCATTCAAAAGTGACCAAAACATCAGCTAGGAAGCATAGGAACTGAGAAGTGGTCTGTGGTCACCACCTGCAGAATCACTCCTGTTTTGGGGGGTGTCTTGCTAATTGCCTATAATTTCCACCTTTTGTCTATTCCATTTGCACAACAGCATGTGACATTTATTGTCAATCAGTGTTGCTTCCTAAGTGGACAGTTTGATTTCACAGAAGTGTGATTGACTTGGAGTTACATTGTGTTGTTTAAGTGTTCCCTTTATTTATTTGAGCAGTGTATAAATATATATATATATATATCTATATTATACATTCTGTCATATTTATGTGATAATAATGTCTGCCATTTAAAGGGGCTTTACACCAGCATTTGAAATGTACTTAATTTTATTGACAAAAACTGATGTATACATTGATCCTGATAGACAATGTGCAATATAGCTTAATTTTATTTATTTACTTACCCCACAGCCAGCATTAGCATCATTGCAGGTGCAACAATGGGAGTGCCATGGCTTATGGCAGGATGATTCAGAAAGCATGCCCAAATCCTCAAAGTCACTTTAAACCTAATGTTATAGTAACCCAAATACCATAACAAGTTGCACATATAGACTATTGGAGGATATTATAGGATTTTGGTATTTATATAACATTTCCTGCAGATTTTTTTTTTTTTTTATTGAAAAATATACACCAATACAACAATATGTATACATTGAGGGTAGCTGGTTTCTGTTAGCAGAGTTCTGAGCTGTTCTGACTGCAAGTAAGCATATATGTAAGGTCATACCTAGTTACAGTATAACCATTTATAACCATAGTCGGAACATAAGGTGCTCCATCTCTGCAGGTGATCTGTTTATCTGACCATTCTTGATAGACACGGTTCTTGACACACTCAAATTGGTGCGCCTGGGACCTACTACCATACCCCTTTCAACGACACTTAAATATTTTGTCTTGCCCATGAATGGCACACATACACAATCCATGTATCAACTGTCTCAAGGATTAAACATCCTTCTTTAACCTGTTTCCTCCCCTTCATCTACACTGATTGAAGTGGGTGACATCTATAAGGGATCATAGCTTTCACCTGGAATCACCTGGAAAGAGCTGCTCTTGTGTTATTACATTCTTAATGTTTTGTACACCCAGTGTATGTCGGTAGTATGAAGGTTGCAAAATGTTCTCTCCACCAACATAAGGCAAGAGGGGTGTGAACAGTTTGGGGTCGCCTGGGTTGCAAAGTAGGGGGTTGTTATCACGCTGATAAATGACAATATCAATCCGGACCTTTGCCACCTACGAAATGTGTGTGATTGGACCTTCTCAAATAGTAGTTGAGTACCCCTGCTCTAACCTATACGCAATATAGATGTTCCTTCCCGGTAGATCAGAGTTTGTATCCCAAATGGCACCCAATTCTCTATGTATTGCACTACTTTTGACCAGGACCCATAAGGCTTGGGTAAAGAATAGTGCACCAAATAGGGAATACAGACCATGTGTACTTGTTGTAAGCAGACTCTGCTTTGCAGTGTATGTGTGCATGTGTGTGTAGTTCTTTGTATGTGTGTTGGTGAGGGTATGTGTTTCAATGCATGTGTTTCAATATGTGTGTGTGTGTGCATCCGTTTCTATTACACCAGTTGGTGTGTTTGTGTGTGCCACTGTGTGTTTGTCCTTATGTTTGTGGCGCTGTTTATTCTAGTGTCACAGTGTGTGTTCTGGGATTTTGGGGCTGGAGGCGATTCTCTTCTCCCATAGCAGCTGTGATTGGAGCTCCCAAACAGGCCAGTGTGGGCTCCCAGCACTACACCCCTGAATGGGAGGCAACAGCAGGCGCCCAGAGAGAGGGGAAGGCAGACGAGCCTGCTTCCACAGATAAACTTTACCAGTTCTGGTCAACAACGGGATCTGCACAATACAACTGTTAATGCACTACTGTAGGCTTAAGCACGGGTGTTTACCACTGAGATTTAACTGAATCTTCGCCTCAAGATGACACATGCCCTGATCAGATGCCTTTATCTGTGATTGCCTCGGTTATGTACACAAATGGGATTATAGCGGTCATCAATGTGGTATCCATCTCCAGAGAGCTGCAAGTGTGTGGAAGTCCTTATTTCTATATCCATTTGGAGAACTAAGACAGTGGGGGCGTTGTGAGGGAACAAACTGTTGGCCATCTTTCCTCCGATGCTGCAAGTCCCTTTTGTTTCTGCTGAGGGGAAATGTCATTGCTTAAAGCCCAGCCTGCATGGCAGAGTTGTAGAATTGATTTCTGTGAAGGTCACTGAATGTGTTATCCTAATCAGGAAGACACAGCTGCCTTTAGTCATCCGCTGGGTAGGCCGGCACAGCCAGTGGTGGAACGACAAATGTTCAATTCACAGACTCTGCTGTTCCACTATAATGAGAATGTAGCCAGAATGCTGGTGTTTTTCTTTTTCACTTGAGAAGAGCTGGGTTGTTTGCCGTTGGCCCCAGTGGCAGGTAAGGTGAATTAACGTGCCATGTTAGGCGACATGTTAGGAGAATTAAGTTAAGGTTAGGAAAAGGGTTAGGGTAGGGCTTTTCAACTATATTCTTAAGGGTGCGAGATTTGAAAAAGGGTATTTCAGGGGGGCCAGATATTTTCGACCATGGATTACTCTTCCTAAAACTGGTATATAAAACAATGTTACAAACACAATTATAACCTTATAATTCACTTTTATTCAAATTAAATGTTGCTAAAAGTTCATTTTAAGTGCTTCAAGATTAGCCTATTTTTGTGCATTTCTACTTATAACACCGTTGACCGGCATCACATTCATTCATCTTTTGTTTTCATTTACACATAGGTAAGGTTTTATGCATGGCATATCTCAGTTGACCAGAATCATGTTCTGTTCTATTTTCTATTTCTTTCTCATTTCGTTATTTGACTTTTTTAAATACGCCTATGTAGATATTCCATAAAAAATCGGCTGTTTCCAGCTACAATAGTAATTTACAACATTAACTATGTATACACTGTATTTCTGATCAATTTGATGTTATTTTAATTGACTTTTCTTTCAAAAACAAGGACATTTCTAAGTGACCCCAAACTTTTTAACAGTAGTGTATGTAGATGCACTGTAAAATACATTCTGTACATTTTACAGTGTATTACTGGCAGTTAAGTTGCCAACAAAGTATTGTTAATCTACAGAATTTTATTGTCAACTTGATTGCTAGTAAATTACTGTAAAAGAGGCACCAGTAACTTAATGTAAATAATATTATAATAATGTAAATTTACACCGTTTTAATGTAAGTCAAAATTATTACAGAACTTTATTGGCAAATTAATTGTCAGAACACTACTGTAAATGAGACACCAGTAACTTAATGTAAATATATGAGAACCATTGAATGGAGGCGGCAGGTAGCCTAGTGGTTAGAGTGTTAGGCCAGTAACCGGAAGGTTGCTGGCTTGAATCCCTGAGTTGAAGAGGTACAAATATGTTGTTCTGCCCCTGAGCAAAGCAGTTAACCCACTGTTCCCTGGGCGCCAAAGACAATGATGTCGATTAAGGCAGCCCCCTGCACCTCTCTGATTCAGAGGGGTTGGGTTAAATGCGGAAGACACATTTCAGTTTAATATATTCAGTTGGACAACTGACTAGGTATTCCCATTTCAAGAAGCTAGGTGCATGTCACTACTTCACATGAGAGCCATTTGACTTAGACCTAAAAATAATAATCCAGTGATCATACACTGTTTACCAGGGGGCAGGGCTACTGACGTTAAGGCTAACCTGAAGATGGTACTGGTGAGAGCATAGGGATATTGTTATCCATGTTGGCCCCAACGATGTTTGGATGAAACAGTCAGAGGTCACCAAGCGCAACATAGCTTCAGCGTGTAAATCAGCTAGAAAGATGTGTCGGCATCGCGTAATTGTCTCTGGCCCCCTCCCAGTTAGGGGGAGTGATGAGCTCTACAGCAGTGTCTCACAACTCAATCGCTGGTTGAAAACTGTTTTCTGCCCCTCCCAAAAGATAGAATTTGTAGATAATTGGCCCTCTTTTTGGGACTCACCCACAAACAGGACCAAGCCTGGCCTGTTGAGGAGTGACGGACTCCATCCTAGCTGGAGGGATGCTCTCATCCTATCTACGAACATAGACAGGGCTCTAACTCCCCTAACTCCATAATGAGATAGGGTGCAGGCCAGGCAGCAGGCTGTTAGCCAGCCTGCCAGCTTAGTGGAGTCTGCCACTAGCACAGTCAGTGTAGTCAGCTCAGCTATCCCCATTGAGACTGTGTCTGTGCCTCGATCTAGGTGGGGCAAAACTAAACATGGTGGTGTTCGCTCTAGCAATCTTACTGGAATAAAGACTTCCTCCATTCCTGTCATTATTGAAAGAGATTGTGATGTCTCAGATCTCAAAATAAGGCTACTTAATATTAGAGCCCTCATTTCCAAGGCAGATATAGTCAATGAACTAATCACTGATCATAATCTTGATGGGTTTGGCCTGACTGAAAAATGGCTTAAACCTGATGAATTTACTGTGTTAAATGAGGCCTCTCCTCGTGGTTGCACTACTGACCATATCCCCTGCGCATCTCACAAGTATTGCTAACATTTACGATAGCAAATTTCAATTTACCCCCCAAAAATGACAGTATTTTCGTCTTTTGAGCTTCTAGTCATGAAATCTATGCAGCCTACTCAATCACTTTTTATACGTAGCTACTGTTTACAGCATTCCTCACTGAGTACCATGAATTCCTATTGGACCTTGTAGTCATGGAAGATAATATTCAAATTGTTGGTGACTTTAATATTCACATGGAAAAGTCCACAGACCCTCTCCAAAAGGCTTTCGAAACCATCATTGACTCAGTGGATTTTGTCCAACATGTCTCTGGATCTACTCACTGCCATAGTCATACTCTGGACCTCGTTTTGTCCCGTGGAATGAATATTTTGGATCTTAATGTTTTCCTCATAATCCTGGGCTATCGGACCACCATTTTTTTATGTTTGTAATCACAACAAATAATCTGCTCAGACCCCAACCAGGGATCATCAAAAGCCATGCTATAAATTCTCGGACAACCCAAAGATCCATAGACAAAACAGAGATGCTTGTTCTAGGTCCCAAGAAACAAAGAGATCTTCTGTTGGATCTGACAATTAATCTTGATGGGTCTACAGTTGTCTCAAATAAAACTGTGAAGGACCTCGGCGTTAGTCTGGACTTCAATCTCTCTTTTGACAAACATATCAAGACTGTTTCAAGGACAGCTTTTTTCCATCTACTTAACATTGCAAAAATCTGAAACTTTCTGTACAAATATTATGCAGAAAAATGTATCCATGCTTTTGTCACTTCTAGATTAGACTACTGCAATTCTCTAGTTTCCGGCTACCCGGATAAAGCCCTAAATAAACTTCAGTTACTGCTAAACACTGCTGCTAGAATCTTGACTAGAACCAAAACATTTGATCATATTACTCCAGTGCTAGCCTATCTTCATTGTCTTCCTGTTAAGGCTAGGGCTGATTTCAAGGCTTTACTGCTAACCTACAAAACATTACATGGGCTTGCTCCTACCTATCTTTCCGATTTGGTCTTGCCGTACATACCTACACGTACGCTACGGTCACAAGACACAGGCCTCCTTTTAGTCCCTAGAATTTCTAAGCAAACAGCTGTAGGCAGGGCTTTCTCCTATAGAGCTCCATTTGTATGGAATGGTCTGCCTATCCATGTGAGTGTCGCAGACTCTGTCTCATCCTTTAAGTCTTCATTGAAGACTCATCTATTCAGTAGGTCCTATGATTGAGTGTAGTCTGTCCCAGAAGGTGAACGGAAAGGCACTGGAGCAACGAACCACCCTTTCTGTCTCTGCCTGGCCGGTTCCCCCCTCTCCACTGGGTTTTCTGCCTCTAACCCTATTACGGGCGCTGAGTCACTGGCTTACTGGTGCTCTTCCATGCCGCCCCTAGGAGGGGTGCGTCACTTGAGTGGGTTGAGTCACTGACGAGATCTTCCTGTCCGGGTTGGTGCCCCCCTTGGGTTCGTGCCGTGGGGGAGATCTTCGTGGTCTATACTCAACCTTGTCTCAGGGTAGTAAGTTGGTGGTTTGAATATATCCCTCTACTGGTGTGGGGGCTGTGCTTTGGAAAAGTGGGTAGGGTTATATCCTGCCTGGTTGGCCCTGTCCGGGGGTATCGTCGGATGGGGCCACAGTGTCTTTGGACCCCTCCTGTCTCTGCCTCCAGTATTTATGCTGCAATAGTTTATGTGTCGGGGGGCGAGGATCAGTCTGTTATATCTGGAGTATTTCTCTTGTCTTATCTGGTGTCCTGTGTGAATTTAAGTATGCTCCCTCTAACTCTCTCTCTCTCTTTTCTCTCTTTTTCCTTCTTTCTCTCTTCTCTCTGAGGACCTGAGCCCTAGGACCATGCCTCAGGACTCCCTGGCCTGATGACTCCTTACTGTCCCCAGTCTACCTGTTGTCCCCAGTCCACCTGCTGCTGCTCCAGTTTCAACTGTTCTGCATGCGGCTATGGAACCCTGACCTGTTCACCGGACGTGCTACCTTGTCCCAAACCTGCTGTTTTCAACTCTCTAGAGACAGCAGGAGCGGTAGAGATACTCTGAATGATCGGCTATGAAAAGCCAACTGACATCTACTCCTGAGGTGCTGACCTGTTGCACCCTCTACAACCACTGTGATTATTATTATTTGACCCTGCTGGTCATCTATGAACGTTTGAACATCTTGGCCATGTGCTGCTATAATCTTCACCCAGAAACACAGCCATAAGAGGACTGGCCACCCCTCAGAGTCTGGTTCCTCTCTAGGTTTCTTCCTAGGTTCCTGCCTTTCTAGGGAGTTTTCCCAAGCCACCGTGCTTCTACATCTGCATTGCTTGCTGTTTGGGGTTTTAGGCTGGGCTTCTGTATAGCATTTTGTGACATCAGCTGATGTAAAAAGGGCTTTATGAATACATTAGATTGATTTGAAAGTTTTTTTGTTGTTGTTGATTGAATTGTGTTTTTTTGGCAGAAATGTCTTTTGGAACATGGGATTTTTCGTGTGCCTTAATCCCTAAGGTTGATGTTCTCGCCTCACGGAAATCTAATTAACATAATTAAAAAATCCAGCTAAAAATCTGTCAGTTTAAGCTAGAGATATCTGTTTTTTACCCCCTTTGGCTGCATCTCTATCCACTGCATCTGCCTATGACAGCGGCAGAACAGTGTTTGTCAGACATCACGAAAACCAGTCTTCTCACATTATTGTTTGTAGCGTCTGAACGGTTTGGCAAGATTAGACTCTCACGAACACGATGGTGTTCTCTGTTGATTCTATGACCCCCACAGCATGTTGGGACTCATCTGAAGTCGGAGCAGCCGATCTGCCAACTTCTGTCTGTAGCGTCTGAACAGTTTGGGCTACACACTAATATACTGTAACCCTTCTGTGGAAAGGTGAGACTCTCACGAACTCATACATATCCTTTTTTTTGCTTCACAAGACTCGTCTGAAGGTCCACCGGTACCAGTTGACAAAACCTATTGAAGAATATGTTCTACAGTCTATGGAGACTGGTACAAGGGATATCGGGTTAATAAAAAACATAATATTCCCATTGGAAGGTGACTACTTTTATACTGTTGCTTACAATTACGTAGCTAACAAGTTGAATGAACAGAAATCCATTCATTGAGTATCCGTTTCACGCTCCTCTGTCCCAAGTTAGCTGGCTAACTGTAAAATTTAGTTATGGATCCGCTTTTTTGCAACATGCTAATGTGGCAGTGAGTTGAAAGCCAAGGCTAGAAGCAGAAATAATGTGCAATTTCATGGCATGTACCGAATCAATTCCAAGATTTGACTCACATGTTCACAAGATGACTGCAACATTTCCCTTTCCACAAGCCAGCTATACATTTCAAAGCGAGGAGAATGACACTGACATAAAATAATCTATTACTGATTTAGCTAAGAGGCAATGTTAGAAAAATATTCAACAAGTAGTCTAGGCTAACATTATTAAAAAAAATATGTCCAACATATGAAAAAGCCTGATAATAAATCTAAAAAAGTATAGCAGGTTTCGTTTCACGAGTCTGTTGAACAGTTTTTACTAGATACCATAGCTACAAAGTCAGTTTTATATATCATAAAAATTTATGAAAACCAAAATGTGTTTTTGGTCTTAATTTAAGGTTAGGCATAAGATTAGTAGTGTGGTTAAGGTTAGGGATACGGTTAGGGTTCGATTTTAAATCACATTTTAAGAAGAAAAATTGTACAAATAGTAAAAAAAAAAATTGTGGCTATGGTAATGCCAACCGAAAGCAGTAATATACTGACTGTCATTTAGTATTGGAACAGCTTAAAATACAATGAGCTATTGCGTTTAGCCTAGCCTAGCTAATGTTACTAGCAAGTACTATTTGCAAAAAATACAATGATTTTATTCACAACATTTAAGACCCGATTCCACTGGCACTTAAAATTAGGGCCAAATTCGAGCTGGCTTGAATGGAATTGTGTTCAGGGAAACCCGGGCCAGCGCAGCCCAGTTTTACAACCAGGCTGGTGATGCCGTTACTATGTGACCACCAAGCTGATTTCTGCTGGAGGCTGACACAACGTTTAGCTCGTCTGGGCTTGTTGCTGTTAGCTAGCACATGGACAAGCAGTACTGCAGTAGTCAGACATGACATGAATTAACACCATAGCTGGAGCCTTCATTCATTTTTGCACGACACAATAAACTTTTATGCGAACAGTCAGCCCTCAAATGCTAGCTACCTAACTTATCTAGCAAATCAGAGATGAAACAAGCTAGCTAGCTTGCTAGCTAATGTGCGCCAGCAGTAATTTTTGCTGTACAGGTAGTATTGAAAGCTAGCTAGCTACATCTTATCAAACCTGTTGTCAGGTTTGTTTGGGATCGGTGTCCCATCTACAGTTGTAAATCATGTAGCGCAATGTGTTAAGAACGTGGGTTTTAGCGGGAAAAACATGTTGGTACATATAAGTGTCTTATATGGGCAGAAAGTGTAAATTATTGTTAACTTCTTATGGCTGAAGGGGCAGTATTGAGTAGCTTGGATGAAAGATGCCCATTGTAAACGGCCAGCTCCTCAGTCTCAGTTGCTAATATATGCATAATATTATTAGTATTGGACAGAAAACATTTTAAAGTTTCTAAAACTGTTTGAATGAACAGAACTCATATGGCAGGCAAAAACCTGAGAAGTTCCACTTCCTGTTTGGATTTTTTCTGGGGGTGCCATATTTTCAACCAAGCTCTTATTGAAAATACAGAGAGATATTGATGGGTTTTCACTTCATACGGCTTCCACTAGATGTCAGCAGTCAATAGAACTAAGTCTGATGACTCTAATGTGAAGGGGGGTCGAAGGAGACAGAATTTAGTATGAGGTGCCATGAGGTGACCATGCATTCAACACGCGCGTTCACGTGAGAGGCAGCTCCGTTGCATCTCTCAATTGAAGTCGATTTAATTCTCCGGTTGGAACGTTATTCAAGATGTATGTTAATTAACAACATTCTAAAGATTGATTCATCGTTTGCCATGTTTCTACTGACTGTAACGGAACGTTTGGACATTTCGTCACATTATAGTGGTCGCGCTTTGAGACTTTGGTTAGGGTATTTGGCAAACAATTCGAAAGTAGCTAATTTGACATAAATAACGGACATGAACGAAAAAATCAAGCATTTATTGTGGACCTGGGATTCCTAGGACTGCATTCTGATGAATTCATCAAAGGTAAGGAAACATGTATCATGTATTTTCTGGTTTCTGTTGAGTCCAACATGGTGGCTAATTTGACTAATCATCTGAGCTCCGTCTCAGATTATTGCATGGTTTATATTTCTGTAAAGTCTTTTTGAAATCTGACACAGCGGTTGCATTAACTTTTTAGGGCTGCAGGGGCAGTTTTGAGTAGCTTGGATGAAAGGTGCCCATTTCAAACGGCCTCGTACTCAATTCTTGCTCGTACAATATGCATATTATTATTACTATTGGAAAGAAAACACTTTTACATTTGTCCAAATTTTTTCGGGAGGTTGGGCGTGTTGCGTTCTCTGCGTTTGTTCACGAAGGAGAGCTTCGCGCCACTTGGCTAGTCTGCTTGCTAATTCAAGAGGGGAAAAGGCCATTCTAAAACCAAACAACGATTGTTCCCGACAAAGGAACCCTTGTACAACATTCTGATGGAAGATCATCAAAAGTAGGACCCATTTATGATGTTATTTCATATATCTGTCGAACATGTTTACTATTAGTTTGCGCACAGATTTTGTGCGCTCTCTCGCTATAACGTAAGCTGGATGTCGTACTGAAGTTATTTTTAGAATTCTAACACGGCGATTGCATTAAGAACTAGTGTATCTATCATTTCCTATACAACATGTATTTTTTAGTAAAGTTTATGAATAGTTATTTGGTCAGAATAGGTGAGTGTCATAAGTATACCCGGACATTCTGGGAAAAATATGTTACGTTAGCACAATGCATAACCACGGATTTCAGCTCTAAATATGCACATTTTCGAACAAACCATATATGTATTGTGTAATATGATGTTATAGGACTGTCATCTGATGAAGTTTATGAAGGTTAGTGAAATAACTAATATATTTTGCTGGTTTTGTCGCTATCGCTACCGTTTGCCTTGAATCAATGCTGTTGTGTGGTTGGATATTGTAGTAAGCTAATATAACGCTATATTGTGTTTTCGCTGTAAAACACTTAAAAAAACGGAAATATTGGCTGGATTCACAAGATGTTTGTCTTTCATTTGCTGTACACCATGTATTTTTCAGAAATGTTTTATGATGAGTATTTAGGTATTTCACGTTGGTGTCTGTAATTACTCTGGCTGCTTCGGTGCTATTTGTGACGGTAGCTGTGATGGTAGCTGCAATGTAAAACTGATTTATACCTCAAATATGCACATTTTTCGAACAAAACATAGATTTATTGAATAACATGTTATAAGACTGTCATCTGATGAAGTTGTTTCTTGGTTAGTTTGGTTGGTTCTTGGTTAGTTTGGTTGGTTTTGTGCAAGCTACCTGTGCTGTGAAAAATGTCTGTGCTTTTTTGTATTTGGTGGTGAGCTAACATAAATATACGTGGTGTTTTCGCTGTAAAACATTAAAAAAATCGGACATGTTGGCTGGATTCACAATATGTTTATCTTTCATTTGCTGTATTGGACTTGTTAATGTGTGAAAGTTAAATATTTCAAAAAAATATCTTTTGAATTTCGCGCCCTGCACTTGAGCTGGCTGTTGTCATAAGTGTACCGACATCGGGCTTGCAGCCATAAGAAGTTTTAAGGAGAGGTATATTTATAATTCTATGTGTATTACTTGTATTATCATTTATATTTATGTTGAGTATTTCTGTTGAAACTATGTGGCTATGCAAAGTCACTTGATGTTTTTGCAACTAGTGAATCTAACGCCTCAATGTAAACTCAGATTTTTTTATATAAATATGAACTTAAGATGTTAATCTAACTGCATTGTCCAATTTACAGTAGCTATTACAGCGAAAAAATGCCATGCTATTGTTAGAGGAGAGTGCAGAACAACAAACACTTTTTTTCACCGCGACAGGTTTGATACATTCACATCTGAAGGTGAAATATTTGCTTACATTCTGAAATCTTGCTCTGATTTGTCATCCTAAGGGTCCCAGAGATAATATGTAGTGTTGTTTTGTTATATTAAATCACTTTTCATATCATAAAAAGGTCCATGTAGTTTGCACGATCGATTTTGTATTTCCACTCGTTCAAATTGCGAAGTAAGACATCTGTGAAAATCGAATGCTAAACGTTGTTTCAACCAGTCAAATTACCTTTGTTTATATTCCTTAGACACTCTAAAAAGTAACCAGCCTTTTCTACATCAGTCTGCATTCAGTCAATCCATTGGGAAACAAATTTTAGCTAGGAAGGCGTCATTCGTCATCATTACGTGCCGATGACACGGGCGGTATTCACTTGATTGACTGTATTTTTGTTAAATGAGCACGTATCATTTTCAAACTAAGCTAGCTAGATAGCTAATGAGCTGTGCTTTACAAGAGTATGCGGAAACCCTTTGTCCGTTGCACTATTTCTCAGCTATACTAGCGTGCCAGGAGGCTAATTCCTTTTGCACATTTATGAAAGAATATGTCGAAGCTCGTTACGCATATCTGTGAGTTATGAAAACTAAGTGTTTTGCAAATTTAGAACTTACAATATGGCTACTAATACTGGAAAAGCTAAATCAAAGGTGAAGGTAAGTGCTTTACAGCAGAAAAAGACTTTGGACTTGGGACCAGCAGCACAATGTTGTGAAGAGCGTGTTCTAGATTCTTTTAATTGTAAATAGTGTTTTTTTATTTTTATTACTTTTACTTTGTGTGGTTTGTGGTGTTCGCTTCTGACATTAGATCAGTGTCGGCTGCAAACTTGGCCCTTATCTTAAATATTTCACTTCTGTGTTTGGAGACATTGGATCAGCATTCTTGTTGCGTCTCCTGTTAGTACATTTTATGTAGGGAAGCTAAAGATCCATAATGTATGACATTCCTGGGAGTGTGTAAACTTGTATTTTTTATTAGCATAGAATTTTTGTATGTTTTCTATAGTTATATTCTTGAAAATCTATAAATTTACCAATTCGGCCACTTGGGTACATTTGAGCAAATCGTGAAGGACACCTAGGTGACTTCATACTAAATGTCATGTAGCTTGCTCATTCTTTAAGTGTCAAGGCTATGGCCTAATATGTCAATTATAGTAACAATGTCATAATTGTAATGGCATGTATATTATATTCCATAGCATGTATAGGATGAATAATAATGGATTTAATTCTCCGGCAACTGTGGTCTATGTTTAGTTGTAACCCCATGGGAGTCACAGATCATCTGACAAAAGAAGTAAGGAAGATCATTGAATTAAATGTGTTTCTGAAAATGATTTGGTTTGGTGAAATTGTAGGCTACAGTAACCTGTTAGTTAATGCTGTGAAAATATGTTCTATTCATGTAGTCTCCTTCATTTGGTCCAGAGCGACTTTGAATTGGAGATATGTGTCCCATCTATAGCACCAATGACATTTGGAAAATGTATCATGTTTATCATGTTGCCTAGGTTTATTAATGCCACGCCCTGATCTGTTTCACTTTGTGCTCGTCTCCACCCTCCTCCAGGTGTCGCCCATCTTCCCCATTATCCCCTGTGTACTTATACCTGTCTTTTCTGTTTGTCTATTGTCAGTTTGTCTTGTTTGTCAAGCTTACCAGCGTTTGTTCCTGTCAGCTCTTGTCTTTCCCAGCCTCTCTTTTTCTTGCCCTCCTGGTTTGTGACCCTTGCCTGTCCGGACCCTGTACCCACCCGTTTGACCACTCTGCCCGTCCCTGAGCCTGCCTGCCTGCCGTCCTGTACCTTCGCTCCACCTCTGGATTATCGACCCCTGCCTGCCTTGACCTGTCGTTGCCTGCCTCGGTGGTTACAAGAAACATTGTTACTTCACACATTCTGCACTTGGGTCTTACCTTGATTCCTGATAATTAATTTGAGATTAGCAAAGCATCGCTGGTGGTCAACTGACCGCAGCCTACTGTACCTAGTTCAGCATCGCCCAAACATAAGAACACTTCCAGTGGCAAAAAAATTGCTAAGCAATACACAGAGTTTGTATAGCAGTCAAAGCGAAACCGCGTAAGGTTACATTTGTTATATATGGGTTGAGTAAATTGACCAGCTATATAAGTGATTGTGCGGAAAAACAATAATGTCAAGTGGATTTTCCAAGAAGGGACAGGCCACAGTGACGAATAAGAATCTGATTCGAGAAGTCCCGTATTTATTCATCAGAACAGGCTAAATCTTGCTAGATCACTAATCCGGCTTTCTGGAATACCTCTCGGATCCCATGTTTCATGAGCTAAAAAACTAAATCGCAGTAATATGCACAAAATGTGTACTAAAATGTTTACTTCCCTGTTAGTGAGAATTTCTAATTTGCCAAGATAATCCACCCACCTGACAAGTGTGGCATATCATAAAAGGGATTAATCAAATCAAATTGTGTTTGTTACCTGCGGCGAATACACCAGGTCTAGATCTTACAGTGAAATGCTCACTTGCAAGCCCTTAACCAAAAATTCAGTTTTAAGAAAAAAATAAGTGTCAAGAAAGTGTTTACTAAATAAACTGAAGTAAACAATAAATACAATAAATAAGAGAATAGAAAAATAACAAAGAATTAAAGAGCAACAATAAAATAACCGTAACAAGTCTATATACAAAGGCTACCGGTACAGAGTCAATGTGCGGGGGCACAGGTTAGTCGAGGTCATTGAGGTAATATGTACATGTGGGTAGAGTTATTAAAGTGACTATGCATAGATAATAACAGAGTAGCAGCAGTGTAAAAGAGGGGGGAGGGCAATGCAAGTAGTCTGTGTAGCCATTGGATAAGATGTTCAGGATTCTTATGGCTTGGAGGTAGAAGCTGTTTAGAAGCCTCTTGGACCTAGACTTGGCGCTCCGGTACCGCTTGCTGTGCACTAGCAGAGAGAACAGTCTATGACTAGGGTGGCTGGAGTCTTTGGCATTTTTTAGGGCCTTCCTCTGACACCACCTGGCATAGAGGTCCTGGATAGCAGGAAGCTTGGCACCAGTGATGTACTGGGCCGTACGCACTACCCTCTGTAGTGCCTTGCGGTTGGAGGCCGAGCAGTTGCCATACCAGGCGGTGATGCAACCAGTCAGGATGCTCTCGATGGATTAGCTATAGAACTTTTTGAGGATCTGAGGACCCATGCCAAATCTTTCCAGTCTCCTGAGGGGGAATAGGCTTTGTCGTGCCCTCTTCACGATTGTCTTGGTGTGTTTCGAACATAATAGTTAGTTGGTGATGTGGACACCAAGGCACTTGACGCTCTCAACCTGCACAAATACAGCCCTGTCGATGAGAATGGGGGCGTGCTCGGCCCTCATTTTCCTGAAGTCCACGATCATCTCCTTTGTCTTGATCACATTGAGGGAGAGGTTGTTATCCTGGCACCACACTGCCAGTTCTCTGACCACCTCCCTATAGGATGTCTCATCGTTGTCGGTGATCAGGCCTTCCACTGTTGTGTCGTCTGCAAAATTAATAATGGTGTTGGATTCGTGCCTGGCCATGCAGTGATGGGTGAACAGGGAGTACAGGAGCGGACTGAGCACGCGCCCTTGAGGGGCCCCCGTGTTGAGGATCAGCGTGGCAGATGTATTGTTACCTACCCTTACCACCTGGGGGTGGCCCGTCAGGTAGTCCAAGATCCAGTTGCAGAGGGAGGTGTTTAGTCCCACTGTCCTTAGTTTAGTGATGAGCTTTGAGGGCACTATGGTGTTGAACGCTGAGCTGTAGTCAATGAAGAGCATTCTTACGTAGGTGTTCCTTTTGTCTAGGTGGGAAAGGGCAGTGTGGAGTGCAATAGAGATTACGCAATCTGTGGATCTGTTGGGGCAGTATGCAAATTGTAGTGGGTCTAGGGTTTCTGGGATAATGGTGTTGATGTGAGCCATGACCAGCCTTTCAAAGCACTTCATGGCTACAGACGTGAGTGCTACGGGTCTGTAGTCATTTAGGCAAGTTATCTTGGTGTTCTTGGGCACAGGGACTATGGGGGTCTGCTTGAAACATGTTGGAATTACACACTCGGTCAGGAATAGGTTGAAAATGTCAGTGAAGACACTTGGTCAGCGCATGCTCGGGAATACATGTCCTGGTAATCCGTCTGGCCCTGGAGCCTTGTGAATGTTGATCTGTTTAAAGGTCTTACATCGGTTACGGAGAGTGTGATCACACAGTCGTCCGGAACAGCTGGTGCTCTCATGCATGCTTCTGTGTTGCTTGCCTCGAAGCGCACATAGAAGTTATTGAGCTTGTCTGGTTCGCTCATGTCACTGGGCAGCTCACGGCTGTGCTTCCCTTGGTAGTCCGTAATAGTTTGCAAGCCCTGCCACATCCGACGAGCGCCGGAGCCGGTGTAATAGTATTAAATCTTAAATTCTGTATTGATGCTTTGCCTGTTTGGTGGTTCGTCAGAGGGCATAGCAGGATTTCTTATAAGCGTCCAGGTTAGAGTTCCGCTCTTTAAAAGCGGCAGCTCTACCCTTTAGCTCAGTGCGGATGTTGCCTGTAATCCATGGCTTCTGGTTGGGGTATGTACTTACGTCACTGTGGGGACGATGTCATCGATGCACTTATTGATGAAGCCAGTGACTGATGTGGTGTACTCCTCAATGCCATCAAAATAATCCCAGAACATATTCCAGTCTGTGCTAGCAAAACAGTCCCGTAGCTTAGCATCTGCGTCATCTGACCACTTCCGTTTTGAGCGAGTCACTGGTACTTCCTGCTTTAGTTTTTGCTTGTAAGCAGGAATCAGGAGGATAGAGTTAAGGTAAGATTTGCCAAATGGAGGGCGAGGGAGAGCTTTGTACGCATCTCTGTGTGTGGAGTAAAGGTCGTCTATGTCGCACTTCCACTTCTGAGGTGATATGTGACAGAGCTGGAGCGGTGTTTGTCAGGCCACGAGACATCCCGAAAATCGATTGTCTGAACAGTTTTGCCTAACAGTCCTACAAAAGCGATGGTGTTCTCCTTTTTGCTCTACAACCCCCACAAGCGTCTTGGGACTCGTCTGAAGTGGGTACAGCCAATCTTCCAACTTCTGTCTGTAGCGTCCGAACAGTTTGGATTACACACTAATATGACCCCTCTGTGGAAGGTGAGACTCTCATGAACATGTACAGTCCCTCACAAGACTCGTCTGAAGGTCCCCGTACCAGTTGAAAAAAATGATAGAATTACAGTATATATGGAGACTGTTTTATGACAAAAATAAGGGGTTAAACACATGTAAAAAAAAAAGGAACAAATGCTTCCTGATCTTTCTTATATCTCTCAGTTATAGGACAGACACTTCAGAACAAACTTCCTTTAAATTTTTTGGGGGGACAATCTGTTGTTCCATGTAGTGAATTTGCTATTAAATGCATTTGTATGGGATAATAGCAGTAAGCCCCCCCAAAAAATGTAAAAAAAATATATATATACGTTTTTTGGGAAACTTCAAGGGGCATTAAAATTGCAAATCTAATTGCTAAATCCTTGCTATGTCCTTCTGAAAACAATTCCACATATCTTAGTAGAACCCCCCCCCCCCCTCCACTGGTTTAGACACTTGATGCATATCTGTATTCCCAGTTATGTGAAATCCATAGATTAGGCCTTAATGAATTCATTTAGATTGACTCATTTCCTTATATGAACTGTAACTTCAATTGTTGCATGTTGCGTTGATATTTTTGCTCAGTGTAGCTTTTGTTTTGATGACTGTTAGCAAGATGGACAGACTATAAATGTAGGTCCATAATAATTTCTACACAGTTTGTGTGGAAAACTCTACTTCTTCCAGTCAGATCTGGCCTTGTTTTCGGATGGCAAAACTGCTGCAAGGTGACAGTGCTCCACCCCACTCCTCAGAAGTGTAATTTTCCAGTTACATCTCTAATCTCTCACAGGACCCCCTGATCTGTCAATTGTCACCTCTGACCCTGCCCACTTTGGCCCTTGGCCCATTACTAGGCCGGCACCAATATACACTGCTCAAAAAAATAAAGGGAACACCTAAACAACACAATGTAACTCCAAGTCAATCACACTTCTGTGAAATCAAACTGTCCACTTAGGAAGCAACACTGATTGAAAATAAATTTCACATGCTGTTGTGCAAATGGGATAGACAAAAGGTGGAAATTATAGGCAATTAGCAAGACACCCCCAAAACAGGAGTGATTCTGCAGGTGGTGACCACAGACCACTTCTCAGTTCCTATGCTTCCTGGCTGATGTTTTGGTCACTTTTGAATGCTGGCGGTGCTCTCACTCTAGTGGTAGCATGAGACAGAGTCTACAACCCACACAAGTGGCTCAGGTAGTGCAGTTCATCCAGGATGGCACATCAATGCGAACTGTAGCAAAAAGGTTTGCTGTGTCTGTCAGCGTAGTGTCCAGAGCATGCAGGCGCTACCAGGAGACAGGCCCGTACATCAGGAGACGTGGAGGAGGCCGTAGGAGGGCAACAACCCAGCAGCAGGACCGGTACCTCCGCCTTAGTGCAAGGAGGTGCACTGCCAGAGCCCTGCAAAATGACCTCCAGCAGGCCACAAATGTGCATGTGTCAGCATATGGTCTCACAAGGGGTCTGCGGATCTCATCTCGGTACCTAATGGCAGTCAGGCTACCTCTGGCGAGCACATGGAGGGCTGTGCGGCCCCACAAAGAAATTCCACCCCACACCATGACTGACCCACCGCCAAACCGGTCATGCTGGAGGATGTTGCAGGCAGCAGAACGTTCTCCACGGCGTCTCCAGACTCTGTCACGTCTGTCACATGTGCTCATGTGCTCAGTGTGAACCTGCTTTCATCTGTGAAGAGCACAGGGCGCCAGTGGCGAATTTGCCAATCTTGGTGTTCTCTGGCAAATGCCAAACGTCCTGCACGGTGTTGGGCTGTAAGCACAACCCCCACCGGTGGACGTCGGGCCCTCATACCACCCTCATGGAGTCTGTTTCTGACCGTTTGAGCAGACACATGCACATTTGTGGCCTGCTGGAGGTCATTTTGCAGGGCTCTGGCAGTGCACCTCCTTGCACTAAGGCGGAGGTACCGGTCCTGCTGCTGGGTTGTTGCCCTCCTACGGCCTCCTCCACGTCTCCTGATGTACTGGCCTGTCTCCTGGTAGCGCCTCCATGCTCTGGACACTACGCTGACAGACACACCAAACCTTCTTGCCACAGCTCGCATTGATGTGCCATCCTGGATGAACTGCACTACCTGAGCCACTTGTGTGGGTTGTAGACTCCGTCTCATGCTACCACTAGAGTGAAAGCACCGCCAGCATTCAAAAGTGACCAAAACATCAGCCAGGAAGCATAGGAACTGAGAAGTGGTGTCTGGTCACCACCTGCAGAATCACTCCTGTTTTGGGGGGTGTCTTGCTAATTGCCTATAATTTCCACCTTTTGTCTATTCCATTTGCGCAACAGCATGTGAAATTTATTGTCAATCAGTGTTGCTTCCTAAGTGGACAGTTTGATTTCACAGAAGTGTGATTGACTTGGAGTTACATTGTGTTGTTTAAGTGTTCCCTTTATTTTTTTGAGCAGTATATAAAGAGGTGATCGGGCCCAGGCCGGGACAGATTCAGAATACCTCTTTTTCTTTCCTTTTTTAACCCCTTTTCTCTCCCCAATTGGTAGTAGTTACAGTCGTCTCATCGCTGTAACTCCCGTACGGTCTCGGGAGAGGCGAAGGTCGAGAGCCATGCGCCCTCCGAAACACAACCCAACCTAGCCACACTGCTTCTTGACACAATGCACATCGTACCCGGAAAACAGCCGCACCAGTGTGTTGGAGGAAACATCGTACACCTGGTGACCTGGTCAGCGTGCACTGCGCCCGGCCCGACACAGGAGTCGCTAGTGCGCGATGAGACAAGCATATCTTGCCGGCCAAACCCCTCCCTAACCCGGACGACGCTGGGCCAATTGTGCGCCGCCCCATGGGCCTCCCGGTCACGGCTGGCTGCGACAGAGCCTGGGCTCAATCCCAGAATCTCTGGTGGCACAGCTAGCACTGTGATGCAGTGCCTTAGACCACTGTGCCACCCGGGCGGCAGTATAACTTCTTTTAGAGAAAGGATTAACACACAAACCACTGGACTGCTTTAATGGAGTTTGTTTCGACTAGATTTGAGTCATTTGAATGTTGATTGAGATTGTTTTTCCCCGAGATAGAAAAACAACATGAAACCACCCGGGGGACAGATTGAATGGGCTCATGGGCCAGGGCCTTGAGTTTAACACATATACTCTATAGCTTCTCTTCCTGTTTTAATAGTCCTGCTCACAGTGGGGTGGAGCACTCCCACCATCTCTCCCCTTTCCTCATGTCTCTCCATGGTCTCTCCTCACCTTTCTCTCTCTATAATATTTCCTTATTTCTATCTCCAGAGTCTCCTCACATCTCTCAATATTCTCCCCTCATTCTACCACCTCCTTAATCTCCCCTCATTCTACCACCCAACTCCTCCCAGTCTCTCCTACAGCACACTCTTCTCCATACTCAAGGCATCTGTTTATGCCTTGCTGTACTGTAAGATTACAACATTGTACTCTCTCACTTTCTGCCTCCTTTTACTTTAGTCTCTGACTCTAACTCTCTACCATCCAATCCACGCAGACATTATCAGCCCCTGATAAACTGCGGCTCGGCTGAGTGCTTCTAATTGACACAGAATCCTCTTGTTCCCCGCTATCTGACATCCAGCAGAATATGCAATGAGGAGAACAGAGATGAGAGCTGGAGTTGAATAGGGCGGCCACATTTACAACTACAGTGTGGCCTGTGTGAAAACTGGCTCCATCTTATCTGTATTAAGTGTGATTAAAGAAACGGCGTGCCTCATACAGGATGGCAGGTCACTGATAAAAGGCTGCCATCTCCAGAACTCATGTGAAAATTAACTGTCACTCGCCACCACATTCTCTGAGGCTGCTATCTGATATGACCAGGACTTTTTTACTACGATTGATTGAGTCTTATTTGAAAGGGAAATGGCTCAGTGATACATTTTCAGTTTTACTGGCAATGGGAGAGTGTGTGTCTGTTGACTGTGAGGGGAAAGGAAGGAAGTGGAGGTTATTACTTTGTGACAGTCCCAATCCTCTATGATCCCTCTAAGCACTCACCTGCTTCATTTGGAAAGGATAAAGACTCCCCTATACTCTTGAGAGACTGGAGGTATATCACTGTCAGTACCCTATTCTGCCTCTCAAACAAAGAGTTCTCTGGAGAACCCTGAAAAACTACTGTGGATCCAAGTCATACACTGTGATTAAGTGAGGGGTTGATGCTTCTATAATTACTAAGTCATTATCTATTAAATTAAATCTCGGCTGGTGAATATTTAAAATTGTATCATGAGGCTTTCTTTGGAAGACCGATTTTATATTCAAAATTATCTTCATTATGACCTCTTTCGGATGACGCAAATATTTTTTTCTTAACGCCCATGTTAAGAATGTTAAACAAGTGTTCCAAAACGTTTGGGGCCCACGATCCCATTTTGATATCAGAAAAATGCTTGCAACCCCACTATGAGAAAAAAGGGATATAATCAACACAGCCAGTGTTTACTTTTTATTTGAGGCTATGACAAACTATTGACAGTATTTAAATCTGAATGAAGTATGGTTTGAAGTGACTGAAATTCATCAGAGGTATTGGGAAGTTCAGCAAGACATCAGGGAACATCAGGGAAGATCAGGCAATAAATGTGTATGATCTTCCGTTTAGAAAAAAACAATCATTGCTTTCCCCCCAGTAATTTTGTGCTGATTTGGTGCCTAGTCACGTTCACTCAGTTCTAACGAGTCCTGCACGTATTGTGGAGGGGAACAGAAGACACACACAGTGCCTTCAGAAAGTATTCACACGCCTTTTCCCACATTTTGTTTGTGTTACAGCCTGAATTTAAAATAGATTCAATTGAGATTTTTGGTCAAGGGCCTACACACAATATCCCATAATTGAAAGTGGAATAATGTTTTAGATTTTTTTATTTTTTACAAATTAATAAAAAATCTAAAGCTTAAACGTTTTGAGTCAATAACTAACTATTCAACGCCTTTGTTATGGCAAGCCTAAATAAGTTCAGGAGTAAAAATATGATTAACAAGTTAAATAATCAGTTGCATGGACTCTGTGTAAAATAATAGTGTTTAACAAGGTTTTTTCATGAATACCTCATCTCTGTACCTCACACAAACAATTATCTGTAAGGTCCCTCAGTTGAGCAGTGAATTTCAAACACAGATTCAACCACAAAGACCAGGGAGATGTTCCCATGCCTCGCAATGAAGGGCACCTATTGGTAGATAGTAAAAATAAGAAAAGCAGACATTGAATATCCCTTTGAGCATGGTGAAGTTATTAATTACACTTTGGATTGTGTCACTACAAAGATACAGGCATCCTTCCTAACTCAGTTGCTGGAGAGGAAGGAAACCGCTCAGGGATTACACCATGAGGCCAATGGTGACTTTAAAACAGAGTTTAATGGCAGTGATAGGAGAAAGCTGAGGATGGATCAACAACATTGTAATTACTCCACAATACTAACCCAATTGACAGAGTTAAAAGAATAAAGCCTCTATGGAATACAAATATTCCAAAACACACATCCTGTTTGCAAGAAGGCACTAAAGTAATACTGCAAAGAAATGTGGCAAGGCTATTCACTTTTTGTCCTGACAACAAATTGTTACGTTTGGGAGTACCACTCTCCATATTTTCAAGCATAGTGTTGGCTGCATCATGTTATGGGTATGCTTGTAATCGTTAAGGACTGGGGAGTTTTTTAGGATAAAGAACAAATGGATTGGAGCTAAGCACAGGCAAAATCTTAGAGGAAAACCTGGTACAGTTTGCCTTCTACCAAACACTTGGAGATTATTTACCCTTTCAGCAGGACAATAATCCTAAAACACAAGGTTGCTTACCAAGAAGGCAGTGAATGTTCCTGAGTTTCTGAGTTACAGTTTTGACTTAGATCTATTTGAAAATCTATGGAAAGACCTGGAAATGGTTGTCTAGCAATGATCAACAAACAATTTGACAGAGCTTGAAAAATTCTGAAAAGAATAATGGACAAATGTTGCACAATCCAGGTTTGGAAAGCTCTTAGACTTACCCAGAAAGACTCACAGCTGTTATTGCTGCCAAAGGTGCTTCTGCAAAGTATTGTCTCAGCGGTGTGAATACTTCTGTAAATTAGATATTTCTGTACTTTATTTTCAATAGATTTGCAAAAATTCCCCAAAATGTTTTCACTTTGTCATTATGGGGTATTGTGTGATAAACTTTGAATTCAGACTGTAACGCAACAACATGTGGAATAAGTCAACAGGTATGAATACTTTCTGAAGGCACTGTACATGTTCCTAATACCTACAACTCAATCAGCTCTATTTGTTGCAAGAGATATCAGAGGTTACTCACGTAACCGTGGTTCTATGAATTAAGCGCATTCAGTTGACTTCAGATTTGATTTGATTTTTTTGTTCATTTTTCTTACGGACCCATTTCCAAATCAAGCCACCCAACCCCAATTTTGGTTAATGCTGATGGAAAGCCTACCAACTTGTGTGTGTCTGACAGAGAACCACCGATGCATATGTATATTGAAAGACCTGCTACATACTGTAGACCTACTAGAGAAGTTCTGAGTTTCCACCCAGAAAAAAAGATCCTGGAGCTGCAGGAGATAAGCTTGGCTTCACTTCCTTCCTCATTGACTGAGGTGTGTGTGTGGGGGGGGGGGGGGGGGGGGGGGGGGGGGTGCATGTCCATTTGTGTGTGTCTGATTGCATGAACGCATTTGTGCATGTGTGTGTGTGAGCTCGGCTTCCCTCGTTTCTCTTTGATTAAGGAGGACTTGCAGGGCCTCAGCCTTTGAAGTGGAGCCAGACCCATATAGGGGGGTCCTGGTGCTACCTGTGTGTGAAAGGTTATGTACCAGAAGGGTATCGGGGCTACTTGTGGGGAAGCTGCTTAAGCCCTCAGGGGCATCAGGCTACAGGGACTAAGCCAGAATGCCTGTGGAATGGCATCCAACCAAAACATCTGGTCAATCAACTCTCCAACATAGATACAGAAAACAACGAGGCGGAGGAGTGAAATGAAACGACAGTATATAAAGTGGTCTACATACCTTTGTTTTGAATATATAAGAAGATATTATGGTAGTACCTTCGGGAGTTGTTGCTGAAGCACCTTATAATCTCCAAGATTAATTTGATGTTTAAAGATGTACCTAGGTGATGGAGAGACTGTTTTATATGCCCTCTCCATCAGTCTACTATGTTCAGTCAGGATTAATTCCGGTGCTTTCCTAACCCAGCTCCAGTCTTTTACGCTGTGTGTCTCCTGGACTAGTAGAATGGCCATTTTTCCATTGATGGAACATCTCCCAGAAGATTTGGGAGGGCTTCTCTCCTTTTAAATCATTCCCATAGCAGGGCCCAAGACTGTCCGGGCATATTATTGATCACAGCAGGTTCCCACCTCATTTAGACCCTTTCATTGTTTTCATATAAAATGCACAGCCTCCTGTGGATTGAATCTGGGGCATGCTGATTTTCCTCAAATGTACAGTCTTCAAGGGCTTTTTTGTGCTTGATTCATTGTTCCCATGCATCAGCTATCTAACATGGCAGTCAGTGAAAAACAAAACAAAAACCAGCCATAGACCATTAATTTCTATGTATTTTTATTTCCACAACTGAGGTGTAGTTCTTGGGCAGTCATAGTCTTTTCGGTGAGCTGCATCACTTGGCTCCGTTCATATAGAAGACCCGCATCATTTGGCTCCCAAACGGCTCTTCATTCAAAACGCTTGTAAATCGACCAAGAATCATGACCAAAATGCAAATCTCTAATGTATACCGAAATAAGTAGGCTACCATTATGTCAGATTGTGATATGCACTTTAAAATACGTCTACCTGGCTAAAAATGGAATATAACTTTGCCATTTATTAAAATGGGTGTTTTTAGAGCCTTTATTCATGTTTATTTGAGGGGGATGCCATACTACACAACAAGGATGAGGAAATGATTTGCTGTTTGGGGGAAATTTCTGAAACATGTGAAATTACAAAAAAAGGTGTCTGGAGATTTGGTTGTAAAAAACGAAATTTACTCACCATAGTCTAGGAGTAAGGTAGGAACGTCAACTGAAGGATCCACTTTCTACTTAACACATTTAATCCCATCGGTCACAATAGGCTCAAAAGAAGTTAAAGTTGTAATTATTTACAAATAAGTAATATGTTATACATTAGTCCAGTATGATTCAGAGAAGATTCATATGATTTCTCAAAATGGTCACAAGACCACCAGCATAAATGTACTTTTACAGACGAATTTGGCACTAGAAGTCTGTATTCAACATTGTATTTAAAAAATAAATAAAAAATCTAAATATAATGTTTAAAGGGTATAGTTTACATACGTGCTAAGCGGTTCAGCACTTGGCGGTCCCATTCTGTGAGCTTGTGTGGCCTACCACTTTGCGGCTGAGCCATTGTTCCTCCTAGACGTTTCCACTTCCCAATAACAGCACTTACTGTACAGTTGACCTGGGCAGCTCTAGCAGGGCAGAAATTTGACAAACTGACTTGTTGGAAAGGTGGCATCCTATGACGGTGCCACATTGAAAGTCACTGAGCTCTTCAGTAAGGCCATTCTGCTGCCAATGTTTGTCTATGGAGATTGCATGGCTGTGTGCTCGATTTTATACACCTGTCAGCCACGGGTGTGGCTAAAATAGCCAAATCCACTAACTTCAAGAGGTGTTCACATACTTTTGTATACTGAATATTCAATATATTGAATCCATAATGCTTGTGTGATATGACATTATCTTATCAGTCACATGTGTGACCAATGGAAAAATACAGTGGTTCTAACAATATACAATGAATAAAAGCAGATTATTATTATTATTATTATTATGTTTTTTCCCCCAGTAGATTTAAGTTGAGTTGAGCTATGGACATACTTGATCAAGATGATCTTACAGATAATTCTACCATTATCCATTAGCCTATACATATGTTTAAATCAGTGATTTTGATTGTAACATTTCCTATTTTGTTATTTCAGGGCGAATACAAACCCATAAACTGAAACAGTGTAATAATTTAACAAATATTTAATGTCAATAGGTTCGTTTACTCTCTCTAGCACAATGGTAGACCAGGTTTATGTGAGATTTTCTGAATAGTCACAAGGGTAGATCTGGTCTATCAGAGGATGAGTGACATAGCAATAATAATAATTGAAATGATGGTGATGGAGTCTTGTGTCTTGTGGAGGTCAAGTCTGGGAACCCTTGTGAGTCTTACAGCCACTGGAATTCTCCTCTTCCACTCAATAGGGCGATGCCTCATCATCTCTGAACGCAAATCTCACCACACAATGTTCAGAGTAGTAGCCAGTCATCCTCTCTACGAGCCCTCTGCCTCAGCACTGTATTCCTCCATCTCCCATTCCTCTCACGCTTCAAGCGATTCCTCACATGATATTCTCAAAAGATGAGGAACTGGCAGCCAGTTACTGTGTCCAGATTTTGTTCAAGCAAAAACAAGCTAGCTAGCTAGCCAAGCCAAAAAGAGTTGACCTGTAAATCAATCTGCAAATCCGTGGCTCAAAACCACCAGATATATGCTGGCTGAATCACAAGCGGCCGTGATTGGGAGTCCCATAGGGCGGCGCACAATTGGCCCAGCATCACCTGGGTGTAGGCCGTCATTGTAAATAAGAATTTGTTCTTAACTGACTTGCCTAATTAAATAAAGGTTAAATATATATATATTTAAATGCAATAAAAAGTCATTGTTATTTAAAATATAAAAATTGTTTCCAAAAAGATTGGAGGACAAAAACGACCTTACAATAACAAATTATGTACAAATGTACAGGAGCTTTCTTTCTAGGCTTCTACCAGGGTGCCATGGCAACACCATAGGTGTAAACCTGGTTCATATGAGTATTTGGGTTGAGATATATTCAGGTGTAGTTATGGTTTATATTACACTGAACAAAAATATAAATGCTACATGCAACAATTTCTAAGATTTTATTGAGTTACAGTTCATTTAAGGAAATCAGTCAATAGAAATACATGAATTAGGCCCTATTCTATGGATGTCACATGACTGGGAATACAGATACTTTAAAAACAGATACTTTAAAAGAGGAAGAGCCATGGATCAGTTAATCAGTTGGTATCTGGTGTGACCACCATTTGCCTCAAGCAGCATGACACACCTCCTTCATATATCGTTGATCAGGCAGTTGATTGTGGCCTGTGGAATGTTGTCCCACTCCTCTTCAAGGGCTGTGCGAAGTTGCTGGATACTGGCAGGAACTGTAACACACTGTCATACACGTCAAACCATGGCATCCCAAACATGCTCAATGTGTGACATGTCTGGTGAGTATGCAGGCCACAGAAAAATTGGGACATTTTTAGCTCCCAGGAATTGTGTACAGATCCTTGCAACAGGGAGCCCTGCATTATCATGCTGAAACATGAGGTGCTGGCAGCAGATGAATCGCACGACAATGGGCCTCAGGATCTTGTCACGGTATGTCTGTGTATTCAAATTACCATCAAAAATGCAATTCTGTTCGTTGTCCGTAGCTTATGCCTGCCCATACTACAACCCCAACACCACTCTCTGTTCACAATGTTGACATCAGCAAACCACTCGCCCACACAAAGCCATACACGCCATCTACCCGGCACAGTTGAAACTGGGATTAGTCCGTGAAGAACAGACTTCTCCAGCGTGCCAGTGGCCATCGGAGGTGAGCATTTGCCCACTGAAGTCGGTTACGACGCCAAACTGCAGTTAGGTAAAGACCCTGGTGAGGACAACGAGCACGCAGATGAGCTTCCCTGAGACGGTTTCTGACAGTTTGTGCAGAAATTCTTCTGTTGTGCAAACCCACAATTTCATCAGCTGTCCGGGTGGCTGGTCTCAGACGATCCCGGTGGTAAAGAAGCCAGATGTGGACATCCTGGGCTGGCGAGGTAACGCGTGGTCTGCAGTTGTGAGGCCTGTTGAACGTACTGCCAAATTCTCTAAAACGACATTGGAGGCGGCTCATGGTACATTCAATTCTCTGGCAACAACTCTGGTGGACATTCCTGCAGTCAGCATGCCAATTGCACTTTTCCTCAAAACTTGAGATATCCGTGGAATTGTGTTGTGTGACAAAACTGCACATTTTTGTGTCCTTTTCTTGTCCCCAGCACAAGGTGCACCTGTGTAATGATCATGCTGTTTAATCAGCTTCTTGATATGCCAGTGCCATACTCACTCACTCACTCACTCACTCACTCACTCACTCACTCACTCACTCACTCACTCACTCACTCACTCACGCCTTCTCTCACTCACGTACTTACGTACTTACTCCTTCTCTCACACATATCCTATCCCACACACGCATACACCACTCTTTCTCTCCCTCACACACGCTGCTCCCAACTTAGAAAAGTTGTGACTGACTGGCTCAAAACAGTCTCATGTAGCAAAATAATATATATATATTTTTTTTACATTGGATCAAAGTAGAGACTCAGAGCTACAAAATGGTATATCATGCACTGCATTTGAGGAACAATGGGAAAGTAATTCTGCTTTGAAAGTTGATAAACTTGTAAACTCACTTTTGAGAAAAGGGACTTCGAACAGTTTTGTTTACCTACTGGAGAGCTCTTCTTCGTCTACACCCATTCAGCATTGTTCACACCCTCTTAACCTCACTAGGGTATGTGGGACGGTAGCGTCCCACCTCGTCAACAGCCAGTGAAACTGCAGGGCGCCAAATTCAAAATAACAGAAATCCCATAATTAAAATTACTCAAACAGACATGTATTTTACACCATTTTAAAGATACACTTGTTGTAAATCCAGCCACAGTGTCCGATTTCAAAAAGGCTTTACGAGGAAAGCAATTTGCATAATAAATCAATTAAAAATCCTACAATGGGATTTTCTGGATTTTTTTTCCTCATTTTGTCTGTCATAGTTGAAGTGTACCTATGATGAAAATTACAGGCCTCTCTCATCTTTTTAAGTGGGAGAACTTGCAAAATTGGTGGCTGACTAAATACTTTTTTGCCCCACTGTATATGTTTTGTTCGATAAAGTTAATATTTATATCCAAAAATCTGAGTTTACATTGGCGCGTTATGTTCAGTAGTTCCAAAACATCCGGTGATTTTGCAGAGAGCCACATCAATTTACAGAAATACTCATAATAAACATTGATAAAATATATAAATGTTATGCATGGAATTTTAGATCCACTTCTCCTTAATGCAACCGCTGTGTCAGATTTCAAAAAAACTTTATGGGAAAAGCAAACCATGCAATAATCTGAGTACGGCGCTCAGACCACAAATCAGGCCAAACAGATATCCGCCATGTTGGAGTCAACATAAGTCAGAAATAGCATGATAAAAATTCACTTACCTTTGATGATGCACTCCCCGGATTCCCAGTTCCACAATAAATGTTTGTTTTGTTCAATAATGTCCATCATTTATGTCCAAATACCTCCTTGTTGTTCGCAGATTCAGTAAACAATCCAAATTCACGACACGCGTGCAAGTCCAGCGGAAAGTACGGATGAAAAGTAAAAAAAGTTATATTACAGTCCGTAGAAACATGTCAAACGAAGTATAGAATCAATCTTTAGGATGTTTTTCACATAAATCTTCCATAATGTTCCAACCGGAGAATTCCTTTGTCCGTAGAATTGCAATGGAACAGAGCTCGCTCTCACGTAAACGCACGAGACTGAGCTCGTGGCTCTCTGGCAAACTCATTCCCCTCTCATTCGCCCGCACTTCACAGTAGAAGCATCAAACAAGGTTCTAAAGACTGTTGACATCTAGTGGAAGCCTTAGGAAGTGCAATTTGACCCCGTAGACACTGTGTATTCGATGGGCCAAGAGTTGAAAAACTACTAACCTCAGATTTCCCACTTCCTGGTTGGATTTTTTCTCTGGTTTTTGCCTGCCATATGAGTTTTGTTTAACTCACAGACATCATTCAAACAGTTTTAGAAGCTTCAGAGTGTTTTCTATCCAAATCCACTAATTATATGCATAATTTAGCTTTTATGGCTGAGTAGCAGGCAGTTTAATTTGGGCACGCTTTCATCCAAAATTCCCAATGCTGCCCCCTACCCTAGAGAAGTTTTGCCACAACTTTGGAAGTACGTTTGGGGTCATTGTCCATTTGGAAGATTCATTTGCCACCAAGCTTTAACTTCCTGAATGATGTCTTGAGATTTTGCTTCAATATATCCACATCATTTTACTTCCTCATGATGCCATCTATTTTGTGAAGTGTAGCAGTCCCTTCTGCAGCAAAGCACCCCCACAACATGATGCTGCCACCCCGTGCTTCACGGTTGAGATGGTGTTCTTCGGCTTGCAAGCATCCCCCTTTTTCCTAAAAACATAACGATGGTCATTATGGCCAAACAGTTGTGATACTTATGTCATGCAATAAAATGTAAATTAATTACTTAGAAATCATACAATGTGATTTTCTGGATTTTTGTTTTAGATTCCGTCTCTCACAGTTGAAGTGTACCTATGATAAAAATGACAGACCTCTACATGCTTTGTAAGTAGGAAAACCTGTAAAATCGGCAGTGTATCAAATACTTGTTCTCCCCACTGTATGTATTGTGTAATATGAAGTCCTATGAGCGTCATCTGATGAAGGTCATCAAAGGTTAGTGATTAATTTTATCACTATTTGTGCTATTTGTGACTCCTCTCTTTGGCTGGAAAAATGGCAAAATTTTTCTTTGAGTTGGTGGTGACCTAACATAATCATTTGTGGTGCTTTCGCTGAAAAGCCTATTTGAAATCGGACACTTTGGTGGGATTAACAACAAGATTACCCTTAAAATGGTATAAAACACATGTATGTTTGAGGAATTTTAATTCTTAGATTTCTGTTTGAATTTGGCGCCCTGCACTTTCACTGGCTGTTGTCATATCGATCCCGTTACCGGGATTGCAGCCATAAGAAGTTTTATTGTTGTAAATTACTATTGTAGCTTGAAACAGCTGATTTTTAATGGAATATCTACATAGGAGTACAGAGGCCCATTATTAGCAACCATCACTCCTGTGTTCCAATGGCACGTTGTGTTAGCTAATCCAAGTGTATCATTTTAAAAAGGCTAATTGATCATTAGAAAACACTTTTTCAATTATGTTAGCACAGCTGAAAACTGTTTGCCTGAATGAAGAAGCAATAAAACTGTCCGCCTTTAGACTAGTTGAGTATCTGGAGAATTAGCATTTGTGGGTTTGATTACAGACTCAAAAGGGCCAGAAAGAAATAACTTTCTTCTGAAACTCGTCAGTCTATAATTATTCTGAGAAATGAAGGCTATTCCATGCGAGAAATTGCCAAGAAACTGAAGATCTCGTACAATGCTTTGTACTACTCCCTTCACAGAACAGCGCAAACTGCATCTAACCAGAATAGAAAGAGGAGTGGGAGGCCACGGTGCACGACTGAGCAAGAGGACCAGTACATTAGTGTCTAGTTTGAGAAACAGACACCTCACAAGTCCTCAACTGGCAGCTTCATTAAATAGTACCCGCAAAACACCAGTCTCAACGTCAACAATGAAGAGGCGAATCCGGGATGTTGGCCTTCTGGGCAGAGTTCCTCTGTGTCTGGTGTCTGTTCTTTTACCCTTCTTAATCTTTTCTTTATATTGGCCAGTCTGAGATATGGCTTTTTCTTTGTAACTCTGCCTGGAAGGCCAGCATCCCGGAGTCTTGATTGTGCATCTGTAAAAGTTTGTGGGTTTTAGGTGACAAGCCAAATTTCTTCAGCCTCCTGAGGTTGAAGAGGCGCTGTTGCATCTTCTTCACCACGCTGTCTGTGTGGTTGGACCATTTCAGTTTGTCCGTTATGTGTACGCCGAGGAACTGAATAAAATGTTCCACCTTATTCACTACTGTCGCGTCGATGTGGATAGGGGGGTGCTCCCTCCACACTCTGAGGGCCCTCACCTCCTCCCTGTAGGCTCATCGTTGTTGGTAATCAAGCCTACCACTGTAGTGTCGTCTGCAGACTTGATGATTGAGTTGGAGGCGTGCATGGCCACGCAGTCGTGGGTGAACAAGGAGTACAGGAGACGGCTGAGAACACACCCCTGTGGGGCCCCAGTGTTGAGGATCTGCTGGGTGGAGATGTTGTTTCCTACCTTCACCACCTGGGGGCGGCCCATCAGGAAGTCCAGGAACCAGTTGCGCAGGGCAGGGTCTCAAGCTTAATGATGAGTTTGGAGGGTACTATAACGTTGAATGCTGAGCTGTAGTCAATGAACAGCATTCTTACATAGGTGTTCCTCTTGTCCAGATGGGATAGGGCAGTGTGCAGTGTGATTGCATTGTTTGTGGACCTATTGGGGCGGTAAGCAAATTGGAGTGGTTCTAGGATATCAGTTAGTGTGGATGTGAAATGATCCTTGACTAGTGTCTCAAAGTACTTCATGATGACAGAAGTGAGTGCTACGGGGTCAGTTACCTTAGCTTTTTGGGAACAGGAACAATGGCGGCCATCTTGAAGCATGTAGGGACAGCAGACTGGGATAGGGTTTGATTTAATATGTCCGTAAACACACCAGTGAACTGGTCTGCGCATACTCTGAAGACACGGCTAGGGATGCCGTCTGGGCCTGTAGCCTTGCAAAGGTTAACACGTTTAAATGTTTTACTTATGTTGGCCACGGAAAAGGAGAGCCCACAGTCTTTGGTAGCGGGCCATGTCGGTGGCACTGTATTGTCCTCAAAGCTCAATAAGAAGTTGTTTAATTTGTCTGGGAGGAAGACGTCGATGTCCGCGACTGGGCTGGTTTTCTTTTTGTAATACGTGATTGTCTGTAGACCATGCCACAGACGTCTCGCGTTTGAGCCGTTGAATTGTGACTACTTTGTCTCTGTACTGATGCTTTGCTTGTTTGTTTGCTTTGCGGAGGGAATAACTACACTTTTTATGTTCGCTCATGTTTCCAGTCGCCTTGTTATGATTAAATGCGGTGGTTCGCGCTTTTAGTTAGGCGCGACTGCTGCCATCAATCCACGGTTTCTGGTTAGGGAAGGTTTTAATAGTCACAGTGGGTACAACATCTCCAATTCACTTCCTAATAAACTCACTCACTGAGTCAGCATATACATTGATGTTATTGTCTGAGGCTACCCAGAACATATCCCAGTCCATGTGATCGAAGCAATCTTGAAACGTGGAATCCGATTGGTCAGAACAGTGTTGGATAGACCTAAGCACGGGCGCTTCCTGTTTTAGTTTCTTCCTATAGGAGGGGAGCAACAAGTTGGAGTCATGGTCAGATTTGCCAAAGGGAGGGCGGGCTTTGGAGTTGTATGCATCGTGGAAGTTGGAGTAGCAGTGGTCCAGTTTTTTGCTCGAGCGGGTACAATAATCAATGTGAATTCATACCCCTATTCCACATTTAGTCGTGTTAAAACCTGCATTCAAAATGTCTTAAATAGAAAACAGATGTTTACCTCACCCATCTACACACAATACCCCATAATGACAAAGTAAAAATATGTTTTTTTAAATGTTTCCATATTTATTGACAATGAAATGCAGAAATATGTCATTTACATACAGTACCAGTCAAAAGGTTGGACACCTACTCATTCAAATGTTTTTCTTTATTTCTGCTACTTTCTACATTGTGTAATTATTGTAAAGACATCAAAACTAGGAAATTAAATATATGGAATCATGTAGTTACCAAAAAAGTGTTAAACATATCTAAATGTATTTTATATTCGAGATTCTTCAAAGTAGCCACCCTTTGTGCAAAGCTGTCATCAAGGCACTCTTGGCATTCTCTCAACCAGCTTCATAAGGTAGTAACCTGGAATGATTTTCCTACAGTCTTGAAGGAGTTACCACATATGCTGAGCACTTGTTGGCTGCTTTTCCTTCACTCTGTATTCCAACTCATCCCAAACTCTCTCAATTGGGTTGTCGGGTGATTGTGGAGGCCAGGTCGTCTGATACACCACTCCAACACTCTCCTCCTTGGTCAAATAGCCCTTACACAGCCTGGAGGTTTGTTTTGGGTCATTGTCATGTTGAAAACAAAATGATAGTGCCACTAAGCGCAAACCATGGGATGGCATATTGCTGCAGAATGCTGTGGTAGCCATGCTGGTGAAGTGTGCCTTGAATTCCAAATAAATCACTGACAGTCACCAGCAAAGCACCCCCACACCATCATACATCCTCCATGCTTCTCAGTGAAAACCACACATGCAGAGATCATCCGATCACTTACTGTACTCTGCGTCTCACAAAGACACGGCTGTTGGATCCAAAAATCTCAAATTTGGACTCATCAGACCAAAGGACAGATTTCCACCGATCTAATGTCCATTGCTTGTGTTTCTTGGCCCAAGCAAGTCTCTTCTTATTATTGGTGTCCTTTAGTAGTGGTGTCTTTGCAGTAATTCGACCATGAAGGCCTGATTAACACAGTCTCCTCTTAACAGTTGATGTTGAGATGTGTCTGTACCTGAACTCTATGAAGCATTTATTTGGGCTGCAACCTGAGGTGGAGTTAATTGGTGATTTCTGAGGCTGGTAACTCTAATGAACTTATCCTCTGCAGCAAAGGTAACTTGGGACTTCCTTTTCTGTGGGTCTTCCTACCCTTCATGAGAGCCAGTTTCATCATAGCGCTTGATGGGTTTTGAGAATGCACTTGAAGAAACTTTTAAAATTCCAGAAATGTTCCACATTGACTGATATTCATGTCTTAAAGTAATGATGGATTGTCATTTGTCTTTGCTTATTTGAGCTGTTCTTGCCATATTATGGACTTGGTCTTTTACCAAATAGGACTATCTTCTGTATACCAAAACTACCTTATCACAACACAAATTAACTTTAAACAAGGCACAACTGTTCATTTAAATGTATTCCAGGTCACTAACTCATGATGCTGGTTGAGAGAATGCCAAACGTGTGCGAAGCTGTCTTCAAGGCAAAGGGTAGCTACTTTGAAGAATCTCAAATAGAAAATATATTTAGATTTGTTTTACACTTTTTTGGTTACTTCATGATTCCATGTGTGTTTTTTTGATAGTTTTGATGTCTTCACTATTATTATATAATGTAGAATATAGTAAAATGAAGAAAAACCCTGGAATTAGTAGCTGTGTCCAAACTTTTGACTGGTACTGTAAGTATTCACACCCCTTTGCTTTGGCGCTCCAAAATTGAGCTCAGGTCCATCCAATTTCCTTTGATAAGCAGTGAGGCATATACATATTTAGGGAAGGGTATAAAACAATTTCTTGAGTCTTTTTCATTTCCAAGAGCACAGGGAAATGGAAAGCATATGGAACTACCAAGACTGCCTTAGAGCTAGCTGTCAGAGCAAACTGAGCAACCGGGCAAGAAGGACCTTAGTCAGGGAGCTGACCAAGACCCCAATGACCACTCAGAACTACAGAGTTCCTTGGATGAGGTGGGAGAACCTGCCATAAGAACAAGAGTCTCTACCGCACTTCACCAATGGTTCACCATTGGTTGTTTGCATAGGAGCCTTTTAAGAATGTTTATTTAACCTTTTATTTAACTAGGCAAGTTAGTTAAGAACAAATTCTTATTTGTGATGACGACCTACCTCCCCGGCCAAACCCTCCCCTAACCCGGACAGCGCTGGGCCAATTGTGCGCCACCCTATGGGATTCCCGATCACGGTTGGTTGTGACACAGCCTGGGAACGAACCAGGGACTGTAGTGACGCCTCTAGCAATGCAGTGCTTTAGAACACTGCGCCACTCGGGAAGCCATGTAGCTAGCTAGCTAGGTAAACAATGAACCATAATCCCAACTCATGACGTTATTTCCCTGCATGAATCTGCAGGTAGCTAACCAACCAGTTTCAATGTTAGCTAACTAACATTAGACTATAACTAGCAAAGCAAATGGCTCTGACATACGAATAATACGATCATACACGTAACGTTACCTAGCGAGCCAGCCAGATAACGTTAGCTAGCTAGCTGACAGTACACTTTAACTTGAAATTAAAACAACTTTCTGTCAAAATTAGAAACGTGTAATATCTGAATGTATCTTACCTGTATATATCATGGATGGACGCTTCTCCCTGTCGCTTATGCCATGGTTGCCCTTAGTTTAAAGATGTAATCCGGAGACAGGTGTTTTCTCCATATACTTAGTTATCATACTCTAATTCCACTGATTTTCAAAACAAGGCTCTCCAGAAAGTGGAGAGTAACACATATGCAGTTCTACTACACGATATATTTGTAAAATAACCGCTTTAGACAGGATTATCCATACATACTGGCCAGCTCAAATAGACAGAACTCATCTCACGGCATATCCAGCTCACTCATTATCTCAGCCAATCGTGGTTAGCGGGAAGGTTGTTGTTCCTTTTTCTGTGGCTAAACGAACTAGGCTCGTAATTTAACAAATGTATTTGTATTTACAGATGGCATACACGTTTGTTTTTAAGGCACATGAAAGTTCACATGTTCCATAAGGAATTTCTGCCCCAATTTTTTTTCTGCAATTTGCATTTTATGTTCAAATAACTCTCCTGTGTAGTAGTGACCCACGACATGCGCATAGTTTCCTGAAACAAGTCACATATGGCAAAAGATCCTGTGGTCTGATGAGACAAATTTTACAATTTGGCCTGAATGCGAAGCACTATGTCTGGAGAAAACCAGACACAGCTCATCACCCGTCTAACACCATCCCTATTGTGAAGGATGGTGGTGGCAGCAGCATGCTATGGGGATGCTTTTCAGGCGCAGGGACTGGGAGATTGGTAAGGATAGAGGGAACAATGAATGAATGGAGCCAAATACAGGCAAATCCTTGATGAGAACCTGCTTCAGGGTGCATATGACCTTAGATTGGGAGTCCCATAGGGCGGCGCACAATTGACCCAGCGTAGTCCGAGTTTGGCCAGTGTAGGCCATCATTGTAAATAAGAATTTGTTCTTAACTGACTTGCCTAGTTAAATAAAGGTTACATTTAAATAAAGGTTACATTTAAAAAATCTGTAAAAAAGTATGACAATTGGGTACATTTTCCACCACTGAGCAAAACTACCAAAACTCTTTCTGATGGTAAACCTGAGCAATTGAAGAAAAAATCTAAATGATGTTGCCCTTGGTCTGGGATTTTGGAGAATATTTAAGTCCAAATAGCGCTCCTGTTTAACAGTTCGGACAATATTTCCTCTTTGTGGCTGGCTCAGCTAGCAGAGAGATGTATTGACATAGGCCATTGTAGGAAGAGGATAATATTGTTTTTGATTTCATTTTACTGCTGGCCTTCTGTTAACTACAGCTTGCCCAGTGGATACCTAACCCACACACGCTCAAAGGAACACCAAGATGCCCTGGTGTACTCAATCACAGAAACCGGGACAAGGCTTTCACCCAATGACTCATGTTTATTTATTTGACCTTTATTTAACTAGGCAAGTCAGCTAAGAGCAAATTCTTATTTACAATGACGGCCTACCCCGGCCAAAGCCTGACCCGGACTCCCAATCACAGCTGTTTGTGATACAGCCTAGAATCGAACCAGTGTCTGTAGTGACGCCTCTAGCACTGAGATGCAGTGTCTTAGACCGCTGCTCCAGCCGGGAGCCCATGTAATGCTGCTATCTCTAAGACATATTTTATTGTTGATGAATATGTGAATCAAGTTGAACATTTTATCTGAAATATTGCAACGTTTCCATCACTACACCCCAACAACTACAGTATTCCTAACATTTGACCAGAGCCCTATGACCTGTATAGTACACTACTTTTGAATGGGCTGCCATTTGGGAGGCAGGCACTGCATTCCCTGGTCAACGTAGTGTACAATACAGGGAATAGGGTGCCATTTGGGAGGCAGATACTGCATTCACTGGGCCTGAACTTCATCAATGAAACATACTGTGCCTTGTCAACTGCTCTGCCGCCTTCTCAAATGCCGCTACCACTCAATGACATAATTCCACTGCAAGCAAGCCACTAACTATGTTTCCATCCACTGTTTTTATCGGAGTAAAATCATAGCATTTTTTAAAATGCCAACAGATAATTTTTGTTCCACATGGTGGGACCTATATTGTCGGTAAAATTAATTTGCAGTGGAAATGCCTAGGCGCAAATTTTGATATAATAACCATCATATCGAAGTAAACTTGGAGCCACATGATGATATTTTGTGTGGTCCTCCCTAGGGCTGTGGCGGTCATTTTGTCAGCCAGGAAATGTCAAGCAAATAATTGCTGGTCTTATTAATCAGCATAAACATGTTTAGCATCTTCTGGCCTCCACGCATAGCCTACAATCCACTGATGAAGACCTTTGGAACATCTACATTTTAAAAAGCCTAATAAATCCATTTCATATAGCCTACACCATCACAATAAATTCATTATTTATTTTAAACAGGTCTAAAGAAACATGATATGAAAAAAGTAGTCTATTTATGTCACGCTCTGACCTTAGATATCTATGTTTTCTTTATATTTTGGTTAGGTCAGGGTGTGACGAGGGTGGGTATGCTAGTTTTTGTATTGTCTAGTGTTTTTGTAGTTCTAGGGATTTTGTAGGTCTAGGTATTTGTATGTCTATGGTGGCCTGATATTGTTCCCAATCAGAGGAAGCTGTTTATCGTTGTCTCTGATTGGGGATCACATTTAGGTAGCCATTTTCCCTTTTGTGTTTGTGGGTTCTTGTTCTATGTTTAGTTGCCTGTCTGCACTATTCATATTTGCGTCACGGTTCATTTTGTGGTTTTGTTAGTATGTTCAGTGTTCATTCTTTTAATAAATATAGAATGTACGCATACAACACTGCGCCTTGGTCCGATTCATACGACGAACGTGACAGAAGAACCCACCACAAAAGGAACAAGCAGCGTGTTAATGAGGAGCGGACATCCTGGGCCCGGGAGAAAGATGAGTGGAGAACATCCTGGACCTGGGAGGAGGTAATGGCAGGGGACAAGACCTTGCCAAGGAAGCAGGTGGAGATAGCGCAGGAGGAACCCATAACATCCTGATTTGGCACTTTCAATACTTATGTATGGCATTTGGACATTTCTTATGCCATTTGGCCATGGTTCACTGACTTTTGACTTCCAATGGTCGTATATTGCAAATGGACAAAAGATTTGGCCATGGATCACTGACTTTTGACTTCCTATGGTCATATATTGCAAATGGACAAAACATAGGCCTTATGGACAAACTCAATAAAATAAGACAAATGTATGTTCATATGGTTGTTATATGTATTTTAGACAAAAACATATTTTTAAAAAAATCTAAAAATGGTCCAGAGAGCACTTTATTTAAAGGAGTTGTATTTTTTCATTTAAATTTTATTTTAAATTTGACCCTTGGGTCTTGACTTTATGTCCATTTGCAATATGAAAATTTACAATAGAGCGTGCTCGCCATCTTTGGGATTTTTGCTGTATGACACTTGACATTTGCCATAGGCCAGTTGCCATAAGCTTTGAATGAACTGCCATCCATTTGAGTGGTATTTGCGATCGTGTATATGTTTTTTCCAATGGCAATAAGTTGCTATTCATTTTTGTCCATTTCATGGGGGTCTTCTCTTACCCTAATTTTCTCATTAAGTTTCCAGGTAAAGAACAGATGAAATGCGTCCTGAGAACATTCTTGCAACTTAATGTGAATGTTTTGTACAAACATTGTATAATCACCTGTTACGGCTGTTAAAAGAAGAGGACCAAGGTGCAGCGTGAGCGTACATTTTCTTTACTTGAATAAAAATGACGCCGAACAAAACAATAAACAATACAAAAACAAACCGTGAAGTTAAAGGCTATGTGCACTAAACAAAGTCAACTTCCCACAAAAACAGGTGGAAAAAAGGGATACCTATGTATGGTTCTCAATTAGAGACAACGATAGACAGCCACCTCTGATTGAGAACCACACCCGGCCAAACAAAAAGAAATAGAAAACATAGAAATAAAGAAACTAGAATGCCCACCCTAGTCACACCCTGGCCTAACCAAAATAGAGAATAAAAGCCTCTCTATGGCCAGGGCGTGACAATTCCCCCCCCCAAGGTGCGGATTCTGGACGCAATACCTGACTCTGAAGGTGAGGATCTGTGGGCTTCCTTTACGGCGGCGGCTCTGGTGCGGGACGTAGACCCCCCTCCGCCTTTAGCTCCCCCCACTTTGGTGGCGCTTCTGGTGCGGGGACCCTCGCCGCCGACCCCGGACTGGGAACCCTCACTGCGGGTCCCGGACTGGGCACCCTCGTTGCGGGTCCCGGACTGGGAGCCCTCGTTGCGGGCCCCGTACTGGGAACCCTCGATGCAGGCCCCGTACTGGGAACCCTCGATGCGGGCCCCGGACTGGGAACCCTCGATGGCGACTCAGGACTGGAGGCCGTCGCTGGAGGCTCCGGACTGGAGGCCATCGCTGGAGGCTCCGGACTGGAGGCCATCGCTGTAGGCTTTGGACTGGGGACCGTCGCTGGAGGCTAAGGACTGGAGATCGTCGCTGGAGGCTCCGGACTGGCTCGTGGAGCAGGCACCGGACTCACCAGGCTGGGGAGACCTACTGGAGGCCTGGTCCATGGAGGAGGCACAGGATGAACCAGGCTGGGGAGACCTACTGGAGGCCTGGTTCTTGGAGGAGGCACAGGTCGAACCGGGCTGTAGGGGAGCACTGGAGCTCTGGTGCTTAGCACTTGCTCTGCTCCTCTTGGCTGCATGCCCACTTTAACCCGTCACTTGCGGGGAGCTGAAACAGGCCGCACTGGGTTCTCCTGGCGAACTGGGGAAACCGTGCATAGAGCCGGTGCAAGACTCACCGGGCTGTGGAGTTGCACTGGAGGTCTGGAGCGCCAAGCTGGCACAAGACGTGCAGGGCTGGGGAGGCGCACAGGAGGCTTAGTGCGTGGGGCTTGCACAGTCTTCACCAGATGGCTAGCACTTACTTCAGGACGAGTATGGAGAGCTGACTCAGGTGACATCAAACCGAAGGCACGCTCTGTAGGGCAAATGTCGTGCCTCATGCACCAACACAGCAGCTCTCTCATAGCTCTCTCCTCCAATCTCCCCATCAACTCCTTCACTGTCTCTGCTTCACTACCTTCGCTCCCCTCCAAGTTCACCCCGACTGGCTCTGGTTCCATCCTCGGCTCCGCCTCTCCTGGCCACGCTGCTTGGTCCTTTGTTGGTGGGAAGTTCTGTCACGGCTGTTAAAAGAAGAGGACCAAGATGCAGCGTGTTGAGCGTACATTTTCTTTATTTTAATACAAATGACACCGAACAAAACAATGAACACTACAAAAACAAACCGTGAAGCTAAAGGCTATGTGCCCTAAACAAAGTCAACTTCCCACAAAGACAGGTGGAAAAAAGGGCTACCTAAGTATGGTTCTCAATCAGAGACAACGATAGACAGCTGCCTCTGATTGAGAACCACACCAGGCCAAACACAAAGAAATAGAAAACATAGAAATAAAGAAACTAGAATGCCCACCCTAGTCACACCCTGGCCTAACCAAATAGAGAATAAAAGCCTCTTTATGGCCAGGGCGTGACATCACAAGAACAACTGGAGATTTGTTGTGTTATGAGAGCATTTGCCACAACCTAATGAATGTTCTATGAATCTTCAGAGAACCAATTTTGGTTTGCTGGACAGGCATCTTGCATTTTCACTAAACTCTGTGTAACAAAAGCACCAAAATTAATATTGCCTGGGTATTTGAAAGTATGTGCATTGCACAATACAAGAAAATTTGATTTTAAGAGGTGAATCTGCCAGCATAGTTTGATGGTATATTTGTTTCCTTTATAGTGACTAATTAGTAGACATAGACTCATCACACACATAACAACGAGAATATTACACTCCCTAGGGCTTGGAGTCCTGTCCACGCCGTGCATACATGCCATAATCACTGAATAAACGTACTTGTTTCAATGTCAGAGCATGGCTTGTGTCGATGCAGGTAACCTGACAACATACACACTGCACATATTGGTTGCATCCCACATGACAATCAATTCTATACATAGGGCTCTGATCAAAAGTAGTGCACTATCAGAGCCCCGTGCGCAAAAGTAGCGCACAGTAGGGAACAGGGTGCCATTTGGGATGTGATATTACCTGCACTGGAGAAGCTCGGAGCGTGATTAATGGTATCCAACAAGGACAGCTCCCAGGAGGAAGATGGGTTGGAGTGCTTATAAGAAGCCCTCAGTATCCCAGGGGGCGAGATGGAGGGAGAGATTGATCGAGTTAGAGGTAAGGGAGGAGAGCGAGGAGACGGACACATGGCAGGGGTTTATGGATTGAATGTAGACTAACAGCGTGAAGTCCCGAAAAAAAATACACAGTCATGAGGACCTGACTAGGATTTAGCTGGTTAATAAAGAAATCCGCCTGATTCAATTAATCTTATCTTCATTATCATAGACCTTTTCTGTTGTGAAAAATACTGCATCTGATTATCTGCAAAAAAAGAGCAAAGGCTATGTAAGAGATGATGATTCGTAACAAATAGGCTACTTGTTAGAATCCCAACTCTTATTGCTGGTCCCCAGCGTCACCTCCAGAATTGGACGTGTCTATCGTCACTGAAAGGGGAGTATTGAGGTTCATTTTCGCCGCGCAAACATATCGTCTACAGATTAATTTGAATCCAGGAGGATGGCTAATGTGGTCTTCGTCAAGAGTTGTGAATAATATCGCCTATTGAATAGATGGCAATAGTATTTAGAGTAAATTCAAGATAATTTACGTGCGCGCCGAAAGAACCCCTATTTCCTTGATGTGGAACGCTCCGAGCCTCTGCACCCAGCAACCGTTAGACGAGCGCAGTTTGCAGACAGACCCCAGCAAGTGGATTGCCAGCGAAGCGATCGACGGCGGATATTTTTGAGGAAACTGTACAGTTCAACTTCACACAAATGGATATTTACGTGGCTTTGTTATCCGTAGTGCTCATTGCGAAACCAGGTAGGTGTCACACTGGGACATATGCAGTTAGTTTACATATTGTTTTAGGTATCATTATCAGCTCTGTCAGCAATAGCTTTTTAATGCGCACCCACCCTCTCCTTCTCCATAGCCTAATTAGCAACTTGCGCGCAAGCTTCCCGATCGTTATTTTGTCTCTCGTAGATTTGTATTAATCAATGAATTGTTTTATCAATATGCCCCTCATCGATTTTTTTTAAATAAATCACATGTTTTTTAAAATTCGTTTTATAGTACAGATAAATAGCATAGTTATCATCTCCTAAATCGTAGGGTTTGTTGTTGTGTCAGACCACATCTGTATAACGCGCAAAAGTCCCTAGAGAAATGACAGGTGTCGCACAGGTTGATGCAGCAGTCAATTTATTCCCACGCGACAATAAGCCTAACATTTGGATTATGTAGACTTTCATTTAAAATGATCTGTCATTATATGGTAGCTGATGTCTAGTGCCATGCAATTTACGCGTTTTGTCTCTGATATGATTGCCACTGTACCTTGGTGAAGGTGCTTTGAAATCGCATGGATTCAATCCCCATGTATTTGACTGTGTTGCAGTTCGTTGTATCATGCAGACGCTGAAGTTTGATTCTCAAACTCAATCATTAAAGAAGTGCCTTGCTGATATACGTTATACAGATCATATGGGTGGGAGGATGTGTGATAGTAACTGTACACCCAATGTGTGACAATGTCTAAAGAATATTTTCCCCCTACAGTTATCGGCTTTGGAATAGATCCCGATTACCAGATAGATATCATCAATGAACTTGACTTCGCAAATGCAATTTATGGAATTACCCAAGTGGCAGGGCTTCACAACAATAGCAAAGCCTTCTTATTTCGAGGTAATGTATACTTCCTTTCTCTATTTGTGAAATAATTGATTGCTAGATCACTGTTTGATTTATCAGTGAATTGCAGAAATGTTTTTTAATTTGGCTTGGAATCCTGAGAACGTTTGATAAACTAAATTCATTTGTAAAATGTAGGTTACCCAAGCTTGGACTCATGGTTGTAGGATTATCCATAATATGTAAGGTAAAATGTTGGTAACAGATGGTGAACTAATCATCATCACATCACCAATGTATTGTAACAATCCTCACGATATGAGCCATATTACAATTCCTAACAAGTGGCCCAATGTGTAGGGTGCTTGCCTTCCTCTGCACTGCCTCGCCGTTCGCTACATTGGTGTCAGAAGTTGGATGGCAGCCGAGAGGTTATCGTAACGCACAGCCCGGACATATGAGGGGACTGAGTAGTCAAAATGCCTGGCTTGTTTGCCTTTGTATTTTGTATTTAGTAGGGATCCCCATTAGCTCCTGCCAAGGCAGCAGCTACTCTTCCTGCGGTCCAAACACATTAAGGCACTTACACATAAAACAAAAGATAAAACCGTACATCATATACCATTATTACTTAACTATATATCTACAATACAAAATGTACTTGTGTGTGTAGAGTGAGTGTGCTAGCGTGTGTGTGTCTCTTCATAGTCCCCGCTGTTCCATAAGGTATATTTTTGTCTGTTTTTTAAATCTGATTCTACTGCTTGCATTAGTTACTTGATGGGGAATAGAGTTCCATGTAGCCATGGCTCTACGTAGTACTGTGCGCCTCCCATATGCTGTTCTTGACTTGGGGATTGTGAAGAGACCTCTGGTGGCATGTCTTGTGTGGCATGCATGGGAGTCTGAGCTGTGTGCCAGTAGTTTAAACAGACAGATCGATGCATTCAGCTTGTCAACATTTCTTACAAAAACAAGTAGTGATGAAGTCAATCTTTCCTCCACTTAGAGCAATGAGAGATTGACATGCTAGCTCTCAGTGTACATTTAAGTACACAGTTCTGCCCAGTGCTGCCCTCAGTCATTTTCCATCCAAGTTGTCAGACCCCGGTGGCTTGTCATTATTGATATAAATAAATAAAATTCAATGGAATTCAAACTTACAACGCTTTCATAATTTGGTTAGTTACACTTGGATGTGTATTGTCGGTGTTTGTTGCTGGCATGTCATGCCTAAATTTGCTAATCTTGCCAATTAAAAAATAATTAAAGTAGTTGGCAATATCAGTGGGGTTTGTGATGAACGAGTCATTTGATTCAACAAATGATGCAGCTGAGTTTGCATTTTTGCCCAAAATGTAATTTAAGGTGATCCAACACTTTTTACCATCATTCTTTATAAAATGTATATTTGTTTCATAGTATATTTTCTTCTTCTTTTTATGCAGATTAGTCACATGACTTCTCAATTTGCAGTACGTTTGCTAATCAGTTGTGCAGCCAGACTTATATGCCATTCCTTTTGCCTCATCCCTCTCAACCATACACTTTTTCAATTCCTCATCAATACAAGGGATGTAACAGTTTTGTAAATGTAATAAGCATTTTCATAAATGTGTCAAGTGCAGTGTCTGGTTGCTCCTCATTACACACCACAGACCAACAAATATTATTTACATCAATAACATAGGAATCATTACACAACATATTGTATGACCTCTTATACACTATATTAGGCCCAGCCTTTGGAACTTTGGTTTTCCTAGATATGGCTACTATATTGTGATCACTACATCCAATGGATTTGGATACTGCTTTAAATACATTTTCTGCAGCATTATTATAGATGTGATCAATACATGTTGATGATTTCATTTATGTGCTGTTTGTAGCTACCCTGGTAGGTTTGCTGATAACCTGAACCAGGTTGCGGGCACTGGCTACAGTTTGAAGCTTTTTCTTGAGTGGGCAGCTTAATGAAAGCTAGTCAATATTGAAATCACCCAGAAGATATACCTCTCTGTTGATATCACATACATTATCAAGCATTTCACACATACAGTATTATCCAGATACTTACTGTTATCACTTGGTGGTCTATTGCAGCTTCCCTCAAGAATGCGCTTTAGGCGAGGCAGATGAACCAGTATTACTTCAACAGTATTTAACATGATATCCTCTATAAGTTTTAAAGGAATGTAGTTCTGAATATAGACCACAACACTGTCCCATTGGAATTTCTGTCTTTTCTGTAGCTGTTTTAACCATGTATTGCTACCACCGGTATCATCAAAGGTATTACCTAAGTGAGTTCTGACCTCACGTGCATAAAACAACTCACGCTGGGGCGACCGTTTGAGATATTTGGAACTCACGAATGAAAAGGTTATCCAGGCCTCCTATTCAGACTTCAGTTTGTTAAGAATAGAAACAGAAACGGTCTCCTTTACCTAGAGCTAACAGCAGGATCACACCTTCTGGTTTCACACTGTTATTCTTATTATTGTGTGTGTGTGTGACAGCAGGATCACACCTGGTATGTTATGGTGTTATTCTTGGTGTTGAACAAGGAAGCTCCGGGGAGCATCGTTCTGATAATTACTCTCCATTTAATTTGTCCCCGGCAGCAGATGCTAATCCTCACCTGGTTCGCTGTGGCTCAGTCGAGCTGGGTTCAAATACTATCTTAAATTGTTCAAATACTGCTACTGTTTACTTGAGAACGCAAGATGGGCGGGTTTGCACATTCACAACTATTATATTGGTTCCATTGTGCATTGCAAAATTAATCAAGCCCAGCTAAAATTTAAAATTATTTTAAATCGTATTTGAACTCAGGTCTGTGGCGCAACAGTGTACGATTGGTGCTGCACTGCTCCATCCATTCAAAATAAGTTCATTACAACCAGAAGCTGGGTGAAGTGACGTCATTATGATGTAATTTCAACCTGTTTTGTAAACTGAATTCCTGCTTAGTGTTACCAACATTACTGTCTCAAAGAATTGGATTGGCGCAATATTAATGTGACTTTTCCACTATCTAATCATAGCATGGGGTTGTTCAATGACTGCCATTTTTTGTTGTTGATTAAATCTATCACTTCATGTTTTCAATTCAGAGAGACAAATAATCATGTTGTTTTGTAAAACTCTATTTATCCGACTCACTCTCAAGGAAATACGTGGAACACAGTCAAATGTAACAAAAAACTACATATTTAATAAAGAACTGTAAAAATTCTACATTTGTGACAAAAATCTACAAAGTTATGTGAGATCTATATGTAAAACATTTACATTTCACATTATACTCATTTAGCAGACGCTCTTATCCAGAGCAACTTACAGTTAGTGCATTCATTTTAAGATAACTAGGTGGGACAGCTACATATGGATATGGATATATAGCATTTAGCAAAAAAACTCATTTGAATTCATATCTAAAGTCTATTAGTTAAAAATGTAAGATCAGTAATACAGACGGAAATGTATATACATCTTAGCCAAATACACGTGAAGTCGGAAGATTACATACACTTAAGTTGGAGTCATTAAAACTCGTTTTTCAACCACTCCACAAATGTCTTGTTAACAAACTATAGTTTTGGCAAGTCAGTTAGGACATCTACTTTGTGCATGACACAAGTAATTTTTCCAACAATTGTTTACAGACAGATTATTTCACGTATAACTCACTGTATCACAATTCCAATGGGTCAGAAGTTTACATACACTAAGTTGACTGTGCCTTTAAACAGCTTGGAAAATTCCAGAAAATGATGTAATGGCTTTAGAAACTTCTGATAGGCTAATTGACATCATTTGAGTCAATTGGAGGTGTACCTGTGGATGTATTTCAAGGCCTACCTTCAAACTCAGTGCCTCTTTGCTTGACATCATGGGAAAATCAAAAGAAATCAGCCAAGACCTCAGATTATTATTTTTTTGGACCTTCACAAGTTTGGTTCATCCTTGGGAGCAATTTCCAAATGCCTGAAGGTACCACGTTCATCTGTACAAACAATAGTACGCAAATATAAACACCATGGGACCACGCAGCCGTCATACCGCTCAGGAAGGAGACGTGTTCTGTCTCCTAGAGATGAACGTACCTTGGTGCGAAAAGTGCAAATCAATCCTAGAACAACAGCAAAGGACCTTGTGAAGATGCTGGAGGAAACAGGTACAACAGTATCTATATCCACAGTAAAATGAGTCCTATATCGACATAACCTGAAAGGCCGCTCAGCAAGGAAGAAGCCACTGCTCCAAAACTGCCATAAAAAAGTCAGACTATGGTTTGCAACTGCACTTGGGGACAAAGATCGTACTTTTTGGAGAACTGTCCTCTGGTCTGATGAAACAAAAATACAACTGTTTGGCCATAATGACCATCGTTATGTTTTTAGGAAAAAGGGGGATGCTTGCAAGCAGAAGAACACCATCCCAACCGTGAAGCACGGGGGTGGCAGCATCATGTTGTGGGGGTTCTTTGGTGCAGGAGGGACTGGTGCACTTCACAAAATAGAGGGCATCATGAGGCAGGAAAATGATGTGGATATATTGAAGCAACGTCTCAAGACAGTCAAGAAGTTCAAGCTTGGTCGAAAATGGGTCTTCTAAATGGACAATGACCCCAAGCATACTTCCAAAGTTGTGGCAAAATGGCTTAAGAACAACAAAGTCAAGGTATTGGAGTGGCCATCACAAAGCCCTGAACTCAATCCCATAGGAAATGAGTGAGTAGAACTGTAAAAGCGTGTGCAAGCAAGGAGGCCTACAAACCTGACTCAGTTACACCAGCTCTGTCAGGAGGAATAGACCAACATTCACCCAACTTATTGTGGGAAGCTTCCGGAAGGCTACCTGAAACGTTTGACCCAAGTTAAACAATTTAAAGGCAATGCTACCAAATACTAATTGAGTATGTATACGTCTGACTCACTGGGAATGTGATGAAAGAAATAAAAGCTGTAATAAATCACTCTCTCTACTATTATTCTGACATTTCACATTCCTAAAATAAAGTGGTGATCCTAGCTGACCTAAGACAGGGAATGTTTACTAGGATTTTATGTCATGAATTGTGAAAAACTGAGTTTAAATGTATTTGGCTAAGGTGTATGTAAACTTCCGACTTTAACTGTATACACATATCTACCTCAATGACTTCGACTCGATACTTGTACCTCGTGTATATAGACAAGTCATTGTTACACATTGTTTATTTATTCTTCGTTTTATTATTTCTATCATTTGTTGCTCTGCATTGTTGGGAAGGGCCTGTAAGTAAGCATGGCAATGTTAGTCTACACCTGTTGTTTACAAAGCATGTGAGAAGTAGAATTTGATTTCTTCTCACTTCTCAGTCAACATACCTGGTAGGAAATAAATAGTTGTGATACTGTAGCAGCATGCCATTGGGCAATTCATTCTGAGGTGGGGATCGGAGGCTGAATTTTCTTTCCTCTCTTTTCCCAGTTTCAAAAACCTGTCCAAAACATGTGCCTCATATTGCTTACAAAGATTGCTCCACCTTTCCCACTTTTCTCTTATGCAGTTGACGAGTTAGAGCACAGACATTCTTTACCTTCACTGCCTCGAACAGTTTCCTTACTGTAGGTGGTTACACTACTGTGACTTTCGCATCCCAAATGGCACCCTATTCCCTATATAGTGGACTACTTTTGACCAAATGTCACCGAATACTGTGCATTCAGAAAGTATTCAGACCCCTTGACTTTTTTTCCACATTTTGTTACTTTTCAGACATATTCGAAAATGTATTAAATTGTTTTTTTTCCTTCATCAGTCTACACAATACCCCATAATGACAAAGTTAAAAGAGAGATTTAAAGAAAAAAAACACTGATATCACATTTACATAAGTATTCAGACCCTTTAGTCAGTGCTTTGTTGAAGCACCTTTGGCAGTGATTCAAGCCTCAAATCTTCTTGGGTTTGATGCTACAAGCTCGGCACATCTGTATTTGGGGAGTTTCTCCCATTCTTCTCTGCAAATCCGTTCAAGCTCTGTCAGGTTGGATGGGGAGCATCGCTGCACAGCTATTTTCAGGTCTTTCCAGAGATCTGGTTGATGTCCGGGCACTGGCTGACCACTCAAGGACATTCAGAGACTTGTCCCAAATTCACTCCTGCGTTTTCTTGGCTTGTGTGCTTTGGAGTTGTTGTCCTGTTGGAAGGTGAACCATCAGTCTGAGTTTCTGAGCGCTCTGGAGCAAGTTTTCATCTTTACTTTGCTCCGTTCATCTTTCCCTCAATCCTGACTAGTCTCGCAGTCCCTGCCACTGAAAATCATCCCCACAGCATGACAAGCTGCCACCACCTGCTTCACCATAGGGATCGTGCAAGGTTTCCTCCGGACGTAATGCTTGACATTCAGGCCAAAGAGTAGAATATTGGTGTCATCAGACCAGAGAGTCCTTTAGGTGCCTTTTGGTAAGCTCCAAGCGGGCTGTCATGTGCATTTTACTGAGGAGTGGCTTCCATCTGGCCACTCTACCATAAAGGCCTGATTCAATGTAGTGCTGCAGATATGGTTGTCCTTCTGGAAGGTTCTCCAATCTCCACAGAGGAACTCTGGAGCTCTGTCAGAATGACGATTGGGTTCTTGGTTATCTCCCTGACCAAGGCCCTTCTCCTCTGATTGCTCCGTTTGGCCGGGCGACCAGCTCTAGTAAGAGTCTTGGTGTTTCCAAACTTCTTCCATTTAAGAATGATGTAGGCCACTGTGTTCTTGGGGACCTTAAATGCTACAGAAATGTTTTGGTACCCTTCCCCAGATCTGTGCCTCGACACATTCCTGTCTCGGCGCTCTACGGAGAATTCATTCGACCTCATGTCTTGGTTTTTGCTCTGACATGCACTGTCAACTGTGGGATCTTATATAGACAGGTGTGTACCTTTTACAAATCAAGTTCAATTAATGGAATTTACAACATGTTTTACAACAATTTGCCCAAAGGTTTTGAGAAATGTGATCTCATCTGGCGCTGCTCAGAATATCAGATCTCAACAACGATTGAAGAAGTGTTTAACATCACCAGTACCACATCCTTACTTACATCCTTATGTATTTTTTTTTAAAGCACAACAACACTGCAAGAGACAGTTTGGAACGTCTGACTGTAATATGGGACAAATCAACTTGTGGTGTTTGAATTTGTTTATAAAATACAAGACATTATTATTTGGTTGTGGGACGTGGGACAAAGGGCCAAAATAGTGACTGTCCCGTACAATCCGGGACATATGGTCACCCTACATGCCTGGTAGGCTACTCCGGTTATCTCACTTCCCACAACAACCATTGTTTGAGGAGCATGCAGCCTCTCGCCGTGCGACAGGTGATATTCCTGTCATGGATCCCCCTGTACTGATCTGATGCTCATTCTGTTCGCCAGTTCCGGAGGTCTATGTCACCGGCTTTCTAGGCTTCACTGAACGGGATTCTTTATCATCAACCCTGGGCTGTCTTGTCTGATTACACACACCTGGTTCCCATTTCCCCTGATTAGTATGTTATATATGTGCCCTCTGTCTTTGTCGGTTATTGTTCCCATGTCAGTTGGTCGTGTGAGTACCTCTGCGTTGGTACAGCTGTTATGCTGCGTGCTTTATATATTGTGTATTACGGGTATCATCCCTTGTAGTTCAGCGAGGTTTACCCTCACTCTTTTGTTTGGGTACAGCCCAGTGTTTTTGTATACGTTTGTTTTGGGTGTATTAAAAACCCCTATTGTGTATTCCTGCGCCTGTCTCCAAATGATTTATACCAGCGTGACAGAATAACCGATCTGCAAAATGGAGACAGCAAGAAAGACCGAGCTGGCGACCATTGTAGAGACAGTACAGCACCATGAGGACTGTCTCTCCAGAATCGGTATCACCATGGACAGTGTGCTGGCAACAGTTCAGCGCTTGGAGTGGAGTGTGCAGTCCCTCCAGTCTCCAGCACCGATTCTGCTACCAGCTCCCACACCACGATCAACCTCCGTTCCATCGGAGGCGGTCTGTGGAATACCCCTGTCCCTCCCGAAGCGCTTCAACGGCCCACTAGCTAGATGCAAGGCGTTCCTTCTACAATGCGACATGTACCTCGCTCGCTACCCCGGGGCTGTTTCCAGAGAAGACAGGGTTGCCACCGTCATCTCGGCACTGACCGGACGGGCTCTGGTCTGGGAGACGGGCGGACCTGAGGTCGAGTCCTAGGAGCACTTCACCCTCCTCTTCCGCTCGTGTTTGATCATCCTGTGGAGGGCCAAGTGGAGGTTGAGCGTCTACTCCGACTACGCCAGGCATCTAGGACCGCCCTGGAGTTCTGGACCAGCGCGGCCTCCACCGGATGGAATGAATTGGTCACTGTTTTCCCGCAGCGGACTGCAGGAGGAGGTACAGCTGGAGTTAGCCTGCTGTAATGACATCCTGTCATTCGACCAGCTCATCAGCATGGTGACCCGGTTGGATAACCTCCTGCGGTCCCGAAGAAGACCTGCGCGGAATTCGGAGCCCATGGCTACCCCTGCTCCGTGGTCAGAGCCGATGCAGGTGGGCTCGGGACGTTTGCCCGAGGCAGAGCATAGGTGAAGGAGGAATCTGGGCCTCTGCTTCTATTGTGGAGAAAGGGGTCATTTCTCTCCGACCTGCTCTCTATCCACTAAGAGGCGAGGAGGTGACAAGCCAGGGAATTCCCCTGCGCCAACCCAGGTAGGAGGCAAGGTCTCCTCTCCTTGTCTGTCAAATCCACCAGTGTGTTTTCCCTTTAAATTCCCTGAGTACCCTAGCCCTTCACTCTCGTAAGCTCTGATTGTTTACGGAGGTACCGGGAATCTCTTAGATGGCGCACTGGCCACTGCATTACACATTCCTTTGGTTCCGCTACAGTCACTCATTCCAGTTTGAGCCCTGGATAATCGTCCAATAGGAACAGAGCTCGTATATCACATTACTGTTCCTGTTTCTTTGCTGACCCATGACACTCATTCAGAACAGATCACTAACAGAAATTGAATAATGTCTCCCTGAACAATGGGGGGGGTTCAAAATCAAAAGTAACAGTCAATATCTGGTGTGGCCACCAGCTGCATTAAGTACTGCAGTGCATCTCCTCCTCATGGACTGCACCAGATTTGCCAGTTCTTGCTGTGAGATGTTACCCCACTCTTCCACCAAGGCACCTGCAAGTTCCTGGACATTTCTGGGGGGGGGGATGGCCCTAGTCCTCATCCTCCGATCCAACAGATCCCAGACGTGCTCAATGAGATTTTAGATCGGGGCTCTTCGCTGGCCCTGGATGAACACTGACATTCCTGTCTGGCAGGAATTCACACACAGAACAAGCAGTATGGCTGGAGGCATTGTCATGCAGGAGGGTCGTGTCTTGATGAGCTTGCAGGTTGTGTACCACATGAGGGAGGAGGTTGTCTTCCCTGTAACGTACAGCGATGAGATTGCCTGCAATGACAACAAGCTCAGTCTGATGATGCTGTGACACACCGCCCCAGACCATGACGGCCCCTCCACCTCCAAATCGATCCCGCTCCAGAGTACAGGCCTCTTTTATTCTCCTAAGTTTTCATAACTGTGACATTAATTGCCTACCGTCTGTAAGCTGTTAGTGTCTTAACGAACGGTCCACAGGTGCATGTTCATTAATTGTTTATGGTTCATTGAATAAGCATGGGAAACAGTTTTCAAACCCTTTACAATGAAGATCTGTGAAGTTATTTGTATTTTTACGAATTATCTTTGAAAGACAGGGTCCTGAAAAAGGGACGTTTCTTTTTTTGCTGAGTTTACTATGTTCTTACTTAAATTCTCTAGTACAGCCAATATAAAAAAAGGTAAATGCTTCTCAAAGATGCCCTCTGGTGGTCTAACTAGCAACTAATGGCAACAATGGCTGACACTTAAATAACGTGCCATAGAATTCTGCCCGCAAGGTGTTCTGCAGTACGACACAACTTTTACAGGAAGAACCACTGTACACTACATAACCAAAAGTATGTGGATGCCCCTTCAAATGAGTGGATTCAGCTATTTCATCCACACCTGTTGCTGACAGGTGTATATCATCGAGCACACAGCCATTTAATCTCCATAGACAAACATTGGCAGTAGAATGGCCCGTACTGGAGTGCTCAGTGACTTTCAACGTGGCACCGTCATAGGATCCCACCTTTCCAACAAGTCAGTTTGTCACATTTCTGCCCTGTAGAGCTGCCCCGGTCAACTGTAAGTGCTGTTATTGTGAAATGGAAACGTGTAGGAGCAACAACGGCTCAGCTGTGAAGTGGTAGTCCACCCTGTAGCACTAACATACAGTTGAAGTCAGAAGTTTACATACACTTAGGTTGGAGTCATTAAAAATAGTTTTTCAACCACTCCACAAATTTCTTGTTAACAAACTATGGTTTTGTCAAGTCAGTTAGGACATCTACTTTGTGCATGACACAAATAATTTTTCCAACAATTGTTTACAGACAGATTATTTCACTTATATCTCACTGTATCACAATTCCAGTGGGTCAGAAGTTTACATATACTATGTTGACTGTGCCTTTTAAACAGCTTGGAAAATTCCAGAAAATTGTCATGGCTTTAGAAGCCTCTGATAGGCTAATTGACATAATTTGAGTCAATTGGAGGTGTACCTGTGGATGTATTTCAAGGCCTACCTTCAAACTCCACGCATCTTTGCTTGACATCATGGGAAAATCAAAAGAAATCAGCCAAGACCTCAGAAAAATAATTGTAGACCTCCACTAGTCTGGTTCATCCTTGGGAGCAATTTCCAAAAGCCTGAAGGTACCACGTTCATCTGTACAAACAATAGTACGCAAATATAAACACCATGGGTCCACGCAGTCATCATACCGCTCAGGAAGGAGATGCGTTCTGTCTCCTAGAGATGAACGTACTTTGGTGCGAAAAGTGCAAATCATTCCCAGAACAACAGCAAAGGACCTTGTGAATATGCTGGAGGAAACTGGTGCAAAAGTATCTATATCCACAGCTAAACGAGTCCTATATCGACATAACCTGAAAGGCCGCTCAGCAAGGAAGAAGCCACTGCTCCAAAACCGCCATAAAAAAGCCAGACTAGGGTTTGCAACTGCACATGGGCACAAAGATCGTACTTTTTGGAGAACTGTCGTCTGGTCTGATGAAACAAAAATATAACTGTTTGGCCATAATGACCATCGTTATGTTTGGAGGAAAAAGGGGGAGGCTTGCAAGCCGAAGAGCACCATCCCAACCGTGAAGCACGGGGGTGGCAGCATCATGTTGTGGGAGTGCTTTGCTGCAGGAGGGACTGGTGCTCTTCAGAAAATAGATGGCATCATGAGAATGGAAAATGATGTGGATATATTGAAGCAACATCTCAAGACATCAGTCAAGAAGTTAAAGCATGGGTCTTCCAAATGCACAATGACCCCAAACATACTTCCAAAGTTGTGGAAAATGACTTAAGGGCAACAAAGTCAAAGTATTGGAGTGGCCATCACAAAGCCCTGACCTCAATCCTATAGAAAATTTGTGGGCAGAACTGAAAAAGTGTGTGCGAGCAAGGAGGCCTACAAACCTGACTCAGTTACACCAGCTCTGTCAGGAGGAATGGGCCAAAATACACCCAATTTATTGTGGGAAGCTTGTGGAAGGCTACCCGAAACGTTTGACCGAAATTATACAATTTAAAGGCAACGCTACCAAATACTAATTGAGTGTATGTAAACTTCTGACCCACTGGGAATGTGATGAATGAAATAAATGCTGTAATAAATCACTCTACTATTATTCTGACACTAAAATAAAGTGGTGATCCTAACTGATCTAAGATAGGGAATGTGTACTTGGATTAAATGCCAGGAATTGTGAAAAACTGAGTTTAAATTTATTTGGCTTAGGTGTTTGTAAACTTCCAACTTCAACTGTATGTAATCATTTAGTGCTTTGAAATGCTGGTCATGGCACACATCACCGCCATCATCACAGACACCCTAGACCCACTTCAATTTGCATACTGCCCCAACAGATCTACAGACGATGCAATCTCAATTGCACTCCACATTGCCCTCTCCCACCTGGACAAGAAAAATACCTATGTGAGAATTCTGTTCATCGACTACAGCTCAGTGTTCAGCATCATTGTCCGTTCCAAACTCATCAACAAGCTTAGGACCCTGGTACTGGACACTTCCCTCTGCAACTAGATCCTGAACCTGCTGATTGGCTCACCCCAGGTGGTGATAGTAGGCATCAACGCTACCGCCATGCTGACCCTCCTTCAACGTCAACAAGAACAAGGAGCTGATAGTAGACTACAGGAAACAGGGGGGGGTGCACAGCTGATGGCAGCAGCTAATGGGGATCCATAATAAATACAAATACACCCCCATCCACATCACGGGGGCCACAGTGAATAGCTTCAAAGTTTCAAGTTCCTAGGTGTCCACATCACTTAACATGGTCCTCCTACACCAGAACAGTTATGAAGAAGGCATGGCAACACCTCTCCTCCCTCAGGAGGCTGAAACGATTTGGCATGGCCACTCAGATTCTCAGAAACTTCCAGCTGCACCATTGAGAGCATCCTGACTCGTTGTACCACTGTCTGGTTTGGCAACTGCACCGCCAGCGCCCGGAAGGCCCTACAGAGAGTGGTGTGGATGGCCCAGCGCATCACTCCTACCAGCTACCAGTCACTTTTCAGCCCTGTTTACATGTATATCCTACTGCCACTTTTTGTGTATAAACCCACCTCAACCACTCCAGTACCCTTGCAAATTGAATAAGGTACTGGCACTGACCTGTACATACTTTTTTATCTATTTTCTATTATTATATTATTATTATTATTATTGTCACTGCATTGTTGGGAATTCGCTCTCAAGGTAAGAATTTCACTATACTGTTTTGACCTGTGCACGTGGTGAATAAACTTTGAAACCTTATGTCATTATAATACGCTCACTGCTGACCTGGAAGGAGAAGGCTATTACACATGAATGCCAGCTCATTAAAACGTATGGACCCTGGTCAAAACTAGTGCACTATATACGGAATATGGTGTCATTTGGGAAGCAGTCCTGTTCTCCGCGGGCCAAGGCTCCACTCCTGATCCTCATTGCAAATTAAAAAGGCCATCTGTACCATTGAGTAGAGACAGGAAGGATGTGCCAGCCTCCTGATGAAAGGTGTCAAGTTGTACCAGTGTGTGTGTGTTAGTGTTGGGCGATTTTACAATTGCATCGTCTATCGGCGATGTTTGACAGCCGTTGTCGATGGTGACGACATCATGATGTCACAAACGATGGTTTAGCATATTTGAACTTGACTGCACCGCCGGAGTCTGGCAGCACACAACAGCACAGCACAGTGAGTACACAGCAGAGCGGCATGCCAAATGGTCTATTCCCTATTTGCCATTAGCCTAAATGTTCAATAAACATGTGACTATTAACATGGTTCTCTTGCACTATGTAAATTGTAAAAAGAGTAGAGAGCATTGCATGGCCTAGGCATTGCCTACTCTTCATGGTCAACCATCAAAGGAATCTAAATGCGGAGTTCCATCTCAGAAAGTTGTTTGCGAATAACCTAAATAAAAACATACAGTTAAAGTTACATTGCACCAAATCACCTGGTTTCAGACTCCCTAATTATCCCCATCTAAAATAAAATAAGCACAAATGTTCGAAAGCTAAATTATAAAATAATAAAAATAAAAACATATAAGTAAAAAATGTATCCCAAACCCCCTTCCAAAGAATAAGTTATGAAATAACTAAACAAACAAACAAATATTGCAAGCTCTCCTCAACAGTGCAATACATACATATATAACAATAATACGCACTCTTTATTTTGTTACTATAAGTAATAAAGATTAGTAAAAAGGCAGGGTGGGTGAGTGAGTTGGAGTCGGTGAAAAAAGTATCTTGAGAAGCAGGTGTGAAGAGTCAGTGAAACTAGTCTTTAAGGTGCAGGTGATTGTCTGTGGTCAATTGCACAATCAGATGTTTTGGGTAGGGCTGCGGTGGAAGTGGTTGCTCCGGTTTTTGTTCTGATGGCACTTTTCTAACCAGAAGCGTGTTTGGCCCATCTTCTCTGGTCTGCTGATGGAATCGGGTCCTCAAACACATGGGACCGCGAGGGTGGGGAGGTTATAAAAAATGCATCCAGGTCCTCTGGGTCTGTCTCCACATCTAACGTCATGTCTTCAGTTGTCTCTGAAAATTACTGCTTCTCTTCAGCGGAGAGTTATTTTAACCGACTGCCCAGAGCATGTGAAATTACAGGAGACAATAAATGATTCTGCCCAATAAACAAACGGTCTTGAATACTGGCATCTCAAAGCTAAAAAAGCTGGTGCTTCTGGCATCAGTCTTTCGTTCATATCAGCCATCATGTTGTAGTCCAGCATCTGATTCAGCCTGACCATGACATCAGTGCTAGCTAGCTAGATTTCTTTGTTGAAAATAATAGGACTGCTTCTTACTTTGTTACAGAGTCGCATTTGGAAGGTTGTGGCAGTGGGGTGTAGACTATTGCAGATTCTGAGTATCGTTATAAACGTTATCCGTAACCATTTCCATGGCTTAGTGCAACGAGTAGAAATTCCAGGAGTTGTTCATTGTTAGCTACAAGAATATATATATCTTTTAATTACCACCAGTAGAACCCTCCAGTGAATTGTTGTGCCTTGAAGTGTTATGCAGTTGTCAAATTGCGTTCATTTAATTTAGTCATTTTCAACATTCACGCCCTCACTTCTGGTTTTGTTTGTTTGATTGGATTGTTTACCTTTCAATCACTACACCCTCCCTTCTATTCCCAAGCATTTGAATGGCTGATGAGTTTGTGCCAGCGTTGAAAATACACTTCCTGTCCCATCAAAACAGAAACTATATGGTCGCTCCATATACTTGAGTAAAAGTAAAAATATCTTCATAGAAAATGACTCAAGTTAAAGTTAGTCACCAAGTAAAAAACTACTTGAGTAAAAGTCTAAAAGTTTTAAATATACTTAAGTATCAAAAGTAAATGTAATTGCTAAAATGTACCGTAATTTCCGGACTATAAGCCGCTACTTTTTTCCCACGCTATGAACCTTGCGCTTTATACAATGACGCGGCTAATTTATGGATTTTTCCCGCTTTCACAAATTCATGCCGCCAAAAAACTGAGCACCGTCACATAATGTGAAGTAAATCGAGCGCGCTCAAACTTTCCATCATTCTGATTACGGTAATCATTTTGTCACCCTCATCATGGCAAAGACACGGAGAAATGCATATGATGCAGCTTTCAATTTGAAGGCGATTGATCTGGCTGTTTGAAAAGGAAATAGAGCTGCTGCACGGGAGCTTGGCCTTAATGAGTCGATGATAAGACATTGGAAACAGCAGCGTGAGAAACTGACTTAGTGCAAAAAGACAACAAAAGCTTTCAGAGGAAAGAAAAGCAGATGGCCCGAACTAGAAAATGAGGCTTGGATGACAAGTGGGGAGAAATCCTTCACTAAAACGGGCCGCATGCGAAGAGCGACTTATGGTCAAGTCTGCCAGTGGGTCCTGACAGCGTGGAGCTGCTGCGTATTGAAGAGGGCAGCATAAGCTCAGCGGGGAATTTGTCTCCGGATGAAAGTGAGGAGAGCACAATGAAAACGATCCAACATCGGATGAAGCAATTCTGAGGCTATTCAACTCCGACACCAAAGGAGATGACTTCAGTGGTTTCAGTGCACAGGAGGAAGATAGTGACCAAGGACTTTCTTGGTAGGCTACTGTTTACTGCTATTTAAAAAAAAAAAAAATGTTACAAGCCTGTTTCGTTAAAGCCTATTTATTTTTGTTACAAGACGTGTTTCGTTAAAGCCTATTTATTTTTGTTACAAGCCGTGTTTCGTTTAAAGGCTGTGTAAAGTTCATTTGTTTCAATGTACCGGTAGGCACCTGCGGCTTATAGACACGTGCGGCTTATTTATGTACAAAATACATTTTTTTTTTAAATTCAGTGGGTGCGGCTTATATTCAGGTGCGCTTAATAGTCCAGCAATTACGGTACTTAAGTATCAAAAGTAAAAGAAGAAGTATAAATCATTGAAAATTCCTAATATTAAGCAAAGCAGATGGCCACATTTTCTAGTTTTTATTTATTTACAGATAGTCAGGGGCAATCTCCAACTCTCAGACATAATTTACAAATACAGCATGTGTTTAGTGAGTCCGCCAGATCAGACGCAGTAGGGATGACCAGGGATGTTCTCTAAATAAGTTTGTTAATTGTCTTCCAAGATGGCATAGCAGTCAGACGTCCTTTTGTCCTCATCTTGTCGTGTCCCTATATATATATTTACACCTTTCTTCGCATATCTTTTATATATTTTATTTTCCAAAAACTCAACTTCAAAACGCTTTCCTGCAACCCGCCTCACCAATTACAAAAAATATATATTATTTACCACCTTATTTACCTCATCTGAAAATCCACAATAGAAGCTAGCCAGAAGCTAACCTGAAGCTACCCAGAAGCTAGCCAGTTTACTGGCCAACGTTAGTATTTCAGCTAACCACGGTTTGTGGTTATCAGCTATTCCTTTAGCTCGTTAATCTATCGCCACTTTTGTAGAAGGCGACTCCGACATACCGGACCTATTTTTCTCCATATCCCCGGATTTCAACCGCAAGCTCTGGACATTTACACCTTGATTTCGCAGCTAGCTAGCTGCTACCCATGTAACTATTGGCTTACGTCGATCCCAGAGCAAACATCAATTATTCCGGAGCTAGCCAGCTGAAGAGTTCTATCAGCCACTCCGGGGCTACAATCACCTATCCGGACTTCACGACTGACTACCGACGTTATCTGCCCGAGGGAGTTATCCAACTGGCACCTCCGTCGTGACGTTACCTGAACGCTCATCTGGGGCCCGCTAATCGTTAGCTGTCTTATCGGCTGCTATCTGAATAAGTCAATCGGACAATTTTTCTTGGGTCACTATAACTATACCTATTTTGCCAATTGGATTGATCCCCCCGGCCACACGGAACCCCACTAATCTACCGACGGAAACGCACAAGGTGGCTAAAAACAGACCTCCATCCTATGCTAGCTTGCTACCGATAGCCCGGCTAGCTGTCTGAATCGCCGGGACCACAACCAACTTCTACTCACTGGACCCTTATGATCACTCATCTAAGCATGCCTCTCCTTAATGTCAACATGCCTTGTCCATTGCTGTTCTGGTTAGTGTTTATTGGCTTATTTCACTGTAGAACCTCTAGCCCTGCTCACTATACCTTATCCAACCTTTCAGTTCCACCACCCACATATGCGATGACATCACCTGGTTTCAATGATGTTTTTAGAGACAATATCTCTCTCATCATCACTCAATACCTAGGTTTACCTCCACCGTATTCACATCCTACCATACCTTTGTCTGTACATTATTCCTTGAAGCTATTTTATCGCCCCCAGAAACGTCCTTTTACTCTCTGTTCTAGACGTTCTAGACGACCAATTCTCATAGCTTTTAGCCGTACCCTTATCCTACTCCTCCTATGTTCCTCTGGTGATGTAGAGGTGAATCCAGGCCCTGCAGTGCCTAGCTCCACCCCTATTCCCCAGGCGCTCTCTTTTGATGACTACTTTAACCGTAATAGCCTTGGTTTCATGCATGTTAACATTAGAAGCATCCTCCCTAAGTTTGTTTTATTCACTGCTTTAGCACACTCTGCCAACCCGGATGTTTTAGCCGTGTTTGAATCCTGGCTTAGGAAGACCACCAAAAATTCGGACATTTTCATCCCTAACTACAACGTTTTCAGACAAGATAGAACGGCCAAAGGGGGCGGTGTCTACTGCAAAGATAGCCTGCAGAGTTCTGTCCTACTATCCAGGTCTGTTCCCAAACAATTTGAACTTCCCGCCCCCTTTGGCCGTTCTAATTTGAACTTTTAAAAATCCACCTCTCTAAAAACAAGTCTCTCTCCGTTGCCGCCTGCTATAGACCACCCTCTGCCCCCAGCTGTGCTCTGGACACCATATGTGAACTGATTGCCCCCCATCTATCTTCAGAGCTCGTGCTGCTAGGCAACCTAAACTGGAACATGCTTAACACCCCAGCCATCCTACAATCTAAGCTTGATGCCCTCAATCTCACACAAATGATCAATGAACCTACCAGGTACAACCCCAAATCCGTAAACACGGGCACCCTCATAGATATCATCCTAACCAACCTGCCCTCTAAATACACCTCTGCTGTTTTCAACCAAGATCTCAGCGATCACTGCCTCATTGCCTGCATCCGTAATGGGTCAGCGGTCAAACGACCTCCACCCATCACTGTCAAACGCTCCCTGAAACACTTCAGCGAGCAGGCCTTTCTAATCGACCTGGCCGGGGTATCCTGGAAGGATATTGATCTCATCCCGTCAGTAGAGGATGCCTGGTTATTTTTTTTTAAATGCCTTACTCACCATCTTAAATAAGCATGCCCCATTCAAGAAATTTAGAACCAGGAACAGATATAGCCCTTGGTTCTCTCCAGACCTGACTGCCCTTAACCAACACAAAAACATCCTATGGCGTTCTGCATTAGCATCGAACAGCCCCCGTGATATGCAACTTTTCAGGGAAGCTAGAAACCAATATACACAGGCAGTTAGAAAAGCCAAGGCTAGCTTTTTCAAGCAGAAATTTGCTTCCTGCAACACAAACTCAAAAAAGTTCTGGGACACTGTAAAGTCCATGGAGAATAAGAACATATCCTCCCAGCTGCCCATTGCACTGAAGATAGGAAGCACTGTCACCACTGACAAATCCACTATAATTGAGAATTTCAATAAGCATTTTTCTACGGCTGGCCATGCTTTCCACCTGGCTACCCCTACCCCGGTCAACAGCACTGCACCCCCCACAGCTACTTGCCCAAACCTTCCCCATTTCTCCTTCTCCCAAATCCAGTCAGCTGATGTTCTGAAAGAGCTGCAAAATCTGGACCCCTACAAATCAGCCCGGGCTAGATAATCTGGACCCTTTCTTTCTAAAATTATCTGCTGAAATTGTTGCCACGCTTATTACTAGCCTGTTCAACCTCTCTTTCGGTCATCTGAGATTCCCAAAGATTGGAAAGCAGCTGCGGTTATCCCCCTCTTCAAAGGGGGACACACTCTTGACCCAGTTAATAAGGTGTAATCATTTGTCCAACAGTTGCAAACTAGAGTTTCTAATGGACAAATTCAGGTATGTTTATCCTCGTTTTGTTCCATTTGTTTCCGTTTAAGGAATGTTTTTCAACAGAACCGGCGGAATATATACACCACATGATCACGCGTAAACACAATTCACTTTCATAGCAGCCACGTTGTATTCCTTCTCGCATCTTTGCGCTCTCCTCATCTCACCTTTTCTCTTCTCTTGAGGACTTCCCTTCTTTTGTGCACAACACATCAGCTGTATGTTACCAGGCGTAAAAAGTTTTCCAAGCCAAACTGCTACACACTTCCTTTTCACCATATTTTCTAAAGTAACGCCATAGTCCGCATAGCCAATAGAACCAACGCTTTTGTAAAACATGCTTCAATCATGCAGTAACGTTACAGTGTAGTCAGTAAGCAGTTACAAATTAGTAAAATCAAAAGCTTACCTTGACTCGGAAGAGATCCAGTGTTGTTGGAAAGTCATCTGGCTAGCTAGCTAACATACCCCTCTCTGTTTGAGCAGGGTGTTTCAATAGGCTAAACTTGCTAGCTGCATTTGCTAGCTAAGTAAGTGAAAAAAATGACACACTCTCTCTCTCTCTTGCTTCTCCTTCATTCGGAAGAAATTAATTTGCTCAACTGTTCAACTATTGTCTTTCTCTCTCTTTGAGTCAACTACTCAACACATTTTAAACACTGGAATGCTAGCTAGCTGTAGTTTATGCTTTCAGTACTAGATCCATTATCTGATCCTTTGATTGGGTGGACAAAATGTCAGCTCATGCTGCAAGAGCTCTGAAAGGTTGTAGGACGTCCTACGGAAGTTGTCATTATTACTGTGTAAGTCAATGGAAGGGGGTGAGAACCATGAGCCTCCTAGGTTTTGTTTTGAAGTCAATGTCCCCAGAGGAGGACAGAAGCTTGCTTTTCTCCGGCTACAACATGGTGCCAGCCTACAGAGTGCTGTTGAGGCCACTGTAGATATTCTTTGCAAAATAATGTGTTTTAATAAGGGGGATGGGATTACAGTATATTTGGGATTACAGTATATTCAATCCGATACTGTCTCACTCTCCATTCCTCTCAGAGTTGGATTCCTTGTTTAGTTTACTTGTCTCACAGACATTCATTGACTAAAGGACATGGGGCCGTATATATCAAGCTGGTGTAGCATCAGCTCCCCCTGTCCATTTAATCTTATTCATAATGATCTTAAAACCTGTTGAGGACAGAGGGCGCTGTTTTCACTTTGGGGGAAAATCGTGCCCAATTTAAACGGCCTCGTACTCAATTCTCAATTCTTTTTACAGAAGGCGAGTGCCAAATCGGCATATTCGGGGGGAATGTGCATGGTGGAAACCTGGTTTGGACTTTCCACCGTAGTGGCATCTAAGGAAACACCTACACACCTGCCTGAACACTGACAGGACCATCCCTTGAGAGCCCTCTGTTGCCACGAAATAATCGGATCATGAGAGGCCAACCAGGGAAGACCCAACACAACAGGAAACGCAGGAGAGTCGATCAGGAAGAGACTAATTCTCTCCTCGTGATCCCCCTGCGTTCTCATAGCGATGAGGAGGTCACAGCGCCCAATCAGCCCCGACCCCAAAGGACGACTATCTAAGGCATGTACAGGGAAGGGAACATCAACAGGAACAGTAGGGATCCCTAATCTATGTGCCAAGGAGCGGTCAATAAAGTTCCCAGCTGCGCCTAAATTTACTAGCGCCTTATGCTGGGGATGCGGGGAAAACTCAGGAAATTCTATAGGTAACCACATGTGTGCAATAGGGGGCTCTGGGTGAGTTGTGTGCCTACTCACCTGGGATGACCCACCAGTGTTCCGCCTGCTACCTCGACTTCCTGGAGAAACACCCCAGCACCGACCAGCAGTGTGCCCTCTGCGGCCACAGTTGGTGCAGGGAATGGTCCCCCCTCCGGTCCCCCTCAAAGCAGCCCCTCCCAACTCCATCGGTGTTGGATCCAAGGTGCTGGGAAATGGAATGGGCGGACCCCGATCTAGACGTCCTCGGGAGGCCAACAGGTTATCCAGCTGGTCCAGGTTGAGAGTGGTGTCCCTGCAGGCTAGCTCCCTACGAACGTCCTCTCGTAAACTACACCTGTAGTGATCGATAAGGGCCCGCTCATTCCATCCCGCACCAGCTGCCAGAGTTCTGAAGTCCAGAGCGAACTCTTGAGCGCTCCTCATCCCCTGTCTAAGATGGAACAATCGCTCTCCCGCCGCTCTCCCTTCAGGTGGATGATCAAAAACTGCCCGGAAGCGGCGAGAGAAGTCCTCATAGTCATCCAGAGTCGGGCCTTCCCTTCCCCAGATGGCTTTGGCCCACTCCAGGGCTTTACCAGTCAGGCAGGAGATGAGTGCACCCACTTTCTCGCGTCCCGAAGGGGACGGCTGAACAGCCACCAGGTAGAGCTCCAGCTGTAGTAGGAACCCCTGGCACCCGGCAGCTGTTCCGTCATACGCTCCTGGGAGCGAGAGCCGAATCCCACTGGGTCCTGACGATGGAAGGGTGGACATCGGTGTAGGTTGAGGAGCGGGTGGAGGTGATGGGGTAGGATTGACAGGAAGACCTCCTCTCTCCCATCTGTCCATTGTTTGCAGCACGCAATCCATGGCTGTCCCTAGACTGTGTAACATGGTCGCGTGCTGTTGGACGCACTCCTCTACTGGGAGAGAAGGGCTGGCTGCACCTGCTGACTCCATTTGAAAGGTCCGTGTTTCTGTCAGCGTTTGTGTGCAGATATGTAGCGGAGTCAGGCGCAGGACACAGGTGTTGAGCAACACAATGATGTTTACTCAAAATACAAGCAAAATTCCACATAGGAATAATAACAAACACACTAGCACATACAACAACCACTAACGACACAAACAATCACAGACAGAACAGAAATGTATGCCAGAGGGTTAAATAGGGAACATGATAGGGGAATTGAAACCAGGTGTGTGTAATACAGACAAAACAAAACGAAACTGAAACATGGATCGGTGGTGACTAGAAAGCCGGTGACGTCGACCGCCGAACACCACCCGAACAAGGAGAAGGGCCGACTTCGTGACAACTATAAAACTATTTTTGCATACATTATTATATTCCTACTATTTAGAACGCACATATTGGTATTCGGACACGGCCACTATCTGTCTCAAATTACACCCTATTCCCTATATATAGTGCACTAATTTGACCAATGAAGAGGCTATTTAGCTAAACTACAGACAATCATGGATTACAAAGGGAAAACCAGCCACATCGTGGACACCTTCTTTGCCCGCTTTGAAGATAACATAGTGCCACCGACGTGGCCCACTCCCCAGAACTGTGGGCTCTCGTTCTCCGTTGCCGACGTGAGTAAGACATTTAAATGTGTTAACCCTTGCAGGGGTGATGGCCCAGACAGCATCCCTACCCGCGTCCTCAGAGCATGCGCAGACCAGCTGGCTTGTGTGTTTAAGGACATATTCAATCTCTCCCTATCCCAGTCTGCTGTCCCCACTTACTTCAAGATGTCCACTATTGTTCCTGTACCCAAGAAAGCAAAGGTAACTGAAATAAATGACTATCATAAAGTGCTTTGAGAGGCCAGTTAAGGATCATATCACCGCTAGCTTACCTGACACCCTATCCCATCTGGACAAGAGGAATACCTATGTAAAAAATGCTGTTAATTGAATATAGCTCAGCCTTCAACACCATAGTACCCTCCAAGCTCATCACTAAGCGGTGGTGAAAGTAGAAAACAACACCTCAACTTCGCTGTTCGTCAACACAGGGGCCCCACAAGGGTGTGTGCTTAGGCCCCTCATGTACTCCCTGTTCACCCATGATTGCGTGGCCACGTATGTCTCCAACTCAATCATCAAGTTTGCAGATGACACAACAGTTGCAGGGCTGATTACCAACAATGACAAGACAGCCTAGAGGGAGGAGGTGAGGGCCCTGGCGGAGTGGTGCGAGGAAAATAACCTCTCCGACAACGTCAACAAAACGAAGGAGCTGATTGTGGACTTTAGGAAACACCTTATCCACATCGACGGGACAGTAGCGGAGAGGGTGAAAAGCTTCAAGTTCATCGATGTACACATCACCGACGATCTGAAATGGTCCACCCACACAGACAGTGTGGTGAACAAAGCGCAACAGCGTCTCTTCAACCTCAGGAGGCTGAAGAAATTTGGCTTGGCCTCTAAGACCCTCACAAATGTTTACAGATTCACAATTCAGAGCATCCTGTCAGGCTATATCACCGCCTGGTACGTCAACGGCAGTGCTTGCAACCGCAGAGCTCTCCAGAGAATGGTGCGGTCTGCCCAACGCATCACTGGGGGCACACTGCCTGCCCTCCAGGACACCTACAGCACCCGATGTCACAGGAATGCCAACAAGATAATCAAGGACATCAACCACCCGGGTCACGGCCTGTTCACCCCGCTACCATCCAGAAGGCGAGGTCAGTACATCAAAGCTGGGACCGAGAGACTGAAAAACAGCTTCTATCTCAAGGCCATCAGACTGTTAAATAGCCATCACTAGCCGGCTACCACCCGGTTACTCAACCCTGCACCTTAGAGGATGCTGCCCTATGTACATGGACTCACTGGTCACTTTAATAATGGATAATAATTGATTTGATTCATAGTATACTATAGTAAATACTACAGCATACTACAGTCTGCAAAAACACTACAGTAAATGTAACTGTAGTATTTTTTAATGTGGGTCAGTCAGTCAGTGTCTGTGCCTGGTCCCGTGCCAGTGATAGCGTGGAGGCTGAGTGGAGAGGGCACGGCGGATGCGGATCACACCGGCAGGACGTTGGCACCAACTGAGAGAGGTTTACAAGCCTGCCATGAGGGGCAGCCACTAACTTGTCCAATTATACTGAACAAAAATATAAACGCTAAATGCTACAATTTCAAATATTTTACTGAGTTACAGTTGATATAAGGAAATCAGTCCATTTATGTAAATTCATTAGACCCTTATCTATGGGTTTCACATGACTGTGATTACAGATATGCATCTGTTGGTAACAGATACCTTAAAAAAGGTAGGGGCGTGGATCAGAATATCATTCAGTATCTGGTGTGACCAGCATTTACCCCATGCAGCGCGACACATCTCCTTCGCATAGATTTGATCAGGCTGATGATTGTGGCCTGTGGAATGTTGTCCAACTCCTCTTCAATGGCTGTGCGAAGTTGCTGGATATTGACGGGAACTGGAACACGATGTCGTACACGTCAATCCAGAGCATCCCAAATATGCTCAATGAGTGACATGTCTGGTGAGTTTGCAGGCCATGGAAGAACTGGGACATTTTTAGCTTCCAGGAATTGTGTATGGATCCTTGTGACATGGGGCTATGCATTATCATGCTGAAAAATGAAGTGATGGTGGCAGATGAGTGTCTTTATAATGTCCCCATCACAAGTTGCACCTGTGTAATGATCATGCTGTTTAATCAGCTTCTTCATATGCCACACCTGTCAGGTGGATGGATTATCTTGGCAAAGGAGAAATGCTCACTAACAGGGATGTAAACAAATTTGTGCAAAACATTTAAGAGAAATAAGCTTTGTGTGTGTGCATATGCAACATTTCTGGGATCTTTTATTTTAGCTCATGAAACATGGGAACAACACTTTAAATGTTGCATTTTATAGTTTTGTTCAGTGTAGAAACACTCATTGTTCCATTGCACTACGCTTTGAAAATTTTGTTACGATGTGCCCTAATGAACACGTCCATGACCTGTTTCGTGTGTATTATGTGCCTCATAGATGGAAATTTTGCTGGTGTACTTGCAAAACGAGTTTGAGTTTGTTAGTGGACATATCCTCCAAATGTTTCAAAGATTTGCTGTGTTGAACGCACCTCTGGGTTGGGACCGCATCCAGGTAAATAGGTGATATCATTTTTCTTGCTTGATACTGAGTGTGTGTCAGTGTTAATCTTTACGTTGAATAATGCATACCTATGCCTTTCTTTGTCATTAGAGAAGGTATTCATTGAAAAAGAGAACCATATTGGTGAACAGTACTGTTTTGGTGAAAGTCAGCAGTGTTTCAGGCCGTGCCTCAGACAATGTGTGTCCCAAATGGCCCTATGCGCCCTGGTCAAACGTTAGTGCACAACATTGGGAACAGGTTGCCATTTGGGACGCAGACACTTTTGTGTCTCCTTTCCCCTGCTAGCTGACGCCTGAACCTTAACAGGCAGACAGGATGTCGACTGTGAAAGCGGCGAACATGCCGTTCCCTGATTGCTGTTCTTTGTCTTTCACCCCCCAGATGTGGGGAGAGCAGTCCATATGCCCGCCCACATCACAGAGAAGGTGGTGGAGCTCTTCAGGAGTAAAAGTGAATTTACCTTCCTGGCCTCCATCCAGCAGAAGTCCTCCACGTCAGGAGTCATCTTCTCCATCCATGAATCTGAACACAGGTAATGCATATTTAATCATTTTATTACTGCCTTTTCAGCGGCTACTTTCTCTATCTGCCACCACTATCGTCAACTAACTTTTCCCAGCTGTGACTCTGAATGGCCCCTGTTGGAATTGAACCCACAGATGACTTCTTGTTGCATTCATTGAGCATTTGCAAGGCGAATTTGATCAGCCCGTTGAAAATATCAATGTCAGATTACTCTGCTTTTGTGAGTGACGGAGGGAAAGGAGTGGGAGATGTGTAAATTTCTGAATGCATGTTTTTCTGCTTGCATGAATTGGAAAGAAAAAATGAGTTGCCCTCTCTCAAACTGGTGAATGACAGAAGGAAAATCATACTTGAAGGAGGAACAGACACTGTAGTCATTGATAATCCAGTATTTGTACAAAGTGCACACTGACATGTTGCTTTAACCTTAATTCCCCCTCCAGCCATTTCAAATAACTTCAATCACAAACGTATATTATCTCTGTATTTTGTGTGTATGTATGTGTGTCTGTTTGTGAGTTGTGCCCTTATTACAGTCAACACATACAGTGGGGAGAACAAGTATTTGATACACTGCTGATTTTGCAGGTTTTCCTACTTACAAAGCATGTAGAGGTCTGTAAATTTTTATCATAGGTACACTTCAACTGTGAGAGACGGAATCGAAAACAAAAATCCAGAAAATCAAATTGTATGATATGATTGTATGATAAAAATTACAGACCTCTACATGCTTTGTAAGTAGGAAAACCTGCAAAATCGGCAGTGTGTCAAATACTTGTTCTCCCCACTGTATATACAGTAAGCTCCAAAAGTATTGGGACAATGACAAATGTGTTGTTATTTTGGCTCTGTACTCCAGAACTGTGGATTTGAAATGATACAATGGATGATAAAATTAGAGTCATAAATATCATGCCCCCCAAAAATGCTAACCTCCTCTCATATTGTAATGGTGAGAGGTTAGCATGTCTTGGGGGTATGCTATTTGATTCATTCAGGATTATCAATAATCATGGTAGCATCCACATTAACGTTTGTATGTCATTGTTACCCGGTGCTGACCCTGTTCCATGTCTGTGCTAAATTAATTGTTCAACTCTCCGTACCTGCTTCTCATCTCCAGCGTCGGTTCTTACAGCTTTAACACATGTCCACTTATTTTGTCTGGGCCTGGGCTTTTCTGTGCGTTACATCCCCTGAACAACTTCAAAACATCAGCCTTTTTAACAACAACCCTCTCAAACATTTGTAATGATGCTTCCATTTGTTTTACCTCCGACACAAAGTCGTCAGATTCAAATCTTGAGAAGAAAACATTCAGCTCATTAGCCATGTGCTGGCCCTCATGTCTCCCAAGGTCGGCACTGGTTTTTCCCCTGCCTATGTGGGGGGTACTAGCCATGGATTTAATCCCTTGCCAGGCCACCCTTGAGTTCCCTGAGGGTCCTTCCCACCCTTTGCTTGTATGCCTCCTTGTCCACCAGTATCTGTCCCATACGGACTCGGGAGAGGCGAAGGTTGAGAGCCGTGCGTCCTCCGAAACTCAACCCAGCCAAGCCGCACTGCTTCTTGACACAACGCCCACTTAACCCGGAAGCAAGCTGCACCAATGTGTCAGAGGAAACACCTTACACCTGGCGATTGTGTCAGCGTGCGCTGCACCTAGCCTGCCACAGGAGTCACTAGTGTGCGATGGGACAAGGACATCCCTGCTGGCCAAACCCTCCCCTAACCCGGACGACGCTGGGCCTATTGTGGGCTGCCCCATGGGTTACCCGGTCACGCCCGGCAGCAACAGAGCCGGAACTCGAACCCAGAATCTCTAGTGACACAGCTAGCAGTGTGATGCAGTGCCTTAGACCACTGCGCCACTCGGGAGGCCCGTAACCCAGCATTTTTTAGAGTGAGGATAAAACTAAATGGAATGGAGAAATCCTAGAGGAAAACCTTTCGACTAGACACTGGGAGAGAAATTCACCTTTCAGCAGGTCAATAACCGAAAACACAATAACAAATCTACACTGAGTTGTTTACTAAGAAGACAGTGAATGTTCATGATTGTCTGAGTTACAATTCTGACTTAAATCTGCTATAAAATCTATGGCAAGACTTAAAAATGTCTGTATGAACAACAACTTGGCAGAGCTTGAAGAATTTTGAAAAGAATAAAGGGCACATATTGCACAATCCAGGTGTGCAAAGCTCTAAGAGACTTGCCCAAAAGACAGACAGTTGTAATTGCTGCCAAAGGGTGTTTCACACATGCACACTCAGCAATAGTTTGTGAAAAATATCCTTTTTATGTTGTGTTATTCCAATATATTCTTCTCAAGATAAAATACACTGAGCTCCAATTTGTTGTTGTTTTGGCTCCAGCACTTTGGATTTTAAATTATATAAAGACTTTGAGGTTAAAGTGCAGACTGTCAGCTTTAATTTGAGGGTATTTTCTATTTGTGTCCAATAGAAATGAATGGTAAATAATGTATTGTGTCATTTTTTTTACCCCTTTTTCTCAATTTCTTGGTATCCAATTGGTCTTGTCTCATCGCTGCAACTCCCGTACGGACGCAGGAGAGGCGAATGTCGAGAGTCATGCGTCCTCCGAAACACAACCCAACCAAGCCGCACTGCTTCTTGACACAACGCACATCCAACCCGGAAGCCAGCCGCACCAATGTGTGGGAGGAAACACTGTTCACCTAGCAACCTGGTCAGCGTGCACCGGCCCGCCACAGGAGTCACTAGTGCGCGATGAGACAAGGATATCCCTGCCGGCCAAACCCTCCCTAACCCGGACGACGCTGGGCCAATTATGCGTTGCCCCATGAGCCTTCTGGTCGCGATCAGCTGTGGCAGAGCCTGGGCTCGAACCCAGAGTCTCTGGTGGCACAGCTAGCACTGCAATGTGCCTTAGACCACTGTGCCACCTGGGAGGCGTAAATAAGAATATATGTTGCTAAACACATTAACTTCTACATGAACTTCTTATGGCTGGGGGGCAGTATTGAGTAGCTTGGATTAATAAGGTGAGAGTAAACTGCCTGCTACTCAGGCCCAGTTGCTAATATATGCATATTATTAGTAGATTTGGATAGAAAACACTCTGAAGTTTCTAAATCTGTTTGAATGATGTCTGTGAGTATAACAGAACCCATATGACAGGCAAAAACCTGAGAAGAAATCCAACCAGGAAGTGGGAAATCTGAGGTTTGTAGGTTTGCCTATCCAATATACAGTGTCTATGGGGTCATATTGCACTTCCTAAGGATTCCACTATATGTCAACAGTCTTTAGAACCTTGTTTGAGGCCTCTACTGTGAAAGAGGGGGGAATGAGAGCTGAATGAGTCAGAGGTCTGCCAGAGTGGCATGAGCTAACCACGCGTGTTCACGTGAAGGTTAGCTTGCGTTCCATTGAATTTCTGAAGACAAAAGGATTTCTCCGGTTGGAACATTATTAAAGATTTATGTTAAAAACATCCTAAAGATTGATTGGATATATATGGACGGAATTAGTCGAACAAAAGGACCATTTGTGATGTTTATGGGACATATTGGAGTGCCAACAAAAGAAGCTCGTCAAAGGTAAGGCATGATTTATATTTTATTTCTGCGTTTTGTGTTGCGCCTGCAGGGTTGAAATATGCTACACTCTCTTTGTTTACTGTTGTGCTATCATCAGATAATAGCATCTTATGCTTTCGCCGAAAAGCCTTTTTGAAATCTGACATGTTGGCTGGATTCACAACGAGTGTAGCTTTAATTTGGTATCTTACATGTGTGATTTAATGAAAGTTTGATTTTATATAATTTTTTGGAATTTGGCGCTCTACATTTTCCCTGGCTATTGGCCAAGTGGGACGCAAGAGTCCCACATATCCCAGAGAGGTTAATTGCCTACCGTCTGTAAGCTGTTAGTGTCTTATCAATCATTCCACAGGTGCATGTTCATTAATTGGTTGTGGTTCATTGAATAAGAATGGGAAACAGTGTTTAAACACTTTACAATGAAGATCTGTGAAGTTATTTGTATTTTTATGAATTATATTTTAAAGACAGGGTCTTGAAAAAGGGACGTTTCTTTTTTTGCTGAGTTTATAAGGAAATCGGCCAATTGAAAAACAATTATTAGGCCCTAATCTATGAAGTTGACATGACTGGGAATACATATACAGTGGGGAGAAGAAGTATTTGATACACTGACGATTTTGCAGGTTTTCCTACTTACAAAGCATGTAGAGGTCTGTACTTTTTATCATAGGTACACCTCAACTGTGAGAGACGGAATCTAAAACATAAATCCAGAAAATCACATTGTATGTTTTTTAAGTAATTCATTTGCATTTTATTGCATGACATAAGTATTTGATAAATCAGAAAAGCAGAACTTAATATTTGGTATGGAAACCTTTGTTTGCAATTACAGAGATCATATGTTTCCTGTAGTTCTTGACCAGGTTTGCACACACTGCAGCAGGGATTTTGGTCCACTCCTCCATACAGACCTTCTCCAGATCCTTCAGGTTTCGGGGCTGTCGCTTGGGCAATACGGACTTTCAGCTCCCTCCGAAGATTTTCTATTGGGTTCAGGTCTGGAGACTGGCTAGGCCACTCCAGGACCTTGAGATGTTTCTTACGGAGCCACTCCTTAGTTGCCCTGGCTGTGTGTTTCGGGTCGTTGTCATGCTGGAAGACCCAGCCACGACCCATCTTCAATGCTCTTACTGAGGGAAGGAGGTTGTTGGCCAAGATCTCGCGATGCATGGCCCCATCCATCCTCCCCTCAATACGTTGCAGTCGTCCTGTCCCCTTTGCAGAAAAGCATCCCCAAAGAATGATGTTTCCACCTCCATGCTTCACGGTTGGGATGGTGTTCTTGGGGTTGTACTCATCCTTCTTCTTCCTCCAAACACGGCGAGTGGAGTTTAGACCAACAAGCTCTATTTTTGTCTCATCAGACCACATGACCTTCTCCCATTCCTACTCTGGATCATCCAGATGGTCATTGGCAAACTTCAGACGGGCCTGGACATGCGCTGGCTTGAGCAAGGGGACCTTGCGTGCGCTACAGGATTTTAATCCATGACGGCGTAGTGTGTTACTAATGGTTTTCTTTGAGACTGTGGTCCCAGCTCTCTTCAGGTCATTGACCAGGTCCTGCCGTGTAGTTCTGGGCTGATCCCTCACCTTCCTCATGATCATTGATGCCCCACGAGGTGAGATCTTGCATGGAGCCCCAGACCGAGGGTGATTGACCGTCATCTTGAACTTCTTCCATTTTCTAATAATTGCGCCAACAGTTGTTGCCTTCTCACCAAGCTGCTTGCTTATAACATGCCTATAACATGTTATAAGACTGTCATCTGATGAAGTTGTTTCTTGGTTAGTGACTAATTATATCTCTATTTGGTCGGTTTTGTGATAGCTACCTATGCGGTAGAGAAATGGTGAAAATATGCGGAGTCTTTTGCTATTGTGGTTAGCTAATAGAAATACATAGTGTTTTCGCTGTAAAACATTTTAAAAATCGGAAATGATGGCTGGATTCACAAGATGTTTATCTTTCATTTGCTGTATTGGACTTGTGATTTCATGAAAATTATATTATATGATATCCCTGTCGTGTTAGGCTAGGCTATGCTGGTCAGCTTTTTTGATGAGGATGCTCCCGGATGCGGGAGAGAGAAGCGGTAGAGGTTAAAAGGTTGGGTTGTGGATCAGAATACCAGTCAGTATCTGGTGTGACCACCATTTACCCCATGCAGCGCTACGTATCTCCTTCACATAGAATTTACCAGGCTGATGATTGTGGCCTGTGGAATGTTGTCCCACTCCTCTTCAATCGCTGTGCAAGTTGCTGGATATTGGCGGGACACGCTGTCATACACGTTGATTCAAAGCATCCCAAACATGTTCAATGGGTGACATGTCTGGTGAGTTCAGGACATGGAAGAACTGAGACATTTTCAGCTTCCAGGAATTGTGTACAGATCCTTGCGACACGAGGTGATGGCGGCAGGTGAATGGCATGACAATGGGTCTCAGGATCTTGTCACTGTGCATTGAAATTGTGATCAATAAAATGCAATTGAGTTCGTTGTGCGTAGCTAATGCCTGCCCATACCAAAACCCCATCAACAACCCCATCAACACACTCTGTTCACAATGTTGACAATCGTCAAACCGCCTGCCGCATGACACCATACACGTGGTCGGTGGTTTTATGTCCGGTTGGACGTACTGCCAAAGTCTTTAAAACGACTATTGAGGTGGCTTATGATAGGCAATTGAACATTAAATTATCTGGCAACAGCTCTGGTGGACGTTCCTGCCCTCAAAACATGAGACATCTGTAGCATTGTGATGTGTGACAAAACTGCCATTTTTTTAATGGCCCTTAATTGTTTCCTGCACAAGGTGCATATGTGTAATGACCATGCTGACTCGACTTGGCTTGGTCTTAGAATGCACGACTTGGTCTTGACTCAAGGCTTGACCCGCTATACTTGAGACTCGACTTGAGGCTCCGAGGTTGTGACTCGAAATAATGGTGACTTGTTCCCACCTCTGATATACACTGAGTGTACAAAACATTAAGGACACATGCTATTTTTTTAGGGAGTAGCACACCTGCTCTTTCCATTACATAGAAAACCAGGTGAATCCAAGTGAAGTCAAGGTCCCTTATTGATGTCACTTGCTAACTCCACTTCAATCAGTGAAGCTGAAGGGGAGGAAACAGGTTAAAGAAGGATTTTTAAGCCTTGAGACAATTGAGACATGGATTGTGTAGATGTGTCATTCAGAGGGAAAATGGGCAAGACAAAATATTTAAGTTCCTTTAAAATGGGTATGGTAGTGGGTATGGTAGTAGGTGACAGGCTCTCCGGTTTGTGTCAAGAACTGCAATGCTGTTGGGTTCTGAGGCTGTTCTGAGGGGAAAAGGGGGGGGGGGGGGCATCTCAATATTAGGAAGGTGTTCTTAATGTTTCAATGTATACACTGAGTATACCAAACATTAGGAACACCTTCCTAATGTTGCACCCCAATTCCCCCTTTCGCCCTCAGAACAGCTTCAATTCATCCGTGTATGGACTCTTCAAGAGGTCGCAAGCGTTCTACAGGGATGCTGGCCCATCCCTGTATGACTCCAATGCTTCCCACAGTTGTGTCAAGTTGGATGGATGTCCTTTGGTAGGGGACCATTCTTGATATCCACGTGAAACTGTTGAGCATGAAAAATCCAGCAGCCGTACAGTTCCTGAAACAAACTGGTTTGCCTGGCACCGACTAACTTACCCCGTTCTACATGTGTTGTCTTGCCCATTCACCCTCTGAATGGCACACATACACAAGCTCATGTCTCACTTGTCTCAAGGCTTAAACATCCTTCTATAACCTGTCTCCTCCTCTTCATCTACATTGATTTAAGTGCATTTAACAAGTGACATCAATAAGGGTTCATAGCTTTCACCTGGATTCACCTAGTCAGAGGTGTTCTTAATGTTTTGTATACTCAGTGTATGCAGTAGTGCATTCGGAAAGTATTCAGACCCCTTGACATTTCCCACATTTGGTTACATTACAGCCTTATTCTAAAATGGATTTAAAAAAACATCCTCATCAATCTACACACAGCACCCCATAATGACAAAGCGAAAAAAGGTTTTTAGAAATACCTTATTTACATAAGCATTAAGACCCTTTGCTAATACTCGAAATTGAGCTCAGAGGCACCCTGTTTCCATTGATCATCCGTGAGATGTTATTACAACTTTATTGGAGTTCACCTGTGGTAAATTAAATTTAATATACATTATTTGGATAGGCACACAAATGTGCATATAAGGTCCTACAGTTGACAGTGCATGTTAGAGCAAAATCCAAACCATGAGGTCGAAGTAATTGTCTGTAGCGCTCCGAGACATAATTTTGTCGAGGCACAGATCTGGGGAAGAGTACCAAAAAGGTCCCCAAGAACACAGTGGCCTCCATTATACTTATATGGAAGAAGTTTAGAACCACCAATACTCTTCCTAGAGCTGGCCACCCAGCCATACTGAGAAATTGGGGGAGAAGGGCCTTGGTCAGGGAGGTGACCAAGAACCCAATGGTCACTCTGACAGCTCCAGAGTTCCTCTGTGGAGATGAGAAAACCTTCCAGAACCTTCTCTGCAGCACTCCACCAATCCGGCCTTTATTTTAGAGTGGCCAGACGGAAGCCACTCCTCAGTAAAAGGCACATGACAGCTGCTCGCAGATTGTCAAAGGGCACCTAAAGGATTCTCAGACCATGAGAAACTAGATTCTCTGGTCTAATTAAACCAAGATTGAACTCTTTGGCCTGAATCCCAAGCTTCAAGTGTGAAGGAATCCTGACACCACCCCTACAGTGAAGCATGGTGGTGGCAGCATCATGCTGTGGGGATGTTTTTCAGTGTCAGGGACTGGGAGACCCTTGATGAAAACCTCCTCCAGAGCGCTCAGGACCTCAGACTGGGGGCGACGATTCACCTTCCAAAAGGACAGCGATCCTAAACGGCTTCTGGAGAAGTTTCTGAATGTCTTTAAGTGGCCCAGCCAGCGCCAGGACTTGAACCCGATCTAACATCTCTGGAGAGACCTGAACATAGCTGTACAGTGATGCTCCCTATCCAACCTGACAGAGCTTGAGAGGATCTGCAGAGAAGAATGGGAGAAACTCCCCAAATACAGGTGTGCCAAGCTTGTAGGATCATACTCAAGAAGAGTATGATCCTTGTTGAAGCAAAGGTGCTTCAACAAAGCACTGGGTAAAGTTATTTTTTGGGAAAAAAATTCTAAAAATCTGTTTGTCATTATGGGGTATTAGCCTGTCTAGGATGAGCGTGCCGCTAGCGGCCCCCCCCCCCCCCCCCCCACTGAAAAACCAGTGCCGCGAAATTCAAAAAAAATATTTTTTTTAAATATTTAACTTTCACACATTAAAGTCCAATACAGCTAATGAAAGACACAGATCTTGTGAATCCAGTCAACATGTCCGATTTTTTAAATGTTTTACAGGGAAGACACAATATGTAAAGATGTACATCTATTACCTAAAAACACACTAGCATAATCCACCATCTTTTATTTGTCCACCAACACCAGTAGCTATCACCAATTCGGCTAAACTAAGATATTTATAGCCCCTAACCAACAAAAAAACTCATCAGATGACAGTCTGATAACATATTTATGGTATGGGATAGGTTTTGTTAGAAAAAAGTGCATATTTCAGGTAGATGGCATAGGTTACAATTGCACCCACCGTCACAAATGGACTAGAATAATTACAATGAGCAACGTGTTTACCTAACTACTAATCATCAAACATTTCGTAAAAATACACAGCATACACTAATCGAAAGACACAGATCCTGTGAATACAGACAATATTTCAGATTTTCTAAGTGTCTTACAGCGAAAACACAATAAATCGTTATATTAGCATAGCACATAGCAGCACATAGCAGCCCAGCATTGATTCTAGCCAAAGTGGGCGATAACTTCAACATCGCCAAAAATATATTAATTTTTTCACTAACCTTCTCAGAATTCTTCAGATGACACTCCTGTAACATCATATTACACAATCCATATAGAGTTTGATCGAAAATGTTTATATTTAGCCACCAAAATCATGGTTAGACAATGTGAAATGTAGCTCAGCTGGTCAGAAAATGTCCTTGCGCCACTTAGACAGTGATCTACTCTTATACATAAATACTCATAAACGTGACTAAAAAATATAGGGTGGACAGGGATTGATAGACAATTTAATTCTTAATACAATTGCGGAATTACATTTTTTAAATTATCCTTACTTTTCAATACAGTTTGCGCCAAGCGAAGCTACGTCAAAAAACATGGCGTCCTAAGCCACTAACATTTTTCGACAGAAACACGATTTATCATAATAAAAATGTCCTACTTTGAGCTGTTCTTCCATCAGTATCTTGGGCAAAGGATCCTTTCTTGGGAGTAATCGTCTTTTGGTGGAAAGCTGTCCTCTTGCCATGTGGAAATGCCAACTGCGTTCGGGATGAACTGAAAAGCGTGCCCAGCTATTCACAGCGTTTCAAAAATAAATGTCCCAAAATCGCACTAAACGGATATAAATTGCTATAAAACGCTTTAAATTAACTACCTTATGATGTTTTTAACTCCTATAACGAGTAAAAAGATGACCGGAGAAATATAACAGGCTAAACTAACGCTTGGAACAGGAGCGGGTCGGTGTCCTCCACGCGCGTTACGCACCAAGAAAAGACTTGCTAGCTACAGGGTTTTTTAATTTATAGTGCCTGTGAACGCGCAATCGACCCCATTGAAATCGTCATCACGTAAAGGCATCCAGGGGAAGACGTAAGCAGTGTCCGTATAGTCATAGCAATAACAGTGCCCTTTTAACTGACTCCAGAACAGTGGCCAACATTTCTGAAATCTGACTCCATGTCAGGGAAATTGCTGTAGAATGGGCTCTGTTCCACTTAGAGACAAAATTTCAACTCCTATAGAAACTATAGACTGTTTTCTATCCAATAATAATAATAATATGCATATTGTACGATCAAGGATTTTGTGGGAAGCCGTTTCAAAAATTACACAATTAGCATAAATAGTCTCAACAGCGCCCCCATCCTCAACAGGTTAAAACTCAAAGGGTTTTCTTTAATGGAAGCTTCTCTAATGTCAAACATGTAGTTTGTGGTGTACCGCATTGCAGTTCTCTAGGCCCTCTACGCTTTTCTATTTGTACCAATGACCTGCCACTGGCATTAAACAAAGCATGTGTGCCCATGTAAGCTGATGATTCAACCATATACACATCAGCAACCACAGCTAATGAAGTCACTGAAACCTTAACAAAGAGTTGCAGTCTGTTTTGGAATGGGTGGCCAGTAATAAACTGGTTCCGAACATCTCTAAGAGCATTGTATTTGGTACAAATCATTCCCTAAGTTCTAGACCTCAGCTGAATCTGGCAATGAATGGTGTGGCTGTTGAACAAGTTGAGGAGGCTAAATTACTTGGCGTTACCTTAGATTGCTAACTGTCATGGTCAAAACATATAGATTCAATGGTTGTAAAGATGGGGAGAGGTCTGTCCGTAATAAAGAGATGCTCTGCTTTTTTGACAACACACGTTTTGCAGGCCCTAGTTTGGTCTAATCTTGATTACTGTCTAGTTGTGTGGTCCAGTGCTGCAAGAAAAGACCTAGTTAAGCTGCAGCTGGCCCAGAACAGAGCGGCACGTCTTGCTCTTCAATGTTATCAGAGGGCTGATATAAATACTATGCATGCCAGTCTCTCTTGGCTAAGAGTTGAGTAGAGACTGACTGCATCACTTCTTATTTTTATAAGAAGCATTAATGTGTTGAGAATTCCAAATTGTTTAAATAGTCAACTTACACACAGCTCTGACATACACACTTACCCCACCATGCATTCCACCAGGAGTCTTTTCACAGTCCCCAAATCCAGAACAAATTCAAGAAAGCGTACAGTATTATATAGAGCCATTATTGCATGGAACTCCGTTCCATCTCACATTGCTCAATTAAACAGCAGACCTGGTTTCAAAATACGGATTAAGCAACACCTCACGGCCTCCTCCCTATTTGACCTAGATAGTTTGTGTGTATGCACTGATATGTAGGCTATGTGTGCCTTTTAAAAAACATGTATCTAGTTCTGTCCTTGAGCTGTTCTTATCTATTAATATGTGGACCGCAAGAAGAGTAGCTGTTGCAACAGCATATGGGAATCCTAATAAAATACCAAAATACCACATTTTTTAAGATTGATGAGAAAAAAAAAACAATTTCATCCATTTTAGAAACGGCTGTAACGTAACAAAATGTGGAAAAGTCAAGGGGTCTGAATACTTTCCGAATGCACTGTATATGCCGTATTGTGATCTTTTTCTATTCTATTCTATTACTTAGTATTATTACTATTATTATTTGTTATTATTGTTTCACTCACTTCTCTTTGACCTGTATTGTTGGAGCGTAATCATTTCACTGTACCCTGCTGTATTACATCTGGGACCCTGTGCATGTGACTAATAAACTCTGATTTGATGTCTTTAGGAACCACTGTAACAAGCTTGCTTACAATTTGTGATGAGTGAGTGTTTTTGCAGAAATAAATAGGCCTAAGGATAGGCCTACGCTACAGAGGTAGCATGTAATACATTTCTTTTTGAGCATCTGCTTCATGAAAGGTCAGTGCACTGCACTGCCCTGTAGGCCGACTATGGCCTCTATTTTAACAAACCTAACTCAATAGTAAATCTACGTGCAGGCGGTAACGCTATAGGTTCAGGGGTGTGTCAGAAATATTTGTGCTATTTTCACTATTACAATTATCGAGACATTTGCTGGCCTTGGCGGGAAAGGGCTGGGTTTTGATGAATGAACAAGTTGTGGGCGTGTCGAGGCTTGGCCCCTCACTGGCCAATCAGAAAGTGCTCCGTGGCGAAATATGTGGTTGCTTCAAGTTGTGTATTTATGTATTGCCTTGGAATCAACTCCAGTTCCAAAGTTAGTCCGTTATAGTTGGTTAAATGGCTTACAGAAACAACATAACAAAAATGAAGACCTATCTGTATGTTAACTTGAACCAGTTTGCAGTTCACATTGCTCTAAGTAATTGCATGGCTTCAATAGCATTCACACCTACTATGAATTGCATTATGGCTGAGCATGGATATGCCAAACATTGTAAATAAGCCAGATAAAATGTGTTATTGATAATGCCTAAAAAGACAGCAAATACTTCTAATCAAACAACTGGTTTTAAAGAGGCTGTGTCTCACTTACAGGCCCATCATTTCCAGCATGTAATATTAAAACAACCCAGTCTATGGACATCCGCACATCCAAACTTTTCACAGTAGCTGGACAAAGTTCAAATATAAATAGAAGGGGAGAATGTCCACTCACCGTTCTACTGCTCGCAAATAGGCATATGTTTTATAAACACAATCGGAACCATTCATCGCATTCACAGATCACATTCATCTGCAGAAGTTTGCGTTACAAGTATGCCACAGATATTGTCATGAATATACCAGGGGCCTTATTTATAAAACTGTGCAGAGGATTCACGTCAAAAGATGGCATACGGACGAAACACAGGAAGTGCTTACGCACAAAAATATTCTCATTTATAACACAGAAAGGCTAAAAATGAAATTTCCCCCAGTGTGAAATAGAAATCCTTGTAGGGGAGGTTGAAGCAAGAAAAAATATATTGTTTGGTGGACACAGTGTGGGCATTACAAATGCCAAAAAGGCGTTAGAGTGGCAGCATGTGGCGGACGCTGTGAATGCTGCTGGCTCAGAAGGACAGACTTTCTCAGGAATAAAAAAAGAAGTGGTCCGACATAAAAGTGGCAGCCAAAAGGCGCATAGCCTTACACAGACAAAGTGTTTGCACTATGGGTGGGGGAAAGGGGACAACGGAGCTCAACCCTGTTGATGAGCGACTTGCCGGAATTATAAGGGTATCCTTCCTGAGTGGAGTAGTGACAGAGGTGGAGGGGGACACGGACATGCAAGACGCACCCGATGATCCAGGTATGTAATTAGTATTCCCTCGTTTGAAAAGAGTAAACCAAATGCATTCAAGTTTCTTGACACAAACAATTGTGACATTTTGTATTGTTTTTAGTCGCTGCGTGTTCCAGCGGTGCTGCAGCTGAGCAGTAGCTGAGTGTGCCCAGCCATGGCGTCTCCACTGCACCTCGTGTGTCACAACCCTCCAGCGGCCGTGTCCTCACAGATGCAGTCCTGAAAACGCAAAGAGACACCTTCGACGCTATTAATGAGGTTGCCAAAGAGATGAAGTGGGACTGGCACGGCTTGGTTTCTGCTGGTGCTTCTCTGTAAAGCTGGGCTCACTATACAGCACAGAGATCCAAGTGTTCCAAGTGAACAGCTCTTGGTAATCGGAACCGGCTTATAAGCCACTTATTATCATTGGCCAGTAAATCTTGCTGGTCTCTGAAAATTCGCTCTCTGAATTCTTCCATTTGCCAAATCTTCCAACAGTGCCAAAGCAGCCATTGTGCGTCATTACGCATTGTAATTGCATGTCTTTTTATACCCACCCATTTGATTGTCAAAGCTACCCAATTGCGTAACACCTTCAGGTGTTGTAACGGCTCTCGCTGGTGGTAGAATGAAGAGTGGACCAAGGCGCAGCGTGGTAGGCATACATCGTCTTTTTATTGATGACACCAAAACAAAATAACAACGACAAAAAACGAAAGCGAACAGTACTGTCAGGCACAGACACTAAACAGAAAACAAGATCCCACAAAACCCAACAGGAAAATGACAACTTATATATGATCCCCAATCAGAGATAACGATTGACAGCTGCCTCTGATTGTTGAACCACACTCGGCCAAAAACAAAGACTGAGGCATTGAAAACGGCATCAGTTTAAACGTAATTTGTCCTATTGTTCATCTTATTATTTATGAGAATACATTTCATAACATACAAGCATTGTTTAATAATTACAGATCCAATTAATAATGATTACCGATTAAAATTTACAACATATTTGAGGGGTTCTTTTGCAAAAACAGATATCTCCATTTGTATTTACTATCCTAAATCATGTTTGTGTTTTTTAGTGTATTTACAGGGAACTCTTCATATAATACATGAGGTAATATGTTGATTTATTTTACACAATGGTATCAATTTCAAAGTGTTTCTCGAGTTTCAACCTTCTGCCATCGGAGTCGCAGTTTCTCATTTCTCCAGTTTATGTGCGTACGTATGGGTCAAAGTGTCCGTGGAAGACTGCACATTTTCCCGTCAAGTTAGTTTTTAAAATAAATCCCGAGGGTTTGCTTAAAAAGTGGCGTACGCCTTCTTTTGTGCTTACACAACATTTATAAATGAGGCTCCAGGAAGGTGAAGTCTGCTTGTTTTTCGTTTAATTTTATTACAACCAATCTTTTTTTAATAAAAAACAACAACAAAAAATAAATGTATATCATAAAATCTTCAGAATAAAAAGACACGCGTTGCTGTTGAACCTGTCTTCGTTATAGTAGGCCCAAGGGAGGGCGTTTTGAACATATGATGCGGAAAACACGCAATTTGTGAGGACAGATACTGGAGATTAGAAGCAGGTACAGGGAGTGAACATTTAATAACCAACGGATCTGGAACTATCGGGTATCAAGGTAAGACCCAGATGTAGACCGTGTCGAAGTAACAATGTTTATTACAGCAATAGGGGCAAAGGTACAGGACGGCAGGCAGGCTCAGGTCAGGCAGAGGTTGGTAATCCAGAGGTGGGGCAAAGGTATAGGACGGCAGGCAGGGTCAGGCAGAGTGGTCAGGCGAGTGGGTAGAAAGTCAGGACAGTCAAGGGTCAAAAACCAGGAGGACGAGAAAAGAGAGACTGGGGAAAGCAGGAGCTGACACAAAAACGCTGGTTGGCTTGACAAACAAGACGAACTTGCAGCAGACAAACCGAGAGCACAGGTATAAATACACAGGGGATAATGGGGAAGATGGGCGACACCTGGAGGGGGGTGGAGACAAATCACAAAGGCAGGTGAAATAGAACAGGGTGTGACAGGAACAGAATACAGACAGCGTCTGGACAGGGGAAACATAAATGACAGTAATGCTGACACGGGGAACCAACGGAGGAACAGACAGATATAGATGGGGCAATCAACAAGGTGAAAGAGTCCAGGTGAGTCCAATGAGTGCTGATGCGCGTAATGATAGTGACAGGTGTGCGTAATGAAATGCAGCGCCAGAAAGGAGAGCGGAGCAGGTGTGACACCATTTTAACAGGTTACAGATAACTTCTAAATATAAGGTTCACCATATTCACCGAGGTTCTCGTCTCTTGTTTCATGATGGGCATGGACACGTAGTCTTTTACGCACATCCAAAATGGGACCTGTATGGCTAAAATAATGTGGGCCTGCCTACAATGCATAGATAAAAAGGGAATGTCAGCTCACTGTTTTACCCCTCTCAAACTTTATATTTCAATAAAGCTTTGGTGATTAAGATTTATTTGCAAGCAGTCTCAGGAGCCAAACCCTTTATTTATTGAGAGGTGGAGAAGCTTGGTTTTTAATCAAATACAACGAAATGGGAAAAAATCTAAATGTTTTATGTTTCTAAATACGAAGTATACAAGCACCAAAAGCACATTAGGCTACTCCATGTGCGTATGGGCAGTGTGCATCATGACTGGATAGGCTGCGTTTCCACTGTAAAAAATGCATGCCTTTACCAACTGCGTTACCGCTAAAACCAGCTTAGATATCCATATCAGCACTGCCTGAAATTAGCACTTTGGTTCATGTTTTTAAGGACACACCTCAAATATTTCCACCCCGCCCATCTGAGTACAAATGAGCTGATATAAGACAGGTAAATTGCAGTACATGGCGTTAGGGATGGAAAATGCCAGTGTGCCAGTTTTTACATGACAAAATTGTTAACTAATATGGGTTTGACAATAGCGCCGCCTTAATTAACGCCAGCCAAAAATAGAGCCTTATGTGTTAATTTGTGTGTGCTAGTAACTGCTGGCTGCAACTACTAACGTGTGTTTGTTCGTGTTACAACGGCTGGCCCCAGCGATAAAGCTATACTGTTATCTTATTCAAGTAATCTCAAGAACAGGAGGCTGCAGTTACGACAGGTATGAACTGATCAAATATGCTTGGAAAGTGGAGACCTCATAGAACGTTAAAAAGTAAACAGTACTGGAGACTACTTGCAGTTTTGAAGACATAGCGTTGACTAGCAATAAATATTTGTGGTGGCTAATTAATGGTAAATAAGTTAATTGTTTCCCCCACAGCCAAGGTGATTACCTAGCCAGCTTATTTTGTTTACATTTATTTAGCGATTCTAGAGTTTGTACACAATTTTATTAGCTACAGTAGTGCTGCGTGTCAGACCTGGGTTAAAAAACGTACATATTTAAGTATTTGAATTTGAAAGACTTATTTTCTTTGCATTTGAGTATTTTCAAATAATGTGGCTGTGTCAACTACTTCCATCTGTAAACTTTGAAAGTATTTTTTATTTCCTATAAATACTATATGTGGTAGAGTGTAAAAATGTAATCTGTTTTGTTTGCATTCAACTTTGCATTCAATGCAAATGACTCGACCGGATGAAAAGTATCAACAGTATATTCATGTGCCTGTATGGTGTACATTTAGCGACAGTCTCACACCTCCTAGAGTAAATTGTCAACCCATCCTCACAGCTAACTCCTCCTTGATGCTGAGGGTGTCCTAAAATGTACACTCTACTCTTATATATTTTGTATAATTTTTTTGTTACATTTTCTTTTTTTCTTTTTAGAGGGTAGATCAGCTTTAATATTGCAGATACAGTAGATTGCAACAACCATCGATGTAATTGTCTGCATCACTTCCAATCCACCATGTATTTTTTTGAAAATACACTGCTCAAAAAAATAAACGGAACACTAAAATAACACATCCTAGATCTGAATGAATGAAATATTCTAATTAAACACTTTTTTCTTTACATAGTTGAATGTGCTGACAACAAAATCACACAAAAATGATCAATGGAAATCAAATTTATCAACCCATGGAGGTCTGGATTTGGAGTCACACTCAAAATTAAAGTGGAAAACCACACCACAGGCTGATCCAACTTTGATGTAATGTCCTTAAACCTGTTGAGGATGGGGGCGCTGTTGAGACTATTTATGCTAATTGGGTAATTTTTGCAACGGTTTCCCACAAAATCCTTGATCGTACAATATGCATATTATTATTATTATTGGATAGAAAACAGTCTATAGTTTCTATAGGAGTTGAAATTTTGTCTCTAAGTGGAACAGAGCCCATTCTACAGCAATTTCCCTGACATGGAGTCAGATTTGAGAAATGTTGGCCACTGTTCTGAAGTCAGTTAAAAGGGCACTGTTATTGCTATGACTATACGGACACTTCTTACGTCTTCCCCTGGATGCCTTTACGTGATGACGATTCCAATGGGGTTGATTGCGCGTTCACAGGCACTACAAATGAAAAAACCCTGAGGCTAGCAAGTCTTTTCTTGGTGCGTAACGCGCGTGGAGGACTCCGACCCGCTCCTGTTCCAAGCGTTAGTTTAGCCTGTTATATTTCTCCGGTCATCTTTTCACTCGTTATAGGAGTTAAAAACATCATAAGGTAGTTAATTTAAAGCGTTTTATAGCAATTTATATCCGTTTAGTGCGATTTTGGGACATTTATTTTTGAAACGATGTGAATAGCTGGGCACGCTTTTCAGTTCATCCCGAACGCAGTTGGCATTTCCACATGGCAAGAGGACAGCTTTCCACCAAAAGACGATTACTCCCAAGAAAGGATCCTTTGCCCAAGATACTGATGGAAGAACAGCTCAAAGTAGGACATTTTTATTATGATAAATCGTGTTTCTGTCGAAACATTTTAGTGGCTTAGGACGCCATGTTTTTTGACGTAGCTTCGCTTGGCGCAAACTGTATTGAAAAGTAAGGATAAATTAAAAAATGTAATTCCGCAATTGTATTAAGAATTAAATTGTCTATCAATCCCTGTCCACCCTATATTTTTTAGTCACGTTTATGAGTATTTATGTATAAGAGTAGATCACTGTCTAAGTGGCGCAAGGACATTTTCTGACCAGCTGAGCTACATTTCACATTGTCTAACCATGATTTTGGTGGCTAAATATAAACATTTTCGATCAAACTCTATATGGATTGTGTAATATGATGTTACAGGAGTGTCATCGGAAGAATTCTGAGAAGGTTAGTGAAAAAATTAATATCTTTTGGCGATGTTGACTTTTATCGCTCACTTTGGCTAGAATCAATGCTGGGCTGCTATGTGCTATGTGCTATGCTAATATAACGATTTATTGTGTTTTCGCTGTAAGACACTTAGAAAATCTGAAATATTGTCTGTATTCACAGGATCTGTGTCTTTCGATTCGTGTATGCTGTGTATTTTTACGAAATGTTTGATGATTAGTAAGTAGGTAAACACGTTGCTCAATGTAGTTTTTCTATTCCATTTGTGACGGTGGGTGCAATTGTAACCTATGCCATCTACCTGAAATATGCACTTTTTTCTAACAAAACCTATCCCATACCATAAACATGTTATCAGACTGTCATCTGATGAGTTTTTTTGTTGGTTAGGGGCTATAAATATCTTAGTTTAGCCGAATTGGTGATGGCTACTGGTGTTGGTGGACAAATAAAAGATGGTGGATTATGCTAATGTGTTTTTAGGTAATAGATGTACATCTTTACATATTGTGTCTTCCCTGTAAAACATTTTAAAAATCGGACATGTTGACTGGATTCACAAGATCTGTGTCTTTCATTAGCTGTATTGGACTTTAATGTGTGAAAGTTAAATATTTAAAAAAAATATTTTTTTTCAATTTCGCGGCACTGGTTTTTCAGTGGGGGGGGGGGGGGGGTGTGCCGCTAGCGCCACCCTGAACCAAGACAGGTTAAAACAAGTCAAAATGAGGCTCAGTAGTGTGTGTGGCCTCCACGTGCCTATATGACCTCCCTACAATGCCTGGGCATGCTCCTGATGAGGTGGCGGTCTCCTGAGGGATCTCCTCCCAGACCTGGACTAAAGCATCCGCCAGCTCCTGGACAGTCTGTGGTGCAACGTGGCGTTAGTGGATGGAGCGAGACATGATGTCCCAGATGTGCTCAATTGGATTCAGGTCTGGGGAACGGACGGGCCAGTCCATAGCATCAATGCCTTCCTCTTGCAAGAACTGCTGACACACTCCAGCCACATGAGGTCTAGCATTGTCTTGCATTAGGAGGAACCCAGGGCCAACCGCACCAGCATATGGTCTCACAAGGGGTCTGAGGATCTCATCTCGGTACCTAATGGCAGTCAGGCTACCTCTGGCGAGCACATGGAGGGCTATGCGGCCCTCCAAAGAAATGCCACCCCACACCATGACTGACCCACCGCCAAACCAGTCATGCTGGAGGATGTTGCAGGCAGCAGAACGTTCTCCACGGCGTCTCCAGACTCTGTCACGTCTGTCATATGTGCGTGTGAACCTGCTTTCATCTGTGAAGAGCACAGGGCGCCAGTGGCGAATTTGCCAATCTTGGTGTTCTCTGGCAAATGCCAAACGTTCTGCACGGTGTTGGGCTGTAAACACAACCCCCACCTGTGCACGTCGGGCCCTCATACTACCCTCATGGAGTCTGTTTCTGACCGTTTGAGCAGACACATGCACATTTGTGGCCTGCTGGAGGTCATTTTGCAGGGCTCTGGCAGTGCTCCTCCTGCTCCTCCTTGCACAAAGGCGGAGGTAGCGGTCCTGCTGCTGGGTTGTTGCCCTCCTACGGCCTCCTCCATGTCTCCTGATGTACTGGCCTGTCTCCTGGTAGCGCCTCCATGCTCTGGACATTACGCTGACAGACACAGCAAACCTTCTTGCCACAGCTCGCATTGATGTGCCATCCTGGATGAGCTGCACTACCTGAGCCACTTGTGTGGGTTGTAGACTCCGTCTCATGCTACCACTAGAGTGAAAGCACCGCTAGCATTCAAAAGTGACCAAAACATCAGCCAGGAAGCATAGGAACTGAGAAGTGGTCTGTGGTCACCACCTGCAGAACCACTCCTTTATTGGGGGTGTCTTGCTAATTGCCTATAATTTCCATCTTTTGTCTATTCCATTTGCACAACAGCATGTGAAATTTATTGTCAATCAGTGTTGCTTCCTAAGTGGACAGTTTGATTTCACAGAAGTGTGATTGACTTGGACTTACATTGTGTTGTTAAAGTGTTCCCTTTATTGTTTTGAGCGGTGTATATACAGTACGGGTCAAAAGTTTGAACACACCTACTCATTCAAGGGTTTTGTTTATTTTACTACTTTCTACATTGTAGAATAATAGTGAATACATCAAAACTATGAAATAACACACATGGAAATATGTAGTATCCAAAAAAGTGTGGACCTGAATCAGGATCTCTAGTGGCACAGCTATTACTACCGGGGTGGCAGGGTGGCCTAGTGGTTAGAGCGTTGGACTAGTAACCGAAAGGTTGCAAGATCGAATCCCTGAGCTGACAAGGTACAAATCTGTCGTTCTACCCATGAACAAGGGGGTGAACCCACTGTTCCTAGGCTGTCATTAAAAATAAGAATTTGTTCTTAACTGACTTGTTAAATAAAGGTTTAAAAAATACCATACAGTGCCTTAGACCACTGCGCAACTTGGGAGACCCTCCGCATGTGGAATTAATCATTCTGTTGTTGATGCCAAATTGTTGTGGCTACTCATACAATGTGATTTTCTGGATTTTAGTTTTAGATTCCGTCTCTCACAGTTGAAGTGTACCTATCATAAAAATTACACACCTCTACATGCTTTGTAAGTAGGAAACACTGCCGATTTTGCAGGTTATCAAATACTTTTTCTCCCAACTGTATATACGTGTGTATATATAAAACATCTATTGTATCTTTATCTTGAATTCTGGAAAATGACCCGTATGTAAGCATTTCACTTTTAGTCTAAACCTATTGTTTACAAAACATGACAAATAACTAGTTGATTTGATTTAGATTTTCTGTATATACACTACACCAACCACTGGCCCATATTCAGACAATCCCGCTGATTGAATCAGAAACCCTGTCTTTGATGTCTGTAAACACAGAATAATAACACTCCCCAGTAATGCTAGTTCATTTGCTCTGACTTAATTGTTTAAGGGTAACACGATTTCTCGCACAGGAGGGAGCAATGGTTGCTATGGAAACAGTTGAAGAGGAACAGGGGTCATTCATTCGATGGTGATGATGGGTTTTGAAGTTTATCGCCTTCATCTCCTCTTTTATTCATCTTCTCCATTTAGGAGCATACCTTTAGTGGTTATATAATGCATGGGCTTTTAAGATTAACATGTAGTGAAATTAAATACAAATTAGCACCTTGCATTAAAGGCTATAGTTATATACTGTTGAAAAAGCTTATTCATGAGAAACGTCCTACACTGTATGTCGGGTATTGTGTTTAAATAAATATACTCATTTTGTGCAATGTATCTCCCAATGGGTACAATCTTTTTAAATAATGTCATTGTGACATATGTTATAATCTCTCATGGACAGACTACGTAACATAACCGGTATCGTAATGGTATCGTAGGGCCCTATAAAAAGAATGAGGACGGAATGATGGAATCCAGACATTGAAACAGATTTCAGCAATATTCAAAAATATGAATTTATGAGAGTGATTTAAATATTTTGAACTCAAGAGAAAATGTATTGATTTGTTCAAGTTTCTCACAAGATATGAAAATAATGCATCGGTGATTCGTATTTCCTGGAACTTTCAGCGACATGGGATGCCCCTTTCTGTGTGTTGCGCACATTGTCTATCACTGTAGCCAGTTTGCGATGCAAATGATAATGGTGTGATAATAGTTCTACCAATCTGTTTTACGGCCTCTGCATTATAATACATCATGACTGATCCTATATCTCCAAGCCTCTCTAACCTCTCTCTATACCTGGCATCCACCAAATGCTGCACTGTGTTCTCCCCCACAATTACAGCACTTAACCTTCACATTTCTTCCACATTCACCGTAATCATGTGCCCCTCCACACTTGGCACATATTTTCTTTGCTTTACACTGAGCAGCTACGTCCATTCTTTGTCATTTAAAACACTGCAGTGCATATAGGACTAATTCTCTAACGTTGAAACTAAGGAATCCTATCTGTGCTTTTCCCGGCACGACTTTCTCAAACCTCAGCATCACTGATAAGCTTTCACTTCTTTGACCCTCTTTCCTGCTGATCAACCTTTTGGCCTCTATCATTCTGCCTCCCTTCACATTTTCTTTGATATCTTCCGCGGAGATAGATATTAGGACCCCAGTGATGACTCCCCTCAATCTACCATAAGCACCAGGGACATGGCTTTTAATCTTCTTCCCTTTAAGCTTTTCCATTTTGAGAATCTTCTTTTGCTGAGCCTGGCTACCACACAATATTAACAATATACCATTTCCAATGAACCGAGCTCATTTCACTTCACGTACCTCTTTCTTTACAGCATGATTTAGTCGGATAGGGTGTAAGTGAGGCCCTGTGGTCTTATCAAACACTCACCACTTTCCACCCCAATACTCTTGCTTCCTACCTTGGCCCTCTTTATGCTTTCTTTACTAGATGCTCTACTGCTTTCTGTATCATGATCTCTCTTCTTCCTATGTCTTTCCACTACCAAACATTCCGGTCAATCTGGTTGTTGGGCAGTTGATTAAACTTAATACATTTTCTGCCGCTATTGTTCAAACAAAACGTCCCGCAACAGCTTTTCGGCATCTAAAAAGTAGGATTAGCTGAAGAAAGTCAGTTGGAATCAGCTCTTTGGCTGATAATCGTGACGTACATTCCATGTGACAATCTGTTCATGCAAAAAAAAAAAAAAAAAAACGTTTAGAAATTGTTTTTAGGTAAAAAAATTTGGACACACCTATTCCTTCAAGGGTTTTTCTATATTTTTGGTACTGTATTTTAGATTCTTTAAAGTAGCCACCCTTTGCCTTGATGACAGCTTTGTACACTCTTGGCATTCTCTCAACCAGCTTCACCTGGAATGCTTTACCAACAGTCTTGAAGGAGTTCTCACATATGCTGAGCACTTGTTGGCTGTTTTTCCTTCACTCAGCGGTCCAACTCATCCCAAACATCTCAATTGGGTTGAGGTCGGGTGATTGCGGAGGCCATGTCATCTGATGCAGCACTCCATCACTCTCCTTCTTGGTCAAATAGCCCCTACATAGCCTGGAGGTGTGTTGCGTGATTGTCTTGTTGAAAAACAAATGATAGTCCCACTAAGCGCAAACCAGATGGGATGGCGTATCGCTGCAGAATGCTGTGGTAGCCATGCTGGTTATTAAGAGTGCCTTGAATTCTAAATAAATCACTGACCGTGTCACCAACAAAGCACCCCCACACCATCACACCTCCTCCTCCATGCTTCCATGAACCACACATGCGGAGATCATCCGTTCACCTACTCTGCGTCTCACAATGACATGGCAGTTGGAACCAAAAATCTCAAATTCGGACTCATCAGACCAAAGGACAGATTTCCACTGGTCAAATGTCCATTGCTCGTGTTTCTTGGCCCAAGCAAGTATCTTCTTCTTATTGGTGTCCTTTAGTTGTGGGTTCTTTGCAGAAATTTGACCATGATGGCCTGATTCACGCAGTCTCCTCTGAACAGTTGATGTTGAGATGTGTCTGTTACTTGAACTCTGTGAAGCATTCATTTGGGCTGCAATCTGAGGTGCAGTTAACTCTAACTAACTTATCCTCTGCAGCAGAGGTAACTCTGGGTCTTCCTTTCCTGTGGCGGTCCACATGAGAGACAGTTTCGTCATAGCATTTGAAGAAACTTTAAAAGTTCTTGACATTTTCTGGATTGACTGACCTTCATGTCTTACCAAATTGGGCTATCTTCTGTATACCACCCCTACCTTGTCACAACACAACTGAAAGGCTAAAATGCATTAAGAAGGAAAGAAATTCCACAAATTAACTTTTAACAAGGCACACCTGTTAATTGAAATGCATTTCTGGTAACTACCTCATGAAGCTGGTTGAGAGAATGCCAAGAGTACGCAAAGCTGTGGAAGTTTTGCGAACGTCTGTGTAGCATCCAGATAACCAAAAGATGATATCTTTCCCAAGATGTCTTGAGGGCGAAAAATGCATCTATTCCTGGTTGTAATGTAATGGACCAGTTGGTTGTAATCTGGTTATATGACGTCTTGTCAGACAGAAAACCAGTTTAGGAAATGGAGGATACCTAGTCAGTTGTATAACTGAATGCATTCAACTGAAATCTTCCACATTTAACCCAACCCCTCTGAATCAGAGAGGTGCGGGGAGCTGCCATAATCGGCATCCACGTCTTCGGCGCCCGGAGAACAGTGGTTTAACTGCCTTGCTCAGGGGAAGGACGACAGGTTTTTACCTTGTCAGTTTGGGGATTCAATCCAGCAACCTTTCGGTTACTGGCCCAACGCTCTAACCGCTAGACGACCTGCCATCCCTTTTAGCAGACATAATTGAGACATCACATGCCAAACCTTGCCCGCTGGCCTTGTGAATGAATGTACTCTATTTACAACCAGCTCATATTGTAAAGGGACAACAGAAACCTGGATTAGGCAGGTTCTGGTTCTGATTAATCCCTTCATGAATAGATGCCTGCCGCGAATGAAAATGCAGGCAGATTTGGATGCATGTGAATGGTTGTTGTATTGCCCAGCAATGAGGTTGGTGATCTCTTAGAGGTGGCAGTTGCCTGGGTACAGAGTACATGTGTTGATGTAATGGTGGCTCTTAAACGTTGAGGTCTGGCTGTCTGTCCGTTTCCCTGGAACAGCTCCTGAACATTAAAGTGGGAACAGGTTCATCACATGACCTCGGAAGTGTTCAGTCACACGTTTTACGTCCCAAATGGCACAATCTTACCTATTTAGTGCACTTCCTGTGGGCCCTGGTCAAAAGGAGTGTGTTATATAGGGAATAGGGTTCCATTTAGGATGCAGACACACGCTCTGAGGGTTTACAACTTAATTAATTCACGTCATATTTGAGTTATTCTCCCTTCGTTTGATCAACTGCCCATTGAATCCACGGCCATATACATCATTTTTATGTGTGTCGCATGCCAGTACTGTTTTGGATAACTATCACGAGCTGCTCTCAGTTTTTCGGCAAACTGAGAATTGGGAGAGGGATAAATCCAGCTTCCCAGAACGGAGCCTCACTTGGTATTCTACATAGCGGGATGGTTGTATCCTCGCTGGGCATGAATATGGATGGGGCCTGGCTGGGCTGATGTGTGTGTGCGAGTTGGGACACTGTGTGTGTGTGTGTGTGCGTGTGTGTGTACCTATGTGCATTTGCGTGTGTGGTGAACTCTGGGGATTGGAAACGGGAAAATGGTGGTTGTTTTAAGGGGCCAGTGTGCAGAAGTTTTTGAAGAAACAGAAATGTCACTGCTGGCTGGCTACGGTTCCCTGGGTGCTGGCTGTGGCCTCCTGGCTCTTAATTTAGCGCAGCTGATCAGAGCCTGAGTGCAGGGGGTAGGAGATGTCTGGGCCTGGGTCATTACGCTCCATTGAAGGTTTATGGGGCCGCTCCTCCCTGTGTGTGCAATGCTGGACATGTTTAGAGACAGACGGCTTTAGAGACACACTCCCACACTCCTCCTCTCATTCTCCTCTGGGTGCTGACTCTCTCTTCTGCTTTACCTCTGGACCTCTCCTGCTGTCCTTTTAAATCTTTTTCTTCTAATTTTCTTGTTCTTCAGACAGGCAGCAGACTCTTCTCGTCAGTTCTCTTCAGACCATTTGTTTTCTTTGGTTCTGCTCTCTTTGGTTCTCTTCTCTCCTCTTTTGTTCTCTACTTTCCTCTTCTCCTGTCAGTCGAACCGCGAATATCTTTTTAGATTATTATTTTGCCATACGCGTTATTATCTGGCTTGGTTTCCTCTTGATTTTTGTATTAAAGACTTTATTCACATGTTTTAAATCAGTCATTATGATAACAAACAGCTCCAAGATGCCCATTACCCCATTGTCTTCACAAAAATATTGCTTACAGTTGAATGTACACTAGAGGTCAAAAGTTTTAGAACATCTACTCATTCAAGGATTTTCTTTATTTTTACTATATTATGCATTGTAGAATAATAGTGAAGACATCAAAACTATGAAATACCACATATGGAATCATGTAGTAACCAAAAAAGTGTTAAACAATTCCAGATATATTTGAGATTCTTCAAATAGCTACCCTTTGCCTTGATGACAGCTTTGCACACTCTTGGCATTCTCTCAACCAGCTTCACCTGGAATGCTTTTCCAACAGTCTTGAAGGAGTTCCCACATATGCTGAGCACTTGTTGGCTGCATTTCCTTCACTCTGCTGTCTGACTCATCCCAAACCATTTCAATTGGCTTGAGGTCGGGGATTTTGGAGGCCAGGTCATCTGATGCAGCACTCCAGCAAGCTCCTTCTTGGTAAAATAGCACTTACACAGCCTGGAGGTGTGTTGGGTCATTGTCCTGATTAAAAACAAATGAAAGGCCCACTTAGCTCAAACCAGATGGGATGGCGTATCGCTGCAGAATGCTTTGGTGGCCATGCTGGTTAAGTGTGCCTTGAATTCTAAATAAATTACAGACAGTGTCAACAGCAAAGCACCCCCTAACCACAACACCTCCTCCTCCATGCTTTACGGTGGGAAATACACATGCAGAGATCATCTGTTCACCCACACCGCGTCTCACAAAGACACGGCGGTTGGAACCAAGAATCTCCAATTTGGATTCCAGACCAAAGGACACATTTCCACCAGTCTAGTGTCCATTGCTTGTGTTTCTTGGCCCAAGCAAGTCTCTTCTTATTATTGGTGTCCATCTATTAGTGGTTTCTTTGCAGATATTCAACCATGATGGCCTGATTCACACATTCTCCTCTGAACAGTTGACATTTAAGTCATTTAGCAGACGCTCTTATCCAGAGCGACTTACAAATTGGTGCATTCACCTTATGACATCCAGTGGAACAGCCACTTTACAATAGTGCATCTAAATCTTTTAAGGGGGGGGGGGGGTGTTGAGATGTGTTGTTGATGTTGAGATGTGTTATTTGAACTCTGTGAAGCATTTATTTGGACTGCAATTTCTGAGGCTGGTAATTCTAATGAACTTATCTTCTGCAGCAGAGGTAACTCTGGGTCTTCCTTTCCTGTGGCGGTCCTCATGAGAGCCAGTTTCATAATAATGCTTGATGGTTTTTGCGACTGTACTTGAGAAACTTTCAAAGTTCTTGAAATGTTCGCTATTGACTGACCTTCATGTCTTGAAGTAATGATGGACTGTCATTTATCTTTGCTTATTTGAGATGTTCTTGCCATAATATGGACTCGGTCTTATACCAAATAGGGTTACATTCTGTATACCCCCCCTACCTTGTCACAACCAAACTGATTGGCTCAAACACATTAAGAAGGAAAGAAAATCCATAAATTAACTTTTAAAAAGGTACACCTGCTAATTGAAATGCATTCCAGGTGACTACCTCATGAAGCTGGTTGAGAGAAAGCCAAGAGTGTGCAAAGCTGTCATCAAGGCAAAGTGTGGCTATTTGAAGAATCTCAAATATCAAATATTTTTTGATTTGTGCTAACACTTTTTTGGTGACTACATGATTTCATATGTGTTATTTCATAGTCTTGATATCTTCACTATTATTCTAGAATGTAGAAAATAAAGAAAAACCCTTTAATGAGAAGGTGTTTTAAAACTTTTGACTGGTAGGGTATGTATGTTGAATATTAACACACCACATTCCCCCATTGCATCACCTCATGACCCCAAGCTAAATTCTCCATATTTCTCAGGGGCTGTAAGCGCTTCAGTGATCTCTGAACTCTGCCTGTAACCTTTGCCCTCTCCTCCCTTGTAGTTACTTTGAGCTGGAGAGCAGTGGGCTGAGGGAGGAGATCCGCTACCACTACCGCTACAAGGGCAAGCCTCGCTCAGAGTCCTTCCCCTACCGACTAGCCGATGGCCAGTGGCACAAGATAGCCCTCTCCATCAGCGCTACACACCTATTGCTGCATGTCGACTGCAACAGGTAAAAGGCACACACAGGCGTAAACACATGTATGCGTATGCATGCACACACACCTATTGGTTAACATACAATCTAGCCATCTCCATTAGTGCTACAAGTACACTCCATTCTACCTACAAGTACAAGCAGTAATACCGGCTGAAAGTCAGGCAATGGAAGCATCAGCTTGAACCAGCTTGAACCTTATATAACTGGCAACACTCATGTCACCTTTAGCCTAAAATGGCGTCTTTGCTAGCAGGATGTTACCAGAGGTGAAACCCCTGATACTGCTGTGAACTAACACTGTAGAAACTCACAGGTGGATGCACACACACCTACACACGTACACATGCACACTAATGCACTTGTGCACATGCAGTAGGTCACGCACACACTCACACATACGTATACACACAAGCACCACAGCTTCCACCACACATACAAACACACACATACACACACACACACTCAAGGCAGTTAACCCACTGTTCCCCGGGCGCCGAAGACGTGGATGTCGATTAAGGCAGTCCCCCGCACCTCTCTGATTCAGAGGGGTCGGGTTAAATGCGGAAGACACATTTCAGTTGAAGGCATTCAGATTTACAACTGACTAGGTATTCCCCTTTCACTCACTCACTCACACACACACACACACACACACACACACACACACACACACACACACACACACACACACACACACACACACACACACACACACACTCACACTCACACTCACACTCACTCACACAGGGGCATGTTGAGAGGCTGTGATATTTCCAGCTGTCTCCCATAGCCACGTTCCCTTTGAGCATTCAGCGAGTGTCACAAGTTTCCCCGAGAAGTAACACCACTGATAAGCTCTGTGAGCTCATCAAGGTAAATATTTGTAAACACCTATTGTTGCTCTGGTGACAGGCTGCAGGCAGTATTGGGTAAGAGAGGCAAGCTGTAGACTGTAGGGTTCTGTAATTGTGTCACATCTGCACATGTACATACTTATGCACACACATACACATGCACATTGCATGTGCACATGCGTGAGCACACACACACACATCCCTCCCCCCCAAGTTGTCAGATTTAAAAATATATATATATTTCCCCTTCCGGAGACACCTGAAACCCCACCTCTTTAAGGAATACCTAGGATAGGATAAAGTAATCCTTCTGACCCCCCCCCCCCCCCCTTAAAAGATTTAGATGCACTATTGTAAAGTGGCTGTTCCACTGGATGTCATAAGGTGAATGCACCAATTTGTAAGTCGCTCTGGATAAGAGCGTCTGCTAAATGACTTAAATGTAAATGTAAAAATTTCATTGTTGGACATAAAACACCAGGAAATGAGCTCCAAGTGATTTTAATGTAAAAAAATATTTTCCAAAGTATTCACACACGTAATAGAGAGGTTTGAAATTATTATGTTTTAGTCAAACATTATATCTGTTTGGGCTTTTTGCGATCAATTTGCAGTCTGCAAATCATTTGTAATTATGAACTGGGTGCTCCGAGGCTTGAATGCTGATTGGCTGACAGCCGTGGTATATCATGGGTATGACAAAACATTTATTTTTAAAATGGCGCCGAAGAGGATGGCTGACGTTTTACGGCATCTTACCGTAAGGTGCTACAGAGGGTAATGCATACGGCGCAGTACATCACTGGGGCCAAGCTTCCTGCAATCCAGGACCTATATAATAGGTGGTGTCAGAGGAAAGCCCATAAAATGGTCAGAGACTCCAGTCACACAAGTCATAGACTGTTTTTTCTGCTACTGCACGGTAAGCGGTACCGAAGCGCCAAGTCTAGGAGCAAAAGGCTCCTTAACAGCTTCTACCCCCAAGCCATAAGACTGCTGAACAATTCATCAAATAGCCAACTGACTACTACATTGACCCCCCCCATCTCCATTTGTTTTTTACACTGCTGCTACTCGCTGTTTATTATCTATGCATAGTCACTTCACCCCTACCTACATGTACAAATTACTTATAACCTGTATCCCCGCACACTGACTCGGGACCAGTACCCCCTGTATATGGCCTCATTATTGTTATGTTGTGTTACTTTTTATTATTTTTTACTTTAGTATATTTGGTGAATAAAATGAACTGCACTGTTGGTTAAGGGCTTGTAAGTAAGCATTTCATGGTATGGTCTACACTTGTTGTAATCGGCGCATGTGACAAATAAAGTTTGATTTGATTCTAATTATATTGGTAACCAGTTCATAATGACAATAAGGCACCTCAGGGGTTTGTGGTATATGGCCAATATACCATTGTTATTGGCTGTATCTAGGCACTCCGTGTTGCCCTGAATGCCAAGCGTCACATGTGGAGGAAACCTGGCACCATCCCTACGCTGAGGCATGGTGGGGGAAGTATCATGCTGTTGTTTTTCAGCTGCAGGGACTAGGAGACTAGTCAGGATGGAGGGAAAGATGAGCAGAACAAAGTTTTTTTTTTTTATTTAACATTTATTTAACTAGGCAAGTCAGTTAAGAACAAATTATTATTTACAATGATGGCCTACTCCGGCCAAACCCAGACGACGCTGGTCAAATTGTGCACCGCTTTATGGGTGGCCGGATGTGATGCAGCCTGGATTCGATCCAGGTCTTAAAAATTAGGATATTCTGGGAGAGAGAGAAAGAGAAATAGAGAGAGAATTCTAAAGTCTTAAAAATGAGGACATTCTGGGAGAGAGAGAAAGAGATAAAGAGAGAGAGCATGGGAGAAAGTGAGAGAGCAAGGGAGAGACAGAGACAGAGTTGGGTAGAGCAACAGCAATGGTACTGTAGTGTGTCTGATAAACGCCTCTTGCACTGAGATGCAGTGTCTTCGACCACTGCACCACTCGGGAGCCCAAGTACAGAGAGATGCTTGATGTAAACCTGCTCCAGAGCGCTTAGCACCTCAGACTGCGGCTAAGGTTCACCTTCCAACAGGACAACGACCCTAAGTACACAGCCAAGACAACGCAGGAGTGGCTTCGGGACAAGTCTCTGAATGTACTTGAGTCACCCAGCCAGAGCCCGGACATGAACCCGAACGAACATCTCTGGAGAGACCAGAAAATAGCTGTGCAGTGACGCTCCCCATCCAACCTGACAGAGCTTGAGAGGATCTGCAGAGAAGAATGGGAGAATATCCCCAAATACAGGTGTGCCAAGATTGTAGCATCATAGCCAAGTAGACTCGAGGATGTAATCACTACCAAAGGTGCCTCAACAAAAGTAAATGGTCTGAGTACTTATGTAAATGTGTTATTTAAGTTTTTGCCTTGTCATTATGGGGTGTTGTGTGTAGATTCAATCCATTTTAGAATAAGGCTTTTTAATGTAACAAAATGTGGAAAAAGTGAAGGGGTCTGAATACTTCCCGAATTCACTGTATATGCATTTTACGAACACAGTATACTTTATTTGTGATCTTGTTATTTTTAGTCCCACCATTCAGCTCCACAAAACCCTTCCCATCTATCTCTGAACACCATCCAGTTTTTATTTCTATTTGCCATGTATTTTCAATCTGTGCTGTGATGTTTCACAAAATTCTGAACCTTTCTATTTTTATAGTATCTAAAGATTGTAAATTAAAGAAACATTTTTGCTAAGAGTATTATTATATTATTGATTGTAGATGTCGACCGATTATGATTTTCAACGCCGATACCGATTATTGGAGGAACAAAAAAGCCGATACCAATTAATCGGCCGATTGTTTTATACACTGCTCAAAAAAATAAAGGGAACACTTAAACAACACAATGTAACTCCAAGTCAATCACACTTCTGTGAAATCAAACTGTCCACTTAGGAAGCAACACTGATTGACAATAAATTTCACATGCTGTTGTGCAAATGGAAGACACCCCCAATAAAGGAGTGGTTCTGCAGGTGGTGACCACAGACCACTTCTCAGTTCCTATACTCCATGGCTGATGTTTTGGTCACTTTTGAATGCTGGCGGTGCTTTCACTCTAGTGGTAGCATGAGACGGAGTCTACAACCCACACAAGTGGCTCAGGTAGTGCAGTTCATCCAGGACGGCACATCAATGTGAGCTGCATTGTTTTTATTCATCACAATCTTCTTTAACCAATTTTGGTCTTTAACGCAGGGCTGACAGTCAAGTTCCTTGCTTTCTCCTCCTTCCACTTGCCTCTTCCATTTTTGCGGTTATGCTGCAATTAGTTGGTTGTAATTTTGGGTAGAAATGTCCATATACTTTTGTTTGCTGCATATGTGACATAATTCCACCAGTCCTATTTATGATATAATTCACAAGAGGCCAGGTCATCTGATGCAGCACTCCATCACTCTCATTTTTGGTAAAACAAATATTGCATATCTTAAATTCTTTCCACAATTAATTAATAATATGTGTAATAATGTAGGCAGTTCATACAAAGGATTGTTACCTATAAGCAGTTAGTAATTATTTTTCAATTGTTTTTGGCAAGCAATTATTATTTTGGCAATTAATTATTGTGAATCATCCTGTATTGTCCCAAACCTCATTACCCCACAGCAACAGATGTGGGATACATACACACACACACACACATTCCTCACCATTCCCCCACAAACAACCATAAGCTCAGATGTTCAACAGTTGGTCCATCCCCAAGCCCAATTCAAAAGAAGACTGTAGCTGTTTGAGAAGCCATGCAAAACTGAGAAGGAATGGGGAGATTTGATTTAACAAGGTCAAGTCCTAGCTGATGGAGCTCAGATACACCCCTTTACCCTGAAACACACAGACACATTGGTCCCCCGTTGTGACAATTTTCCCAAGCATCTCTGTGCAGTCAGACCTTTTGATTATTTTGTGACACCAGGGCCATAATCATTTGCCCCCTCTCTGATTGTCCGAGTGTGACCACCTTCCAATGGGTTACTTACTGCAGCTAGTGTTTGCCAGCACTGTCACTACCTGAGGGCTTTGGTATTGTTAGACCAACCCTGCCAGGCAGGCTCAGAATCTTGAGGGGCAGTGCAGCATTAGTGGGTCTCTGACCACATTTATCTTTCTGTCTTTGCTGTATATATATATTTTTTTATTTAACCTTTATTTAACTAGGCAAGTCAGTTCAGAACAAATTCTTATTTACAATGACGGCCTACTCCGGCCAAACCCAGATGACGCTGGGCCAATTGTGCACTGCTCTATGGGATTCCCAATCATGGCCGGTTGTGATACAGCCTGGAATCAAACCAGGGTCTGTAGTGACTCCTCTAGCACTGAGATGCAGTGCCTTAGACCGCTGCACCACTCAGGAGCCCCGTATAGGCTACTTGCAGTTCTCCTTAGTGTGTAGATCGCTCAGGTGGGTGTCTAGGGTATAGGGTTGGGAACTGTTCCATCATGATAGGACAATAAATTAATAAACTATATCCCATAACTGCACAAAATTGAAATATCTCCCTGTCACAACTACTGCTCGCAGACACACATGGGCTCTGGCATTTACAACCATTTTTATTTTTCACTCACTTAACTCCACACTTTTCCAAACACAGAAACAGACACCCCACTTTCCATCCTAATACACTTACATACCCACATACTGTGCCTTCTATGTCCTCTGTTTGGTGTGTTTTTATCTCTACCATGTTAATTCCTACCTAATTTTGGGCTTTTAGTACATTTGTGTTCCAGTTCCTTATATTTGAAGATAATAATCCCGGTCGCGGCCGGCTGCGGCAGAGCCTGGGCTCGAACCCAGAATCTCTGGTGGCACAACTAGCACTGCGATGCAGTGCCTTAGACCACTGCGCCACCCGGGAGGCCTCTGCCCATTATTTTATCTTTAAAGAATGAAATTTGGCAACGACTGGGCGCTCTTATCTCTGTCCTTTCTGTCCGAAACAATGTACATGTTCGAGTTTGATTTTGTCGACAGTATCGCCTGGGATCTGTACCGCTTTAAGAAGGAATCCTTTCACCACACTTTCAGGGTTTTCTCCCTCATTTTCTTTAAGACTAGTAAATTCCAGATTTTCTGGCATAGATCTAGTCTGTATTCAAAGTAAGGCTTTTCTCAGAAACGTGTTCTCCTTTTTAAGTTTCAATAGTTTTGACTGTACCTTGTTTGTTTGTTTCTCCATCGTTGTAACTTTTTCATCAGTCATCTCGAGGCTCGCCTTCAACTCCTTTATATCTTAACTGACTAGTTCAGGTACGCCCAATTAATCATTTATTGACTTTAGCTAGTCGTTTTCTATACTTACCATTCCCGGTGGTGAAAAGCATAAATCGTCTGTGTCCATCGAGCAGAGGCTGGATCTAGTCAGGCTAGAGATGGTGGGGTACCTGAGGCTGGGACTAGTAATGTTATGGAGAGTGGTGTAGATGAGGGTGGGTCTAGTCAGGTTATGCTAGTGGATGAGGAGAGTATAGTGGGGAAGTGTAAGAGACTAGGGGGGGGGGGGGGGTTTGACCTGTGTGAAGCTGTTGTATGCTCTGGCGTCATGTATGGTCAAGGTGGGAGGGGGGCTCAGTAGGCCAGTCTGGGTGAGATGGGGCATTAGCCAAGTATTCCCTCTATCTGGGCAGTGACTAGGCCCAGCTTCTGCTGTCTGCATCTCATTGCTCGCTGTACATTGACCTCGATTTCCCCCACGGGCGCCTGTGCACTCACCTTGTCTACGGCCTTTATGTGAGCAAGCAAAACTCTTATGCCCCAAATCCCACACTCAAAACACCGTAGACTATCTGTGCTGGCAAACCCTGCATAGAGCCCCTCCCCATGCCTCACTTTAAAATGCACATTTAGCTGTTTCTCATTGTTATTCAGAAACATAAACACTTGC